>NC_136921.1:68438158-69638158 GCF_949752795.1 Hyperoodon ampullatus
TATACATAGAAAAAAATTCCCTACAGAAATATATAAAGTTTCTATGCAAGTAAAGTCATGGGTGCTCTTTATTTTCTACCTTTATTTGTATCTTCTAATTTTTATTCAATTAAGGTTTATTTTTTCTTCAATAAATGAGGAAGGTATCTATAAAGTATGTTTATTCTCACAAATGAACAGAATTGAAGTGGCGATTAGTTATCTAATGATACAAAACAGAACAAAAAATGAATTAATTTTGAAATGTACATGGGAGAATTTGGTCTAATCAAAACAAATGGAGTGAAGGAATTGGTGATGGCCTCCTGTTTCCAAGGACAGAGAGATTAGTATTAACAGGATCAAAACTAAACCACAATACATAAATTTGATATTGAAGATAACAGAGCACAAAGTGCTGAGGTATCATCTGAGACAATTGTCATTTTTCTCTTTGCTTGAGTCTCCACCCCGCTCCTTTATTCAATACATGTTGAACTTTAGGGTTTGTTGTATGTCAAGCATGGGGCTAAGCCTTGAGTAGGAATTCAGAGATGACCAAGACATGATCCTTGACCTCAAGGCACTCACACTTTTCCTATTTGACTAGAAAAGTGCTCCAGTAGGCAACCTGATGTTTTTCTTAAAAGGTGTTTTCAAAAATACTTTGGTTACCCAAGTCCCACTGTCTCTTCACACCTCACAGTCACTGATGCACCTAAAGGAAAAGCCCAGGAGCTCTTTTTGTGTTGGAATCTTTAACTTCTGATATTGCTGGCATGGGTAGATCCCATGGACCTCCTGCTGATCTGTTTTGGTGTCCTGGACTTATTAAATATTGGTAGCCAGGGCACTCCCTTCCTCAAGGAAAGACTCAGTATTTCCATGGACATCCTCCATCCAAGGACACACTCTTTTCCACCTTTACATTCTGTTCAATAGCCATAAGCAAGATCTTTGAGTCTCCTTCTACATGCTTTTCTCTCATGATGAATACAAGAAAGAACTGGTAACAAAAGTGAATAAAGGACTTGGATTCATCTAATTATGCTTGAAAGCTCTTATCCTCTCATTCTGCTCATCAAATTCAAAAGCAAACCTCCAAACCACAATATTCCCAAATCAGCACACTTCTTCCCCTTCTTTATGGCTACCACCACTGCCTATGCCACCATCCCATCTCTCTCCCTGGACATCTGCAGTGGCCTCCTTACATGACTTCCTGTTTTCCCTCTTAACCCACCAAGAGTTATTCTCTGAAGAGACTCCAAAGGGATATTTTAAAAACATAAATTAAATCATGGCATCTCCTACCAGTAGCTTCCTACTGCACATAGACTAAATTCCACACTCTTGAAGTGGCTTCCATAACCACATAGTACTGGCCATTGCCTGCTTTTCCTCTCTCATTAAGCTCCATCACCTTGGTCTCCTTTCTGTTCCTGGAGAACAGGCCAAGTTCATTCTTGCCCCAGAGCTTTTTCTCCAGCCTTTCAATCTATCTGGCACACTTGGCCACTTATTTTTGCATGGCTGGCTCCTTCACATCATTCAAATCTAAGCTTTAATTTCACCTCCTCAGAGAGGCCTTTCCTGACCTTCTTTTCTAGAAGCTCCTCAGTCTTTCTCTATCATATCATCTTGCTGTGTCTCTGCAAAGCACTTATCATTATCTGATGATGTTCTCATTTATTTATTTATTGCTTTATTAATCTGTCACAGTCACTAGAATGTAAGTTCCACAAAAGCTGTGACTTTTTATGTCTCATTCATTACTATGTTGGGATTGATGTCTGGGACAAAGTAGACATGAAACAAATAAGTGTTGAATACATTTGCTAAATGTGTGAGAGAAGGTGACTGTCACTCCAGAGTTGGTGAGCTTAATCTTATATCCATTACACAGGCTCATTCACTCATTCACTTATTCAAAACCATTTACTGAATTAATTATATACCAGGTACTATTTCAGAAAACAAAGACAAGTATAACTAAATTCTTACCCTCCTGTACCTAGATTTCCTCTACTCAAGAGTGGAGAATATAGCCAAGAAAAGATTTGTAATATGCTATCCTAAGTGTTATATTAAAAATGTGCAGAGAATGGTTGGGGATGGCTACACAGGGAAGATGAGGTTTCACCTGTCACCCTGAAGAATGAATTCACCAAATGTGTTTTGGAAAGAAGAGGCAAAAGACACAGAGAGTTGAGAAAGAAGATGACACCTTCAGGCAGGGTGGAAAATATAGGCTACCATCAAATTATGGAGTTTAAACTTTATTCTGGAGGATTTTAAGAAAAGGAGGACACTCTCTGGCTTGCATGTAAAATGACCATTCTTGCAGCAGAGTAACAAACGAATGAAAGGGGGAAATATGGCAGAATACAGAATAGTCAGATGATGACAACTGGACTAAAGTAGGGACTGAGAGAATGGAGAGAAAAGGGTAGATTCCAGGGATATTTAGGGAGCAGAAGTAGGAGGACTTGGTGATCAATTAGAGCTTTTCAGGCTATGAGGTCTGTGAGGATACAGGATTGATAGACACAGTTATATCCCCTGGCACAAAGTATCTGAGTTCATAATAAATGAATGGATGAATGAATAAAAAAGGAAAGGTCTAAAGTCAGTCCCAGTTTCCAGTGTGGACATCTGGTATTACTGATACCATTACCAATATATGGGCAGGCTTAGAAAGAGGAAGATAAATTCATTTAGGAAATAGTGGATGTGTGGCATCTGCTAGCAAGTTGTGGCTGTCCACATTTCTGCATTCTGCTTGCAAATAAAATGGTTCCGTTTTTAGTTCCTCTCTATTTTACAACACCTTTTTATCCAAAGCTAAAAGAAGCCATTTGCACCTTCCATGTTCTCATCAGCCAGCTCCAATTTACTAGGTTCATTTTCTAATTTACGAGTTAAAGAAGGAGACAGTGTCACTAATTTTTCCACTGCTACGTTACACCAGTTGCCCTTTTTGAAGTCTTAATAACAATTACCCTCACTGGTCTTCCAGCCTCTACTAACAGTCTCCTTGCCACCTTTTTAGCCTCTGCCTACTGCCTGATCCCCAAACCACTATTTTAGGTTTTTGTTGCAGCAGCAGCCAGATTCCTGTTTCAGTTATCTATTGCTGCATAGCAAAATACCCTAAACCACCTTATTATTGTTTAGGGACTTTAAAACAATAATAATTTATTATTTCTTATCATTCTGCAGTTTGGCATTCTGGATGGTTTTGCCAGTCTCACCTAGACTCTGGGCTGCTGGTCATATGACTCCTTCCAAGTGGAAGCCAGGCTGGCCTGGAAAGTCCAAGATGGCCTACGACATTTCTGAGAATGTCATGCTGTCTGTTGGCTGAGGAACTTTGTTTTTCCTGTATGACGTCCCACATTCTCTAGTAAGCTAAACTGGGTGTCTTCACAGCATGATGATCAAGGCCAACCCAGGTCCCAGACAGTGGAGAAATAGGCTCATTTCCTGATGTAGTGATTGCAAGGTCACATTACACAGGGACACAGACAGAGAGGCATGATTCATTGAAGGTCATTATTATAATACTCTATTACATTCATTCAGCCCTATGTAAAATAGGCAACTGCTGCGTCTGTCATGATTGAGAAGTTGGTCACAGCAGCCAGACCCAAAACAACACTGCTCCTGCTTAGTTTTATGCCAGTAAAATGGATGATCTATGTCCTGACTTTTACCAAGTAACTCATTTCTGTGCCAGTGTCATGTGATATATCTGATTGGCATAATTAACATCTGTACCCAGCAGCAAGGAAGCTGGAAATTATGTTTTTGGATTCTTCATTAAGATGGAAAGATTTCTACAGTAGGTAACTATCAAAATATGAAGAAGGTATTCAAAAGATTCCAATTAGTCACAAATGACAGATGTCTGCTACCTACCAAATCCTTCAGTAAGTATAAAACCCTTTTATGATCTTAAGTGGCGGTGTTGTGGAAAATAAAGGAAAAGAGCTGTAAGTGGAATTGAGGCTTATCATACATTTACCTGATGCTCAATCAGAGGGAATAACATGCTGTTGAAAGTCTGTGCCCAAGAAGCCCAGAAAATGGCAGCAAGGTGGTCCAACGTGCAACTTGGAGCAGCAGAGAGAGTACAGGATTCCAGACTAACAACATACTAGAGAAAGGTGACCCGTGTCAAAAAATAATTTTTAAAAAGGATACAGTCATAACTCTCAATAAAATATAAAATGAACACATACTTCATTTAACTCATTAATCAGGAATACAGTAAAATGTTAACAAACAAACAAACAAAAATACTAGGGATTTTTTCTGGTGGTCCAGTGGTTAGGACTCCGTGTTTTCCCTGCCGTGGGCCCGGGTTCAATCCCTGGTTGGATACTAAGATCCTGAAAGCTGCGTGGCACAGCCAAAAAGAAAAAAAAGAAAGAAAACCTAACTAAAAACAGTTCAAATGCTAATCCAAAGAGCAGACACAGATATAGGCAATCAGGAATGCTGAAATTAGTTAACTAGTAGACACAAAACTGACCAATAGCCACAGGACAATAACTAATTGTATCTCCATTGGACAACTTTATTTACATCTGTATGGACAAGAATAGTTTGCGTACTGTCAGTTTAATTTACAAAGTTGTGAAATAGCTCAAAGATAATGAAAGGCAAAAATATCTATAAAGTCTGTTAACTTAGAGGGTACAATATACAATACCTAATTTTCCATTGAAAATGCCACCAGTAAACTTTTGCTCACTTTAAAGTTTTTCACAATTTTTTCTGACCTTTTAAAGGGAGAGAAAAATTGATTCTTGAGCTACATTGATCCACATTTGCCTGTCATTTGCACAGTTAAACATATTAAGAAAAAACAGGGAATTCCATTTCAAATTAAAATTTACAAAGTCTTGAGAGACATTGTTTCTACTCTACTGGTAAGAACAAGATATTAGCCAGAAAATCATAGTTTTAAAGAAACGTATCAGAACACCTGAAATTAATATAATGTTGTATGTCAATTACACCTCAATTAAAATACATATTTATCAGAGAACTAAGAACACCCTCCCCTCAAAAACAAACCCCTTAAGTTAACTAAATTGTTGAAAGTGATAAGCCCATTCTAGAAAAGATGAGACCCATAGCTGCTTTAATTACTAGCAGACCAGAGGGAGAAGGAGAAATCCACAGATCAGATTGATTCAGTCAACCAGACTAGTAACCTAACAAAGGAAGCAATACAATTTACTTCAGACTCTACACAAAATGTTTGGCATACAATAAAAAAATTACAAGGCACATAAAGAAGCAAGATGTGACCCAAGGTCAAGAGAGAATGTAGTCAAGAGAGCAAACTCAAAGTTGAAACTATAGACCAGAGACAGGAACTTTAAGGTAACTGTGTTAAACATGTTCAGTGATTTGGTGGACAAATTAGATAATATGCATGAATAATGGATAATTTCTTCAGAGATGGAACCTATAAAAAAGAACTTATTGTACAGTACTTCCCTGGTGGTCCAGTGATTAAGAATCTGCTTTCCAATGCAAGGGACACGGGTTCGATCCCTGGCTGGGGAACTAAGATCCCACATGTCACAGGGCAACTAAGCCTGCATGCTTTAGAGCCCATGCACCACAACTAGAGAGCCCCGTGTGCTGCAACTACTGAGCCCGCGTACTCTGGAGCCCATGCGCCACAACTAGAGAGTCTACACACTGCAACTACTGAGCCCTTGCACTATAGAGCCTGCGCACCACAACTAGAGAGAAGCCCGTACACCACAACGAAAGATCCTGCATGCTGCAACTAAGACCTGACGCAGCCAGCTAAATAAAGAACTTATTGTAAACACCTGAAATAAAAAATATGAAATATCAATTTGATGGGCTCAACAGAAGTCTGCACATAGCAGAGGAAAGGATCAATTCAAATATAGGTGAAAACACAAAAAGAAAAAAGAGTGAACAAAATGAAACAGTGAATCCAAGAGTCTTTGGGCAGCAACAGATGGTCTAACATATATGTATTGTATCCTCATAAGAAAGGGAGAAAGAATGGGGGTAAAGAAGTATATGAGGAGATAGTGGTCAAGAATTTTCTAAGGAAAGTCTGGGTTGGTGAACACGTGGAGATTCAGGGAGAGTGGACCCCTGGTGAGAGCCTGGAAGTTCCTTGCACCTTCCCACATACTTTGTCCTATGCATCTCTATCATCTGGCTATTCCTGAGTTATATCCTTTTAAAATTAACTGGTAATCTTATTACGTTGACAATATTGGCTATGGAGACAAAACTCCCCTAACTTGGCTGGGAAGATTGCTTTCCAGAGGCATTGCACTCCTTGGTATTTCTTTCTTTGCACTTCCTGCCAGCATTCTTAGCTCAGGTTTTGCGCTAAAGTACAAGAATAGCATGACCAAAAACACTCTGAGAAAAGAAGGAACTTAGCTGCCAACCTTATTCAGAACCAAGTTTTTCAACCTTTGAATGCAGAAGTTATCATGGGTTTCTTGCATCCATTCAGGCACCAAGTCCTGTCTACATATAGAAATGACAATACATCTAACACATATCTAGACTACTTGCTCTCAGGGGAATGGAGATACTGTTGTCATAAATAAAGTTCAAATTTATTTAAAATCCTTAAAAAATATTTTTTCTAAAATTAATTTTTAAAAAGACCCCACAGATCCAAGAAACTCAGTAAAACTTAACATGATAAATACAAAGAAAACACACCTAAGAACATTATTGTCCAATTGCTGGGAACAAAATAAAACAAAAAAACAAAACAAAACAAAAGAAAAAAACAAGAAGATCTTAAAAACAAAGTAGAAATAAAGACATCATTTACAGGGGAACAAAATATGAATTATGACTGATTTCTTATCAAAAACAATAAGGGCCAGAAGACAATGGAATAGCATCTTTAAAATGGGGAGGGAAGGGAAACTTTCAATCCAGAATTCAAACTATACAAAAATGAAGTCAAAATAAAGCAAACAAAGGCTGATAGAATTTGTGTCTAATAGATTTGCACTATAAGAAATGCTAAGAGAAATTACTCAGTCTAAAAGCTGAGGAAAATGTTATCAGATGGAATCCTGGATCTCCAAGGTAGAATTTAGAGCACCAGAAACAATAAATATCTAGGCAAATATAAAATGCCATTTTAAATTAAATATATTGCTATTATACTTGCTATAAATTATATCTATATCCCATGATATATTGCTCTACTTTTTGCTTTAAATATATGTAAAGCAATATATCATTGTTATTCTTTTTGCTTTAAATATACTTTACATATATTTAAAGCAAAAAGTAGAGCAATATATTGTAGAAGTAACACATATAACAATAAAAGCACAAAAGACAGGGATAGTAAATAGAATTACACAGTTGTAAAATTCCCCCATTGTTGGTTAAACAGTAAAATATTATTTGAAGTTAGAGGTAAATTAAAAGTGAATATTTTAATCTCTAGAGCAACCACTAAAAAATAACACTAAAGAGATGTAGCTAAAAATGTTAATAGATTAGAAAGAATGAAATATTAAATACTAATTGATATCACCCAAAAGAAGGCAAAAAAAGAGAAACATAAAATAACTAAAACAAATAGAAACTAAATGATGAAATGGTAGACTTAAACCCAACCATATCAATAATTACATTAAGTTCAAACAGACTAAACACGCCAATTAAAAGCTAGAGATTGTCAGACAAGGGTGGCGGGGGGCGGAGGAGGTGGAAGGAAACCCAACTCTATGCTATTTACAAGAAACACATTTTAAATAAAACATATTCACAAAAAGTCTACAAGAATAATCATAGCAGTCTTATTCATAATAGTCTCCAAATTGGAAACAACCTAAATGCCTATTGCAACAGTTACCCACTGCCGCATAACAAGTTACCTGAAAATTTAGTGGATTAAAACAACACTTATTATCTCACAGTTTCTGTGGATAAAGAATCTCAACAAAAAGAAGTCGTCTTTTCTCTCACAAGGCTTCAATGAAGGTGTTGATTTGGGCTGCCATCATCTCAAGGCTTGACCTGGGGAAGGATCCATGTCCAAGCTTATTCTCATGGTTGTTGGCAAGATTCAGTTCCTCACAGGCTGTTGGAATGATGGCCAGAGTTCCTCACTGGCTGCTGGTGGGAGGTCTCCCTCAGTTCCTTGCTATGTAGACTTCTCCACAGGGTAGCTTACAACATGGCAGCTTGCTTTTTAAAACAAGCAAGAAAGAAAAACTAGAGAGAGACATGGAAGTCAAGTCCTTTATACCCAACTCTTGGAAGCAACATTCCATCACATTTGCTATATTCTTTTCATTAGAAGAAAGTCACGAGGTCCAACCCACACTTGAAGGGAGGGGATTCCACAAGATTATAAATATCTAGATGTGAGGATCACTGGGAACCATGCCAGAAGCTGCCTACCACATCTATCCATGATACTGTGCCAGTACCATTTTTATTGGAGTATAATTGCTTTACAATACTGTGTTAGTTTCTACTGTACAATGAAGTGAATCAGCTGTATGTATACATATAACCCCTCCCCCTTGGACCTCCACTCCCCCCCACACCCATCTAGGTCATCACAGAGCACCAAGCTGAGCTCCCTGTGCTATACAGCAGGTTCCCACTAGCTATCTACTTTACACATGGTAGTGTATTTATGTCAAAACTAATTTCCCAATTCATCCCACCCTCCCCTTTCCCCTGTGTCCACATGTCCATTCTCTTCATCTGCATCTCTATTCTTGCCCTGCAAATAGGTTCATCTGTACCATTTTTCTCGATTCCACATATATGCATTAATACACAGTATTTGTTTTTCTCTTTCTGACTTACTTCACTCCGTATGACAGACTCTAGGTCCATCCACACCTCTACAAATGACCCAATTTCATTTCTTTTTATGGCTGAGTAGTATTACATTTTATATATGTACCATGTCTTCTTTATCCATTCATCTGTTGATGGACACTTAGCTTGCTTCCATGTCCTGGCTATTGTAAATAGTGCTGCAATGAACATTGGGGTAAATGTGTCTTTTTGAATTATGGTTTTCTCAGAGTATATGCCTAGTAGTGGGATTGCTGGGTCATGTGGTAGTTCTATTTTTAGCTTTTTAAAGAACCTCCACACTGTTCTCCACAGTGGCTGTATCAATTTACATTCCCACCAACATTACAGGAGGGTTCCCTTTTCTCCACACCCTCTCCAGCATTTACTGTTTGTAGATATTTTGATGATGGCCATTCTGACCAGTGTGAGATGATACCGCACTGTAGTTTTGATTTGCATTTCTCTAATGATTAGTGATATTGAGCATCTTTTCATGTGTTTGTTGGCAATCTGTATGTCTTCTTTGGTGAAATGTCTATTTAGGTCTTCCACCCATTTTTTGATTGTTTTTTTGATATTGAGCTGTATGAGCTGGTTGTATATTTTGGAGATTAATCTTTTGTCCGTTGTTTCATTTGCAAATATTTTCTCCCATTCTGAGGGTTGTCTTTTCATCTTGTTTATGATTTCCTTTGCTGTGCAAAAGATTTTAAGTTTAATTAGGTCCCATTTGCTTATTTTTGTTTTTATTTTCATTACTCTAGAAGGTGGGTCATAAAAAATCTTGCTGTGATTTATGTCAGAGAGTGTTTTCCTCTAAGAGTTTTATAGTGTCTAGTCTTACATTTAGGTCTTTAATTCATTTTGAGTTTATTTTTGTGTTAGGTAGTGTTCTAATTTCATTCTTTTACATGTAGTTGTCCAGTTTTCCCAGCACCATTTATTGAAGAGGCTGCCTTTTCTCCACTGAATATTCTTGCCTCCTTTGTCACAGATTAGGTGACCATAGGTGAGTGGGTTTATCTCTGGGCTTTCTATCCTGTACCATTGATCTATATTTCTGTTTCTGTGCCAGTACCATATTGTCTTTTTTTCTTTCTTTCTTTCTTTTTTATTTGGCTGTGCCGGGTCTTAGTTGCAGCACATGGGATCTTTTAGTTGCAGCATGCGTGCTCTTAGTTGTGCATGCATGTGGGATCTAGTTCCCTGACCAGGGATTGAATCTGGGCCCTTGCATTGGGAGTGCAAAGTCATAACCACTGGACTGCCAGGGAAGTCCCAGTACCATACTGTCTTGATTACTGTAGCTTTGTAGTATAGTCTGAAGTTGGAGAGCCTGATTCTTCGAGCTCCATTTTCCTTTCTCAAGATTGCTTTGGCTGTTCAGGGTCTTCTGTGTTTCTATACAACCTGTAAGATTTTTTGTTCTAATTCTGCGAAATATGTCATTGGTAATTTGTTAGGGATTGCATTGAAACTGTAGATTGCCTTGGGTAGTATAGTCATTTTCACAATACTGATTGAAAATAGATTTTTAAATTGTATTATTTTCATACAATGGAATACTACTCAGTAATAAAAAAAGAACAAACTACTGATATACACAGAAACATAGATGAATCTCAAAAATTTTACTCAGTTATGTTGAGCAAAAGAAAATAGCTGCAAAAGAATATACACTATATGATTCCATTTATATGACATCCTAAAACAGGTAAAACTCATCTGTGATGACAGAAATTAGAACAATGTTTAACGCAGGATGTTTGAAGGGTATTGCCTGGAAATGAGCATCAGGAAGAGTTCTGTGGAGCTGAAAATGTTCTGTGTCTTGTTTTGTCAAAACTCATTGAAGAAGACATCTAAGGTCTGTGCATTTTATGTAAATTATACCTCCATTAAAAGAATAATAAAAAAAAAAAAAAGAAAATAAAAGAAAAGAAAAGAATAATAAAGCAAAAATAAACATACATCTTTAAAAAGTAATCTAGGGGCCTCCCTGGTGGCGCAGTGGTTGAGAGTCCGCCTGCTGATGCAGGGGATACGGGTTCGTGCCCCGGTCTGGGAGGATCCCATATGCCGCGGAGCGGCTGGGCCCGTGAGCCATGGCCGCTGAGCCTGCGCATCCAGAGCCTGTGCTCCGCAACGGGAGAGGCCACAACAGTGAGAGGCCCGCGTACCGCAAAAAAAAAAAAAAAAAAAAAAAAAGTAATCTAGGACTTCCTTGGTTGTGCAGTGGTTAAGAATCTGCCTGCCAATGCAAGGGACACACGTTCAAGCCTTGGTCCGGGAAAATCCCACATGCCGTGGAGCAACTAAGCCCGTGCACCTTAACTACTGAGCCTGTGCTCTAGAGCCCACAAGCCACAACTACTGAGGCTGCATGCCTCAACTATTGAAGCCCGCACACCTAGAGCCCATGCTCTGCAACAAGAGAAGCCACCACAATGAGAAGCCCATACACCACAATGAAGAGTAGCCCCCGCTCTCTGCAACTAAAGAAAGCCTGCGCGCAGCAACGAAGACCCAACACAGCCAAAAATAAATTAAAGAAATAAAGAAATAAATAAAAATAAAAGTAATCTAGGCTTAGTTCTTAAAAACAAAAGTTGTAATGTCAATTATCTGAACTCTTTTAATCAATGTTAAATAAAACATATCAGTCTAACGTCATCTTCTTCCAACCCAAGAACTTAGACATGGTGGTGCAAGAAATGAGAAAGATGATGAATCACCAGAGAAAAACTATTTTAATGTAATCAGCTTGCATGATATCATGTCTGACTAAGATATAAGAATGGAAGAAAGAGTTCTATTTTTCACTAATAATAAAAATAAACCTAAGATTAGTCAGCTACCAAGTAGAACATGATGCTATTTTTTCTCCAATATTTTTATATTAAAGAAAAAAATCAAAGTTACATGGTGCACAGAGATCTTTTTAGAAAGATTTCTAAAAGCAGAATGAGAATTTTCATACTCTAAATTTTAAAGGAGTGATGTTTTATTTTAATGAAGTATAAAATCACTCATAGGAAAAACATTTTTTTCCAACTATGATTTTACTCTTTATTACTGAGGATATACCATGGCACATTTACATTGTTTTAAAAATTGTATTTATAATTTATTCTGATTTAATTAACTTTGTAGTTTCTATCTTTCAATTTATCTAATTTCTATTTTTTTTTTTTTTTTTTTGTGGTACGCGGGCCTCTCACTGTTGTGGCCTCTCCCGTTGCGGAGCACAGGCTCCGGATGCGCAGGCTCAGCAGCCATGGCTCACGGGCCCAGCCGCTCCGCGGCATATGGGATCCTCCCAGACCGGGGCACGAACCCGTATCCCCTGCATCGGCAGGCGGACTCTCAACCACTGCGCCACCAGGGAGGCCCCTAATTTCTATTTTTATATCATGACATATTTTCATTTTTAACTGATTTTAATCTTTTTATTCCAGAGTTTAAAATCTGATTAAAGTTATCCTTCAGATATTTTCTTTGTTTCTGTAATATTAATTATTTTAAATTTTACTTCTTTTATTTAGATTTTTTCATTTCACCATTTATTTTCCTAGGAACAAGTAGGAATGGTAGCAATAGGGGAGGAAGCCCACAATACGAGTAAGAGTAGTTGAAAGCCTCTCCCCCATCAGTTTTCTCTAAAAACACCTTTCCAGCTACACTCTAGCTGAGTGAATTGCCCAAGAATGGTACTGTGCTGCTGTGATGGGTAAGCTACTGTGCCCCACAGAGCCCATGAATGACAGAGATGGGTTTCTCTTAGGTCTCTATGACCCCAAGGGCTTCCCACTCTCCACTTGACTCATTTCTACCACACTGCCCCACCTCCCATATGCTTATCCTCTTTTTTTTTGGAAAAACTTATTCTTAATATTTCTTTTATCTTTCTCCCTCTCTTTTTCTGCCTTCCTCTTCATGATTGTTCTCATGTCCTTGATTTTCTTAGCAAAAAATATTGTGTTCATTATGTAAGATACTGGTTTGGTGGCAGTAAACCAACCAAATAACTAAATAAAAAGCAATGAGAGAAGTTTGTATAAAACAGAAGTTAAAGTAAACTTCTCTCCCACATAATTTTCCAAGCACAAGTATGTGAGAGCACCATAGTGTCAAGGATTCAGATTTTTTATTTTGTTGCTCTGCCATCTCATCCACATTGTCCATGTCTATGTGCCAGGTAGCAGAATTAGTATTCATCAATTTTTTAATTTTCCATTGGCCAGAAATCTGTGGAGAACAATTAGCAGGCAGAGCCACAGTTGTCTTCTGATGCCCTAAGAATGTAGGCGTTCCATAAGCTTGATCATTGGGAAGCAATCACCATTTATATTCATATTAGAATGCAAAAAGTTTGGACTGCCATTCAAATATGGCAAAGCAAAACACCTATTGGCCCTCATTGTCCTTACCCAAAAATCTCACTGAAATCATGGTAAAAAAATTTTTTAAAGAAAACCTCAAAAATTTACAAGCATAATGAGGATGGGAGAGGAGATAATAGCTAAGAGACATTAACAAAACAGACGTAGGATAACTGACTTAGAGGAAGAAGAAATGAAATGTGCAGTAAGAGGGAGGATGGAGGATGCCAAGAAGCATGCTGATTAGGCTGCCAAATCCTTCAAAGCCCAGAAATTAGAGCCACAAGTTGTCTCTGAATGTGGGAAACAGATGAGGCTGAAAACAAGAGGTTGGTGGCTTGCATAAAAGCAGTTCGACCACTAGATCTCCTCACCACCCCTGCACAGCCAGGAAACAGACCTTCCCTCCTCTGCAGACGGCTTTAGCAGAGATGTCTCCAAGCAAATTTGAACAGATAGTTTAGTTAATATGTTTGCCTATATTGAAAGCAGCCTTATTATTCTGTGGGAAGTTTAGAGCTGAAATAACAATATATACAGAGAAAACTAAACAAACAGGAAAAAGGCAAGTATTGATGTTATCTTCAGAGAAAATATCCACCGTGTACAAGAATGGATATTTAACCACAGTATACTACCTGGCTCAGCTAAGGAGAGTATTTACATAGTCACAATAGTGTAAGCACTTAAATATTTGTTTATATTTATGGTATAATTATATTGGGAGGATGAGGGTGGGGAAGTGTGGAGATGATAGGAAGGAGATACGAGAGCTAAATCCTTATTTATTTATTTATTTATTTATTTATTTATTTTTTGCGGTACGCAGCCCTCTCACTGCTGTGGCCTCTCCTGTCGCGGAGCACAGGCTCTGGACGCGCAGGCTCAGCGGCCATGGCTCACGGGCCCAGCCGCTCCGCGGCACGTGGGATCCTCCCGGACCGGGGCACGAACCCATGCCCCCGCATCGGCAGTCGGACTCTCAACTACTGCGCCACCAGGGAAGCCCCTAAATCCTTATTTTTTTATGGTAGAAAATCAGTGGATAATAACTAAAAGTAAAAGCTTTAGAAATGGTAGTATAAGCATTTTATAATAGAAAGGCAGAGGTAAATACCTAAAGAAACTACTGAAAGTATCTAAAATGATTGACTCAAAGTAGGAATTGAAGGGGTGGGGCAGATTAGATTAAAGAGAGGTCAGGCAAAAGATCTCTATATTTTGTCTTATAGAACTGTCTGACTTTTTATTTTAACTTTTTAAAAAATTTTATTTAATTAATTTATTTTTGGCTGCACTGGGTCTTCATTGCTGCGCACAGGCTTTCTCTAGTTGCAGTGAGCAGGGGCTACTCTTCGTTGAGGCGCGTGGGCTTCTCATTGCAGTGGCTTCCCTTGTTGTGGGGCATGGGCTCTAGGCACATGGGCTTCAGTAGTTGTGGCATGCAGGCTCAGTAGTTGTCGCTCGCGGGCTCTATAGCTCAGGCTCAGTAGTTGTGCTGCACAGGCTTAGTTGCTCTGCGGCATGTGAGATCTTCTCAGACCAGGGCTCGAACCCGTGTCCCCTGCATTGGCAGGTGAATTCTTAACCACTGCACCACCAGGGAAGCCCCTAGAACTGTCTGACTTTTAAAAGTCTGATAAAAATTTAAAATTAAATTTAGGGAATTCCCTGGTGATCCAGTGGTTAGGTGGTCCTGCTGAGGGCCCGAGTTCAATCCCTGGTCGGGGAACTAAGATCCTACAAGCCACATGGCACAGCCAAAAAAAATAAAAAATTAATTTAATTAAAAGAAATTAAGGTGTTGAAATGAATGCTTCCTTTCCAAGAAGGAACTTTTCTGAATATACAGTTGACTTGAAGATATCTACCATAATTTTTTTACTAATCGATTTTTCTGTTAAATATTATACAAAACTCCTGCCCTCGTTGTGCCTAGTCTTTTTTCTTTAATTAAACTTTTAATTTCGAGAAAATTATAGGTTCACATGCAGTTGTAAGAAATAATACAGAAGGATCCCATATTCCCTTTACCCAGTTTCCCTCAATGGGAACGTCTTGCAAAACTATGGTACAACAACATCGCAACCAGGTTACTGACATTGATACAGTCAAGAACCGGACAGGCCCCTCACCACAAAGATTCCTCACATTGCCCTTTTATAGCCATACCCACCTCCCTCTGCCTCCCCCGACCCCACCCCCTGACCCCTGGAAATGGCTAATTAGTTCTCCATTTCTATAATTTTGTCATTAGAGAATTTTTTTATAAATGAAATCATACAGTATGTGAACTTTGGGGATTCGATTTATTCATTCAGCATAATTCCCTGGAGGTCTGTCCACGTGTCTGTGATTCACAATAATTCATTCTTTTTTATTCCTGAGTAGTACTCCAAGGAATAGATGTGTCACAGTTTGTTTGAAGGACATCAGTGTTCTTTCTGGGTTTGGCTCTTACAAATAAAGCTGCTATGAACATTTTGGTACAGATTTTTAAGTGACATACACTTCCCATTTCTCTAAGATAAGTGCCCAAGAGTACAATTTTGGGGCCATATAGTGGTTGAACGTTTAGGTATTTTTTGTGACAGTTTTATTGAAATATAGTTCACCCATTTAAAGTGTACAACTCAATGATTTTTAGTGTATTCACAGAGTTGTGCAACCATCAGTACAATTAATTTTAAAACATTTTCATCACCTCAAAAAGATACCCCAGGGCTTCCCTGGTGGCGCAGTGGTTGAGAGTCTGCCTGCCGATGCAGGGGACAGGGGTTCGTGCCCTGGTCCGGGAGCGGCTGGGCCCGTGAGCCATGGCCGCTGACCCTGCGCGTCCGGAGCCTGTGCTCTGCAACGGGAGAGGCCACAACTGTGAGAGGCCTGCATACCTCAAAAAAAAAAAAAAAAAGATACCCCACATCCCTAGGCTATCATTCCCCAGCCTCCCCAACCCTCCAATCCTAAACAACCACTAATCTAATTTCTATCTCTATATTTGCCCCTTCTGGACATTTCATATATGTGTAATTATGTGGGGGTTTTGTGACTGGCTTCTTTCACTGAGCATATTTTCAAGGCTCATTCATGTTCTAACAAGTATCAGTACTTTGTTCCTTTTATGGCTGAATAATATTCCATTATATAGATACAGCACATTTTGTTGATCCACTCATCAGCTGATGGACATTTGGCTTGTCCCTATCTTTTGCTATATGGATAATGCTGCTATGAACATCCATGTACAAGTTTTTGCATGAGCATATATATGCATTTCTCTTGGGCATATACCTGGGAGTGGAATTGCGGGGTCATATGGTAACTCCATGTTTAAATTTTTGAGGAACTTCAAATGGTGCAGCCACCTTGTTTTCCAAGGTGGCTGCACCATTTGTCATTCTCACCAGCAGTGTTATAAAGGTTCTGATTTCTCCACATCCTCATCAACACTTGTTATTATCTGACTTTTTAATTCTAGCCATCCTAGTAGGTATGAAGTGGTATCTCATCGTGGTTTTGATTTGCATTTCTCTGATCACTAGTGATATTGAGCATCTTTTCATGTGCTTATTGGCCATTTGTATATCTTCTTTGGAGAAATGTCTGTTCAGATGCTTTTCTCATATTTTAAATTGGGTTGCCTTTTTATTGATGAGTTGTAAGAGTTCTTTATATATTTTGGATACTAGATCCTTATCAGACTTTGCAAATATTTTCTCCCATTCTGAGGGTTGTCTTTGCATGTTTAATTTTATAAGATACCACCAATCTGTTTTCAGAATGGGCTTACCATTTTATATTCCTACCAGCAACGTATGAGCATTCCAGTTTATATGCATTCTCATCAGCATTTGGTGTTGTCATTATTTTTAATTATAGTCATTCTGATAGATGTATAGTGATATTTCATTGCAGTTTTAAATTTGTATTTTCTTTTTTTTATATATAAATTTATTTATTTATTTATTTTTGGCTGTGTTGGGTCTTTGTTGCTGTGCGCGGGCTTTCTCTAGTTGCAGTGAGCGGGGGCTACTCTTTGTTGCAGTGCCCGGGCTTCTCATTGTCATGGCTCCTCTTGTTTCAGAGGACGGGCTCTAGGCGCAGGGCTTCAGTAGTTGTGGCACGTGGGCTCAGTAGTTGTGGCTCGTGGGCTCTAGAGCTCAGGCTCAGTAGTTATGGCACATGGGTTTAGTTGCTCCGCGGCATGTGGGATCTTCCCCAGCCAGGGCTCAAACCTGTGTCCCTTGCTTTGGCAGGCAGATTCTTAACCACTGTGCCACCAGGGAAGCCCATAAATTTGTATTTTCTAATGGCTAATGATGTTGAACATCTAAATGTGCTTATTTGCCAACTATCTACTTCCTTCAGTGAGTTATACATTCTGTTCATAAGTTTGCCTATTTTTCTAATTGGATTATTTGGGTTTTTACTATTGAGTTTTGAGAGTTCTTTATCTATTCTAGATACTAGTCCTTTGTCAGATATATGAATTCCAAAGTTTTCTCCCAGTTTGTAGCTTGCCTTTTCATCCTGTTAACAGCATTTTTCCTAGAGCAAAGGAAAAAATTTTTTCATTTTGATGAGGGCCAATTTACTAGTTTTTCATTTTTACACATAGTGTTTTAGGGTCCAATCTAAGACCTAGTCCTTTGATTCTAAAGTCTCTGCCTAGTCTTAGATTCTGAAGGTTTTCTCATGTTTTTGTTTTTGTTTTGTTTTTTCCCTAAAAGTTTGGTTTTACATTTTGCCTTTGAGTACATAATCCATTTGAGTTAATTTTTAATAAGATGTGAGGTTTAAGTCTCGGTTCCTTTTTTGACCTATGGATATCCAGTTGCTCTAGCACCATTTTGGGGATAGTCATTAGTTAAATCCATTTCCCCTATAACATGCCTTCACTAATCAAGGGATTTTAATTGTTGCTACAAAAGACTTGCATGTCCTCCAAGCTGCACATAGCCTGAACAGAAAGATGTTTGCCTGAGTAATCATTCCACAAACTTGGAGTCAGCTGCAGGTAGTTTGAGTCAAGCCAAGAGTCAGCTGTGTCTAGTTCCAGCTGAGCTGGTTAAGACTGGATGGGACCACCAACCCTTCAACTGGGCCCACAAAAGTGTCCACTCGGTGACCTCTGGGATGTGCAGAGGCCTATAGCTTAGTCATGCTTGTACAGAACCACGATTATTACACCTTTTCCCAGTCACCTTTCCTCACACTCCCCACGCTCCCTATACCTCAGACTACCCTGTTTCTTTATTCTTTACCCTATAAATGCTCCAAGCCCCCGGCCTTCGGGCAGGTGGATTTGAGATTTGTCCTCCTGTCTCTCCTCCCTCGGTCTGCCTTGCAAATAAACCCTCTCTTTGCTGCAAACCTTGTTGTGCATCAGGCAAAACAAGCCTGGTTCAGTAACAAAAGTCTATTCCTGTTTTTCCTCAATTGAATTACTGTTTCATGTTTGTCAAAAATTAGTTGGACAGGGCTTCCCTGGTGGCACAGTGGTTAAGAATCTGCCTGCCAATGCAGGGGACGTGGGTTTGAGCCCTGGTCCAGGAAGATCCCACATGCTGCAGAGCAACTAAGCCCATGCACCACAACTACTGAGCCTGCGCTCTAGAACCCGTAAGCCACAAGTACTGAAGCCTGTGCACCTAGAGCCCATGCTCCGCAACAAGAGAAACCACTGCAATGAGAAGCCCACGCACCGCAACTAGAGAAAGCCTGCGCACAGCAACGAAGACTCAATGCAGCCAAAAATAAAATAAATAAATTTATTTAAAAAAAATTAGTTGGACATATTTCTGTGAGTCTATTTCTGGCTTCTATTTATCTGTGTGTCTACCCCTCGGCTAGTACCACATTGCCTTGATCACTATAGCTACTTGGTAGGCCATAATATCAGATAGAGTGATTCCTCCCACTTTATTCATCTTCCTCAAGATGCTTTTAGTTATTTTGGGACTGTGCCTTTCCATATAAATTTTAGAATAAATTTATCTAGGTCTCCAAATACCCTAATTTTTAAATTAATTAAATGTATATAATTTAAAAGAGCTATCTAGACAATACTATTTCAGTCATATTTTTGTCTTTTTAAATTACTTTGTGACATATAGTACAAGTTGGACTGATGCCTATGGCTGGCACTGATTGACTCCTTGACATTGCAGTTTAAAAAGTTGAGTAAGCCATTAGGCTTTTATATTGCTTCAATTAAGGCAAATGTGGGTAAGGAGGTAAAACTGCCATTTGTTTACAGACTTCTACTGCACAGAATGAACATGGTTCATTATAAATATGTTTTTCAATCAAATCAACAAGAAAGAGATAACCAAGCCAACAGGAAAGTGCACAAATAGTATAAACAGTTAATTTCACAAACAAAGACATGAATGAAGATGCTCAAACCCACTAGTAAACATAGAAATGCAAATTAAAGTCATAGCAGATCTTTTGGGGGGGCAGGATCTTTCAAAGTGTTAAACATGCACAGCCTTTAACCAACAATTCTACTGCTGGGAATAGTTTATCATACAGAAAACTTAAATGCATATAGAAATATAAAACACAGGATATCCATGTTAGCGTTGTTTGTATAGAGAAAAATCAAAACAACAAAAGTTCATAAATGTGGGACTCACCAAGTTAATTGTGTTTAGCCATATTATTATTATTATTATTATTATTGTGGTACGCAGGCCTCTCACTGTTGTGGCCTCTCCCATTGCGGAGGACAGGCTCCGGACGCACAGGCTCAGTGGCCATGGCTCACGGGCCCAGCCGCTCCGCAGCATGTGGGATCTTCCCGGACCGGGGCACGAACCCGTATTCCCTGCATCGGCAGGCGGACTCTCAACCACTGCACCACCAGGGAAGCCCTAGACATATTATTTATACTCTGTAATCATTAAAAAGAATGGAGGAGTGGGGAGGGCGGCGGGCGCGCTGAGGGGCTGCCGGCGGGCGCGCTGAGGGGCTGCCAGCGGTCTCTTGAGTGGGCTGGAGCGTGGCCGCGGCTGCTCTCTCCGGACGGCCGCACCATGGCGGAGGAGGAGCTCGAGGCGCTGAGGAAGCACAGGCTGGCCGAGCTGCAGGCGAAGCACGGGGACCCTGGCGATGTAGCACAACAGGAAGCAAAGCAAAGGGAAGCAGAAATGAGGAACAGTATCTTAGCCCAAGTTCTGGATCAGTCAGCCCGGGCCCGATTAAGTAACTTAGCACTTGTAAAGCCTGAGAAAACTAAAGCAGTAGAGAATTACCTTATACAGATGGCACGGTATGGACAACTAAGTGGGAAGGTATCAGAACAAGGTTTAATAGAAATCCTCGAAAAAGTAAGCCAACAAACAGAAAAGAAAACAACAGTTAAATTCAGCAGAAGAAAAGTAATGGACTCTGATGAAGATGACGATTATTGAATTTAAGACGTCTAGAGACTGGAACTTAATGGAGCAATTCTAGGACAGATAACACTTGGCTGAAGTTTAAGATCTCGATGGGATGTTTACTTTGTTTACTGTCTATATGCCTTTTAAAAATAAACTTGTTATGCAAAAAAAAAAAAAAAAAGAAGAATGGAGGAGATCTATATGTATTTACATGAAAAGATCACTAAGATGTATTGGATAAATGAAAACATGTCACAGAGTAACACGTATAATAAGGTTACAAACATGTAAAAATGTGTAGATCTACCAAGGTGTGTAGAGGTATGTAGGAATAACATATATATTACGTATGGCAAGGGAATGGGATTGGAGGTAGATTGGGGAGAATGAGGATTAGGGAAGAGGCCTTTCTGGTTTCACTTTATATATTTCTGTATTGTTCAAATTGTTTTTACATTAAGCTCGTTTCATGCATTTCTTTAGTACTTGTAATATTTTAAGATGTTGTGTGTGCGTTTTAGATTGCTGCCAACCTCAAGTAACTCTTATAAGTCAAATTGAACGTATTTAACTGAATGTATAGGAGTAATATAATATTGGCCGACCAAAAATGACTTTTGTTTCCCACCTAATTTATTACGGACTCTTTTAGATTTATACTATTTTTCAGGGATTATTCCCACATATCACTAAACAACTCTCTTGGCGTTTTAGACAAAGGCAAATCTGGTGCTCATTAGTGAGTCATTTTCTTTGGCTCTGATAAAACTAACATGGGGTTTTAGAGGCACAGAAGTGAGCATTGATCTACTCTTAGACTGTAAGCAGCAGAGATTGTAAAAAGTCGACCATCATTTTCATAGGCAGGGGATACTGGCCATCCATTCCTAATGGGGCAAGAATTTTCAATTTATTTTCTGAAGACTTGTTGAACTTGTGTCTATCCATCCCAGCATCCAGCCTCCAGTGGCACTTGCAAATAGCCTTCCTTTTGTTGCCATGTTTATCAGTCAAGGGTTTTGTCTGCAAGTGACTGAATCATGGCTGGCTATCTTAAGCAAAAAAGAAATTTATTAGAAGGTCATCAGGGCTGACCGAATTGATGAGAGGCCAGATGGCCCCACTTGAGAAATGGGAATAATCTCAGGGTGGACAGTATGACCAGGCTGAGCAACAGAAACCATGGCAATGGTCACCTAAGAGGACAACAAGGCCTCGGCCTCTGTGATAGATCTGACCTCACAACCTTGCATGACAAAGTGCAGGACAGTGTCCAATAGGAAGATCCAAAGCCATATGTCCCCTGAATCTGTCAAGGCCAAGTTGGCTACTGTCTCCCACTGAAAATACATGTATTGGGAGATTTCTCAAAAGGTAGATGAGAGTGCTAGAACAAAATGCCACAGTTTGCATGGTGGCCATGGCTAAGGGCAAAATTGTGGACTATTATTAACTTGTTAATATGATATTCTCACAGTGATATCAGAGCACAGTTCTTGAGTTACCTTGCTTTTTCAGAAGATCACTCGTTTTCATATAAGAATAATATATCTTACCAGTATCAACAATTGTAAAGTGGTCTTGTTTCATTAGCAATCAATAAACAGCCACATATTGGGGAAGGAAGTGTTTTAAAGTATATAGAAGGCAAACAACAGGTTATTATGGATCTCTTTTTTTTCAGCAATAGAAAGTTATAATTAGGTTTAAATAGGTAAACATGGTGGATTTAACAAATGCATTACTATTCTCTCCTTCCTGAAATCCCACTAAAATGACACTAAATGGGTATATTTTAAAAGATCTTTATCTAATATGAAGATTTTGGATGCTAGAAAACAGACGTGAGTGGCAACTACCTTAGCAGAACAAGGAAGCTTGATCCTGTCTTAGTAGTGAGGGAATCTGAGAAGTAACCATTACACTGTAGAGAAAAAGAAAAATGCTCAAAAATTGATAGTGTCATATACTTGCATAAGTGGTAAAAAATGTGCGAATTGGTTGAAAGTGTGTCGAGTAATCATCATAACTCCCAGATCCATACCCCAACTCTGATCAGCTTAATCACTGCTCTTCTCCTCCTATAGAAGACTCAAGGGTTGTTTTCCCCCTTTGAAGAGGGCAAAATAGAGGATCTCTGGACAGGACAAGATCAGTTACAATAGAGAGTAGAAGTAATGTACTCAAAACAGAGGTATTAAGTGGATATTTTCATAATGAATGATGAGGCCCTGGTTTCTTTCCCCACTCGGCTTCCAGGTAATGGCAGCCAGACTATCTCTTCCAAGCAAGTTATTGGAAGATTCTTATCTGGGGAATAGGACCAGTCTAAGAGCTCAGACTTAAGCTACCTTTCACAACAACACAGCCCGGCCAAATCACCCTAAAATGAAGATCCCGGCCAACAAGACTCACCTGTGTACTCTGGGTCTTCCTTTTTTTACTTCCAATTCTTAAGTATGAGCAAACACTCAAGGGTCACCAGAAATTGAGAAAGCATCTAATACAAAAAACAGTGATGAAAACAAATGAACAAAAGGGACTTGGAGGCAACAGAGACTAAGTAGAGAGAAGAAAATTTCAAAATCCAACAAACCAATATCCTTATACAGTCAAAAGGACTGTACATCCATGAAATATAAATATCTACTTTTAAAAGGGTTCATTCCAGGAGAATAAGAGCAATCTCAGGGGGTTGGAGGGTGGAGCAGGGAGAGGAATGATGGCAGAAATGAAAAACTGAATAGAAGTGTTGGAAGATAAAGTTAGGTAAATCTCTCAAAAAGTAAACAAAAAAGACAAGTGTGAAAGACAGAAGAAGAGATCAGGAAAACTAGAGGATAAGACAATAAGTTCCAACATCTAATATACAGTAATATGAATGCTAGAAAGAGAGAACTTGAGAAACAGAGAGGAGAAAACAGCAAATAAATCAAGAAAAATTCCCAAGGGACTTCCCTGATGGTCCAGTGATTAGGACTCCACGTTTCCACTGCAGGGGACATTGTTCGATCCCTGCCTGGTTGGGGAACTAAGATCCCGCAAGCTGCACAGCATGGCCAAAAAAAAAGAGAAAAAAGAAAAATTCCCAATATTTGAGTATTCCAGATGCTAGGAGCCCACCATCCAAAACAATGGTGGGGAAAGTCTCTCGAAGAACATACAACTTCATGAAATTTCACAGCACCAGGGACAAAGAGAAGATTTAACAAGATTCTGGGGTTGGGGAGAAAGAAATTCAGGAATCAAAATATCATCAGACTTCTCAACAGCAACACTGGAAAGCTTGATGCAATGAAGCTTTGATGTCATTAAAATTCTGAGGAGGATAATTTCTAACTGAGAATTCTATAAATTATCAGTCAAGCATATCAGCCAGGATCCTGGCCGGAAAAGAGAGAGTGCACTCCAGGAGAAGCTTTAATAAAGGAACTGGCTGTGAAGGTTTTTGTTTTGTTTTTTTTTTTTTGCGGTATGCGGGCCTCTCACTGTTGTGGCCTCTCTTGTTGCGGAGCACAGGCTCACGGACGCGCAGGCCCAGCGGCCATGGCTCACGGGCCCAGCCGCTCCACGGCACATGGGATATTCCCGGACCGGGGCACGAACCCGCGTCCCCTGCATCGGCAGGCGGACTCTCAACCACTGCGCCACCAGGGAAGCCCAGCTATGTAGGTTTGAGCGGAGCCTATTACCACCAGGGCACAAAGGGAAGAATGAATTCCTAGCATGCAGAGGGTAGATTCTCGCAAATGGTTACAAGACAAGAGCTGCATCCTTTAGCAGAGGATGCGGATAATTGCCTCAAGCTGAGGGAAGGAGGCCAGGAAATATAGGCCCCAATCTCCCTCCTCTTGCCTCCCTCCAATCTCCTACCTGTTTCCCACTGGCCAGACACCCTAAAGGCCAGATGGCAAGTGACTCCAACAATGTTGTTTGTAAACCTCAGCTCTCAGGAAACTGAGTAGGCTGGAGATGGGTAGATTAAGTTATAAAGACTAAATCTGCTAAAATGTGTAAAGCCTTTAGAATAATGTCCATCATTTTTTTTTTTTTTTTTTGCCCACGCTGCTAGGCTTGGAATCTTAGTTCCCCAACCAGGGATGGAACCTGAACCCTTGGCAGGGCAAGTGCAGAGTCCTAACCACTGGACCGCCTGGGAATTCCCAATGCCCATCACCTTTTAAACACTCAATATATCTTAGTTATTATTGTTGTTGCTGTTATTGTTAGTCCACTATCACTAATGCCATTAACAGGGAACTATTAAAATTCACGTGAAATCAAATACTGACAAACTTTCTAACCATTTTCTAAATCCACTTCCTCTTTCCCTGATAAGGTTCTTCAACACAAATACATAAAATATATTATAAAATTTTATTAGCATAAAAAATATTTCCACTGATTCCAGGGACTTTTCAAATTATTTCCAGATTTATTAGTGATACTTCATTTGGAATAAATTTTTATTGGACTTACTGGTAGTGATGTGTAATTCAGAAGTAGTGTGACTGGGCAGAGATAACCACAAAGAATTAAGTCAGCACTGCTGTTTTCCAGGAAAATATTATGGCCTTAATAGTACTTTCCCATGAAGTAACTTAATCAGATCACCATAGTGCGATGTTTTGCAAATAAGTACTATAATCCCCAGAAGGGCTAAACAGAATGGGGTAAGAGGTTGGGGTGGGTGGAGTGCTTAATAATAAAATAACAGAATTGAATTGAGCTCAAAATATGACTAGTTCAAAACACAAATAGCCATTATTACACAAAACATATTGTTCAGTGTTTCACCACATGTGATGTAAGTTTGAATAATAATGAGATGCCAGTTTTGGTCTACCAAATTAGCAAAACTTTAAAAAATTATTCTATCTAGTGTTTGTTGGAGTGGAAGAAAAATGGTACTCATACTGATGGTGGAGTGTTTATTAGTGCATACCTTTCTAGAGAGCAAGCTGGTATTATGTATTAAAAGTCCTTAAAACATTCAGACCCATCACAGTCTACATGGAGGAGACAGAAATGAAAAGGATACCATAGTATGCATGGTAGAAATGTGTTCCGTGCACTATGGGAACAGAGAAGTAGAAATGATTCAAGAAATAAACTGCTCAAAAGAAGCAAAGATCATTTCACAAGAGATGGCATTTGGATAGGATTTTGAAGAGTAATAAAAGTTCATCTGTCAGAGAGAAAAATTTCAGAAGTTAGTCACAGTTCTCCAGAGTTACATATCACTATGCAAAAACACAGCAGCGTGGAAAGGCATACTCATCAATAGTGAGACCTTTGATGTGTCTGGAGAGGTGGGAGACAGTTCCTGACATTGCTTTTAAAATCGTAACATAGAGACAAGTTAAACAATTGCCTATCTGCAGCACTCCCTCCCCCCAACCACCAAAACCCCCTAATCTGGCAAAAAAGAAGATGAAACAAGAAGGCTGACATAGAGACAAATATTTAGGAAGCTAAAGTGGAATTTGTTCCAAGCAAAAGGGCAGCCAGGTTAGCAAGGAGTGGGCATGAGCTGGTAGTGGCAAGTAGCCTGAGATGTCACACTACCACTTATAATTGTATTAAATATTTAAGAATAAAATAACTCTATTTTATAATATATTGACTATTTTGAAAAAAAATCAATTTTAATAAAGAAGTCATGTTTGCCGCTTTTACTAATGAACTTCTATAACCACAAGCACGCCAGGAAGGATGACAGAAATAAGGAAAATTTGAGATACGTTTTAAAAAAATATTTATTTATTATTTATTTTTGGCTGTGCTGGGTCTTAGTTGCGGCATCCAGGATCTTCATTGTGGCGTGTGGGCTTCTTAGTTGAGGCATGTGGACTCTTAGTTGTGGCTTGCATGTGGAATCTAGTTCCCTGACCAGAGATCGAACCCGGGCCCCCTGCACTGGGAGTGCAGAGTCTTACCCACGGGACCACCAGGGAAGTCCCTGAGATACACTTTTTAAAAACCCAGGAAGATCTGAATGCAGCAGTAACAGCTGGCAGTAACTGTTATTAACTAAAAGAAAAGAGAGCAGTAGACGTCTGCCTGCATTCTGAGTCTCCCTGCTTCCTTTTCCCTGGTTTAGAGTAACCTTCTCTGTCCTCCCTTAAAAATTTCTTCTTCCATCTCCTCATCGCTTCTTAATTGGGAAATCCCAGGCAGAGGAGGGGATGGGCCAGCAGTCAGAGTATACAGGACTCCCCCGCCTCTCACATCCAGCTGTGCACATTTTCTTTGACTAGCTGAGAGGGATAAAAGCCAAGAAGGGAAAGAGAGGAAATTCCACTTGCAGAGTCCTAAATGTACACTATTTCTTGAAATGTCTTTCTTCTCTTTATTTCCTCAAGCCGTGTGTGTGTGTGTGTGTGTGTGTGTGTGTGTGTGTGTGTGTGTGTCAGACAGAGGAAGAGAAGAAGAAGGAGGAGGAAGGGAGGGAGAGTGGGAGGGAGAGGGAATTTGAAGTTATTCAGTTGCCAGTTGGTTTGCACCTCTGCTGCCATCTCCACCCTGCTCTATTGGTGAGGGGGAGAGATATAAGGATAATGACAATTTAAATGGAAGACCTTTTAAAATACAGATTTATGTTTTATTCTAATTTGCAAATTATATATTCTGGGACCGGTAGTCATGTACCATAACTAATTTTCCAAAATTAAGAATGTCACCTGGATTGTGATACTCCAATGGAATAATCAATGTGGACTTCTTTGAAAAATATGCTATAAAGCACCAAGGGAATTGGCATTTACTGAGTGCCTGTTATATGCCTGGTACTTCCCATGTGTTAGCTCACAGAAATCTCACAGGAACCCTGCAACCTATTTACCCACATATTACAGACAAGTAAACTGAAGTTCAGTGAGATAAAACATGCTCAGAAAAAAAAGAAAAAAACAAAAAACATGCTCAGGGTCATAGAGCTAATCCATCTGATTTCAAATCTGTTCTCTTCTCAGTACCACACTGTCTCTCTCTTACAAGTTATCATTATTATTATGATGGGTACGCTTCTGAGGTTGAAGGTGAATTCAATGGAATAACTATGTTTGTGGCAGGGCTTTACCAAAACAGGGCTGTTTTCAAGAATATATTTGTTCATTTGCTCAACAAACCTTACTGATGTGCCAATGATATGTCCTGAATTGACTCTTGATTCAGAAAATGTTATCATAAAAATGAACTCTTAAGATAGTCTGAGAGAAATTCATTCTACCTGTGGCGGATAAAGGAAGGTTTCATGAGGGAGAGGGAACAAAATTTTGAATAGATTGTTTTCTGGTGGAGGAAGGGGAAACATAGATGTATGTGGTACATTTAGAAATGGCAAATATCAACGCCCAATGAAAGATGGCAAAAGTTGTGTGAAAAGCAATGTGCAGGTCTCTGGCACTGAAACTCTGAGCAGATCCAATGGCACAGCAAAAATGAAACATGGAAATATGTCCTTGTAGTACTTGAAATGACCATAAAGTAGACTCATGAGTGCTGATGTTCCTGACTTTCATTTCTTCCTCTCCAAGCCAAAAAGGGATAACAAGCCCACAGTTCTGGGACCTCCTGATCTGAGGAATTCCACATTCTTACAGGTAGCAGAGATGACCAAACTTTAGACACACTTTCATGATAACTATGAGGTGCATTAGAAAGGAGCATCCCTACAGTATCGTATCCTTGATCTCAGACAAGTCTGAGTCACCATTCTTGCCAATCCTTAAAATCCACCTGGTTTTAGTAGTTCAGCCTAGCATAAAAAGAGAGTCCCAGAGTTAGAAATACAAATGATCAATAAGCATACAAGAATATATTCAACCTCATTGTTTTAGGATCTACCTAAGTAAATGTGAAATCTAGGGGGCTATAAGACACTTCTCAATGTTTCTCATACTTTTCATGTTTCTGTCCTTTTGCATTATTAGGCTTCGAGATAATTTCTCTTTTCTATATCCCAGGTCTTATTCAGTCTTCAGTTGTCTCCATTCTGCTATTCAGCTCATCTGTTGAGGTTTTGTTTCAATTATCATATTTTTCATTACCATCATTGTTCATTGGATCTCTTTCATAATATTCTGTTCTTGTTTCATGGTTACAACCCACTCTTACCTCTTGCTCTATAAATTCAACTTCCACAGATGTTAGCTGAGTTAAGTACTTCCCTTTCACGGTTGTGATTATTCCTTTAATGGTTGGTGATGCTTGCTTTTCAGTTCCTCCATGTCTTTGAGATACCACATTTGCCTGTCTGAGAATTCTGCTTCTGTTCAACAGAGTCTGCACCAGTTATTGCTGGGAAAGAGTTGAATCTGATGCCTATTGGGAATGTTACAGTAGCTTATCTTCTGGAAATACCAGCTCCTTTCTGAGGGTAAAAAGTCACCCAGGGAGCTTCCCTGGTGGCCCAGTGGTTGAGAGTCCGCCTGCCGATGCAGGGGACGCGGGTTCGTGCCCCGGTCCAGGAGGATCCCACGTGCTGCGGAGCGGCTGGGCCCATGGGCCATGGCCGCTGGGCCTGCGCGTCCGGAGCCTGTGCTCCGCAGCGGGAGAGGCCACAGCAGTGAGAGGCCCGCGTACCGCAAAAAAAAAAAAAAAAAAAAAAAAGTCACCCAGCGTAGTGCCCTGCCTCTGGCCCAAGTGCTTACCCTCACTGTTCTAGTTAGGAGGGAACAGTTCTGCTGTCTCCCTCTTGCCTGGCCAGGGCTGATCTGGTTGACCACTCTGGATGCTTCCCCAATCATACTAATGATTGCTGAAGGGACACTTTCTATTCCTTACAGTCACTGCTATGTGTTCAGAGCAATCCCGAAGCCAATCCCACCTTTAGCAGAAGCACTTTCCTGCTTATGTATTTTCCTCTACTTAGCTAACCATATCTGTTTCTCTTTGGAATTTTTCAAAATTTCTGCTTGATGATGGCGTTTTCCTGATTTTTAGTCCTTCTATGAATGCATTTTTCTCTTAAATTTTTTAATTTTGTGGCTGCTGTGGAATTTCTATAAAGAAGAGAGTTAAGGGCTACAATCTGTTCCTTATGGAGGAGACTTTTTTAACTTTTTATTTCATATTGGAGTATAGGTGATTAACAATGTCATAATTAGTTTCAGGTATACAGCAAAGTGATTCAGTTATACATATATATGTATCTATTCTTTTTCAAACTCTTTTCCCATTTAGATTGTTACATAATATTGAGCAGAGTTCCCTGTGGTATACAGTAGGTCCTTGTTGGTTATCCATTTTAAATATAGCAGTGTGTACATGTCAATCCCAAACTCCCTAACTATCCCTCCCTCCCATCCTTCCCCCCTGGTAACCATAAGTTCGTGCTCTAAGTCTCTGAGACTGTTTCTGTATTGTAAATAAGTTCATTTGTATGTGTTTTGTTTTTTGGTTTCATGGATTCCACATATAAGCGATACCATACGATATTTGTCTTTGTCTGACTTACTTCATGGAGGAGACTTTTAAATCTAATGTTATGCATTGAGTGCTATTGAAACATAGGTAAATAAATAATTATTTCAAAAATGTGTATATATGTGTGTGGTCTTGTATATATTTATTTCTATTTATTTATTCTCCCAATAGCACCTAATGGCAAGGTATACTAAATATATGGTAATACAAACACACACACACACACACACACACACACACGCTTTGCCATTAAATTAAAAAGTCTCTTCCTTCAGAACAGATTGCAGGGACTTCCCTGGTGGTGCAGTGGTTAAGAATCTGCCTGCCAGTGCAGGGGACACAGGTTCGAGCCCTGGTCCAGGAAGATCCCACATGTCGCAGAGCAACTAAGCCCGTGAGCCACAACTACTGAGCCCATGTGCCACAACTACTGAAGCCTGTGCGCCTAGAGCCCGTGCTCCACAACAAGAGAAGCCACTGCAATGAGAAGCCCTCGCACCGCAATGAAGAGTAGCCCCTGCTTGCCTCAACTAGAGAAAGCCCGTATGCAGCAACGGAGACCCAATGCAGCCATAAATAAATTTATTTTAAAAAATAGATTGCAGTCCTTAATTCTCTCAAATAAATGAATTTATTTGGACCAAGGAGTCATAGAAGTTCATGAACTAGAGGACTCCTGAAAAGAGCCATGAAAGTTGAAGTAATTATGGAAAGAAACATGCTGTAGACAGTTTCTTGGCCCTTAAGAGGTGCCCTCTAACTTCAGGATAAAAATTCAAACTCCTTAGGTTTGCAAAGAAGACTTGGCTCGTGCCTCCCTCTGGTCTCATTTCTGATCACTTCCCCATCTCCTACCATGCCCCTTTCCCCTGCTAAACTGAAGAACGTGCTGTTCTCCAAAGGAATCAGCTGTTTCAGTTTCTGAATTTCCACATGTGTATTTTCCTCTGCTTAGAACATTTTGGCCTTGGCAAGATTATCACATCCAAATATTAACACTGTTTAAAGATAATTCCTTGTTTAAAGACTCCAACTGATAATGTGTTTATTGCGATTAGCTACCATGTTTCATCCCATTATATGCAAAATTATCTTCCTTTTCAAGGATGCCACAGCATGATTTATGTGTGTCAGCCTCCCCTTGACCCTAAGGCCATCAATATCTCTAAGCATTGGCCGTGCAGTGCCAGGGTATTAGATAGGTATAAAGGTTCAGAAAACACCATATTTCCCTTCTCTGGGAGAAAACATGTTGGCTTTATTAATGATGTGTGAACAAGAATCAACAGACTTGGGTCTTAATCCAGATTCTGATAAATATGACCTTGACAAGCCAAGACAGTTTATTGGGTTGGCCAAAAAGTGCTTTCAATTTTTAAGTAAAAATAAAAGACACATTTTCACCAAGAACTTTACTGAACAACGTATTCTCCCTTCTGTTCCACTACACTCTGACATTTTTCAGGCAACTTCATAATTCCATCTTCCCAAAATTTTTACCTTTTTGAGCAAAGAACTGTTCCAGGTGCCTTTTACAGTCTTCCAGGGAATTAAAATTTTTTCCATTAAGAGAATTTTGTAAAGACTGAAATAAATGGAAATCTGAAGGTGCAGTGTCTAGCGAATATGGCAGATGAATCAGAACTTCCTAGCCAAGCTGTAACAGTTTTTGCTCCGTCATCAAGGAAACATGTGGTCTTGTGTTATCCTGATGGAAGATTATGTGTTTTCTGTTGACTAATTCTGGACTCTTTTCATCTAGTGCTGCTTTCAGTTGATCTAATTGGGAGCAGTACTTGTTGGAATTAATCGTTTGGTTTTCCAGAAGGAGCTCTTAATAGAGGACTCCCTTCCAATACCACCATATACACAACATCACCTTCTTTGGATGAAGACCAACCTTTGGTGTGGTTGGTGGTGGTTCATTTTGTTTGCCCCACAATCTTTTCCATTCCCCATTATTATACAGTATCCACTTTTCATTGCCTGTCACAATTTGTTTTAAAAACAGAACGTTTTCATTATGTTTCAATAGAGAATCGCATGTGGAAATAGGGTCAAGAAGGTTTTCTTCGCTTAACTTATGTGGAACCCAAACATCAAAGCGATTAACATAACCAAGTTGCTGCAAATGATTTTCAATGCTTGATTTGGATATTTTGAGTATGTCAGCTATCTCCCTCATGGTATAAGGCTGATTGTTCTTAATGAATGTCTCAATTTGATCATTATCAACTTCAAATGGTCTACCCAACTGTGGAGCATTGTCCAGCAAGAAATCTCCAGCATGAAACTTCGCAAACCATTTCTGACACATTCTGTCAGCCAGAGCACTTTCTCCGTATACTGCACAAATCTTTTTGCATTTCAGTTGTGTTTTTAACCTTTCTTGAAATAATAAAGCATACTATGCCGGAAATGTTGCTTTTTTCCTTCCATCTTCAATATTAAAATGGCTATACAAAAATTCACCAATTTTGATTTTTTTAAATGCATTTTGATATGACAGCTGTCACAATACAAACTAATAAAATTGTTTCAAATGAAATTAAAGACAACTAAGTGCTACTAGAGCCATCTTACAGGAAAAACCGAACGAACCTCTTGGCCAACACAATAATTTCTCTGGGCCTCTGTTCCTACATTGAGGATACACTCTCCACAAGAGGGTGTTAAAAAGGTGCTCCTCCACCTCTCTCCCAGGTTTCAAATTTGGTAAGAGATCAAATAAATTTTAAAAATTTTTTCTGAATTAATTTAATTACTCAGTAACCAACATTATTATTATTTTATTTATTTATTTATTTTGCGGTACGTGGGCCTCTCACTGTTGTGGCCTCTCCCGTTGCGGAGCACAGGCTCAGGACATGCAGGCTCAGCGGCCATGGCTCACAGGCCGAGCTGCTCCGCGGCATGTGGGATCCTCCCGGACCGGGGCACGAACCCGTATCCCCTGCATCGGCAGGCGGATTCTCAAATGCTACGCCACCAGGGAAGCCCACCAACATTATTATTTAAATACTCGAATAATAATACTAATGAAAAATGTTTCCCATCAGTCTTGGAATTCTTCCTTCTCATTCTTTACACTGTTGCACAGTATTCCAAGATATGGCCAAACCATCATGTATTTAATCATTCCTTTGTCGATTTACATCACAGTTGCTTCTAATTTGTCTTATTATACACGGTGTTAGAGGGAACATCCTAGTAAGAAGTTGTATAGTTTCTAATGTATCTGCTTTACTTACAGCAAAAAGTCTGTGCTCTGAGCTTTGTTCCCACCATACGTTGGCTAAGAAGCATTAAAACAAAGGTCTCCAGTGTATGCAGATAAAAGCCCCCTTGAGATGGAAGCTAGGGAATAGTGACAAAGCATTTTCACTTGAAATCTCACAACTGTAACCTGGAGCTAGATGAACATCAGCTGTGGGCAGTGGTCCCTTGGATAAGTATGTCAGGGCTGACATGTAGGGTGCTGACTCTCTTGAGGTTTTGAGCACTAAAGGGGGCTCAGAGTGGGGAATAAATCCTTGAGAGAGCCCAGAGCCTCACAGTAAGGTGAGCTACTCAATTTGCTGAGTCACTGGAACCATAAAGACAGGAGACCACAGAGAATCCCTTATCTTGCTCCTCATAATAGCACTGTGGGTCTTGTGAAAGAAACACGTGTAATTACTGGCCAGAGCAGGAAGAAATCTGGAAGCTTCTTCTCTCTTCTGCTAGTATGGAGGCTATTGAGGGAGGTCACTGATCACCCTGACCTGAAGAGTTGACACTAGTGAGAGAGAAGCCCTGGACCCGTGGAGGGCAGCACCGCAGAACAAAATAGCAAAAGTAAAAATAAGACCAGTCTAACTGAAAGTGCCAAACAGGCCAAGGAAGGCTGATGAACTGACTTCACAGGAACTCTAGGTACTGAACACTACTAAATGCCAGCATGATGCTAGGGGCTCTTAGAGTCAACATCTCCTCTCCTCCTCTCCTCACGAGTACTCTAAAAGGGATGTTATTACATACCCCCATTGGACATACAAAAACATATGTCAAGCAAGACCCAAAGAGGTTCTTCCTTCCTCCCTCCTTCCCTCCCTCCCTTCCTTCCTTCCTTCCTTTCACAAATATTTGTTCAGAATCTGTGATGTAACAGGTACTATTCTCGGCACAGCATACAGAGGTAAACCAGGAAGATAAGGTCCCTGCTTTCATGGATCTATATCCTTGCAGAAGATGACAAATAATAAAACAAACAAATGAGTTAAAATATAAACAAATATGTAAATAAACAAGAAAAATATTAGATCGCAATAAGTGTATTTAAGAATATTAGGTTGTGATAGATCTAAAGTAGGGTGATACTGGGGAAATTTCTGGGGTGATGGAGATGCTCTACATCTTTTTTTAAATTTTTATTGGAGTATAGTTGATTTACAATGTTGTGTTAGTTTCAGGTGTACAGCAAAGTGAATCAGTTATACCTATACATGTATCCACTCTTTGAGATCCCCTACATCTTGATTATGGTGGTTACACAATTGTATATGTTTGTCAGAATTCATAGAATGGTACACCTTATAAAGGGTGACTCGCCCTATGTAAATTAAATCTTGAAAAACTTGACCTTTAAAAAATAGGATCCTAGGGCTTCCCTGGTGGCACAGTGGTTGAGAATCTGCCTGCCAATGCAGGGGACATGGGTTCCAGCCCTGGTCCAGGAAGATCCCACATGCCACGGAGCAACTAAGCCCATGTGCTACAACTACTAAGCCTGCACTCTAGAGCCTGCAAGCCACAACTACTGAAGCCCGCAGGCCTACAGCCCAAGCTCCGCAACAAGAGAAGCCACTGCAGTGAGAAGCCTGCACACCGCAATGAAGAGTAGCCCCCGCTCGCTACAACTAGAGAAAGCCGCATGCAGCAACAAAGACTCAATGCAGCTAAAAAATAAATAAATAAATTTATTTATTTTAAAAAAATAGGATCCTACAATAAAAAGCTATAGGAGGCTGCTTTAGATTGGGTAACAAAGTCCTCACTGAGAGGGTCATAATTAAGTTGAGATTTGAATGTAAGGAAGAAGATGAAGAGAAAGGCGTGCCTTTTTGAAAAATCTCTATGGTGGGAATAAGCTTGGCATGTTCAAGTTAGAGCAGGGCGTGTGAGGTTGGAAATGTGAACAAGAACCAGAACATGGGGGAGGTTAGAAACCAAGATCAGGAGACTGACGTTATTTTCGTGCCACAGGAGTACTTAAGTTTTTAAGCAGGGGAATTACAAGTTCTGATTTATGCTTTTGAAAGATCACTCAGGCTGCTATGCAGAGAATGACTTGTAGAAAGCAAACATGGAAGGACACAGGAGTCTATTGCAATAGTCCAAGCAAGAGATTATGGTGTCACGGACTAGGGTGGAAGCATAGAGACAGAAAAAGGCAGATATAATACAATATAACTGTATTATATGAGTTAAGGTAACAAGTAAATCCCAATCTCAGTGGTTTAACAGAGTAGAATTTTCTTTGGTCTTCCTGACTGGTGTGCTTCTTTCTATCTGGTACAGAGAGAATGGGGCTCCTTTTACCTTTTGACTGCACTCTCCTCCAGGGCCATGAAAGTCCTCCTCATTCAGTCATGAGATGGCAAATGCATGACCACCTGTGGGAAATTGTTATGGGCCTGGTCTGAAACTGCTATACATCAAGTTAACCCACACTCTATTAACTAGAAACTAGCCACATTCTCCATGCACCTAACTGCAAAGGAGGCAGAGAAATGTAGTCTATGACTATGCCCAGGTAGAAAGGGAACCTGGTTTGGTAATCATCTAACAATCTCTGCTGCCATTTTGTTTTGGACGTAGAGATCACAGGTTGTGGGAATGGATGGGGTGAAACTGATGAAAGGAAGAGAGGAATCAAGAAGGAAGCCTCAGCTGTACACCTGAACAACACAACATTGCAAATCAACTATACTCCAATAAAAATTGAAAAAAAAAAAAAAGAAGGAAGCCTCAGAATCTCTCACTAGTGATGCTTGGTAACAGGGGTCAAAGAAGATTTAGGATATATGCTTGATCCCTCACCTTTCTTTGAGGGAGGATGAATGGAAGGAGACAAGAAGATTTTGCCCATAGCAATTGAGCAAAACATAAAGGCAGAAAGGGAGGAAGTTACCCTAAAGGGAAGCTGTCCCTGATGATATAAAGTATTTCTTTGAAGAAGGGTGTACTCACCTAATTATACCTAATACTTAGTGAGCAGAGCCACCAATCTTGGTGGCAGCAAGCAGCAGCTAGTCTTGCCAGCATTATCAGTACTGAAGATGCTAAGACCAAAAATCTTCCTGGTAGATCCTCCCTTCACTGGGTTAGAGAATGTGCAAAGACAACGGGCATAGTATTACCTTTAACTACACCCCTTCCAAAAACTCCCAGGTAAAGAATCAAGCCTGGGGCTTCCCTGGTGGCACAACGGTTAAGAATCCGCCTGGTCCGGGAAGATCCCACATGCCGCGGAGCAACTAAGCCCATACGCCACAACTACTGAGCCTGCGCTCTAGAGCCCGTGAGCCACAACTACTGAAACCCGCACGCCTAGAGCCCGTGCTCTGCAACAAGAGAAGCCACTGCAATGAGAAGCCCACGCACTGTAACGAAGAGTAGCCCCCGCTCGCCCCAACTAGAGAAAGCCCGCGTGCAGCAATGAAGACCCAACTCAGCCAAAAATAAATAAATTAATTAATTTAAAAAAAGAATCAAGCCTACTTCATAACTTTTTAAATAGGAAATTGTGAACTCTTTGAGATCATCTCTTATTAATCTTTATATCCCCACATAGTACACAGTATAATGCTTAACATAAACTATGCCCTCTGTAAACATTTGTAAAAAATTAAATATTTATGGGTTGGCTAAGGTCCAGATTGATTTTATACATAACAAGTTACCTGAAAGCAAGCACGTATGCCATGTGACCTCAGTACAAATTTATGAACTATGGTTTGGCTTCAGTTTTGATACCATTATGACTAAACTCATTCTCCTTGGAAAGACTGTTTAATCCTTTCACCCATTTACCTGGTTAGATGCACGATACTCAATTTTCTTAGAATTTATATTCTTTTCCAGTCATGATTTTCTTGGTATTCTTTATCAGTTTTCATTGCCATGTCAATTAAGTTAATGCCTTTAAATATATGTATATGAATCAACTTTTTTCATTATACAAATGATACATATTTATTGAACAAAAATTTACAAAATACAAAACGAAAAACAAAAAGAAGAAAATAGAAAATAGCCATAACCCAACCATGCAGAGATATCTGGCATTTGTATGTATAGCTTTCTGGACTTTTCATTTCATATATATTTATACATATCTCTCCTTTATCAAGATAGGATCACTCTGAACTTAATATTTCTGGATCTACTTTTTTTTAAATTTATTTATTTTATTTATTTTTGGCTGTGTTGGGTCTTGATTGCTGTGTGTGGGTTTTCTCTAGTTGCAGTGAGTGGGGGCTACTCTTCGTTGCGGTGTGCAGGTCTCTCATTGCAGTGGTTTCTCTTGTTGTGGAGTACGGGCTCTAGGTGTGTGGGCTTCCGTAGTTGTGGCTCACAAGCTCTAGAGCACAGGCTCAGTAGTTGTGGCGCATGGGCTTAGTTGCCCCTCAGCATGTGGGATCTTCCAGGACCAGGGCTCGAACCTGTGTCCCCATTGGCAGTTGGATTCTTAAACACCGCGCCACCAGGGAAGCCCTCTGGACCTACTTTAAAAAAATATTTAGAAAGCAAATTCTAAGTGAGTATATTTTAAATTTGTTTTCAAATTTGTATTCTTTGTTCCAGCTTCATAGATCATGGCAATTTTTCCTGAAAGCAGATATAGGTAAGACTTATTCCGTGAACCTCGAGAACACAAATGAGTCAAAGTTTAACTAAAAGGATTTCAGGTCAACATAAGTAAGGACAGCATAGCAGGGATTCACAACACAGGTAGAATTCGAACCAGTTGGTCTCTAAGTCCCCAGCAATGAGTTCTGTGATTCTCTAACTAGAATAAGGGAAGAGAAGAGGTAGGGAGGAGGAGGCAAGAGTTTTCAAGATTTATCAGAGGTATAGGGAATTGTTTGATTGGAATGAATGCATAAATAAATTTGGAAGGCAGATCATAGGCAAACTGGGGAGTTGTGTGTTATAAGGAGGTGGGGTGGGGAGAATAAGGATATTAAGTACATTAATCATTATCTCCTTCTCTTTGCTCTTCTCTTTCTCCTTCTCGTCCTGGCTTCAGCTTTGGCATCTGAATGTCCCTAGACTCCCAGACTTCTGAAGTCATCCTTTGCTTTAAGTACCCATACACACTCACTTCTTCCTATAAATCAGGACAGATTAAGTTATGCTAACAGTAATGAACAACTCCCAAATCTCAATGACTTAAAACAATAAAGGTTTATATTTCATTCATGCTGCATAACATCAGGCTCAATCAGGGATCCAAGTGATAGAGCAGCCACCATCTCAAATAGTTCCCTCCATACAGGAGGGAAAGAGAGTTCTGGAGAATCAGCAATCAAATGCTCATCTCTGAGATAACATATCTAATTTCTGCTTACATCTCATTGGCCAGAATTAGTCACATGATCCCACCAAACCACAGAGGGTCACAGGGTACAATGTTACCAAAGTGCTGCTGGAAGGTGGAGAACCAGAAATACTTGGTGGGTATTACTAATGAATGTCACACCATATACCTACGGGAAATCCAATGTCAGTTTCAGATCTCTTTCTGACTTCTGTTTTCCCATAAACTTGAAAGCCCATTGTTCTGTTCAGTGCCATATTCACTTTCTAAAAACTTCTTGATATAAAATAACTAAATGTTTCACTTTTCCATATATTTCCCATTGTTCTACATAGGCTCTATCCAGACTACTGGCCCTGTAAAAGTTTGCAGCATTCCATGTGAAGATTAAGTATTTATTGAATGAATGAGTGGAATGCCACACATTTCTTAAAACTTGCTCTATGCCATGCATTAGAATTTCTCTCCAATTGTTTTAAATCATGCACTAGGGAAGTGAGCTTTATTTCCTTTTATACCTTTATTCATACCATAGTGAGCTTTTATTACCTTTATTCATACCATAGTCCATATGGAGCTCTTGGGGTGGGTAGGGCATTCCTGTATTGTAATTTTTTTTTTTTTTTTTGCGGTACGCGGGCCTCTCACTGTTGTGGCCTCTCCCGTTGCAGAGCACAGGCTCCGGACGCGCAGGCTCAGCGGCCACGGCTCAAAGGCCCAGCCGCTCCGCGGCATGTGGGATCTTCCCGGACCGGGGCACGAACCCGTGTCCCCTGCATCGGCAGGCGGACTCCCAACCACTGTGCCACCAGGGAAGCCCCCTGTATTGTTATTTAATGGCCTTACTGGCAGTGTTCTTAAAGATGTTCTCTACTGACATATTTCGTAATTCACTGAGCTCCACACTTTTCTTTTCTTACATTCTCCTCTCTTTCCTTCACTTTCCAAGATTACAAAATATATGATATAATCAATAAATGATATAATTTATGTTTTAGTTTTCATACTGTATGCCAAAGAATTGCATTTTCCCACAATGTCTTGCTGGGAAATTGAAATCCAGTCTTTTTAAAGTATAATCAGACGTGAGATCTCTTAGAACGTGTTTCTCTTTCCTCTCTTCCTTTTTCTCCCCCTCGGTCCACATCCACCTGACACTTCTCCATACCTTTTCCCGGTCAGCTGAGGCTAAGCATATTGAAAGGATTTTAAATGTCTTCTTCTTCCTCTGACAGATATTTGAAACTCCACCCTAGAGTCTCTTTTTTTTACTTTAAAGTTGTGGAATAGTGACATCACTAAACCACTGTGCCAGCTTAGGAGATCTTAAAGCTTGTTCAGTGCAGTCTTAGCCCAAATCAAGTGTAGAGTTGTCCCTACCTTGTCTTTAGGTGTCTAGTAGCTGCTTAGACTTATGGGCATTGGAACACTGTGGGGAAGCAGCTGAAAGGGGAGGTACTTCTGCATAAAAGCAGTCCTGCTGGGTTTTCAGCCAGTGACTGGTGGGTGCAATCAAGAGATTGGGGGCAGGGGGTGTTGGTGGTGACATCTATCCCTGAAGACAGAGCATTGGACTGGCCAAGTCTTCTGAGCCCTTGAAAGGAATTTTCATCCGTGTATCTTCTCTCAGCTCCTTAGACACATCCTGGGTAGTGTGTACTGGGGGGTGGGCAGGGAGTGCTTATTATCTTGGGCGACTTCCAAGGTAAGTTCACAAACAAAACTCCCACTGCTCTCCTCTCTCCTCCCTCTGGTTCTCCTCTGAATTCCCACCCACATCCCCTGCATCTTTTCCATACAAAACCCTCATTCTCCTCTTTTCTGAACACCCCCTCAAAACCAGAGCCCACACGATTAGGCACTGTTTTCTCTTTGCTGAATGATAGGGTTTCCAAACATTGCACAGAGGTGGGGGGAATTGCATGGGGAAATGAGAGGGGGAGGAAGAAATCCTCCACCCTAGATGGGGTTAATCCATCAAAGTAATCATTAAATGTTATGTTAAAACAAGTTGAACATTTACACCCTGTTATACTTGGAGCTTTGTTAAAATGCAGATGAACAAAGAAGGGTATCTCTTGTTCATTATTTGACCTAAGTAAAGATTAATTTCCAACCCCTTGGGCTTCCCTGGTGGTGCAGTGGTTGAGAATCTGCCTGCTAATGCAGGGGACACGGGTTCGAGCCCTGGGCTGGGAGGATCCCACATGCCGCGGAGCAACTAGGCCCGTGAGCCACAACTACTGAGCCTGCGCGTCTGGAGCCTGTGCTCCGCAACAAGAGAGGCCACGATAGTGAGAGGCCCGCGCACCGCGATGAAGAGTGGCCCCCACTTGCCACAACTAGAGAAAGCCCTCGCACAGAAACGAAGACCCAACACAGCAAAAAAAAAAATTAATTAATTAATAAACTCCTATCCCCAACATCTTAAAAAAAAATTTTTTTTCCAACCCTTTCCTGAGAGTAATTTTTGATAAATGTGACCTAGAGGGAACTGAGTACTTTAGAGAGATGCAGAAAGCACATGGGCAGAGAATACGACCAGGAAAAGAATGGGGAAGGCTGTGATGGTTCTGCTGTAGGCTTGCACAAGTAAAGTTATATTTACTTCCTAAACCACGAACTTAAAATACTCATATAGGGCCTCCCTGGTGGCGCAGTGATTAAGAATCCACCTGCCAATGCAGGGGACACGGGTTCTAGCCCTGGTCCGGGAAGATCCCACTTGCCGCAGAGCAACAAAGTCCGTGCGCCATGACTACTGACCCTGCGCTCTAGAGCCCGCGAGCCACAGCTATGAGCCCGTGAGCCACAACTACTGAAGCCTGCGCGCCTAGAGCCCGTGCTCCATAACAAGAGAAGCCACTGCAATGAGAAGCCCGTGTACTGCAACGAAGAGTAGCCCCTGCTCGCTGCAGTTAGAGAAAGCCCGCACGCAGCAACGAAGATCCAACGTAGCCAAAAATAAATAAGTAAACTAATTAATTAAAAAAATACTCATATAATTCCACTTTCCAGAGAAATATGGTTTGTTCCTTCCAACTCTCTATTTATCCTATTCCCGCTGACCATGCCTATCTTCTTCATAGTCATGCCTACCTGGTCTAGACTAGATCCTCTTTTGCACCAAACTTAAACCCTCTAATTCTGTCAGTGAACTGGGATATTATAATCCCCTCATCTCTCATCTGCTGTGGGTCCAAAATAGAGAGGTTTTTTTTTTTTTTTTTTTTTTTTTTTTTTTTTTTTAATTAATTAATTAATTAATTTATTATTTTTGGCTGTGCTAGGTCTTGTTTCTGTGCGAGGGCTTTCTCTAGTTGTGACAAGCGGGGGCCACTCTTCATCGCGGTGCGCGGGCCTCTCACTGTCACGGCCTCTCTTGCTGCGGAGCACAGGCTCCAGACGCGCAGGCTCAGTAGTTGTGGCTCACGGGCCCAGTTGCTCCGCGGCATGTGGGATCCTCCCAGACCAGGGCTCGAACCCGTGTGCCCTGCATTGGCAGGCAGATTCTCAACCACTGCGCCACCAGGGAAGCCCCCAAAATAGAGAGTTTTGAACGCTAACAGCTTTATGCGCATCTCATTGAGTATCCAGTAAATTCTGCACCTTCAGCCTACCCCCCGCAACTGCTCTTTCCAGGAGAGATAAGATCAGTCTAAGCCTTTGATGTGCAACACAAAGATGCCTAAGGGATTCAAGGCTAACTTTAGATCAGAGCAAATCCAGATTCCAATATCAATGGCGGAACTAAGAAAGCACGAGAGAAATGAATATAATGGGAGCAAATGGGAAGTAGTTTGGTAGCAAGAGTAGAGACGCTAAGTAGCGAAGAACGACAAATGAGAAAGAGAAGCCAAAGCTGCCAAAAAAAAATGGCTGTCAATCAACAGGAAATGCCACTAGCATCAGAGCAGTGGGGTATTACCAGACAGGTTCCCCAAGGACCCTGCACAGAAGGAGAGGAAATTTGGGGGTATTTCAAGGCATGGTGACTCTTCTATGATAACTGTTACCTATGATTTCGATCATCTTCAAAGTTAGAGTGGTTCGGGGAACCTAAGGCCATATTTTAATTAACTTTATGACTATCTACCCACCCACCTTCCTCCCAAAAAATCAAGGATTTGTGGCCTGGAAAAATTTGTATTATAAGATAGCCCCAAAATGCTGGAACGTCCTAAGTCTCTGAAACTGAACTACTTTTCTGGAAGCTGACGTATTTACCTACTGACCACAATAAACCAAGGACTGCAACAGACCCCACCCAGGACAAAAGCAGACAGAGGAGAGGGTAAAGAAATGCTACATCACTGGAGACAGTTTAGAGTTTGCCAGCTGTGCACACTTTTTGGTTCAAACTTTCTGTACAAGCTTGGCAATGTTTAAGGAAAACTAAAGTAACATTACCAGGGTCAAGTTCAAGTGTTTAACCCCAAACCCCATACCACATAATTGACTTACTGCAAATAAGATATTCAGGGTTTCTCTTAAAATTCCTACTGGTGTCTTTCTTTTGTTGTTTTGAAACCACTGCTGTATCTGCACCAAGTTAAACAAACTTCCTAAGAGAAAAGTGTCCATGACAGATAGAATAAATGATCCCCTTTCAAAGTAAGTGAATTTTAAAATGTAGATGATCATTCTATATCCTTAGTTTTGGTTGCCAATGCAAATGAGTCAGAGAATTTGCCTCAGACAGTGAGTTAATTGTATAACTCTACAGAGGAAAATGTCATTGGAGAGTACTTGCTGACCTCACAGCTAAAAAAAAAAAAAAAGAAAAACCATTTAAAGATGTGGAAACCAGATGTTTCAGACACATTTCAGCCTCTGCTCTGGGGATTTATCCTGAGCAGCCCCTAACAGGCTATTCCTTCTCTACAACTGAGATATGATCATCTTAATTTACTTATTTGTCTTGCTGTGGGAAGAGGCTCACGGATGGGGATTCAAGAATGGAATTTTTCATAACTCCATATGGCTTGGTAAGAAACTTCACTCATGAGCTTCTTGTTGGGAAAGTCGCTTCTTTGAATTCATGGAGAAGTGAATCAAAGCTGTAAATTTTTCTCTTCTGTTCAAGGCTGATGTTTTCAAAGAAAATGCTTGGGAAAGATAGCTACTGGAATGCATATATCATTTTTTAAAAAGTGTTTCTGCCTTCTAAAATTTTAAAATAGCTTTTTATAAAGTGAACAGCTCAGTAGAAAATAGAGGTTAATATTTATATTCCATATGAAAATATGCTTTAAAAATTTCAAAGAAGATGTGGTGGTATAGTGCAGAATGTTTCCTTAACAAAATAAAACCACCAGTATATTATTTTGTTTGCATTTCAATGCATTTCTAGTCAGATTTCATAGCAGGTAACCATAAGAGAATTACAACAGGTAAATTGGAATATACAATAATTTTATAATCATTGCTCCATGTACTCTGACCTGTAGTGTATATCATGCTTTTTCCAAACATCTTTTGACAAATTTGACAAAGCCAGCTTGTAATATAGAAAAAAATGAAAAAAGCTTGTATTTCTGGATGCATTCTTACCACTTGATTTCCTTTGTTTGAGCTATCCATTTAAATACTTTTCTACCTCTTTTGTTAGACAAGGAAAGTCTCTTTTGTTGTTTTGTTTTGTTAAATGTAAGGAATGACATAGACCTAACTGTGAATATAAACAACAGACCAAAAAAGGCTAAATAGAGAAAACCCAAAATACCCCATATAGTACTCTAAACAATGCTTTAATTCTCATGATACAAATTAATACTGCTTTATGTTCACTGTTGTGTTTGATAGTGAAAAAAATTTGAATTGCTCAAGAAGAAAACTGACAGATCCTTGTATAAAATAGAGAAATAAAGAGAAAGCAAAATTAACCTAGATCTTGATGTTATGCTTGCTAAGCAGCACATAGTTATAGAATATTTTCCCTTTCAGCATGTTTCTCTCTGGTAATAACTGCAGCCATGCGGATTTCATTAGAAAGCTCGATTGCAATGCACAGCCTTGCAGCCTCTTTTTTCAGTTTGAGCCAGTGAACAGCTTTCATGCTGAACAGTGCAATCCATTTGGCCAAGATGGGGTCTGGAATTTACTAGAGGAATGAGCAAGTCTCTTTATTTTCATTGCACACCATCAAACTTGGGAAATATACACCTATTTGTCAGAAATGACAAAGATGATCATAAAGCTAGTAAGAGTTAAACCCACATGGATAAACTTTGAAATGCTGTCAAATTTGCTAATGATCAAGTAATTTGGAGTTTTTTTTTTGTTTTTTTTTTTAGGTGATGTTGTATATCACCAAAATATAAACCTAGACAATAGGAGTTCTGTCCTAGAGATAGAGAGGAACAAACCCAAATGTTTGTTAATAGCATACTGCACATTTGAGGCCCGGAGTGATTGCACAGTGCTTCATGCTTCAATGTGAGAAAAATTATTGATCAGTCAGCCTAGCATAAATTGTTTACAGTTGGTTAGGCCAATGTAGTATTAGAAAACTATTTAGGGAGGGAAGAGAGTTGAATTAGAAGGCAGGAATCTGCTAGCAACTATCAAGAACAAGGCACTTTAAATTCTTGGTCTCAGTCCCATACTGGTAAAATGAGAAGTCTGAAGTAAGGGACCCCTAAGGTTTATTTTTAACTCTTGTATCCTCTAATTCCTTAGATAGTAATTTTTTAAAAGACACTTAAGGACAAGAGACTTCAACTAGTTTAAATGGATTATGAAAATCAAAAAATGTACAGATAAGCAATTCTTTTTAGCCATTGTATTGAATCCAAAAAAGGAGAAGGGAAAAGCAACATTATCATGAGCTCCTACTAGGATACAGAAGCTATGCTTATGGGTCTTATGGTTTATATATTCCAAAAAATAGCTGTCATTATTCTCATTGGATAGATGAAGAAACTGAAGCTCAGGCAGTGATTTATACAAGGTCACACAACTGGTCCACTGTAAAACCAGAAATAGAAATCAGAGCCAACATAGTATTGTGTCACCACTTACTAAAAGGAAAAGGAAGTTACTGGTTAAATAGATTTTTAATTTCAGTGAATGACAGCTAGAAAAATTAATAAATTATTACTTCCTCTGAAAGGTGAAATTTTTTAGATTAGGACTCCTTGTACAAAGGACCATCTTAGTAGTTTAAAATTCTGAATTGAGAAATACTTTAAAATAAATGTGTGCTTAAAACTGTCAAGTACACATGCCAAGGGTTCTCAACTTGTTCATAAGGCAAAATAATGGGAAGTTTGGGTCTCTTTCAGGAAGTGTGGAATATTAATATTATTTAATAAACTAAAAATTATAGCATAGACATTTCTGCTATTTAAGTTACTATCTTATTACTAGACAAGTTTAAGAGGTGCCAAAAGTTTAAGAAACACTACCAGGAAGAAAACTTAAAATTATTTAAAAATTTTTTTCTGTTAATTAATTTTTTTCCTGCAAACATCTGTTAAAAGAAAAACTGAAGCACACTTAAAATTTTGAGTTTATCTGAGCAAAAATCCATTTGAATTTGGCAGCATCCAATCTAACAGATAGAAAGGAGCTCCGAGGAGTGGTACAAAATGCAAGACTTTCATAGGCAGAAGGGAGCAGGCAGAAGGAAGTTTTACTAGGTGAAAAAGCAGGTTGGTTATGGCAAGGTTACTTTCCTTCAGGGGATGGCAGGGGTCTATCAGGCAGATGACCTAACTGGTGGTGATCAGGAGATTTCTGACTGACTGGTTTAAGATTCCATTTCTGGGTGAGCCGAAACCATACTTAAGTCTTGGTTTGGTGATGTGGGGCTTAGCATAAGGGACTCCATTTGGAGCTTGCTGTCATGTTTTTAGTACATCATATTTTTATTTCTGGAGTAAAATATCACGGAAATCTTAGTTTGAGAAACCTTGGCAGACAAAATAATTCCTACAAAATTTTTTTCAAATAAAGATCTTTTAGAGAACAGATACAGTTTTAACATTTTTAAAAAGTAACAATAATCTCCATCACAATACACTAGTAAGCACTACATGTCTCCTTCTCTGCTAAAAGCCTTAGTACCCCTGTACTTCAAAATATATGTACCTGCATTGCCCACTAGTGCTTGAGTTGCTTGAGAATAGGGCTTGATCCCCAGCACCTATCAAAGTACCTCATGGTATATTCTTTTTTTTTTTTTTTTTAAAGAAGATGTTGTGGGTAGGAGTTTATTAATTTATTTATTTATTTTTGCTGTGTTGTGCCTTCGTTTCTGTGCGAGGGCTTTCTCTAGTTGTGGCAAGCGGGGGCCACTCTTCATCGCGGTGCGCGGGCCTCTCACTATCGCGGCCTCTCTTGTTGCGGAGCACAGGCTCCAGACACGCAGGCTCAGTAGTTGTGGCTCATGGGCCCAGCTGCTCCGCGGCATGTGGGATCCTCCCAGACCACGGCTCAAACCCGTGTCCCCTGCATTAGCAGGCAGATTCTCAACCACTGCGCCACCAGGGAAGCCCATGGTATATTCTTAAAACAGCCAAATTGGAAACGAGTAAAAGTTTAGTTAATGAGGCTTTACCCTATGAAGGACACTTGGGAAGTAGGTGACTCTCAAAGGGGAAAATGACTTTGATGTTCCTTGTGTTCTCTGACCTATAAGTATCAGATGCACTAAGGTACTGTGTATTAATGACAGGCTTTTTCCATATAAGGTATAAGAGCAGTATTCCTTGGGAGTCCAGAAAAATGCCAAGCAGCATCTCCTATTGAATTGTGGCATTGTCAACTTCAGCTTGGGGAAGAGAGTAAAGAACAGTATTTCTAATACTGCTGGATTCATATCTTGCTGCATGCCAAGAAACATACGTTCTCGTTGGAAATGGTCTTGATGGTGGCTGATTGCACAGGTCAGGGGACAAAGACTTAACAATAATCTGACAGTCAACATAGGACTATTAGAGCTATGTTATGATTATTGTCTTGGGAATCTTTTCACATTGTTTCTATGGCAAAATGCACTCCAAACTTAAAACAATCATTTTAAACAGTGATCTATTGGGAGACAGCTCATGTATGACTTAACACTATCTGAAATACGTTGGGAACAAATGTGAACTGAAAAAGACAAACCAGATAAAGAACTTAGGAACTGGTAGTTAGGTGTGTCCCACTTTTTCTCTGCTGTATTTAAATCTATTTTTCTTTTCTTCAATGTAATATTTGCTTGCTTTGGATTCCTTTAAACTTTTCCTCAGTTTTTGATTTGTTTACTAAATTCTCAATTATATTGCATTAGTCATTTCCCTCAAATGGATATTTTGGCTTACTTTTCTCCTTCATTGTAAGCCAATTTTCATTGGTTTCTTTTGCCTTCAACTCCTTTTCTTTTCCTATTGCTTACCTTTCCAAGTTTTTAAAACAAAGCCCCCCCCCAAAAAAAGTCAAAACTCTATCACCTTTGGATAATGCAGAAATACAATGTTGTGTTAAAACTTTCTTTCAGGTTATCAGTTCAAAAAATAATTTAGCCTCAAGTTTCTATCTATGTCCCCCCAAATTCCCCTCATTCATATTTTTTTTCCAAAGCTTTCTAACAATGAAAACTTAGCCACTCAAGGCAGCTGACCCAGGGAACCCTTTGGCAGGAACAATAGCTGATGTAATCTTCCAGCTGAGGCCACAAAATTTCCCTTGTTCCACAAGAATGGATAATAGTGCATTGACGACATTTTGTGAATTCACAGAACAAGCAGCAGGCGTGTACCACAGAGAAGCGCGGTCTGGCAAGTACAAGCTCACCTACGCAGAAGCGAAGGCGGTGTGTGAATATGAAGGTGGCCGTCTTGCCACCTACAAGCAGTTAGAGGCAGCCAGAAAAATTGGTAACAGCTTTGACAATAATCTTCTTCTTTTTCACCCTTGGAAAAAAATTTTTCCACCTTTCCTGCAACCCCTTATTAAGACTTTTCTCTCCACCCCTGCTAATAGTTCCTCCAGCTCCTCCCATCTTCTCTGCGTAGAGCTGGTAGACAATTCCTACTACTAGTAACTTAGTTGGGGTCACACCCCATTGGGAGCTCATAAATAAACATCAAAAGAAAATGAAGACATCATTATCTCGATATCATTTAAACCCCTCATTAATTTTAATGCCATGGCTATTCATTTTTAATATCATTCTATCTCTGCTTGACGTCTGTGTGTCATTTTCCTCAGCTGTTAAATGATGCTACTATGTTGTGTCTTACAAAGAAATTTACTTGGTAGAAGAAATAGTGAACTTAGTGGATTTTTTTTCCAATTATTTTCAATTTTTTCCTTTTCTTTTTTTTACATTAAGTGGGAGAATGCATTTGTACTTTAGGATCAAAAGCCATGAGAAAAGGAGGATAGGCAAGTTGTAAGGTGGCAGATGAAAGAAACTGGGAAGATGATGTCAGGACACCTGGTGAAAACCCAGTAATTAACAAATGCTGTTTGCTTCTTTATATTAAAAAAACCGGGTTGCTACTGTCTCTTCTGGACTTTCAGGAGAATCCAAAAGGCCACCCTAATTCAGAATTTTCTTCTCCACTGAAGATATCCCTTTGCTGATAGGAACATACCTGGCAAAGCTCATACTATTATTATACATTACCCAAGACAAAAATAAAGGTGTTCTCGAAAATGCCCCAAAGTCTCCCCAGATGACTGCTCAGTCTATACCCTTAGGGCTGTGTGTGACGCAGTAAATGGAATGAGGTATACAAAGGCCAGAGACATTACTAGCCATGGGGGACTTGTAGTCAAATCGTTCTTGGGTGGCATTGGCAAATATTAAAACAGCCTCCAAAGTTGAGTAAGGAAAACAAGGCTGAGGCTTTGTTTGAAATGTATGAGTACTTTTATCCCTATTCAAATTTTTTAAATATTAGTGATATCCTGATTGATCCTGAAGGAGAAATTATCATCTGAAAAAAATTTTTTCAGTATTGATGGTAATTCCAGAAATTAACTCATGGCACTAGCTCGGTCATTTGTGAAAAGAAGCCAGCTCTGAAATTGGATTGTTTTCATATCCATGGTATTATTATTTCCTAATCCATCTGCTTTTTTTTGTTTTCCAAGTAAGATGTCATTTTCTAGTAAAAGTCAGATGTTACAAGAACTTTTTTTTTTTTTTTTTGCGGTACACGGGCCTCTCACTGTTGTGGCCTCTCCTGTTGCGGAGCAGGCTCAGCAGCCATGGCTCACGGGCCCAGCCGCTCCGCGGCATGTGGGATCTTCCCAGACCAGGGCACGAACCCGCGTCCCCTGCAACGGCAGGCGGACTCTCAACCACTGTGCCACCAGGGAAGCCCACAAGAACTTTTATATATGTTCAAACTTTATTTTTTAAGAAAACAGTTCTTCCCCTTTTATATGAAGTGGATTTGGTCAGTTAAGACACTGTCCCTGTTGCAAGGGGCCATCTTGGTTGAGATGACATTCGCTCAGCTGAGGGAATAACCAGTTAAGCCATTACCCTTCCATTCTCTTGCAGGATTTCACATCTGTGCTGCTGGGTGGATGGCCAAGGGCAGAGTTGGATACCCCATTGTGAAGCCAGGGCCCAACTGTGGATTTGGAAAAACTGGTATTATTGATTACGGAGTCCGTCTGAACAGAAGTGAAAGATGGGATGCTTATTGCTACAACCCACATGGTTTGTCAAAAACAATAATTTTATACTATATAAAAACAGGTACAGGGGGCTTCCCTGGTGGCGCAGCGGTTGAGAGTCCGCCTGCCGATGCAGGGGACACAGGTTCGTGCCCCGGACCAGGAAGATCCCACATGCCACAGAGCTGCTGGGCCTGTGAGCCATGGCCGCTGAGCCTGCGCATCCGGAGCCTATGCTCTGCAATGGGAGAGGCCACAACAGTGAGAGACCCGCGTACTGCAAAAAACAAAAACAAACAAACAAAAAAATAGGTACAGGTTGTTAAGAGGTTAGTAAAAGAAATGACTTCTTCTTCCAGAGAGAGAGCAATTTAGTAACGATAATTATTAATAACAACTACCATTCATAGAATGATTATGCTGTGCCACACACTGACTTATGTCTCTTCATCCACACTGTCACTTTATTGTTATACCCTTTTTAGAATTCAGGAAACTAAAGTTCAAGAGCTTAAGTAACTTTCAGACAGCCAGTAATTAGCAGGCAGGTGAGATCACGACTTAATTCTTTTCTGTGCCAGGGAACTTCCTGATTACAAAGGACAAAAAAAAAAAAAAGATTATAAACTTGTCACCGTTAATTAGCTAAAACTATGAAGTAGTACTACCAAATGTTAACTGTTCAAAATTATCCCTTTAATAGAATGAGAAAAAGGAGACAATAAACAAAGTTTTTCCCTAATTTCTTCTTGGGCATAAATTCTTAAACTTCCAAACTAAGCAACCCTCACTCTGTGGTTTGTTTTAACAAATATATACTGGATATGCTAGTTATTATTGTAAGTACCTGTTTATTCATATTCTTTTTCCATGGTTGATTGCAGCTAGGAAAACTTTAAAGAGAAAATTAACACATTATAATTATTATAAACAGTAATTCTTGGTCAATGCTGTTGGAGAAAAAAGTAGACTGTTGTTCTGGGATGTATTTCCCCCAGGATAATATTGCAAAGTGTTACAACATGTTACAAAGTATTTCCCACATATATGATCATAAACATCCTCAGGTGGTATCCCATTTGGATCTACCTTAGAGAATGTCCATGACAAAGTAGGAGATTACAGTGAAGTTCTAGCATATTATTATAGAATTTATTATTTAATAATATTAACCATTGGAGAACAGTTTCTCACATTTGCAACCAACCTATACCTCACAATAATGTATACTCCAAGTAGTAAAGAATTTTTCCTAGAGCTGTTACCTATTCCCACTTGAGACAAAATATGAATAAATGGGGGGGTGGGATGAATTGGGAGATTGGGATTGACATATATATACTAATATGCATAAAATAGATAACTAAGAAGAACCTGCTGTATAAAGAAAATAAATAAAATTCAAAAAATATGAATAACATGTGCATTCATATAGACTATAACTTTCAAATCACTTTGACATACTTTAAGCCTACAGTATACTATATTTAGTCCTATATTTAGTCATTGTTAATAATTCATATATCTTCTTTTCTTCTCTTTCTCTCTTCCTCTCTTCCTTTTTCTTAAATATATTTATACAGGCAACTCTCTTTTTATTCTTAAGAGTAACTTCTATTTCCAAATATATTATCTGATTCTTTTGATTGATAAACTTCAGGATCTCTGAGCATCTACTCAATCATTTCCAAAGGTCAAAGTCTAAGGAAGATGTAGAAGTATAAATGGAAAGATTCTTACAGTATTTCATTGCCCTTTTATAAGAATGCCACCTTAACTTACACATTTTTATAAGCTGCTTTTGTTTCTCATAGAGGCTGAATGCTTTTTACTCTGGGAATGTGTGTACAGAATCCTGGGAGACTTGTGCTTACTCAAGTCTCAGCTTACTTTTGGATTCAGTGATATACTGATTATTTAGGATGTGGTCAACCTGAAGGGGACTGGGGGCCCCCTGAACTAGCACTGGGAGAACAGTTCATTGAAAAATAATTGGAATGAAAAAAATCATAATGGTATCAGAAAAATAAAGCAATGATTATTAATTAATCAATACCACCAAGTTAGAGTTGATTGAAGCAAGGAAGAATAGGGTCATTCAGAAGTGTTCAGAAGTCAACTTGCTCATTCAAGTTCCGAATGTGTGGCATGATGCCGACTGCCTCCTGCATGAATACTTCTTAACCAATTAGCTGTCAGTCCTCAGGGACCCAGCCTGCTTTATAAATCTGTCATTTTCTAAATAAGCAAGAGATGAGGCAATAATTATATGTAACATGAAGTATAGAGTTGAACAGATACAGCTAAATATAAAAAAAGTTAGTTCAATATTTGAATATTTTTCCTAATCTAATGATATATACATCAAAGGTAAGATGTTATGGGACAGAGAAAATCACTCCCAAAGAGGGCACTGTATATGCTTATGTGCACATATAAACTATGTATTATATAATATTTAATAATACAATAAGAATAGCTTACACTTTGCATAATACTCTTAAGCTATCCTTTATATTTTATTCTCAGAATAGTCCTGTGAGGGAGGTAACAGGGGAGGCATGACTATATTTATTTTACCAATGAAGAAACTGAGGTATAGACTGGACGCAGAGCTCAGACTAGATCCCTGACCCTCTTTTGTCACTTCCTTACCTTTCTAAGAGCCTGTTCTGCCCTGGGGTGATAAGCTTCCTTTACTTCTATGGTGTTAAGGATTCTAACACAATTTTTTATTGTAATAGTTATTATAAAGGAGAATATTCTTGTAAAAAAACTTCTAATTGGGGAATTCTCTGGCGGTCCAGTGGTTAGGACTCGGCACTTTCACTGCCAAGGGCACAGGTTGGATCCCTGGTCAGGGAACTAAGATCCTGCGAGCTGCGTGGCACAGCCAAAAAAAAAAAAACCCTCTAATTGATATAATAAAAAATACTTTTGAATGCTATCCAGAGTCACCACTACGATCACCACCACTCAGATTATTTTTGAGTTTCCAGTTTGTATCTTTTTTTCAAGACACTAGACATTTAGGTGATATGGAATTAAAATTAACTGGGGCCCTTCCACAGCTTTCTCTCTAGGAATACTGTAAAATCACTGTTCTGGTAGAGATTGTTTGTTCTTATAACAGGTTATGGGACAGGACAGAAATCTATGAAATGGTAAAAGACTTGAAAAAACCAACATGGATATCTCCACCAAATCCTCAAATAGTATTAGGATTAAGGTGCTAATTTAAACCAGTAAAAGGAGTACAGGGTGATTATAAATTATTCCCTTTAACTGGATTAGAGTGACCTTCAAATTCCCTAAGTGACCTTCATATTCTATACTGATTTTCCAAACAGAATTTACTGGACTCATTATTCTAAGTGTCTGAGTCCCTGAAGACACAGTGGTGACACCACAGAACAAAATCCCTGTCATCTTGATTGGGCTGTTGGTAATATGGGCATATGTATTTGTCAAAACACATTTAAGTGTACACATAAGACATGCATCCTATGCTTAAAATGTAAACAGAGCAAAAGTGTCAACAGGAGCAAAATTATTATTCTTTCTTGCTGTTTTACTTTTTAAAAAACTCACAAGTGGGGACTTCCCTGGTGGCACAGTGGTTAAGAATCTCCCTGCCAATGCAGGGGACACAGGTTCGAGCCCTGGTCCTCGAAGATCCCACATGCCACGAAGCAATTAAGCCCACGCGCCACAACTACTGAGCCTGTGCTCTGGAGCCCACCTGCCATAACTACTGAAGCCCACGTGCCTAGAGCCCGTGCTCCGCAACAAGAGAAGCCACCCCAAGGAGAAGCCCACGCACCGAAACAAAGAGTAGCCCCCACTCGCTGCAACTAAAGAAAGCCCGCGCGCAGCAACGAAGACCCAACGCAGCCAAAAATGAATTAATTTTTAAAAAGTTAGAACAAAAAAAATTAACAAGTGGTCTATGTTCATTTTAGAGAATTTAGCAACTATTAATGAAAAAACATTTATTCTTTAGCTACAGTTACACACAATATACTATGGATGCTATATATTAAATCATTTTATTTTTATTTCATAAGAAGTACTAAATAGATGGACACTAAGAAATGAATATCATGGGGCTTCCCTGGTGGCACAGTGGTTGAGAGTCCTCCTGCCGATGCAGGGGACACGGGTTCGTGCCCCAGTCCCGGAGGATCCCACATGCCGCGGAGCAGCTAGGCCCGTGAGCCATGGCCGCTGAGCCTGCGCGTCCGGAGCCTGTGCTCCGCAACGGGAGAGGCCACAATAGTGAGAGGTCCGCATACCGCAAAAAAAAAAAAAAAAAAAGAAAGAAAAGAAATGAATATCTTTTTTAAAGTAGGAATCATTTTTTAAAAATGCTTTCTTATCATTTTTTTTTTCTCTTTTCAGCAAAGGAGTGTGGTGGTGTCTTCACAGATCCAAAGCAAATTTTTAAAACTCCAGGCTTCCCAAATGAGTATGATGATAACCAAATCTGCTACTGGCATATTAGACTCAAGTATGGTCAGCGTATTCACCTGAGTTTTTTGGACTTTGACCTTGAAGATGACCCAGCTTGCTTGGCTGACTATGTTGAAATATATGACAGTTATGATGATGTCCATGGCTTTGTGGGAAGGTATGTATTGTTTCTCCATACAGGAAGCTAAAGAACATCCAATATTTTGAATGATGTTTCTTTTATTTCTCTCCAACTGTCCCTACAACACTGATTTTCCAGTTTATCTATTCTCCTGCAACAGAGTATCCTTTTTTAAAAAATTAATTTATTCATCTATTTCTTTTTGGCTGAGTTGGGTCTTCGTTGCTGCATGTGGGCTTTCTCTAGTTGTGGCAAGCTGGGCTACTCTTTGTTGTGGTGCGCGGGCTTCTTATTGGGGTGGCTTCTCTTTGTTGCAGACCACAGGCTCTAGGCATGTGGGCTTCAGTAGTTGTGGCTCACGGGCTCTAGAGCGCAGGCTCAGTAGTTGTGGCGCATGGGCTTAGCTGTTCCGCGGCATGTGGGATCTTCCTGGACCAGGGCTCGAACCCGTGTCCCCTGCATTGGCAGGTGAATTCTTAATCACTGCGCCACCAGGGAAGCCCAAGAGTATCCTTTTTTTTTTTTAATTTTATTTATTTATTTATGGCTGTGTTGGGTCTTCGTTTCTGCGCGAGGGCTCTCTCCAGTTGCGGCAAGCGGGGGCCACTCCTCATCGCGGTGCGCGGGCCTCTCACCATCGCGGCCTCTCCCGTTGCGGAGCACAGGCTCCAGACGCGCAGGCTCAGCAATTGTGGCTCACGGGGCCAGCCGCTCCGCGGCATGTGGGATCCTCCCAGACCAGGGCTCGAACCCATGTCCCCTGCACTGGCAGGCAGACTCCCAACCACTGCACCACCAGGGAAGCCCAGAGTATCCTTTTTTAACCACAAATTTTTTTTGCTCCGTTACTCATAACAAGCCATAGTCAGCTGCTATGTCTACTTATTAAAATAGTTATAGCTGCTTTTTGATTTGTTAAGTTGTAACAATTAGTTACATATTCTATTTATAAACCCCTCAAGATTTGACTAACAGGAGAAAGAAGATATATGAGTTGGGAAATTTTGGGGGGGGGTTTAAATGTTCTGATTTCTGTCAACCTCCTAAAAATAATTATAAATTAAATAATTGTTGCCTTTCTTCTGTGTACAAAGCAGTGTACTAAGCATTATGGATATAAGGCAAATAAGTAAACTATAGCCCCTTCTCTCATATAGTTTAGCTAAATATACAATGGATATCTTTTTTTTTTAGTTCTTTTTTTTTTTTTTTTTTTTAGTTTCTGCTTTATAACAAAGTGAATCAGTCATACATATACATCTGTTCCCACATCCTTTCTGGATATCTTTTTAAAAATAACTTTCTTTGCCATAAAAAACAAGTATTTCTTTCCTCAGTATTTTTCCCTGGGTTTTTTTAACATGCTGGGACACATTTTTTTTGTGTTCCCATCCATATCTTTAACATAGTTTAAATTTTACAATACAAAAATTTGCAATATTTTACAAAATATTGTAAATTAAAGAGTGTACAGTTAAGGTGTTTTATGTATTCAGGTCCCCACTTAATAATGTATATTTTAGACTATCCATTATCAATAGATTATCAGTTATCAATTCTCTATTATCCATAATAGTAATTTAATGAAAGAAAATAGTAGTGGGGATAATTAAAAATGACAGACAATATCTTTTTTTTTGACAATATCTTTTTATTGACTTTGAAATCTGTAACTTAAATACAAAGAAAAACAAAGGCATTTGTTGCATAAATGAACAGCAATTTTTGGATGGAAAGTGGTTTTTGTTTTGTTTTGTTCTTTAGCTGAGACTACTACTATAGAAAAAATATATAGTTTTTTAAAATAGTTTGAAGAAGACTAGAAGTAGGGTTGGAGGAATTAAGAACAAAGTCTTTTTCGAAAGAATGGACCTCCTACCTTGGGAATTAAGGTAACATTTTTATTCTAAACCTAGTTTCAGAAATCAATTACATCTCTAGACAAAATCACAAATGGGGCTTCCCTGGTGGCGCAGTGGTTGAGAGTCCGCCTGCTGATGCAGGGGACACGGGTTCGTGCCCCGGTCCGGGAGGATCCCACAGGCCGCGGAGTGGCTGGGCCCGTGAGCCATGGCCGCTGAGCCTGCGCGTCCGGAGCCTGTGCTCCGCAACGGGAGAGGCCACAACGGTGAGAGGCCCGCGCACCGCAAAAAAAAAAAAAATCATAAATGATTTTTTAATCTACAGGCTAATTTGTTATTTATTGGATTATATTGTGTGATTTACCTTTAGAATAGACTTTCTCCTTCTCAGGAATAAATTACATTGTTTTAGAAACTGATAAAAACCCTTACTTTTTATATTATCATGTGCAAGGGAATTCCTTTCAAGCCATGATTCAGATAAAAATCACACCTTCTTATGTCTATAAGGTCCAACGTAATTCTTTCCCTTTTAAATCAGTCATACACCCATTCTTCTCTAACTGTGAAGAAAACTTTATGAGATTTATCAGAAACAAATTTTTTAAATTTCCAAATAGATTCAAATTGTCTATCACACAAAAAGCTTTGTAGACACACAGTAATGCCACAAATTCTTTCTTAAGAATCTCATTAATACTGTGAGAAGGATATTTCAAACAATGTTTTAACCTCTCTTCTCTCTTACAAATTCAAGTAAAAATAAATAAATATAACAATAAAATGTTGTAAAATAATAGAAAAATGAGCCATTACTTAGGGGAAATAAAGTACGTCAATTATCAGTAAGAGCCACTTGCAATAGCTATATAATAATCATTCATGTGACCTCTCTTTTTAAAAAATTCTCTTTCAGATACTGTGGAGATGAGCTTCCAGAAGACATCATTAGTACAGGTAATGCCTCTAAATTGAAGAACAAAACTATGATTTGCTTTCTCAGTATCAGTGAAAATGAAGGACCCAGTAGTTATTACTATATACTTTATAAAGTTGAGAGAGCTGAAGACAGATATAGCTTGCTAGCTTGTGAAAGGCAAAGAAGTGCTTATTTATACTTAAAGACTTTTACCAACTCCTTGCACTAAAAATGTGTACTCTGGTTATTTGCAGGAAATGCAGTCTGAGATAGTCTTGAATCTGCAAATCCATAAATACTGCTGTAGCTTATAATTCCCATAAAATGTGGTAATAAAAGGTCCAAACTTTTCATTGATAAAGGATTGAAGTAATTTGTAAAGTTGTTAAAAATACCTTCTATCACTGAAAAAATTTTTACATCATACGTATTGCATTTTCACATTAGTACAGCAATCCCCAGAGAGTCTTGTGAAGAACACAGTTCTGTTAGATGTTTTTAATAGATATTACATGAGAAAAGGGCTCTAAGGTCAAGTAAATTTGGGAAATATTGGATTAAACAATGTGAAACAGGTTTCTTTATTAGAAGATGTCAGAGAATTTTTACTATGCTAATTATGCATAGTAAATCTAAAAAGGCTAGCTATAGTAGGCAATGTTTTCCAAATCTTTTTCCTCTTGCTAATTATTTTGTGTGACTTTGTTCCTTGAAATGTACCCCAAGATATGTCCCTGTAGCAGCATACATTTATCTCAATAAGCAATACCATTGTTATTGCCTCAAACTGCTACTTTCTATGAACTTTTACTTTCTTAGATGTCTTCATTTCATTTTTATTTTCATCACCAGCACCAGTAATTGGCATTCTTTTTTTGTTTTTAATTTTTTGAATTAATTAATTTATTTATTTTTGGCTGCGTTGGGTCTTCGTTGCTGCACGTGGGCTATCTCTAGTTGCCGCGAGCTGGGCTACTCTTTGTTGTGGTGTGGGGGCTTCTCATTGCAGTGGCTTCTCTTGTTGCAGAGCACGGGCTCTAGGCACGCTGGCTTCAGTAGTTGTGGCACATGGGCTCAGTAGTTGTGGCTCGCGGGCTCTAGAGCACAAGCTCAGTAGCTGTGGCGCATGGGCTTAGCTGCTCCGCGACATGTGGGATCTTCCCGGACCAAGGCCTGAACCTATGTCCCCTGCATGGCAGGCAGATTCTTAACCACTGCACCACCAGGGAAGTCCCTGGCATTCTGACTTGCTCTATTTTTCCTCCACATCATAAAATATTATCACAATACTTCTCCAACTAAAAACAACAAACCTACATTGAGTTGCAATTTCTAAGCAGTCCTTAAGCTGAGATACTACTAGCTAAAATTAGTCCCACACCCTAGCTTTGCAGTGCACGCAATTCTCATTTATGAATCATTACAAGAGATGGAAATTCTTGTTCAGTCTTGGAATGCTTAAAATTTATGAATTCATTACTCTGTTACAGCCTCCCTAGGAAGAGTAATCTGTTAAACTTTTTATTTATCTTTTATTCTTTACTTGAGAACATATTTTATGTTAACAGAAAACTAAAAGAAGACATTTTATGAGATGTAGGAGGTAGTTGGGGGGTGAGAATCCTATTTTTAAAATAAAAACAAAATGAAACAGAGGAAGAGTCAAAAAGAAGCTTGAAACTTAATATTTTTCTTGTTTTGTTCAAAACAGACAAAACTTACTCCAAATGTAACACCAAATCAGTGTTTTTCTTGAACAACTGCAAGGAACTAAAAAAAGAAAAACCCACACAATTTATTATTCAAAGAGAAACAAATCAACAGAAAAGAGCATAGTTAAATAAAAAGCCAAAGATTTAGCAAAACAGCAGGAAGAATACATTGATACAAAGTAATAGAAAAAGAAGATATAAAATATGTTTAAAGTATTATCGTATCAGTCAAGCGTAATGCTGTTAACATTTTGATTTAGTTTTCTTCTTAAATATATACTTACTCACCCCTGGATATTTATATTAAAAAACAAAAACAGAAAATAAATAAACTAAAAATTACCCATTACTGTACCACTTTAAAAAAAGGTATATAAAGAAAGAATCTCTTCTCATCTCTCCCCACCCAAGAAAGGCATTGTATAACTATGTGGTGACCGTCCTTCCAGATGTCTTCCTGTATTATACAAACATTATATATCAATACATGGAGACCATGGAGCTATTTTCAAGTCAGGGTATAATATTTAGATCATTCTAATTCTTTTTAATGACTACCTTATAGGTACCATAATTTGTCATATACCAATATTTAACATCCTGAAGGTGGTTGTTTTTGATTTTTTTTCTTTTGCTATTGAACATTTCACTAGCCATTTTTAAACCTCTATTTTGTAGTGCTATTTTATTTTTAAAAAGTAAATTTCTAGAAGTGAAATTTTGGGATCATAGGTGATGTGCACTTAGATGTGGATAGATGTCACCAAATTAGCACTAGCCCTACAGTGCCAATTTGTATTTTAACCAGTTGAGTAATCTGAAAAAAAAAATTTTTTTTTTTTAAATTTAAACAACTCTTTCAAGTTTGAGAAAAGTACAGTGAACCGCAGGATGAACTCTGAACTCAAACCTGGTTCTGCCATTTATAACCCTGTGGCCTTGGGCAAGCTACTCACGTTTTCTGTGCCTCAATTTCATCTATAAAAATGACTATTTTAATAGTATCCACCTCATAGTGTTGCTTTGGAAAATAAGATGAAAGGCACTTAAAGCTGTGCCTTTCATCTTATATATATGGGGTTTTTGTAATGAATTCTGGATTTGTGATCTGGATTAAGAAGGTCTTTCCCTCCTGAAAAAGAAAAATATTCCTATATTTATTTTATACAATAACATTTTTCCTTTTTGTTTTTGGTACATTTTGGTCTTTAATGCAGGTAAAATGTAGTTAGGTGCTTTGTGTAAAAGGATCTAGCTTTGTGGGCTTTTTTTTTTTTTAAGAAATGCAAGGCTTGTTGCCATCATTTAGTAAATAATCCATGCATATCTTAATGGTTTGAACTGCCTGCCATTCTCCTGTAATTCTATGGATGTACCTTCTACAAAGAATACCTTTGAAAACAGAATAGACAAAATTTCCTCTAGGACAGATTGGAGAGCCACAGGAAAAAATATGACAGTCCTGGTCCCAGTTGGCAGTGAAACTACAGACTCTACAGCTTGAGAATCTAGTTCTGAATTCTGGGAGTCTTGTTCATGAATTTTTATATTCTCCTATGAGAATGAGTCTTTGAATTGTCAGCCAAATTGAAGGAGAGTAACATCTTGGTTCTTTTGCATCCTCCTCCTCCCCAGGAAATGTCATGACCCTGAAGTTTCTAAGTGATGCTTCAGTGACAGCAGGAGGTTTCCAAATCAAATATGTTGCAGTGGATCCTCTATCCAAATCCAGTCAAGGAAAGAATACAAGTACTACTTCTCCTGGAAATAAAAACTTTTTAGCTGGAAGATTTAGCCATTTATAAAGCAAAGAAAGACATTCCGCATTTATGTTTCTATCTTTTGGAGCCCCTTTGATCTCACTTTTATATTATTATTAACATTTATTTATTATTTTTCTAAATGTGAAAGCAATACCTGATAATTTGGGGAAAATTGGAAAATACAGAAAACTTTAAATGAGAGAATAAAATCTCCCATAATCCCATTGCATAAAAATAACAAGCACTAACATTCATATATTTTTCTTTTAGTCATTTTTTGATGTGTGGTATATGTATATATGTATCTATATGTATTTGTATTTCAAATTTTGGAATGCTGCTTATGTACAATTTGATATCTTGGATTTTTTACCATTGAACTTTACGGTGTACACGTTTTCCCCTATCATTGAGTATTCTGCAAAAACATGATTTCATTTACAGTATTCTGTAAACTGTCCATGCTATGATTGTTCCATACTTTATGTAAGCCTGTCTTTATTGTGGGAATTATAGGTAGTTTTCATAAATATTGCTTCAATAAACATCCTTGGACATATATGTATTTGTATAGCTCTCTAATTATTTGGGATAGGGTCCTAGAGGTAGAATTACTGAGTCAGAGATTAATTAAAATAAAAAAATGTTTTTGAGGGAGATAAGCTGGACTTTACGGCACTAATGGGGTGGGGTGGGCTGGATGGCTGGTGGGCTGCACTACTCACTCAGCCTACAAAGACATCCTCTAGGGGAGTGAGAAAGTGAATGGACTAGGAAAATAGCAGGTCATTAACCAGCAGCATTAAGGGTCCATTTGACCTTTGTGGTATGGACTTTAACAGGAGATTGGTCAGCGAGTCTCTTTTCCTCTGGCCATGTTCAGCTACAGGGGGCAAAGACAGATTAGTGAGAGAGCAGGAGTCAGCAGGGTCAGTTTTGCCAAGTGAGTATAAGACAGGGGCAAGGCAGTAGAGGATATGGGTAAGAAGGGACTGCAATGATAACCCAAGGAATTTAGTGCGATAAGGGGTGAAGAGAGGACAGTAAGGAAATGAGAGACAGTAGAAAAGCGGTGGGCTCAAAGAATTGTCAAATCAGAGTATGAAAGGGGACGCACTGGAGAGATAGTAGGTAGTGGTCAGAGAATGAGATATTAAATATAACCTTTTGTGGCAGGCAGAACAGTGTTCCTTCCCAGGATGTTTGCATCCTAATCCCCAAAACCTGTGAATATGTTACCTTAGGTGACAAAAGGGACTTTGCACAAGTAATTAAGTTAAGGACCTTAAAATGGGATATTGTCCTGGATTGTCCAGGTGGGCCCAATGTGATCACAGGGGTCCTTAAAAGTGGATGAGGGAGGCTTAAGAAAAAGAGAGTCAGAAAAAAGATGTGACAAGAGAAGCAAAGTCAGAAAGATGGAACATTGATGGCTTTGAAGATGGAGGAAATGTGCCATGAGCCAAGGATTGTGGGTGGCTTTTGGAAGCTGGAAAAGGCAAAGAGATTCTCCCCTAGAACTTCCAGGTGGAATGCATCCCTGCTGACTCATTGATCTTAGCTCAAAGAGTCCCATTGGACTTCTGAACTACAGAACTGTAAGATAATAAATTCATGTTGTTTTAAGCTACTATGTATGTTACAATTTGGGGGGAGCAGTGATATAAAGGTGATACACCTTTTAATCAGTTTCATGCAGGGTTAGACTTAGAAATAAAAGTCTAATTCTAGATGACAAAGCATAAACAATAAGAAGCTGTAAACAGAAGATAGCTATTTTCTAAACTCAGAGAAATTAATTTAGGGGAATATTATTTAAGGCTAGTATAACATTTCTCTGTTCATACGTTTTCCTGCCTACATGTAAACTTTTTTTACTTCCTTGATCATGAATTTTTTTTTCCACTATTTTTTTTACTCTTTTCCTCCCACCCATAGTCTTTTTGGTCTTCCCCCCCCCCCACCCCAGTTTTTTAAAATTGAAGTGTAATTGACTTACAATATTATATTAGTTTCAGGTGTACAATATTGTGATTTGATATTTTTATACATTACAAAATGATCACCATTTTAAGTCTAGTTACCACCTGTCACCATACAAAGTTATTACAATATTATTGACTATCCACAGGCTTTTTGGTCTTTATCAGAATTAACTTTTTTTTTTCCTTTGGAAATTTTGATAATGGAATTTAAATAGTAAATTGAAGAATGTGTATTAACTTGAAAATTACAATGCACTCTAGGATATAAGGTATTATTATTGATGATAATGAATATAAATCCTCTAAGATTTTCCTGAAAATAATATTCAGATGTATGAAATATTTAGAATGATGTTAAATGTTATCTGTTACCACTGACCCAGATTCCCCTATATCTCAATGGTGTAGTGAGAGTATTATATGAGAATATTATACACAGGATCAGAGATGGGTTATAATGACTTCTAGAGATTTGACTGAATTATTTACAAGCCTTCCTACTGAGATTTAGGGTACATTATGATCATATTCTAAGATCTATAGAAATACTTGGAAAGGAAGAATTATAATATATATATAGATAATCTTTAATAATAATTTTAGTAAAAAAAAAAGTGACCTTGGGCTTCCCTGGTGGTGCAGTGGTTGAGAGTCCGCCTGCCAATGAAGGGTACACGGGTTCGTGCCCCAGTCCGGGAAGATCCCACATGCTGCAGAGTGGCTAGGCCCGTGAGCCATGGCAGCTGAGCCTGCGTTTCCAGAGCCTGTGCTCCACAATGGGAGAGGCCACAATAGTGAGAGGCCTGCGTACCGAGAAAAAAAAAAAAAGTGACCTTGTAGAACATTTTTTAAAACTTGATTTTCTTTATTCAATTTAGCATCTTTTGCATGTCTACTCTAGTATTCTTTATGTCTCAGCAATTCCACTTCATTTGAATGTTTTCAGTTTAATACCTGCTTAGATGTATCTGTAGGTTTTTTTCTCTATTTTTTTTTTCTTTGTCATGTTTATGTGTGGGTTTGGGAGGTTTCTTTTTTTTAAGTTTTACTTACTTTCAATTGAATGTGATCTTGATATCAATATCATTCTCTGAAAATAAAACAAATTGACTAATTCTTATACATGTACATACGTACATATTCAATACTTTATTTAATATAACATTTGAGTTCAGATTTTTTTGAAGAAAATTTTTTGGAAAGGAAGTTTTTTCAGAATATGTTTTACAACTCATTCCCCTCAAAAAAAATTTATTTTGAAGGCAAATTGTTTTCATGTCTTGTGCTGTTTTTAAATGTCTAAAATATATATCCACAGCTATTTAATTTCCTTCTGAACAAATCCCCAGCAAAGAAAACCACAAGAAGAAATCACATCCCTCAAAACCTCAATATATAAAAGTAAACTCCCTAAAAACACAGGCTCTTGGGCCTCCACTGAGAAAGCCACATCCTTAGCAGTATTCATAAAATATAAAACAGTTTTTGAGCACTTATTTGACTGTCAAACAATTATAAATAGGACTATTACTTGCCTAAGTATTAGTAACCTCACAGTAGTTCTCATGATGTCAAAAGAAAAGTTACATGGTATTAGATTTAACTGAGTCAAGATGTTCATTTAAAATAAAATTACATGTACAATACAGTACAAAAACTAATTTTCATATTGCTTTTTGCAGTTCTATCCCTGCTACAGTGAATAGGAATCACTTAGAGGTATGTTTATATACCTGATAAGTATGCCTCATCAACAGTTTATTCACATATTGTAGGCAGAAGTAGGAAAAATTGCTTCAGTATATGAGCTGTTTCTTGCAAAACCAGAAAGAGCAATGTTAGAAGGTAAAAATGATTAGAATTGTAATGAGTTGGGTTTTTTTTTTCAATTTAAAAGTTACAGGTAATCAAGTTTAAAAGTGCTAAAGAGGACAATGCAGTGCTAGATAAACATCAGTGTTCCAGCTAAAGTGTTATTGCTATGGGGAAAAGCAACATGTATGCTCTGCCTAAACGGCAGTATCTTCAGCACTGTTGATCATCTACTTAATACAGCTCTTCATCTAGTCAACTAAGATTTTTCTTTTTCTCTTTTTGCTTTCAATTTAATTTAATTTTGGGCTAGTTTATCTGCTCATATTAACAAAACTTAAGAATTTACAGATGATGTATTATGAATATTCTTCCTCCTATCCTGTTTCTCCATCTACCCATTTCTGGTCCTCAAGAGCTATTTCCAGTGTCTTCAATATCCTTCAAAAGACAGTGTATGTAAATGCATATTTTTTCCCTTCCCCACTCAACTTTTTTTGTAGCATATTATACACACTCCTCTCTATCTTAATTTTATTTATATTATACATAAAATACAATTCATCAAATTTATGTGTATAATTCAACAATCCTTGATAAATATATATACTCATATAACCACCACAATAAACATGATATAGAATATGTCTACCTTTTAAAATTGTGACCTTGTGCCTCTTTGTAGTCAATCCTCTCCTGCCATCCCTTGGCCCCTGACAATAACTGAGTTTTTTCTTTTTGTCACTACAGTTCTGTCTTTCCTAGAATTTCAATGACATGGAATCATAGAGTATGTAGTCTTTTGTGCCTGGCTTCTTTCATTTAGCACAACGATTTTGAGATTATTTCATGTTGTTGTTTGTATCATTCCTTTTTATTGCTGAGTACTGTTCCACTGCATACCACAAATTGTTGGTATTCACCAGTTGATGGACATGTGCTTTTTCCAGTTTTTGGCTACTATGAATGAAGCTGTTATGAACATTCATATACAAGTTTTCATGTTGACAGATATTTTCATTTCTCTTAGGTAAATACTTAGGACTGAAATTCCAGGGTTGTATGGTAAATTTACATTTAACTTTTTAAGAATCTACCTACTGTCTTCTAAAATGTCTACTATTTTGCATTCCCACCAGCAATGAATAAAATTCTAGCTGGTCATATCATCATCAAAACTTGGTGTGGTGGGACTTCCCTGGTGGTCCAGTTGGTAAGAATCCACACTCCCAGTGCAGGGGGCCTGGGTTTGATCCCTGGTCAGGGAACTAGATCCCACATGCCGCACCTAAAGATCCCACATGCCTCAACTAAGACCTGATGCAGCCAAATAAATAAATATTAAAACAAACAAACAAACTTGGTGTGGTGGGGGTTTTTTCTTTCTTTTTTTAAATTTTAGCTATTCTAGCAAATATTGAGTGGTATTAATTTGCATTTCCCTAATGGCTAACAATGTTGAGCACCTTTTCATGTGTTTATTTGCCATCCATACACCTTTTTTTAGTGAAGTGCCCAATTCTTTTGCCCATTTAAAATTTTTATTTCTTTGTCTTTTTTATTATTGAGTTTTAAGAGTTCTTTGTTCTGGATATAAGTCCTTTGGTATATGTTCTGCAAATATTTCTATCAGTCTGTTCTTTCATTCTCTTAACAGTATTTTTGGAAGAGCAAAGTTTTATATTTTAATGAGGTCTAATGTATCATTTTCCTTTTATAGTTTATGTTTTTTAAGTCCTATTTAGGAAATATTTGCTTATTCCATAGTTACTAAGATTTTCTCCTATATTTTCTTCCAGAAATTTCATAGGTTTTATTTTGACCTTTAGGTCAGTTAATATGAGCTAATTTTCTAAATGGTATAAGGTAATGGTCTTCCTTCCTTCCTTCCTTCCTTCCTTCCTTTTTTCTTTCTTTCTTTTGCATATGGATATCCAATTGTTCTAGCATCACTCTTTAAAAGAGTATCCTTTCTCCCACTGAATTGCATAGGCATCTTTGTGGAAATTCAATTGACTATACATGGGTAGGTCTATTTTTGAACTCTGTTCCATTGATCTATAGGTCTATCTTTATACCAATACCACATTCACTTGGTTACTGAAGCTTTATTTTTTTTTTAATATTTATTTATTTATTTGGCTGTACTGGGTCTCAGTTGTGGCATGCAGGCTCTTCGTTGCGGCACACGTGATCTTTAGTTGCAGCGTGCGACCTCTTAGTTGTGGCATGTGGGATCTAGTTCCCTGACCAGGGATTGAACCTGGGCCCCCTGCATTGGGAGTGCGGAATCTTAGCCACTGGACCACCAGGGAAGTCCCATGAAACTTTATAGTAAGTTTTGAAATCAGAAAGTTTTACAAATTTCTGCTTATTTTTCAAAGTTGTTTTGGCTATTCTCGTTTTCCCTTTGATTTGGCCGTGTTTCCCTGTTTCTTTGTATGTCTTGTGCTCATCTGTTGAGATCTGGGCATCTGAAAAATGAATCAGCTTAGCTAGAGATTTGGGAACCTCTCAAACCTCTTCTGGGTATGCATCTTCTCTGGACTTGTGCAAGTGATTTCCCAGTTAAAGTTTGCCTCTGCTGCCTAGAAGCCCATAATCTCCTTCTCTCCCTAGTGTCTGTCTGCAGTACTGCAGTCTCTCTAGTGTAACAAGCTATTGTGCTGGCCATTGTTCTCAGCTGCCCCCAACCTGGTATTCAAAGTACACATCCATTCTTTTCCCATCAGCACAATGAGTCAGGCAAGACAGAAACCAGTCCCTTGGGCAGCCCTCTGAAAAGCCAGAACATTGGATGCACATTCCACTTTTCTGTTTCCCTCCCAAGGGAGAATCTGAGAGTTGGGAGTGCCTGGTGCTTTACTGGGGGTGGGGGTGGGGTGGGGGGGGGAGGAACTAGGACAGGCAAATAAGAACTTTCCTACCTGCTTCCTTATGTCTATTCTTGGCTTGCATTCACTTGGCATGTTGCAACCTCTTACCTGGTTTCTGGAATTCTCATAAAGGCAATTTGGCACCTATGTTGTTGTTAAGTCAGTGTCTCCATGGGGAACAAAGGCCTGGAATTTCCTATTCCACCATTCTGCTGATGTCACTGCTCTTGTTTACATTTTTTAATTTTGAAAAATTAAACTTATATAACAGGGAAGAGCTAAATTGGACTCCATGTTTGGTCTGTTTCTTCTACTTTAACCTTTGCTTTTCATTGCTTTTGTTATTATAATCATACATAATGGCCTGCCTCAGGGAACCCTGCCCCTCTGCCTCAATGTTAAACTAAAGTGCCTCTGTTCAGCTCCCAGGGAGAAAATCTGACCCTGCCCACCTGTGAATGGCTGCTAGAAAGAAGAAATTAACACATCCCCTCATCTAGGCTGGTCATTCCAGATGTTTTGTAAGAATGATGACCCTTTTTACTTTACTTTCCCACCACCTCTCCCTCTCTATTCTGCCTTTTTACTTTACTTCCTCACCACCTCTCCCTCTCTCATTCTATAAAAGAAACTGGCATCCAGACCCCGATAGGATGGTTTATAGGAGACACTAGTCTGCCATCTTGTCAGTCTGCCAGCTTTACGAATAAAGTCGTCTTCCTTGCCTCAACACCTCGTCTCTGACTCATTGGCCTGTTGGGTGGCGAGCAGGGCGAGGTTGGACTCGGTAACACTTACAGAAGAGTTACAGGCTACTATAATGAATGCTCACCTAGATGTACTCAGAAAATATTGTTAGTATTTTCACCACATTTGCTTTACCTCTCTGTCTCTGATATAAACAAATATACTGAACCATCTGAAGTTAAATTGCAGACATCACGTGTTTTACTCTAAAATCCTTTAAAACAGCGTGATATTTGTCCAATGATGATACGACCAACACTCGATATAATAGTGTTGAATTTCTTGCTTACTACAGGAAGAGATTTTTTTTAGGATGTTTGGGATTGGCAGGCTTTCAGAAGCGTACGTGCATAAACGTCAGCAATTGAAGTGTGGTGACTTAGCGAGGCTGTTGTTGACTGGCGCTATAAGTTATGTTTACTGGACTGAGCTCATACCTGGCTGGCTGACTGTCAGAAGTGAGGACCTGACATTGATCAGTTTGTTGTTCACTGAGGTGAGTAGCTGATCAATTGAACAGGTTTAAGACCAGTTCTGATGGTTACTTAGTATCATGGCTTCTGAGTAAGCAGTGTTTTCCTGCATTTGTGGGGACTCCTTTATTCTCAGTCTTCACTTTTCGTCCTCATTCAGCCAAAGCTGAAAGAAGGACCAAAAGTCCAGATTTTCACCATTGTTGTTCATGGTTCTTGAATATCGAGGTTCCCTTTATGGAGATATGATTTTCAATTTGCACATTCATCATTGTGATTTTATCTTGTTTTTGTCTTTGAATCATTTGTTGAATCACTGTTAGCCCAGTGGCTGTGTGGAATCATTTTAAAGTTTGGACAACAGACACTGAACAACAGTGAGACAAACAAGTAAAACTATAAGTACCTGTAATATTGGTAATAAAAGGGAAAGGAAGATACTCCATAACTGTGAACCAAGATTTTACAAGCCCGAGGAATAAAACAAAGCCTAACAACTCCCTGAGTCTACCTTAGTCAGTTTGTTTTTTCTTTTAACTTGGCTATAGATTGTTTTATCTCACCCAAAGTGTTATTCCCTGTATGAGAAGTCTTAGTAATGGCACAGACTCCCTCCTGGCTGACCAAAAAAAATTAAGGCTATGTTGTTCTATTGCCTGTCGGGCTAGTGTGAAGGGACAAATTTTTAATTACCATCTCAAGTTGTGCTTGTGGGTGGGGGGAAAATATTTAGGGGAATCTTTTGCTACAAAGGGTTTTATCTTTCAGATTCTTTTTTAAGAAATGTAGTTCATTGAGAGTGTTGGGGAGTTAAACTCATGGAATGATCTCACAAAAAGCCCCACAGAACACTTGTACAGACTTGGTTCTGGGTCAGCACTGAAGAGACTGATTTTCACATAGGAAAAAGAATCCAGGAGGTGCCCAAAAGGTACAATCAATCTTGAAGTTATAGATATACTGTCTTTGGGTGTAGTGATGAGAAACAGTTACTGCTACAGCCCAAGAATAGTTATATCCCTCTCTTGCAGCAAAAGAATATGTTTCTTCATTACTATATTATAGATAATATTGTAATATAATTTAATATAATATACTATCTTAAATATTGTTAACTGATATATAGTTATTACTTTAATATAATTATTGATATATAAAATATATTTTATGGGCCTCCCTGGTGGCGCAGTGGTTGAGAGTCCGCCTGCCGATGCAGGGGATACGGGTTCGTGCCCCGGTCTGGGAGGATCCCATATGCCGCGGAGCGGCTGGGCCCGTGAGCCATGGCTGCTGAGCCTGCGCATCCGGAGCCTGTGCTCCGCAACGGGAGAGGCCACAACAGTGAGAGGCCCGCATACCACAAAAAAAAAAAAAAAAAAAAAAAAAAAATATATATTTTATAATCTATAATATAAATTATTATAGTTTTATTATGTAACATACCTTCAATTATTTTCAAACTGGCTGTATTAGCCAAGCTTAGGAGAGCTCAATTACAGAATTAGAAAAGTGATCGTTTTTATTTTTAATTTTTTTCTTTTCCAGCATTAAAAAAATATTTATTTATTTATTTAATTTGATTCTTTTCCAGCTTTATTGAGGAGAGGTGGTGACTGTTTTTGGTAAAGCTTACATATAAGCACATCATTATTATTGGTTAGGGTAACATAACAGACTGAGTCAAAAGCACACAACTTTAAATCACTAAAGAACAAAAAGCATAATTATATAAAAGTACTTTTCTTAAGTGTGTTATATAGAAGAATATTGTCCCAGAAGTTTGGGGAATTATTATTATTATTATTTTTTAGCCATGTGGCTCACAGGATCTCAGTTCCCCAACCAGCGACTGAACTTGGGCCACGGCAGTGAAAGCCCAAAATCCTAACTGCTAGGCCACCAGGGAACTCCCCCAATGGTCTTGTGAAAACACATTTCACAGTGTGTAGTTACCAGCTTATTCTTAATATCTTGAAACAGCAGTCCACTTTCAGGAACCATCAATTTCTGGAGGGTCTCTGGAGAATGTCAGTTTAGGATCTCCAATAGATGTAACTTTTCAGTTGTGTCAAGGTCCTTTATATTTTTCTAGAGGATTGTCAGTGATACAGACAATAAGGTTTTGGAGTAAGCAAAATCCTGTGTTACTAAAAAATCATGAATAACTTCTAATTAAATGTATCCCCATACTGCTGGATAAACAAGACGAAATGTTCTACACAGGAAATACAAGATCTAATGGTAAATATTTTAACCATGGTGAATGCTGTGGCTTTTCAACAAGCAAATGTTTTAACCTACCCAGGAAACAAATGTACTATTAATAGTATACATTCATAAATGATAGAGGGAAGCAATTGCTACAATTCATTCAGTGATCTCAAAGGATCTTTTAGGGCATGATCTTAGTCTTTGCCTTATCTTTACAACTTTTCCAGGTTAATTGGTTTTCAGATAGGGCATGAACTGGCTAAATCCTCTGTTCCTGGAAGTGTTCTCATAATGGTTTGATTCTGTGGCCAATTTATCCCAACTGTGGATGGGTTGTTTGAGGGAAGATTTCCACAAGTGTTCATTTGGGGTGTTACTGGGTGCTTATCAGGTGGCCATTGTGGATTTGCCAGATTTTATCCTCATAGATCTTGTAACTTAATCATTCCCAGTGTTTATCTTCAGAATTCGGGTATCCAGATTTTGCCCATCTGTGATGAAATCTTTGAACTTCTACATCAATTTATTGTTACTATTTTTGTTTTTGATGTTTTAATGATGTCCCTGCATAATGATTTTAATCAGAGAAATCTGCTTAGCATGACAATCTGTTAATGTATTTCTGTATATGCAAAATATTTCCATAATGATTATAGTATAGTATACTAACTTCTGTAATATCTCTTCTACTATGAGTGTCTGGCTTTATGACAACAATTGTTTTAACATGAAGACACCAGGTAATTGATGTGTTTGTTATTCAATTTTACAGGATACCTTAGAAATCTTTGCATTTGTATATCCTTTTAAAGAAGTGAATTATTCTAAAAGCTACTAATCTTAGTGTAATATATATATATATATATATATATATATATATATATATATATATATACACATTTATACTAACCATTTAATACACCCTAGAAAGAACCATGGTTCAGATATGTGAACAATTTGGCTTTTGGTAAGAAATTTTATAAGAGAAACAGGACTATTTTTTGTATATTAGCCTGATATTTTTTCATATTTTTAACATAAAACCCTTCAACAAACAATACTGAGTAAGGATTTGATACTATAGTGTCAAAAATTCTGTTCTGATCATGGTTGTCTTCTTGATTTACAGGAACACAAGTACGGGATTCTCCTTCACAGGATTATGGAGTTGCTGGATTAAGAGTGCTACACCAGTATTTGGTTACATGAGAAGGAGAAAGTGATGATAATTCATAATTAGTTAATCAATAAGTAAAAAACGAGTGGTTTCTGCTAGCAATAGTGATTGAGTACGTGAGCCACCATTAGACTAAAAGGTCTAGTAGAAGATCTGAGGCTATTTTGACTTATTAGTTGAGGCCTGTAATTACTCAGCGGGACAGAGAATTATTTATTTTGCTTCTTTAAGAGATAGGTTTTGGGTTTCACTGGTGGCGCAGTGGTTGAGAGTCCGCCTGCCGATCCAGGGGACGCAGGTTTGTGCCCCGGTCAGGAAGATCCCACATGCCGCGGAGCAGCTGGGCCCGTGAGCTATGGCCGCTGAGCCTGCGCGTCCGGAGCCTGTGCTCCAAAACGGGAGAGGCCACAACAGAGAGAGGCCCACGTACCGCAAAAAAAAAAAAAAAAAAAAAAAAGAGATAGGTTTTATAGGCAATGGTGTTTTAGTGAGTTAAAATCCATAGAGCATGGCCTAACATTTTCATGTTTGTACAAAATAAATAAATAAATAAATAATGCAATTAAGGGAAAAAAATCAATCTGTAATCTTATGGACTCTGCTCCAAGTTAATCTGCCTATATCAGTGGAATCTTTCATCCATAAGAATTCTGGTACCATAGCTATCTTTTTGGTACTTTCTAGAACCACATACATTCCCATATCTAGATGAACTATAATCCAATCAAGTATAAGAGCTGCAGTATATTTTTGTCTAAAAGTAGATCTTACTTACTACATTTATAGATGTTTGGGTTAGAGATCCCCAAGACCACCCCAGGTAAAATGATTCACTAGGACTGAGAGGACTCAGCATATAGTTGTATTCATGGCTAAGGGATATAGACAATCTAGAACAAAATCAGCAAAGGGAAAAGGCACTTAGACATAGTCTGTGGGAAACCAGATGTAAGCTTTCAAGGGTCCTCTCCCAATGGAGTCATACAGGACATGCTTAATTTCCCTAGTGATGAGCTGTGACAACACGTATGAAATGTTGTGTGAAATGTCACTAACCACAGAAGCTGGAGACTCAGTACCCTGGGTTTCTATTGGGGGCTAATCACATAGGCCCCACTGTCTGGCATGTACCCAAATTCCAGACACCCAGAAGGAAAAGCAAGGTTCAGCAGAAACCATATTGTTTGTACAAACAGTTTAGTGAGTCATTCTCATCAGTTGATGTTGGGAACCCTCCTGAAATTTAAGTTCCTGGATGCCAGTCAAGGCTCAACCTTGCAAAAAGGCTTTTCCAAGGATAGCAGTTCAGGCTTGCTCTGTTGATTATTTTCTTCACAATGTTGTATCACAGAGAATAAAGAATATCCCTCTGATAATGATCTCAAAATATCAGTTATAGTTGAGACACTGAATTGTTAGAGATTTTGACTACCTGAGTGGTTCTATTAAACCAAGGTAAATAAAGTTTATTTCTTCTCAAGTCCTCCACAATTTACTATATACATTCAAATTTTTCTTGTCTTCTTTTAAAAAGACCAACATGGCACTATCATTTTTACTTTAATACAAATTTTTTTGTTTTCTTTTTTCATGAGAAGTCAATTTGCCTTTCTTCTTGCTTTTTAGATAATCTTTTACTCTGATATAGAGGTGGAACTAATGATAAAGTGATAACTATATAAAATATAGGGAAATAGAAAAAGGATTGCTAATTGTTGGGTGCTCTTGTTTACGCTGGAGCCATATCACTGGATAGATTTTTGAATAGCTGTCCTATTTCTTACCTGGCATGGTACATAGTTTCTTTAATGGTCCTTCTATTCACTATATTTACACGTATCCTTATCTGTAGGCTCTCACATCTTAGAGAACAGAGACACTTTGGGGTATTTCATCTATAGAGCCATACGATATATTGATTTCTAGCCTGTTTACTTTTTAAAGCTATCTGGAAACATTGAGCCGCATATTAGATATTTTCTAAACTAGCAATTTTACATTTTAATTAATTTATTTTTTATTAAATCTACAAAAAAGAGAAGACAAGGCTTCTTTAATTCCAGATACTGAATGTAACCCAGAATACTTTTTGAAAGTTTCCTGAAGTCTGTTTAAGTTACAACATTGAATCTTTGTCCAGTCTACCCTTAAAATAGAGGCTTCTATTAATTGCTTTATATTTTTTCTTTTTATATTTAAAAATTTTTCACAGCTGAGTTTTAAAAAATCTCCTCTTTCATGCCTTGATGATTTTAGACATTTTTCCCTTCGGAAGGGCTTATAAGTAATTAAATTAGTTGGTACAGATCTGTAGCCCATGATAATAAGTATCTTTAAGAGTTCCAGATTCTATAGCAAAAATTTGCCTGTACTGCTGGAGATTAGGAAATTCTTTAATTACAGGCATACCTCATTTTTTTGCACTTCACTTTATTCAGCTTTGCAGATACTGCATTTTTTACAAATTGAAGGTTTGTGGCAATCCTGCAGTGAGCAAGCCTATTGGCACCATTCTTTCAACAGCATTGATTTTTAATTAAGGATGTGCATTTTTAAAAGGTATAATGCTATTGCACACTTAATAGACTAGTATAGTGTAATTATAACCTTAAATGGACTGGGAAACCAAAAAATTCATGTGACTTGCTTTATTGCAATATTCAGTCTACTGTGGTGTCTGGAACCAAACCTGTGATATCTCCAAGGCATGCCTGTATGGCCCTTAATTTAGCTCTAGACCAGGATTTTTTAACTGAGATGTAACTGATACACTAGGATTTTAATTTAACTTCAAATATGTATCAACTGATAAATGCATAAGCAAAATGTGGTATATCCGTCCAATGGAATATTATTTGGCCATAAAAGGGAATGAAGTACTAACACATGCTATATAATATGGATGAACCTAGAAAACAAAATGCTAAGTGCCAGAAGCCAGTCACAAAAGGTCATGTATTATGTGATTCCATTTAAATAAAATGTCCAGAATAGACAAATCTATGGAGACAGAAATTATATTAGTGGTTGTTTGGGAGTGAGAGGGGAGTGTTTGGGGGAGAGTGGGGTGATAGTTAAAAAGTATAGAGTTTTTTGGGGGGTGATGAAATGTTCTAAAATGGATTTTGGTGATGGTTGCACAAATTTGTGAATATACTAAAACCACTGAATTGTACCTTTCAAATGGGTAAATTGTAAGGAACGTAAATTATCTCAATAAAGCTGTTAGAAAAAAAAGGGAGAAATGAAAGGCACGACATCTATTTCACAAAATAGAATAAATATGAAAAGTTGCTCAAATTCATTTTCAGAAAAATGCAGGGGCTTCCCTGGTGGTACAGTGGTTAAGAATCCGCCTGCCAATGCAGGGGATATGGGTTTGACCCCTGGTCTAGGAAGGCCCCACATGCCATGGAGCAAATAAGCCTGTGCACGCAACTACTGAGCCTGCACTCTAGAGCCCGTGAGCCACAACTACTGAGCCCGTGTGCCACAACTACTGAAGCCCACATGCCTAGAGCCCATGCTCCACAACAAGAGAAGCCACCACAACGAGAAGCCCGCGCACTGCAAAGAATAGTAGCCCCCGCTGACCACAACTAGAGAAAGCCTGTGTGCAGCAACGAAGACCCAACGGAGCCAAAAATAAATAAATAAATTTATTTTTATAAAAAAGAAAGAAAAATGCAGATCAAGACCACCACAAGTTACTCTTTTATGCCAATGTTCAAAACTATCAAATGATGGAAAAAATGTTGAGCTCTCCTATAAGATTGCTTGTAGGATTGTAAATTAGGAATAGTACTTTGGAAAATAAGTTGTCATAGCCTTATAAAGTGAAATGTTCTCATTTCCTGTGACCCAGGAATTCCACTAAGTATATACCAATAGAAAGAACTTTCTGATGAGATTAGTAGTGATATTAACAAAGGTGATATTTGGTAACGTATAACGAAATGTGTCAACATTTGGAAAGATGCACATTATTCAATGACAATATTTTTCAAGTGACCAATGCATACTAACATAAAATCATGCATGGGTAAAAGATCCATTCAAAATTCAAGATACACCAAAGTATTTTAATGTAACAGAGTATAAAAAGTTCACTGGTATGATTTCAGATTCCGCATTGCAATTAATCTTTGAGAAACTACTGCTTGTCAAATTTTGGTGTTACATAAAAGGAGAATATCCACAATTATCTGAAAAGGCTATTAAAATACTGCTTCTTCTTCCAACTACATACCTATGCCAGGTTGGATTTTCTTCCTACTCTTCAACAAAACTACACAGCACAATAAATTAAAGGTAGAAGCCTTTCGGAGAACTTAGCAGTCTTCTATTAAACCAGACAAAAAAGTAAAACATAATGTCATGCTTCTAATTTTTTTCATAAAATCTTGTTGTAATTAAAACATAATATTTACATTAACATATAGTGGGCTGATTATTGTTTTTAAATGAATTCTAAAAGTAAATATTTAAAAATTTCTGAAAAACAAAACAAAACCAAAGTAAGCAGCAGGAGAATATGCAGGTTAATGGCAAACATTTTTAAATGGTAGACCTCCAAAGCAAAAGGTCTATTAACCTTATTAAACTTCTCAGTGTAACTACCAAATGGCTCTATTCCAAACCAAAAGGTCTAATTACTTAGAACAAAGACCTAAGTGTAATGATCTTATGCAAAAAAACTACTTGGTTATACATCCCAGGCTAAAAGAATACACACAGTAATGAGAATTCAATGAAAGGAGAGCTCAGGTGGTTAAGACTGACTCATCTGGCAGCTGACCTAATGGCAAAGTTTGGACCAGTAAGTGTACCTGTTGGCCCAGAGCTTACCTGGAATACTGTCAAACGAGTTTTGGAAACAACCTAAGTGTCCATCATCAGATGAATGGATAAAGAAGATGTGGCATATATATACAATGGAATATTACTCAGCCATAAAAAGAAATGAAATTGAGCTATTTGTAATGAGGTGGATAGACCTAGAGTCTGTCATACAGAGTGAAGTAAGTCAGAAAGAGAAAGACAAATACCGTATGCTAACACATTTATATGGAATTTAAGAAAAAAAAAAAAGTCATGAAGATCCTAGGGGTAAAACAGGAATAAAGACACAGACCTACTTGAGAATGGACTTGAGGATATGGGGAGGGGGAAGGGTAAGCTGTGACAAAGCGAGAGAGGCATGGACATATATACACTACCAAACGTAAGGTAGATAGATAGTAGGAAGCAGCCGCATAGCACGGGGAGATCAGCTTGGTGCTTTGTGACCGCCTGGAGGGGTGGGATAGGGAGGGTGGGAGGGAGGGAAGGGATATGGGAACAGATGTATATGTATAACTGATTCACTTTGTTATAAAGCAGAAACTAATAAAAAAAAAAAACCTTGGTGGAAATTCCAGAATTACCAAAGGATAATGAGACTGCCATTCATATCTGAAATAAAAAGACAAAGCTGAAATTTACTGCTTACTATAGTAATCTAGAGCTATGCTGGTCAGACAGAGTCTGAGCAAAGCCAACTACTGGACTCATAGGGTTTTTGGAAGGCGTGGAGTTCAGGATGGGTGGGCTTTGAGAGGCATAAAAGGGTTGGCATGATCCTTAAAAGCTTGGTTACTTGAGTGACAATTGTTGACTGGTTGGTACTCAAAGGCATCTTTTCTGGAGTGAATTCATGCCTGATCAGCTGACTGTAATACGCAAGAGGCTAATGATGATCAGTTGGCTTACAAAAGCAGGTTCATGGAGATGAGTTGTGCTTATCAACTGAATGGGTTCTGATTGTGACTTTTGTTCTATGGCTACAGAAAAATCGATCTTTCCCTAAATTTGTGAGAATTTCTCATTCTGATTTTCTTACATAACTACAATACAGTTATCAAACGTATTTGTTGGGGCTTCCCTGGTGGCGCAGTGGTTGAGAGTCCACCTGCCGATGCAGGGGACATGGGTTCATGCCCCAGTCCAGAAAGATCCCACATGCCGCGGAGCGGCTGCGCCCGTGAGCCATGGCCACTGGGCCTGCGCGTCCAGAGCCTGTGCTCCGCAACGGGAGAGGCCACAACAGGGAGAGGCCCGCATCCCGCAAAAAAAAAACAACAAAAAACAAACAAAAAAACATATTTGTTGTAACAAATCTTTGTTCAAATTTCACTACTCCTTTAAAGCAAAAAAAATTTTTTAATTGAAGTATAGTTGATTTACAATATAATATTAGTTTCAGGTGTACAGCATAGTGATTCAATATTTTTATAGATTATACTCCATTTAAAGTTATTACAAAATAATGGTTATATTTTGCTGTGCTGTACATCTTTGCTGCTTATTTATTTTATACATAGTGGTTTGTATCTCTTAATCCCATACCCCTATCTTGCCCCTTCCCTTTTCCCTCTCCCCACTAGTAACCACTTTAAGCACTTTGTTCTCTATATCTGTGGATCTGTTTCTGTTTTGTTATATATATTTGTGTTATTTTTTAGATTCCTCATATAAATGATAACATAAAGTATTGTCTTGCTGTCTGACATTTCACTAAGCATAATACCCTCTAGGTCCATCTATGTTATTGCAAATGGCACAATTTCATTCTTTTTAATGACTAATATTGCATTGTGTATATGTATATGTATATATATATATTACATCTTATATACTACATCTTCTTTATCCATTCATCTGTTGATGGACACTTGGGTTACTTCCATATCTTGGCTATTGTAAATAATACTGCTATGAATGTTGGAGTGCATGTATCTTTTTGAGTTAGTATTTTTGGGTTTTTTTGGATACACACCCAGAAGTGGAATTGCTGGACCACGTGGTAGTTCTATTTTTAGTTTTTTGAGAAACCTCCATACTGTTTTCCATAGTGTCTACACCAAATTACATTTCCACCAACAGTATACAAGGGTACCCTTTTCCCCACTTCCTCGCCAACCTCTGTACACTTTTTTTTTTTCTGTAGACTTTTTGATGGTAGCCATTCTGATGAGTGTGAGGTCATATCTCATTGTGGCTTTGATTTGCATTTCACTAATAATTATTCAATGCTGAAAATGTTTTCATGTGCCTGTTAGCCATCTATATGTCTTCTTTAGAAAAATGTATTTTCAAGTCTTCTTTTAATCAAGTTGTTTGTGTTTTTGATATTGAGTTGTATGAGTTAAAGCAAAATTTATTGTTTCCAAAATGTACTGATCCATGATCGTGCATGCATTTAGTTGTCATGGCTCTTGTATCTTCTTTATTCTGAAATGGTTCCTCTGCTTTCCTTTGTTCCTCATGACCTTGTCATTTGAAGAATATAGGCCAGTTTGTTGTTTGACTTTTTTTTTTTAATTAATTAATTTATTTTTGGCTGCATTGGGTCTTCCTTGCTGCGCACGGGCTTTCTCTAGTTGCGGTGAGTGGGGGCTACTCTTCGTTGTGGTGCACAGGCTTCTCATTGCAGTGGCTCCTCTTGTGACAGAGCACAGGCTCTAGGCGTGCGGGCTTCAGTAGTTGTGGCGCACGGGCTTAGTTGCTCCACGGCATATGGGATCTTCCCAGACAAGGGCTCGAACCCGTGTCCCCTGCAATGGCATGCCGATTCTTAACCACTGTACCACCAGGGAAGTCCCTGACTTTTGTTTTTATTGGACATCCTTCAATATGTATTTTTCTGATTCTTTCTTCATGGAGAGATTCAGGTTATGAATTTTTGGTAGGCACACTGTAGAAGTGATGTTGCTTCCCCAGTGACTTGCCTCAGGGAATCTCAGTGATACTAGTTTGTGCAAGTTTTGGTGATTTTCATAGGTGTCTCCATTGTAAAGCTGCCATTTATCTCTTCTTATTTGCTTATGAGGAGATACTTTGAGACTGTGCCCCCCATGAGACTTTTGCTCAATGGTTTTAACACTTACTGATGATTATTGCCTTAATCAATTATTACTATCATGGTTGCAAAATCGCAATTTCCTAACTCTGTCATTCCTTCTCCTCTCTTTATTTATTTATATTTTAAGTATCAGTATGGGCTCACGGATTCTTTTTTTATTCAATGGTTTATAAGCCACTGTTCCAGATTCAGCCAGTGGGAGCCTTTCAAGCTGGCTCCTGAGTCCTTTAAACGTGTTCCCAACATTTTTAAGCACTGTATACTTTCTGGCACAAAAAAGATATTCCAGGCTTTTCTTATACTTTCTCATCCCCAGCCCTCGTGTTAGTCATTTCTCTAAGGATGTCTGATTCCTTTTAGTGAAACATTTTTTTCCATTAAAATATTTTGGATTTCACTACATATTAGTAAGTATATAGTTAGCTGACTAGTATTATACAATATAGATGGACCATAATCTATTTAACATGTCCTCATTGGTTGTTTCTAATCTCTTTTTTTTTTCAAATCAAACAATTCTGCAATGAAATGTCTCCAAACTTTATTTTGTTTATGAATGAGCATATTTGTAGGATAATCGCTTAGAAGTGGAATTTTTGCATCAAAAACTCTGGAAATTTGTAATTTTGATAAATACTGCAAATTGTCCTTCCAAGAGATTGTACCAATTTACATTTCTACCAGTATCATATGAGGGCTGACAAGGAAGCTTACAAATTTAGGTCAAAATTCTGTTTTATCCATAGTATACTTCGAGGATTTAAATTTTTCAGTTATATTAGCTTACTAGAATAGGCAGTTTAAGAAAAATTTCCTTAATCCAGTGATCAAGAAAAGTAGAGCATTTAATCATGCCCATGAATAGCCCTGGTGATGAATTTGAACTGGATTAATTTTCTAAATTTGTGATTATGTTCCTTCTCCAAAAGGGCCTAAAGCATAACAATCAGTCATATCCCTTTTGGCTCCTCAAGGCTGTCAGTTTCAATTATCTTTGTAGCTCTTGAGCTTCTAAAGACTTGTTTTCTCTCCATGAATCTGCTTTGAAATATAGGCAAACAATTTCTGCCATACATGGGTGGGTTTTTTCAAAAATAGATTTTTGTATTCCAATTACAAATAATAGTTAAGAGCTGTCCTACAAAAGTTAAAGAAAACTTGTGCCTTGAACACAGTAGCAATCTCAGACTTCGGTATTGAAAAGAATCATTCAGGTGCATATTAAAAATGCAGATTACTGGACTTGTCTAAGAACTTCTGATTCAGTAGGTCTGAGAGGTATAGACCAGATATTTGCATATAGAGAAGATTTCCAGTGATTTTGATGCAATGATCTTGGAACCACACTTTGAGAAATATAACATTAAATTATTGCTGATGGACTGTAGTCTCATACTTCTAATGTGGGCTAGGAAACCCATTTCAGTGAAAAAGTGGTGGTTTTTTTTGGAGGGGATGGGAAGTATTCATGGTTTTATAACATGTTGTTTTACTTAAACCTGAGGAACCAATGTTTCTATGGCTAACATTTTCTGAATATTTATAGTATGTACACACTCATTGTTTAAGCAGTTTCCATGAATTGATATTAACTTACATATGCCTCACAAGTCCATGAGGCAAGTACAATTACTCTCATTTTGCAGCAAAGGAAACTGAGGCACAGAGGTTGAGTGACTTGCCAGTCACACAGCTAAGAAGTTGTAGGGTCAGGATTCAAACTGTAGCAATCAGCCTCTGTTATACTATGTTGACCCTCTCTTTTCATTTTAACTTGAAGGGGCTCAATTTTCTCATCTGAAAAGGAGTTGGCTTGGTCCTAAATGGTAGGAACTCTGCACAGCTCACTGGAAAGCATGTATCTATATGTACAGATAAAGCCTTTGGTCTGTTAAAGGATTAAAAGCACCTCTTAGTTAATACAATTGTATAATTTTGTGGGGTAGGTCTGAATGCAAAGGTAGTAGATTTCGTGATGGTCATGGGGTATGTTATTAGCTATATATTTTTATTGTATCTGAACTAATGATGGGATGAAATAATCTTAAAAAATTTTTTCTTTTACCATCTATTAACTGTTGAAAGGTCCATCATGGGATCTTTTAGCAACACAGGACTAAAAAGCTAAAACAATCTCAAAGACTACCTTTCTTTAAATGAATCCAGTAAAATAGTTATCATGTTGGGTAATGTTTCAAATGTCTCTCAGAACCCTCATACTCCACAATTTTTAAATGACAAACTTTAAACTAGCTCAGGTATTTCAGAAAAAAAACTGATTTTTCAATTAATGTAATGTATTCATGTAATAAACACCAATTAAATACTTACTATGTGCCAGGATTTGTGCTAGGCACTAGGTAATAATGTTTATCATTTATTGGACTTTGATGTTGCTGTTTTTCTTCTCATTTTACTGATGTAGACATGGCAAAGTTAAGCATTTTGGGGGGCAGATCTTAAATTGCACAGTGGCAAAGCAGTATTTCAATCCTCACCAATTTGACTCCAAAACTGGGTGCACTGCATTAACTTTAGTAATTTGGATTACAGATGGATACTTTATTTTACTAAATGATTACTATAGTAAATAGTGAGTTTTCATAGGACTCTTTATATTGAATTTTTCTTACAATGTTCAAGAATAAATCTACCAATGAAAACCATACCCCACAGGGCAGAGCTCATTAAATGTTGATGAATGAATGCAGCTTAAATAGGTTAGTTTTGGGTTACACATGACTACAGTAAAGTTCCCTAGTTTACTCTTTAAGCTTCACATTGCTTATTTGTAAATCCAGGAAAAGTACTTCATCTTAGAACCACTGGGAGGAATATATCTAGCACTCAGTAAAAACAGTTAAAAAAAAAGCAATATTATAATCCTGAAATGATATGTTTAGGCTATAAACTGGGATCCTAGTTGGACAGATCTAAGAATTATGAGGTAAGAAGAATTATTAGGACCACTGGGGCAAGTAGGAGAAAGGAGTCATTGATAGATATGAGATTATAGGCTTGATCTTTGTTGAAAAATGTGTGATTAAAGACAAGAATGGGGAAATTAGGCAGGAATATGGGACTGAGGTTGCAAAACTTTTCATCCCGAGGGAGATGTTCTGAAGAGAAACAAAGATATAGGATTGGGAGAGGCAAAGCAGATAGATATTAGTTGAGTGAATATATGAAAGGATAGATGAATTAATGCATGGACAAATAAACAAATTAACTCAAAATATTCATTGAGTGTCAGGTAGTACAAATTTATTGCTCAGTGGGAGCAGGTCCATGGTGGTGGCTTCAGAATTCCTATAAAAGAGAAGCTTGGGAGTATCAATCTGGTTGGAAGGGTGTCTGGAGAAGGGTCTAGGTGGTGAATGAGATTTGTCTAGACTTTATAATCTCTTAGTACTTTAGATCAGAAAATACTAAAGAACAGGGAAGGGGCCCTGATTGAGACAATGGCTGGAACTAATTTCCCTCAGGCTAACCCTCAACTCTGCCACTGCAGACGCATAAAACCAAATCAATGGGCTACTCATTTTAACAGGTCTATGTACAAAGCGCTATGTCAGCATGGAGGCAGAAACATTTAATTCTCCATTGGGATAGAGTAGATGAGGGAAGGATTTCATTAAAAGGTGTGATTTTAGTTGACTCATTTATCACACTTGAAAAATTGACTTAATATTCTAAACACAAGGAACGACATAGACCTTCAAAGACATAGAAAAGTTAGAGATCCTGGCAGACTGTTCAGAACCTGGCTGAAGTGGGGGTCAGGCTGGAGATGAAGCAGTGGCCCAATAATAATAGGCTTGCATGTTATGCCAACAGTTTTGAAATTCATCCTCTGATTGATGGCAACTGCTAAAGAATCTCAGGCATGGGAGTGACAATGATAAAATATTACATAACATTTTAGGAAGATCACTGTTCTACACATTTGAAAGAGGATCAAGATGACCACTCCAACCTCTTCTTTATAAATGAGAAATTAGAAAAAAAAATGAATAGAACAAAGGCCCTATACACAAGGAATTTACATTACAGTGGGGAGAGGCAGACAATAAAAAATAGATATACAATGTAATATCAGATTGTGATAAGTGCTAGAAAAAGAGTAAAGCCGGGTAAGGCACACAAGGATTGAGTGGAGGTACTTGTCTAAAGGCAAACTCAATGTTCTTTCCACTTATCTCATAGCCACCATAAAAAATAATAGGGTTTCAAGATCCTCTCTCACTTTCCAACACAACAGCTCCACTATACTGAAATCGCAATGTTGCAAACCTGTCCATGTATTTCATTCATTGTTTAATAACCTCTTTACCTTCTTAAGTATTGTCTTGCCAAAGTCCAGAAAATGAGGAGCAAATTCCCCTCCGAAGGTTAAAGAACTTGTTATCAGGCTAAACTGAAAAGCTGTGTCTGCCATTACTTCTACAGTGTCTCTACACCTCACCCAGACACAGCTCTTCACCATTTCTTGAGTCTTTAATTTCCAGAGGTAAGCTCTGGAAAAACAAAAACAAAAACTTGCAGGTCTCCTTCCCTCTCTTCCTTCATCTTTTTATTTGATACATGTTCTGTGTTGAGTGCTTGGTTTTGCAGACATTTTGCTAGATGCAGATAACACAGAGGTGGGCAAACCACAGCCTGAATTCTGGAACTGTGTTGATAAGCAGTTGTACTGTGTGTGGATAAGTAGAGGCTCAAGCCAGGTGCCTGGAACCTGTGAGGCCACAGTGGAAGGACCAGTTGCTGTTGGGCCTTAAATGCCTGGTTTAAAGTTGATACAATTCTGTGTGCTGTGGAAAGTGCTCAGAGGTCTATAAAAAGGTAAGAATTGACTTTCATTAAGGGTATACTGTATTATTTCATTAAGGGTATACTGTATGTATTATTTTCTTCTGACAATTTCAAAGGACTTTTACAGGCCATTTAGGAGGGGATTATTCAGCGTTCCTGTTCACTTTGTTGTCTTCACTCAGAGTCATGCACATTAGATACTGAAAAAAACATAACAGCATCATTTTGGTTCTAACACTTTCGTTATCGCTTGCTTGCTTTACTTGTCATTTGCCACGAGCTTCATTAGCACCGCGGGTTAAGCCCACGGCGGCAAATGCATTTTGAGAGGTGGAGTATCGATGTGCAAGGTTTTATCTGCCTAGAAGTCCAGTGCCCTCCAATCTAATTGCACAAGATTCAATCTGTATCTTTCCGTATTAACCATAATCAGATTTTCATAGAGTAAATAGTTATCGCACTCACTGTTATGAATTAAGTCACACGTATACAACTGATGGAAAACTTGTTCCCTATGAGTACTCAATTTCCAATTCGTTCAAAACACCAGAAATTTTATACAAATCTTTTCGTGTATTTTCTGCATTAAAGTTCTCTGAAAAACAAACGACAACAAAAAACAAAAACAAAAACAAAACGGGTATACTGCAGTTTCTCCAAGTGTTAACTGTTAGCCAAGTCCCACCCTTCAACATCTGAGGCCAATTAAAAGAATGCAGATCCTAAATCTATGGAATCACAATGTCTAAAGGCGGGGCCCAGAAGCCAGCAGTTTAATCATGAATATCCCCAGACCATTGTTATGTATACTTAAAACTTGAGAGCCTCTGGACTCTCCAAACTTTTTTCAGTTAGCTTTCACCTGAACCTGAAGTAGGTACTATTATCATCCCTATTTTACAGAGGAGGAAGTTGAGGCATAAAAAGGTTGACTAACTTGCTAAGGTCACACAGAACTAGGGTTGGAATCTAGACCAATCTAAACGCAACTCTTAAACATCACAGTACAGTTATCTCCTGTTGCTAAATGATTTGTTGCTAATACTTCAAGAAGTACTGGACTTGCAGTTTGAAGACCCACTAAATTTAGTCTGGTAAACTTGGGCGATTCACTTACATTTTGAATTTCAAGTCCCTCGCGGGTTAAATACGGGCCAAAACACCCCCACCTGCAAGGTGACCTGAGGGGCAGGGCGGGGCAGCAGGCGGGGAAGGGAGGCGATCGATGACCTCGGCGCGCCGCTGCCTGTTGGATTGGCTCGAGCCTCTCCCACCAGGCCTGTCCTACTCCCGCGCGCTCCGGGGCCCGCCCCCGCCGCCATCTTGGTCTAGGAGGGAGCGGGCCACACGCGTGAGTAAACAGCCGGAGCCGGGAAAGTCGAGGTCGGGCAGCGTCCGGGTGCTGCAGGGCAGCAGCGGAGAGGACGCAGGCCTATCTTCGTACGTGGGGGGTGAATATCGGGGTCACGGTGCTAGGCGGCGGGGAACCGTCAGCCTGGCGCAACCTCCGCCCCCTCGCGGTGAGACGCCTCGCTCCCCGGGCTTCTCCCGCCGCCGCGCTGGTCTCCTCCCGCTGTTGAAAGCTGCCCGGGAAACTGGTGGCGGGAGCGGGCCCTGGGCAGAGCGCGGCGTGGGCCTGGGTGCGTGTTGCGGCGCGCAGGCGGAGGTTAGGACCTTGGGTTTGTGCGCCAGGGGCCCGGGGCGTGGACTCGGTGGCTCTGGGAGGGCGGGGGCGGGCGCGCGGGGCTGGGGCCCGGACTCACGCGGGGCCGCCGCGGAGCTGTTTCCATCGATCACTGGATTGTCTCCTCTTCCGGTCCGGGCCTCAAGGGGGGGCCGACATGACGGCCCCGGGCCACAGCCCCCTCGTGCCGCTGTTGGAGACTTTGGAAGACCCTTCCGCCTCCCATGGAGAGCAGACCGACGCTTACCTGACTCTGACCAGGTGAGGCCTGCTGGGGGTATGGGGTGGGGCGCCCTGGCGGGTCTTGGGGAGGAGATAGTCCGGGTGGGGCACGCGAAGCGAGTTTGTGTATTCTGGAAGTTTGGCAGCTGCGGGGACGCCGGGGTGCGGCGTGCTAGGTGACGTTCCCGGCTGCGGGTGCTGCTGCTCTTAAGGTGCAAGTTTGGAATGAGGAAGCCTGCACGTGTGTCTTGCAAGCGAAGGGTTAAGAAAAGTTTGGTTGGAAGGGAGCGTGCTGGAGTAGTGGTTTTTCATCGTGAGCCACCTGTGTTTCGGGACAGTGGGGGGAACCCACAATTGGTTTTTTAATAGAGAGCAATAAACCGAGTTCTCTTTTAAGTGCAAATACTTCCCACGTTTTTTTGTTTTCCTCCCTGCAGACCATGTTTTTCTAGTTAAACGTAGTTTGGAAATTGAAAGGAAAGGGTAACAACTGGTACAAAACGATAAAGATTTAGTAAGTTTCTAAGTTTGTAACTAGGGATAGATTTCCCTGTTCCCTCTTCACATAGGGAAGCTGTCAAAACCTGTGTACAGTGTGGATGCACAAGTTATTCTGAGGGTTTCTTCGCATTTATATTCTTATATGTTCTTAAGCATCTTAAGCACTGGGTCAATTAATTTGCCCGTGTTCTAACATAATGTTTAAAAAGATTATGCAGGTATTTCATAGTTCATTTTTGTGTTTGCTATTTGCATAAATTTGTGTTCTTTCTGCTTTTCTGAAGTCGTATGACTGGAGAAGATGGAAAAGAAATCATTATAGAAATTGAGAAGAAACTTCCTCAGCTATTCAGAGTTTTAAAGGTATGTATCTTTGTTGTAAATAGTAAATAGTTTTTACTTTGTGAGGAAAACAGGTTTTGCCAATTAACTCAAAAACTTTGAGTCTAAAATAAAATAACAGCAGGGTTATTATAGTACTATTTGAGGACTTACAATGTATCAGGTGCTATCTTAATTATCTTGTTTTCTCTCACTTAATCCTCCCTGTCCCAGTGAGGCTAGTCTTTAATCCCCACTTTGCAGAAGAAATTAGTTTAATGTGCCTAAAGTCGGCTGTGGCCACTTGAATCCAAAACTTGCACTCTTAATAGGAAAGCAGTGATCAGAGATTATTTAATCTGTTTTTTTTCTCCTTTTGTAGCAATGTACTTTTAAATAAAATGAATCTGTAGTTTTGTCATTGGTCTACTGTATGGGTAACATTCATTTTTTTTATCTTCACTCACCCTTAGTTTTTGCCACTCTTGCTTAGTTAAAAAACCGCTTATGGTTATCTTGTTTATCTTTGCTTGTTTATAGGGAGGTTGTGTAGTTTAACATCAAACTGAGGACCTATGCTCTTGTCGTCACTTGAGTACACTGTGCCTTTGTGACTTGACTTTCCTTAACACGTAACTTAATTTCCTTGTTTTAAGAATGAACAGGTTGAACTAAATCTCTGAAGTCCCTTTGAGTTCTTATTTTTGTGACCCTGTTTTTGTGCTTTTAAATGGAATTATTCTGTCAAGATGTTCATTATACATTTTACCATGATTTCGGGCCGAATGTTGAGGCATTGGGGGTACTACCTTGCCTACCCTTAAATATTCCTGTTATAGTCATCAGTGGTTTTTGTTCACGTAAGCAAGAACTTTATTGTGTAGTAGGTCAGGACTTGTTAATAGTATAAACAATATTAATGGTATTATTTATTGTCCCATTTTTCTTTATTGTCATTTTCCACATTCTTGTAGTGTATTTGTTGTGATGAAGACATGCATAATGTATTTGGTATTTGAGAGCATGGAGGATCAGAAACTCAATTTGCATGCGTTTTGAGTCAAGTTGCATTGTTTGTAAATAGGGTTTGTAACTAAAATGCCTAATAATTATTTAGAAGCATGTGGGTGGTTAATGATAGGAAAATCAAAAGTTGATCACACACATATTAGCTACTATCTAGGAGATATAGTAGTAGCTCTCATCGTCTTAAGTGTTTAAGACTGTATCTCAGGGTGTAGTATTTTGTATGTTTGGTTTGATTAATTATGAAAGGGGTGCTCCAAGGAAGTGTCTGTTCTTATATTTGACTACTAACATTTACCATTCTTCTCTGTCAAGAGTAGCAGATAGTCAAGGATTCCTTGGATATTGGATTCAGAGAAATGGGGGGATTTGAAGATAAATCACTTTGGAATGGGAAATGGTACCAAAAATGCAGGGTTACAAGTAAATGTAGGGTTGGGGCATATGGCAAGACTCCCTTTGACAGGTTTGGGATTTTATAACTTTTACATATAGAATATGCATTGGGCTTTGAATTCCAGATGGTCATGGACTCAAATTCTCCTGTCTGTGAAGTATTGAGATAATGTTTAAAGGTCCTAGCACTTTAGCTACTTAGTAAATGTTACATTCCATCTCCTTCCCTCTCTGTGTTAGACGTGTTGCTCCACTCCATAGCTAATACGTCAGCTTTTGCCTTTGAGTCTTGCTTCCTTTTTGTGGAAGGGTTTTGCTCCTACTCTTTGTTTCCTGTCTAGTGTCTTCAGCATCTTCCATTTGTTGGCTTTTTTTTTTTTTTTTTTTTGGCTTTCAGATGTGTGGAGATGTTCTTTTCCTTTTAAGAAAAATATTCTTTGTTTAGCTGATCTCTACCTAGTTTCCCTCTTTCTTTGCCAAGGTGTATCCGTGGCCTCTTGATCTTACTCCTTTTTATTTTTTATTTTTTTGGCGGTACGCGGACCTCTCACTGCTGTGGCCTCTCCCACTGTGGAGCACAGGCTCCGGACGTACAGGCTCAGCGGCCATGGCTCACGGGCCCAGCTGCTCCGCGGCATGTGGGATCTTCCCGGACCGGGGCACAAACCCGTGTCCCCTGCATCGTCAGGCGGACTCTCAACCACTGCGCCACCTGGGAAGCCCGATCTTACTCCTTTTTCTTTTTTCTTTTTTTTTTTTTTTTTTTGCAGTATGCGGGCCTCTCACTGTTGTGGCCTCTTCCGTTGCGGAGCACAGGCTCCAGACACGCAGGCTCAGCGGCCATAGCTCACAGGCCCAGCCGCTCTGCGGCATGTGGGATCTTCCCGGACCGGGGCACGAACCCGTGTCCCCTGCATCGGCAGGCAGACTCAACCACTGCGCCACCAGGGAAGCCCGATCTTACTCCTTTTTAATCTGCTCTCAAAGATTTGTTGATTGTTGGGATTAAAATGTAATTTTGTTTTTAATCAACTTTTGCTGTCTAAAAATTAATTTACAGTTGTACTTGTTTGTAACAAATGTTATTTTGTTTTCGAAGACTCACATTGCCAGTCAAAACTCAGAGCTCAGTAGTGCTGCTCTGCAGGCCTTGGGGTTTTGCTTATATAATCCGAAAATTACCTCTGGATTATCAGGTAAATTTATTGTGATATAGTATTTTTAGAGTTTATAGTTTGATGCTGTTAAAAGTACTGTTACCTGTCTATTAGTTTCATAACCTGTAGTTTAGGATTTGCTTTTGAGAGTGTTTAGGTTATATCATTGTTGGAAGGTTTCTTTTCCTTAGATGTAGTTCTGACTTTGTTACCATAAAGTTTGCTGTAAAAGAAAATAAAATAAGCCTATTTAAAAATAATTGTTGAGAAAACTGAACCTTGTCCTTTATAAAAACACACCTGCTTTGGAAGTTTATAATTAGATGGAATTAATTTTGGAAGTTAGATGGTCATTTATTTTACACAAGCATGTGTTAAGGAACATGCTGTAATTTGAAAAATTCTTTCACCTAGTGGTAAATGAGATAATTTGAAGCTAAAAGTGGTAATGAAAGCACAGGATCTGATGCTTTTCTGAGTTTTCAAGCATCCTTGGCCCTCTATATCCTTGGATGCAGAACCCACGGATGTGCAAGGCATAAGGGACTTGAGCATCTCTTGGATTTTGATATTCCTGAGAGGGGGTCCTGGAACCAGTTTCCCATGGATATCAGGGGAGGGTTGTGATCTTAATTATTGTTCTGTAAGTAGCTTGTCATGGTAAAGGAAAACTGGGAGGTGATCTTTAGAGAGAGGAAATTAGGAATAGGGATTAAGGATATCAGAAAGTTGTTACCATCTTTTTTTCTGAGGAAAAAGTTTCCACTTTTTTTTTTTTTTTTTTTTGCGGTATGTGGGCCTCTCACTGTTGTGGCCTCTCCCGTTGCGGAGCACAGGCTCCGGACACGCAGGCTCAATGGCCATGGCTCATGGGCCAAGCCGCTCCGCGGCATGTGGGATCCTCCCAGACCGGGGCACGAACCCGTGTCCCCTGCATCGGCAGGCGAACTCTCAACCACTGCGCCACCAGGGAAGCCCCCACTTTTTTTATATAGAGAGATGTTAGCAATCTAAAGTAGGAGTTGTTCATTTTGGAGCAGAGATACAGGATTCATAATGTCTTGCCAAAAATTGGCTTGTATGTTCATACCTAATAATAAGACCTTATAGAAATATTTTAGTTGAAAAATATCTGATTTGGAGGCTACTATCTGTTTTCTCTGAGAATACCTTCCCTCTGACCTGAGTTTTGTGTTTTGGGAAGAAGTTTGATATCAACATTGGTTCTCTGGTCCTTTTCTCTGGATATGCATTTAACTTTTTGACACTGAAGGGAACAGGATTTTTCTCTATTTTTCTGTTAGAGATTTTAAAGGATGTAAATGATTCCACATAATTAAAACTGCTTATTTTTCAGAGACAAATATTCAAGAACTGCTTTCAAAACTGAATGATATTGTTAAGAATTCAGATAAAAATGTACGTACTAGGGCACTTTGGGTGATATCCAAACAGACGTTTCCCACTGAAGTTGTTGGCAAAGTAGTGAGTATAGTTTTTGTATATGTCTTCTTAACCACATGCCAGTTAAAAAAATCAGACTTATTCGATTTGTATTTATTTGGTTCTGTCTTTCAGGTATCTAGTATAATTGATTCATTAGAAATAGTCTTTAATAGAGGAGAGATGCATTCTGCTGTTGTGGATTATGAAGCATTAAATGTCATCATAAGGTATGAGTTTGTATGCTGTGGAATTTAGAAGAGCAGTTTCAGTAAATTTAGAATTTAAGGAGTAGTCTTTTGGGACTTGAATTTGAGTCAAACATTAAAAGAAGGAAATGTCTTCTAGACTGAAAGTCAAAGAGTAGCAGGAAGAAGGAAGTAGATGTGCATAAATTACTAGGTTTCTTTATTTTTACTGAGACAGTCTTTAAAATACAGCCTTGGTTCTGCTGCTGCTGCTGCTAACACAGTTCTGGTTTTAAAAATTATCTCTGTTAAAGCTTTTGCAAGAGTTTAAAAAATAATACAGACTTTTACGTGAGCTGTAACAGGCATTTAGGAAAGCATTAAGTAATTCCTAGCAGCAGATGAGGGGAACAGGAAAATCCCCTATCTTCTTCCTACACATCCTTGCTTTTCATAATGGACGTGCTGACAGCATAAACCGTTGATGTGCTTTGTCTTAACTTGTTTTTCATTCTTTGAAAGTTTTCTTTAGTTATTGCGCTATATGTTTTAACTACTTAGTGTTCTGATGCCCTGATTGATGTTCACAGTGTATCATGGTTCTCTAGCTGTCCTGTCCTATAAGAATATTGAATATAATTCTGTAAAAATAATTAGTATTTAAATTTTTTTAATCTGAAGGAAAGATGATACGTTCTCCTTATTTGAAAAGTTTATAAAAATAATAGGGAAGTCTACAAATTAGCAATTAAAAATTAGATCTATTTTTGTGTGTGTACATATGTGTATATAGTATTGTAAAACAGTTGGACCATACTATGCATATTTCTGTGTACTTGTGTACTGTATATTTTCCTGGTACTTTAGATGTGAAAGGTGAGGTCAAACTAATTTAGTCATTGATTTCTCTACACAGGCTAATTGAACAAGCCCCAGTTCAAATGGGAGAAGAGTCAATTAGATGGGCAAAATTGGTCATACCTTTAGTGGTTCATTCAGCCCAAAAGGTACATTTGCGGGGAGCTACTGCTCTAGAGATGGGAATGCCGTTGTTACTTCAGAAACAACAAGAAATAGCATCTATCACAGAGCAGCTTATGACTACCGTAAGTAATACTTTAAGGATTTTTTGGATACTGCATTGTAAGGTTTTGCACCAAGCTGAGGGCTCATATTGATATAATAGCTCTATGATCTGGAAGTTCCTCTTTGAATTAAAACAAAGAATTGTTTAAGTTAATGTAGTCACACTGATCCTATATTATAGTAAGGAAGGGAGCTGTCTATTCAGTGTTATTACAATCCAGGCATTTTACCCCATCCCCAAAGAAGGGTGATTGCAAGAAATTGCATTTTTGGAAGAGGGAGAACATTAACTGATGCATCGCTATCTGGATTGTTATAGCATAATCCCAGTAGATACAAATTTAATGCACACAAGTGCATCTAGTGTGTACAGTTTTCCTAAAGTTATTACTTGCCTCAGGTTTTAGGTTTTTCAACCTTTCTCATAACATTTATTGAGCACCTGTTATATACTGGACATTGTTTAGGTACTGTGTATATAGCAGTGAACAAAAGCAACCTGTGGAGCTTATTTTCTAGTGGGAGAGATAAGTATATAGTATATCTGGTAAAGAGCATTAATGGAAAACAGCAAGGACTGGATGCAAAGTGCCATCGGAGAGGAAGGGTGAGGTGGTCAGGGAAGGGAAAAGAATAGGTTATTTGAAAGGTGATTTGAAGGCGATATAGGAGTTAGCTACCTGAATAATATGCAGTAAGCTCATTTGAGGCAGGAGGAACCATGAGCGCAAAAGGCCTTGCTCTGATATGAGTACTTGGTTGTGTTCAGCAAACACTGGGCAGTAGGTTAGAGCGATGAGGATGAGAGGAGGAGGAGAAGATACCAGAAACAGGGCCAAATCACATAGGACCTCGGGGGCCATTGTAAGGCATTTGGTTTTTACTCTGGGTTATATTGAAAACCATATTTGAAGCTTTTGAGTCTACGAGTGATATGCATACTCACTTTGGTTTTTAAAGGGATCACTTTGCGTTGAGAAAAAGCTCTACGTAGGAGCAGGGAGACTAGTTGGGAGACATTACAGTAATCCAGGAGGTGGTGGAGACGTCCAGATTCTAAAACCTGTGGTTTTGTTTATTTTTAAAAATTCAGGACGCCTCATGGTAAGGTTTGGAGTCTAAAAGTGACGCCAGTGTCTTTGTAAGTTTTTTTATTGATAAATTTATTAATTTCTTAAGTGCGTATACAGTCAGCCCTTGAACAACTTGAGTTTAATCCTTGTATAATTCATAGTCGGCCCTCTGTAATCGTGGTTCCTCTGCATCCTTGGATTGACCAACCACGGACTGTGCAGTGCTGTAGTATTTACTACTGAAAAATATCTGAGTATAAGTAGAACGCACAGTTAAAATTCACATTGTCCAAGGGTCCACTGTATAAAATTCTTAATAAATTTGAACTTAAATTTTCTCAGATGTGTTACCCATGAAGCTATTAATTTTTAAAGTTAGAGTGAGTGGTTAAAGCATTATCATTTGAACTCTAATGATAAGCAAGCTGAAGTTTTTAGGGTAAAGTATATTGGTAGGGAAAAAAACTGTTGATGGTTGGAAGAATGGCCAGATATGTGATAAGACAAGCATAGTAAAATGTTAGTGGTATTTATACTTGGATATTTACTGTAAAACTCTTATCAGCTTTGCTATATATGTGAAAGTTTTCCTGATAAAATACTGGGAAAAGTTACTTGGCTGAGAAGATCAATTTAATAGTGTATTCTTTTTCTTTCCACGAGTCTTTTTGGTAAATATTTTTGCTTTGGTTTTTAGAAATTACTTTCGGAACTCCAGAAGCTATTTATGAGTAAAAATGAGACTTATGTGTTAAAATTATGGCCTTTGTTTGTCAAACTTCTTGGGAAGGTAAGTACACAGTTAATGAACAGTTTTTACATGCCAGACCCTTTAATTTCTTAACTTTCCATAGTACAGTTGATCCTCATTATTCATGCATGCTGTATATGAAAATTACTAAAATTTATTTATTAACCCAACATCAGTATTTGTGCTGCTTTTGCAGTCAGTTGTAGGCATGTGTAGTGGCAAAAAATTTGAGTCCTGCAGCATGCGTGTTCCCACCTGAGGTTGAGCAAGGTTACGTTCTGCCTTTTTGCTTCAATTCTTAATGTCCTTTAAACAAATGTCAATTTCATGGTCCATTTAATGCTACATTTTTCACGTTTCATGCTTTTTCTTGGTGATTTCAGTTTTAAATGGCCCCAAGATGTAGTGCTGAAGTGCTGTCTGTGGTTGCTAAGCAGTGGAAGGCTGTGATGTGCCTTAGGGGGGAAATACATGTGCTAGACAGACTGTTCAGGCATGAGTTACAGTGCTGTCCGCTGTGAGTTCAATGTTAGTGAATCAACAATATATATTAAATAAGATGTCTTTAAACCAAAACAAACATAAAACAAGGTTGTGTGTCAAATGGTTGATGAAAATGTGATCAGAGGCTGGCAGGAACCTAACCCTGCATTTTCCCTACAAGCCATGGCTCAGTATTTGCTAATACAGTGTCAAGGCAACTTTATAGAACGTAACTATGGTGAATAATGAGAATCAACTGTATGTTCTGTCTTTAAGCCAGGTTTTTTTGAGGGGCTGGAGTTGTGATTTTCTTTATTGTGGTAAATAAACATAACATAATATTTATCATAACCATCCTAAGTATACAGTTCAGTGGCATTAAAAGCATTTACAGTTGTGTAAACATCACCAATGTCTACACCCAGAACTTTTTCATCATCCCCAACAAAAACTATACATGTTACATAAACAGTGACTCCCTCTGCCCCTCCCTCTGCAGCCCCTCGTCACCTCCATTCTGCTTTTTCTCTGGATTTGCTAATTCATAAATTTTGATCTTTGATCCATTTCGAGTTTATTTTAGTATACGGTGTAAGGCAAGGGTCCAGCTTCATTTTTTTGCACATGGATACTCAATTTTCCAAACACCATTTGTTAAAGAGACTTTTTTTTTTTTTTTTTTTTTTTTTTTTTGTGGTACGCGGGCCTCTCACTGTTGTGGCCTCTCCCGCTGCGGAGCACAGGCTCCGGACGCGCAGGCTCAGCAGCCATGGCTCACGGGCCCAGCCGCTCCGCGGCATATGGGATCCTCCCAGACCGGGGCACGAACCCGCATCCCCTGCATCGGCAGGCGGACTCTCAACCACTGCGCCACCAGGGAGGCCCCAAAGAGACTTTTTTGTTGAATGGTCTTTGCACTCTTGTTGAAAATCAGTTGACAGTGTATGTGAGAGTATTTTGGGGATCTCTATTCCATTGGTCTATTATGTTTCTCCTTATGTCATTACCATATGCTTTAATTACTGTACTGTTGCAGTAGGTTTGGAAGTCAAGGAAGTGAGTCTTCCAACTTTATAATTTTTTTTTTCACAGTTGTTTTGGCTATTTGGGGCTCTTTGCAATTCCATAATGAATTTTTGAGGATCAGCTTTTATTTTTCAGTGAAAAAGGCTTTTGGAATTTTGATAGAGATTGTGTGGAATTTGTAGATTGCTTTGGGTAGTATTGACATTTTAATGATATTAAATCTTCCTATTCATGAACACCGGATGGTTTTCCATTTATTTGGGCCTTTTCAAATTTCTTTCAACAATACTTTGTAGGTTTTAGTTTAAAAGTCTTTCACCTCTGATTAGATTTATTTCTAAGTGTTTAATTCTTTTAGGTGCTATTGTAAATGGAATTGCTTTCCTGATTTCCTTTTTAGATCATTCATTGCTGTTGTATAGAACCACAGCTGATTTTTCTGTGTTGGTCTTGTACTCTGCAACATTGCTGAAATGATTTTATTGGCTCTAGTAGCTTTCTTGTGGATTTTTGTGAATTTCTAAGCCAGTTGTTTTTGTTACATTTCTGTTCAGATTATGTGTGGACTATAGTCACTTATGACTATTAACATTCTTTTTGTGTTTTTTTTCTTGGGATGCATTGTTTACTTGTCATTTATCCATCTTTTACTTAACTGTTTTTCCTGCCTGTTTCAGTGTATTTGAAAAGATTATTAGTTTGAGTTTCTTATTTTTCTTTAATATTCAGATTTTTTCATATGAATACTTTTTTTTACTATGTTGGTAAAATTTGGGATTTATCACATTTCTGATATTCTCTAATGTTTTAGAAATGTTGTGTATTATGCATTACCTATTTCATGGAGCTTTATATTTTGTGATGTAGAATTTTGAATATGCATACAAAATTCAGTACTTTAAAAAGTTTAAATTCCTTAGATTTTACATAGTTAACACTGGGTAAGTTAGATAAATGAATGATGATAGTGCCTATATATTGTTTCAGGCAGGTAAGTAACTTCTTAATGATTCTTCCTTTTTAGACCTTGCATCGAAGTGGGAGTTTCATCAATTCTCTGTTACAGCTAGAAGAACTGGGATTTCGTAGTGGAGCACCCATGATTAAAAAAATAGCTTTTATTGCTTGGAAGAGTTTAATAGATAATTTTGCTTTAAATCCAGGTAAGTAATATTTAAAAATTCGATTTTTTATGACTTAAGATGAAAAACAAAGCTTTTCTGATTTGGGGGGGGGGCTTTATATTGAATATTTACCTCTCATTGAATATTATTTTAGGAGAATAAATTTGTAGCTAAAAGTAGAATTCAAAGGCCAGGCATTATTGAAAATCACAGATATAAAGTCTATTTTACACTATTTCAAAAACTGAACAGTGACAGATGCTGTTTGTGGCTTTCTTAGTGAATTCCAGCACTTAGTTGAGCATTTTACATACTTCTCATTTAATCATCACAGTAGACCTTAGATGGTAAGCATTATCACTATTTTCGGAAGATTAAGTAGTTCATCAAAGGTCACATAGCCAATAGATGATAGCAAACAATTTTGATTGCTATGGAATCAAAGTATCAGAGACTGAGGAACTTTTTTTCAGGATCTTCAGAACAGCGCCTGATAGTGGGCTAACATTAATATGTAGTAGTGATTCCTTTTGATGTACCTTACCCTTTTTATTGTCCACTGGAGGAGCTTAATATATATATGTGAGAAAGTGTTTCACCCAAAAGTGGGTCAGTATGAGTACCTACTTAACTGGGTAGTTAATCTTAGGTATAATTGATAGTTTACAAGATCTGCTAAATAATGTTGATTTCATCCTATGTTTTCCCTTGCCAAAGACCATTAATCCCTTTTAAAATGTGTTTTGTAAATAACTATTTGCATTAACTACAACTAGTTTTATTGAAAATATTGCCAGACACAGATTTTAATTGGAAATGTCACCTTTTTTTGGTTATTGTTTATGAACCTCAGCGTGAGGTATCCAGGATTAAATCTGGTGGAATTATGTATAGTTGTGTTAAAGCGTAAAATAGGAGTGACTTAAAGAAGATAAATAAAATGCTGTCTTATTTGAAATAAGTTAAGAGCTAGAGAGTCTATGACTGATATTATGGATCCAGGAAGTCATTAAGGAATCAGATGCCTGTCTTTTTCTGTTGTCATCTTCAGTATGCCTTAATTGCAGACTACAGGAAGGAGGGGAAGGCAAAAGGGGCAAAAATGAGCTTCTTCGCAGCTGAGTCAGCCATCTGTAAACAACATTTCAGAAATTCCACATACAGTTCCACTTAAAAATCTCATTGGGAGAATAGCTAAATGGGAAACTAGATGAAGTAGTCAAAGAGTAGATACCCATCACTGTTCTGAGTGAAAGCAGATCTTGTAACTAAAAGAGAATGGAGTATTGCACAGCAGTTGTTGGTATTCTCCTCCTCTCATAGATAGGAGTTCAGAAAGGATTAGAGGATTTGTTTCCACAGTGGTCTGACTTTATTTTCTTCTTATAAAAATGTTAATTTTATAAAAAAAGCTGAATGACAGAATATTTGTAAGAAACATTGATCAATGTTATTCCACCAAATACATGACTTGACAGATGCTTCACAATCCTTTTAAGTCTTTTTGATAAGTTGATTGAGCACAGACTGTATTATTTTATATATCCTCCCGTCACTGATATAGTAAACACTTCTGGTATAAATATTTTGTTTAAAGAAGTGTATTTAGTGTTTGTGTGGAATTTAAGCAATCTGATTATCGCTAATGTAGAGTAGAACTAAATCTAAATGAATATTTAGATTTCCAAAATCTCATTAATTGCACCAACAGTTAAAGTGTTTGATAAAATAAATTACTAGTAAATTTTTTAAATGACAACTTTTTTTGAGGTAAAAATATGCCTCTATTTTTTAATCTGTAAAATGAGGATAATGAGAATGCTAAAGCAGCTTAGAAAGAGTTTCTCAACATTTTAGCATATTAGGCTGGACAGTTTGTTGTGGAGGACTGCCCTGTGTGTTAGAGGAAGTTTAGCAGCATTCCTGGATGCAGCCCACTAGATACCAGTAGCAGTCTCCGTATCCCTGCCTCTCAGTTGTAACCAAAAATATTGCAGACACTGCTGACTGGTGAAAAAATCACCCCTGGCACACAGTATCTAATAAATATTAGTTATTATTTTTTAAAATAAGCCTTAAGTATTGTGACCTGATTGTACTAAAGTTTGTCAAGATAAAACTTTTGGGTAGAACAGGAATAGCTGGTAATTAAAAAAAATTTTTTTTTTAATCTATTCTCTTGCTATAGTAGGCTGTTGCATACTATCATTCTTAAAGTTTAATCTTTACCTCTTTAATGTTTTTATCTGGGTGCTAATTTTTTTTTTTTTTTTAAGAAATACTATGTAGTGCAAAAAGACTGAAGTTGTTAATGCAGCCTTTGAGTTCTATCCATGTGAGAACAGAAACCCTAGCGCTGACAAAACTAGAAGTCTGGTGGTATTTATTGATGAGACTAGGACCTCATCTTCCTGCTAATTTTGAACAGGTAACATTAAAGTGTTGACTACAATACTTTATGTGGTTTTTTTTTTTATTAATGTGTTCGTAGATTCTTACCAATCTAATCTTTCAGTGCTGTTTTTGCTGAGTTAGCAGAGCACGTTATATAAAAGATTTTTTCACCCAGACACAGAACTTGAGTTCATTTTCCTCAAAGGATATTCTCCAATCGTCTGAAATGGAGCATCTAACTTTTTAATCAGTAACACTCAACTATCTATTCTTACTCTAGAGGCATTAAGAAAGACTTTTTTTAAAGGAATTGCATGTGACTTAGAATATAATTGAGAGTAGAGTCAGCATTACTGAAATAGAAATCATGTGCTACACAGAGTTGGATCAATTCTAATTTTTTGTATCTCCTTTTTCTAGGCTACATAGTGATAACCAATCATTTAATCCCATTGTAGCTTTTCATTATTGTTAGACGTGAGTTTTACAGATTCCTTTAGATTTTGATATCCTTGCTGCATTTAAACATAAAAGCTTAATCTTATTTTTGTTTTAAGTAAAAAAGGGTAGCCCTGATAACTTTTATCTTTTTGATTTATTTTTTATTGAAGTATAGTCGATGTACATGTTGTATTAGTTTCTGGTGTACAGCAAAGTAATTCAGTTATATACATATATATATTTTTTATATTTTCTTTTATTGTTTAGTACAGGATATTGAATATAGTTCCTTGTGCTATACAGTAGGACCTTGTTGTTTATCCTTTCTATATATAATAGTTTGCATCTGCTAATCCCAAACTCCCATTCTTTGTTGTCTTTTCATTTTGTTTATGGTTTCCTTTATGGTACAGAAGCTTGTAAGTTTGATTAGCTCCTATTCGTTTATTTTTGCTTTTATTTCTGTTGCCTTGGGAGACTGACCTAAGAAAACATTGCTACAATTTACATCAGAGAATGTTTTGCCTGTGTTCTCTTCTAGGAGTTTTATGGTGTCATGTCTTGTATGTAAGTCTTTAAATTATTTTGAGTTTATTTTTGTGTATGGTGTGAGGGAGTGTTGTAACTTCATTGATTTACCTGTGGCTCTCCAACTTTTCCAACACCACTTGCTGAAGAGACTATCTTTTCTCCATTGTATATTCTTGACTCTTTTGTCAAAGATTAATTGACCATAAGTGTGGGTTTATTTCTGGACTCTATATTCTGTTCTGTTGATCTATATGTCTGTTTTTGTGCCAATACCATGCTGTTTTGATAACTTTGTAGCTTTGTAGTATTAGTCTGAAGTCTGGGAGGGTTATGCCTCCTGCTTTGTTCTTTTTCCTCACGATTGCTTTGGCAATTCTAGGTCTTTTATGGTTCCATGTAAATTTTAAGATTATTCTAGTTCTGTAAAAAATGCCATGGGTAATTTAATAGGGATCCCACTAAATCTGTAGATTGCTTTGGGTAGTATGGCCACTTTAACAATATTAGTTCTTTCAATCCAAGAGCATGGGATATCTTTCCATTTCTTTAAATCATCATTAATGTTTTATAGCTCTTGACATATAGGTCTTTTACCTCCTTGGTCAGGTTTATTCCTAAGTTTTGGGTTTTTTTTAAAATTAATTAATTTATTTATTTTTTATTTTTAAGTATTTATTTATCAAACAACCCATACATTGTTAGTATAGACATCGTGCAAGGTTAAAACATATTCAAACATCAAGATCCACATTCAGGGCTTCCTTGGTGGCGCAGTGGTTGAGAGTCCGCCTGCCGATGCAGGGGACGCGGGTTCGTGCCCCGGTCCGGGAGGGTCCCATGTGCCGCGGAGCGGCTGGGCCCGTGAGCCATGGCCGCTGGGCCTGCGTGCCTGGAGCCTGTGCTCCGCAGCGGGAGAGGCCACGGCAGTGAGAGGCCCGCGTAAGTTCTAGAGCCTGGAAGTCTGGGGTCAAGGTGCCAGCGTGGTTGGGCTCTGGTGAGAGCTCTCTTCTTGGCTTGCAGATGGTTGCTTTCTTGTTGTGTCCTCACATAGCAGAGATTTCTTGTTGTGTCCTCACATAGCAGAGAAAGAGAAAGAGGAAGAGGAGTAAGAGAGAAAAGGAGAGAGAGAGAGGGAGCAATTTTGGGGTTTTTTTTAACTTTTTATTTTATATTGGAGTATAGTTGATTAACAATGTTATGATAGTTTCAGGTGGACAGCAAGTATTTTATTTCATTTTTTGATGTGATTTTAAAAGGTGTGTTTTTTTTTTTTTACTTTTCCTTTCTTTTTTTTTTTTTTTTTTTTTTTTTTCCGGTACGCGGGCCTCTCACCGCTGTGGCCTCTCCCGTTGCGGAGCACAGGCTCCGGATGCGCAGGCTCCGGATGCGCAGGCTCAGCGGCCATGGCTCACGGGCCCAGCCGCTCCGCGGCATATGGGATCCTCCCGGACCGGGGCACGAACCCGTATCCCCTGCATTGGCAGGCGGACTCTCAACCACTGCGCCACCAGGGAGGCCCTACTTTTCCTTTCTGATATTTCAGTGTTAGTGTAAAGAAATGCAACAGATTTCTGTGTCAGTCTTGTATCCTGCATACCTTGCTGAATTTATCAGTTCTTCCTCAAGTATACTTGGATTTTTTTAGCAAGTTCTCTTTAAATTTTTAATTGATTAATACATTAAAGTTTTTAAACTTGATAGAGCATGAACTGATTAAAATTGGGCATTGATTGTAACTTGGGTCATAATTTTTTCAAATTCTACCATTTTAAGTTCCTAGTAGGCTGATCTTACCCAGTTGTCCCACCCATTCATTCCTTGGCATACTCATTGGCTACATTTGACAGGTATTGGAATGATCTTAGAAATAAGCTTGGAGTTGTCTTAGTTCATATTTTCTTAAGGTGTTTTTTAAAATGTTTAAAATGGTCTGTCTACCAGTAGCATTAAAACTCATGTAGATGTTATTTGTAAAAGCTGTAAAAGCTATTTATGTATATAATTTTCCATCTGGAATGTAGAGTTGAAATTTATAGATAGTACATATTTAGGGCAAATATATTTGTAATAAAAATTTTCACTTTTCCAAGTTTCAGTTTTTACCCTGTGCATCAAAAAGGCCAATAAAATTTCAACATATCAAAACAATTGAGATTGCTTCTTAAGGATATTTAACTGTATTATACAAGACTTTTAAAAAATATGACAGTTATACATATTTACAGATTCAGTTCCCTCCATCTCTCTCTCTTTTTAAACCCCAATAGGTCTGTGTGCCTCTGATTCAAAGCACAATAAGCATTGATTCTAATGCTTCACCTCAAGGCAGTTCATCTCGTGTAGCTACATCTCCACCTTTAAATCCTGCGACCCCTGTACACAAAGGTAAGAGATAGACCTACTTGGGTTTTTTTTCCTTTATTTTTACAAAAAGGTTTTGAATCAAGTCTTTGCTCTGTGTAATTTTGGCTGCCTTATCACAAAATCGTTTTGTTTTCTGTATGTGTTACTGTGTACTGCTGTCATTGCGTTATCGTGGTTGGATAAGATCAACTTTTTTCCACTACATTATGTGAAGTGCATTACAGACTCTTAACGTTTGTTTCAGAATTAGAATATTAGAGTTATAATTAAAAATATCAGATCTTAACAGATGTAAGGAATGTGGCTTAGTATGTATATCAGTGAAAGAAAATTATTTGCTGTTCCTATTTTACGTTAACTATTCTAAGTCAAATTTTTATATTTTAAGTTTTAGGAATGCCTGCATATTAATGTTAAGGTATGGATTAATGTCTGAGAATTCATTTAAATTGTGTGTGACACTAGTCTTAACCTAGTAAGATTAGTATTTAATTAGGAACTCTGTTGTGGGCTTTAAACAAAAACTCTTCAACTTTTATTGAAAAGCAAATTATTTACTTTTAAAAGTACATTGCATTGAAATGAAGTAAACAAACTATTTATTTGGGTAACTAATTTAATCATACATAACTTAGCAATTTTGTTTGTTTGTTTAAAGGTGCTTCTCCATATGGAGCTCCCCGGATGAACTTGAGTTCAAATTTTGGTGGAATGGCCACAATCCCTTCTATACAAGTTTTGGGGCTTGAAATGTTGCTTCATTTTTTGTTGGGTCCAGAAGTCTTGAGTTTTGCTAAGCAAAACAAACTTACGCTGAGCTTAGGTATTTAATTGTTTTAAAAATCATTTCAATTACTAACACAGTTCAGAACACTGTACTTTGGGGTGAGGAAAGAGATTTTCTATATCTTCTTTTTTATAAATTTATTTATTTATTTTTGGCTGCGTTGGGTCTTCATTGCTGTGTGCGGGTTTTCTCTAGTTGCAGGGAGCGGGGGCTACTCTTTCCTTGTGGTGTGCAGGCTGCTCATTGCGGTGGCTTCCATTGTTGCAGAGCACGGGCTCTAGGCGCGCGGGCTTCAGTAGTTGTGGCTGAGCGCGGGCTTATTTGCTCTGCGGGATGTGGGATCTTCCTGGACCAGGGCTCAAACCCGTGTCCCCTGCATTGGCAGGCAGATTCTTAACCACTGCGCCACCAGGGAAGTCCCTAAATCTTTTTCATAGAAAACATATCAGACCACCTAACATTTTACATCGAGAAATTTATTTCATAAAGCTTTGGTTTTGCATAATTGTCTTTTTTTCTCTTTTAGAGCGACTTGAACATCCGTTAATCAGCAGCTCTTCTTTTTTTTCCAAACATGCGAATACATTTATCACTGCTGTTCATGATAGCTTTGTTGCAGTTAGAAAAGATGCTTCTGGTAAATACTTAAGAGAAGATTTTTATTATTTAAACCTGTGTTTAAAAAGAAAAAATAGTAAATATTTATATAGTGCCACCTGTTTCCAGATTGTGCTGCAGGAGCTTTACATATAATTCATAGAATCCTCACAGCAACCTTCTGTGTTAGCCTATTTTGCATATAAGGGATTGTGTTGCACTGAGAAGTAAATAACTTGTGCAAAGTTACATAGTAAGTGATGGAGCTGTGATTCAGGCCTAGGCTCTGTGATTTTAGTATCTACACGTAAACTCCTGTGTTTTAAAGCCTATCAAGTAGTGATGACAGGTTTTAAAAATTAAATAGTTTGCTATTGTACTGGTTGGAGAATTTTTTTCTAGTGGCTTTCAGGTATCCTTCTCAGTCTTTAATCCTTGTCTCAAAAGTGAAAGGTATTCAATACAGAAAATACAGTCGATGAAAAAAAAGAATTACCCTGAGTATGTTAACAGTCCTTTTGAAAAACATTTCTTTCTTTAAACAAAAATGAGGTGAATAGTATATTGTAAACTGATTACAAGGTTGACTATTACAAGGAGAATTATATTTTAAATTTTTAAGTATTGCTCAATTTATTTCTGTAGTATAAGCTTGAAAGGGAGAGCTTTTGTAGTCATATCTATTTCATTCTAAAGTACCTTTTATTTTGTTTGGCAGATGCAATTGTCAATGCTATTTGGAAGGAGCTGGTTAGCTTGGTGAAGTCAGTTATTGAATCTGGTAAGCACTATAATGATCAAAAGATTTTTATAGCACTCAGTGAATTGTTTGGCTTTCATATATAAAATTAATTTTAAAATCATTTTTTGAAGTATCTTATCTTCCAGACTTTACCTTTAAACAAAGCACTTTAGTAAGAACAAACAAAAAAATTACTTTTTTTTTTTTTTTTTCTTTTTTGCGGTACGCGGGCCTCTCACCGTTGTGGCCTCTCCCGTTGTGGAGCACAGGCTCCGGACGCGCAGGCTCAGCGGCCATGGCTCACGGCCTAGCCGCTCCGCGGCATGTGGGATCTTCCCGGACCAGGGCACGAACCCGTGTCCCCTGCATCGGCAGGCAGACTCTGAACCACTGCGCCACCAGGGAAGCCCCCCAAAATTACTTTTTAATAGCTCTCTGAGTATATGTTTTTACCCCTGAAAAGACTGTATTTTCACCCCTAAAAGTACATGTTTAGAACTGTACCCCTCCTTTTCCTTTTTGATAGGTAACAAAAAAGAGAGACCAGGTTCTGAAGTTTTGACTCTTCTATTAAAATCTTTGGAAAGCATAGTGAAGTCAGGAGTATTTCCTGTATTGAAAACACTGGTAAGTATAAGACCTATATGTGCTGGAATTTTAAAACCATATTCTGAAATTGAATTTTATATTGAAGGTACTACCACAGATCAGGATTTGGGAAGATATTTTATATCAAGTACTTATCAGCAATTTGGCCCTGTAATAAATGCTGTTCCATTGACTAAATAGAGTCATTTGAAACCTTCTTAATAAAGTAAATGATGACAGTGGCAACTACAGAAATCTTCTAGTGTGATAGGAAAAAGAATAGGCCGTACAGAGAAAATGGGATAAGGGCCATGAAACTTGAACTGAAGAAACTCGGATGAACACTAATTTTGTGACAAGATTGCTGAGCTCCACTGATTGTTAGTATGTACATTTAAAAAAATATCTGGTAATAATCTTGGAGAGCTTTTGCATTTTAAATATGTCCTACATAGTAGAGAGGGGAAAAGTGAATTGGATATATTTTTTGTAATAGTGAGTTTCCCAAAATGAACTGCAGATGGAACAAACCACACCCGTAGGTAGATTCTGAGTGATTCCTTTATGTGCCATGACAACCATATCTACTGTGGCAGTAGAGGATAGTGGTTAGTAGCAAGGGCTCTGGTACAGACTAGGTTGAACCTCAGCCCAGCTATTAACTGCATGAACTTAGACACTCTGTCTACTCTTGTCTCTCTATAAAGAAGAGGTGTAGTAGTAGTTCATAATGAAATGCAGAGCATTATGGAACTGGGACAAAATAAATGTGTCAACAAATGCTAATTATTATCTTTAGTGTCTGTTCAAATGAGAATACGTGAAAGCTTATTTTCACTAAGTTATTTTTGTCATTCATTTATGTTATATAATTCAGGTTAATACCAGTATAATAATATTTTTGGATGGCAGTTTGGTAATCTCTGTCACATTTGAGAGGCGTGTCTTAGATACAGCTTCTAGTTAGCAGTTCTTTGAAATACTTGCTTCTGGCACTAGTGAGTACATAATTGATTGCAGAATTTCTTTTTGTAGTATAAAAAATGAAAATAGCTTCAAGGACCATTAATTTTTAAAAAGTTTGAACAAACTGCACATTTGTTTATCAGTTAAGAATGTGTCTACATAGACTGATGTGAAAACTCTGTAACACAGTCAGGTGAAGAAAATTAGTTCCAAAGTATCTTACAGTACAATATCATTAATGGTATAAAACAATAGGTACAAGACAGCCAGCCTAGGAAGTTACGTTTCTCTCTGTACTTACATGTATGGAAATTTAGGTCTAAAAAATAAACTCCAAACCAGTAACGTTGATTATTCCTGGAGATAAGAAAGGACTACATCATTTTATTATTTATATTTCTGTATTTGAACATTTTAAGCTAATGAGAATGTATTTACATTAATGAACGAACATTACTTGTAATAAATTGTTAAAAATATAGTTAATACTATAAGATTTTTACTAAGTAAGGTACTACTTTTATGGCTAATGTACAGTAAAACCTTTTGTCTTTCTTAGGTTCTCATGGAAATTACAATTAAAGGACTTCCTCAGAAAGTACTAGGTTCTCCAGCATATCAGGTTGCTAATATGGATATTCTTAATGCAAGTATCTTAAATGTAATGATACTAAAACTAAATTAGCTAATAAACAAAAAGATCCATGGTATTTTTTTTCTTAAGGTAGTGAAACTTAGATTGCAAAGTTCCAAGAGAATTGAATTTGAATACACTGATTATGTTAAAGGAAAAAATGATAGACAAAGTACAGGCATACCTCAGAGATACTGCAGGTTCAGTTCCAGACTGCTGCCAAGAAAGTGAATATCACAGTAAAGAAAGTCACATGAAATTTTTCATTTCCCAATGCATGTGCAAGTTAATGTTTACACTATACTGTAGTCTGTTAAGTGTGAGTAAATAGCATTATTACTATAAAAAAAAACAAAAAAAACCCTTAATTTAAAAGTACTTTATTGCTAAACAGATGCTACCTATCATCTGAGCCTTCAGTGAGTCATCTTTTTACTGCTGGAGTGTCTTGTCTCCATATTGACGGCTGCTGACTGATCAGGGTGGTGGTTGCTGAAGGCTGGGGTGGCTGTGGGAATTTCTTAAAATAAGACAACAGTGACGTTTGCTGTGATTGATCCTTCCTTTCACAAATGATTTCTCTGTAGCATGTAATGCTGTTGGATAGCGTTTTATCCACAGTAGAACTTCTTTCAGAATTAATTAGTCCTCTCAAACCCTACTGCTGCTTTATCACCTAAGTTTATGTAATATTCTAAATCCTGTTGTCGCTTCAACATCTTCACCAGGAGTAGATTCCATCTTAAGACACCACTTTCTTTGCTTATCCATAAGAAGCAACCCCTCATCTGTTAAAGTTTTATCATAAGATTGCAGCAATTCTTTCACATCTTCAGGCTCCAATCCTAATTTAGTTCTTTGCTGTTTCTGCCACATCTGTAGTTATTTCCTCCACTGAAGTCTTAAACCCCTCTAAGTCATTCAGGAGGGTTGGAATCAACTTCTTCCAGACTCCTGTTTATGTTGATATTTTGACCTCTTCCCATGAATCATGAATGTTCTTCACGGCATCTAGAATGATGAGTCCTTTCCATAAGGTTTTCAGTTTACTTTGCCCAGGTCTATCGGAGGAATCACTCTTTATGGCAACTATAACCTTATGAAATGTATTTCTGAAAAAGGCTTGGAAGTCGACATTGCTCCTTGATCTGCAGAATGGATTTTGTGTTAGCAGACATGAAAACAACATTAGTCTCATTGTACATCTTCATCAGAGTGCTTGGGTATCCAGGTGCATCATCAATGGGCAGTACTATTTTGAAAGGATTCTCTTTTTTTTTTTTCCTGAGCAGTAGGTCTCAACAGTGGGCTTAAAATACTCAGTAAACCATGTTGTAAACAGATGAGCTGTCATCCAGGGTTTGTTCCATTTATATAGAGCACAGGCAGAGTGGATTTAGCATGATTCTGAAGGGCCCTAGTATTTTTGGGATGGTAAATGGCATTGGCTTCAACTTAGAATCACTAGCTGCATTAGCCCCTAATAAAAGGCAGCCTGTCATTTGAAGCTTTGAAGCAGACATTGACTTTTCCTCTCTAGCTGTGAAAGTCCTGTATGGCTTCTTCCAATACGAGGCTGTTTTATCAACAGGTAGAAAATCTGTTGTTTAGGGTAACCACCATCATTATTAATTAAATAGCTAGATCTTCTGTATAACTTGATGCAGCTCCTGTGTGAGCACTTGCTGCTTCACCTTGCACTTTGATGTTATGGAGAGGGCTATTTCCTTAAATCTCGTGAACCAAACTCTGCTGGCTTCACACTTTTCTTCTGCAGCTTCCTCACCTCTCAGCCTTCACAGAATTGAGGAGTTAGGACCTTGCTGTGGATTAGGCTTTGGCTTAAGGGAATGTTGTAGCTGGTTTGATCTATCTAGACCACTAAAACGTTCTCCATGTCAGCAATAAGGCTGTTTTGCTTTCTTACTATTACTTGTGTTCACGGAAGTAGCACTTTTCATTTCCTTCAGTAACTTTTCCTTTGCGTTCACAACTTTGCTAACTTGCACAAGAGGCCTAGCTTTTGGCCTTTCTGACATGCCTTCCCTATTAAGCTTAATTATTTCTAGCTTTTGATTGAAAGTGAGAGACGTGCAACTAATCCTTTTGCGTAAACATTTAGAGGCAATTGTAGTGTTATTAATTAGTCTAAATTCAATATTGTTGTGTCTCAGGGAATGGGGAGGCCAGAGGAGATGGAGAGAGACAGGATAATGGCTGGTTAGTGGAGCCGTCAGGACACATAATGTTAAGTTTGAAAAATCGTGAGAATTACCAAAATATGACAGAGACATGAAGTGAACAAATGCTGTTAGAAAAATGGTGCCAATAGACTCGGTCGACATAGGGTTGCCACAAACCTTCAATATGTAAAAAAGGCCATATCTGCAAAGCACAATAAAACAAGGTACACTAGTTATAATTAATGTGAAGAATTAAGTATGGCACTATTAATGGAACTGTTTTCCTGGATTAAACAAAGGGTTCTAGAAGGAAAGTTTTCTCTTTGCTTTTATATAATAATAGTTTTGGTTACTGTTACAAATTTTGGAAGCTTAGTAGCATTGGGTTACATATGGTGAAGTATATTTAATATCTTCTGGATGTAGGTATTGTTGATCCAGCAAGTTATAAGTCAACATTTTTTTTTATATCTGGAATCTCTCTCTGTTCTTTAATTGCTCACATAGATATAACAGCTATGATTAAAATAAAAGAGCTTGCTTTTTGTGTGTAGTTTGTGGAAGTACATTGGCTATCATTTTTGTCATTTCCTAAGTAATTTCGAAAGTTAAATTTCTCAAGCTTAAAACGGTCGTATTTCACATAATTGATTGTAGAAAACAAGTATAACAAGAAGGTATACTGTTTGTAACAGGAAGATTGATTGCCATCTCCCATCTTTTTTCAGGGAACTCCTGCTTTGTTCTTAATTCAGTTAATTTTCAATAATAATCTATTGGCCTGTGGTGTAGAAGATGAAAGGTAATTTTAAACAAACAGTTTTGTTTATCTTGGAAAGTTTGTCATGTGATGAATGATATTCTTTTGACTTACTCTAAATTTTTTAAAAATGAAAAAAATCAAAATAAGAGTTGAGATTCATTTTTTGTCTTTTCTGTCAGTTATTTTTATAACCTTGCTATAATGTAATTAATGTATTTTCGAAGAAAGTACAGTTAATGCATAGTTGAAAATTTTTTTTCCAGGTTTTTTCTCAACCTGGAAACACTTGTAGGCTGTGTTCTTTCTGGTCCAACTTCACCGCTAGCTTTCAGTGACTCTGTCTTAAATGTTATTAATCAAAATGCAAAGCAGTTGGAAAACAAGGAGCATCTTTGGAGAATGTGGAGTATTATAGTCACCCCATTAACTGAATGGATAAATCAGGTATGATATTTTAGCTGCATGTTTCCCCCAAATTTAATATCTTCACTTTTTTTCTTCCTTGTTAGAGCACAGGGATATATGAATAGAAGTTTGTATTTGAATGGAAGATATTGCATATTTTTTTCTGCAGGATTGGTTAATTTTCTACTCTTTAGATTAGTTGATTTCATCATGTTTCTGCCTTATTCAAGAAAGTATAACTTAGTGGGGACTAAACAGTCCATTTTCTCCAGTAATTAGAAAGCCAGAAGGCTTACATGGTATATACAGATTCCCCTGTTTATATCTTGGATTCTTTCATTTGTACTACGGGGAATAATATGGGTATCTTGACTAGACTGTATATTCTTAGGATCCCATGGTCAATAGGATCCTATGTTGGTGATTACCTCAGAGCCATATTGTAGTTCCTAAATCATTAATTGTTGAGAGTTGACTAACCCTTACGTTTAATTACTTTAAAAAGTGGCAATATTGTCAGGGTATGGAGCTCAAGTTCTGTCACTATTAATAGTTCATCAGCTGCTTTATCTGTTCATCAGATAAAGCATCTGTTATAACTCTCAAATGGAATGAAGACTCCAAAGAATTTGTTACGTGGTTATACAGTAGCCCTTATTTTGGCTGCTCGAGCCAACACTCCATTAAACGTATTCTTCCCAAAGAAAAAAAGTTTATGTTCCTAAATAATTTCCCACTGTTTAAAGGATGCTAGAGGCCCTTTTTATAAGTCCTTGCTTGAATCTACCTTCTGTGTATAGTAAAAGATTTTGGAGTCTCCTTTGGGATTCTTTTTTAGGACTTAAAACACAGTGCGTTGTTTCCCAGGGTTGCTTAAAAAATTACCATGAACTGATGGCTTAAATCAATAGGAATTTATTTTTTTATAGCTCTTGAGGCCAGAATTTCAAAATCAAGGTGTTGGCAGGTTTGGTTTCTTCTGGAGCTCTGAAGGAGAGTGTGTTCCATTCTTCTCTTAGCTTCCAGTAATTCTTGATGTTCCTTGGCTTGTCGATGCGTCACTTCAGTCTCAGCCTCCATCTTCACGTGGCATTCTTCAAAGTATCTTCTGTCTATTAAACTTCCCCTTTTGTTATAAGGATACCAGTTATTGGGTTAAGGCCCACCCTAAACCGGCATGACTTCATTATTGCATGATTACATCTGCAAAGACCCTATTTCCAAAGGTTACAGAGGTTAGGAGTTCACCATCTGTTGAACATCTCAACATTAGAGACACAATTCTACTCACTACACATAGTAAGATGTTACTACTTCGGGCTAGAATTAGATGGTAATTTGTCTAACTTTTTCATTGTTTTTCTTGTTTCAGACCAATGAAGTGAATCAAGGTGATGCCTTAGAACATAATTTTAGTGCCATCTATTGTGCACTGACTTTACCGATAAACCATGTTTTTTCAGCACAGAAAATTCCAGTGGTAAGGCAAAGTTTTACTTGATGAATTTGCATTTTTCTGAAAATATTATGTCACCCTTTATAATGAACCCCTACAGTAATTTTACCTAAAACAAGACTTTCTTATGACCTATAATCAGCTTAGGAGAAAGGAAAGTGGTGAAGGAAGAGAGAAGCTCCTCTTGACCTTTGATAATTGCTGGTATTGTGGCATTATTACAGTTCTTCAGTTAGAGCTCTGTGGAGGTGGGCAAACTCACTACCCTATACTAGTCTCCTCTTTGACACCTTAAACGTTACCGTGTTTTAAAAATGTTAAAGATGTATTCTGTTAGGTGTTTTGATGTGTAGATGTGTTTTCTAAATTTCTTTTTTATTGTTACTAGGCCACCATGAAGACCTTACTTAAAACTTGGTCAGAATTATATAGAGCATTTGCTCGCTGTGCAGCTTTGGTGGCAACTGCAGAGGAGAATTTGTGCTGTGAGGAACTTTCTTCCAAGATAATGTCCAGTTTGGAAGATGAAGGCTTTTCAGTGAGTTTATCCTGATGCTGACCTTTTTTGCATGTAAAGGATTCTTTTCAAGTAAATAGAGATAACATTTGTGAACTGTCATTTACTAATGCTTTTAGTTTATAAGTAATGAAGTTAGTGTATAAAACGAGTAACAGCTTTGCAAAAAAGTTTTGTGTCTTTGGACTCTAAGGTCCATGTATCAGGACCATTTAACAGTGATATGCTTTTACTACTCTGTGGTGTGTGTGTGCCATTCTAGATGAACCGTACAAGGACCTTACTGTCCTGGACCTTGCTTTATCATATCTGTTAGCTCTTTAAAGTCTATCCTCTAGAAGTTTGTAGATCTAAAAATATAGGTTCCTATTCACTCCTTTCCCTTACTCTATAAAAAGAACTGCTGTCAGCAGTTTGGTATGTATCATTCTAGAATAGACCTCTTTCTTTCTACCCATAAGTTACATATTTATGCTCACATATGTACATGAATACAGTGTTCTTGCCAGTTGAAATTTATTTATTACTCTGAAGAATGCTTTTTTCCATCTGAAAAGATAGATTTTCTAGCTCTTAATAGTGGTTACCCCTGCGGAGAAGAGTAGAAGTATTTATAATATTCTCTTTTTAAAAATATTGGCATAATTCTGATTATGGTATTTTGGTACTATAGTATTTGTCAGAGCGACTTTAAAAATGTAAATGAGATTAAAACACTTCTGTAGCTTTTTGTTGCATTTGGAGGAAAAATCTGAACTGCTTACCACTGCCCTTGAAGTTTGTGCTTCCTTCTTCAAAGAATCTTATTTAATTTAATTAGTCTTGTTAATTTCTGTCTGAGCATCTTGTTATCAAAATCATTTGTGTACTTCATTCTGTAACTTCCCCCACACTCCATGAGGTTAGGGACTTTCTGTCTTGTTGATGTATATCCCTGGCTTTTATCTGGCCACCTAGACAGTGAATTTGTTGAAGGCTTTTATAATTGTTAGGGAGAAGCTTGACCCTCAGTTTTCACCTTTAAATTATTGTCTTGGATAGGCTTACATCTTTGTTCTCTTCTGCAAGAAATGTAGAATCTATCAAGTTTTATAAAATACCCTGTTGGGACTTTGCTTGTCATTGGTTGGTTATATTGCATTTATAGATTAATTTGGAAAAGAATTTACATCTTTATAATGTTGAGTTTTTCTATTAAGGAATATTTATTTAATTCTAAACTTAACCAAGCTTGCTTGAGTTTTTGGAAGTTTTAAAGCTGTTTTTCAGCTGTTGTGTATGGTCTCTTCGCTGCCCATATTTGGTTGCTGCTGGAGTATATGAGATCGGTTGGTAATGTGCATTTCCGTATGTTAAACCAAACTTGTGTCCTTAAGATGCCCTTCTTTGTCACAGTGAAAATCTTTTAAAACATTGTAGATAAGTGTTTTAAAATTTTTTGCGTATATCTTCATTAGTGAGATTGGAGTTCCTCATTATCCAATTTTTGTATTTTGGGAATAACAGACATGTATGTGACTGATAACTCCTTGTCAAATATGTAACTAAGTAATTAACAAGTTTTAGCTTTCAGAAAAATTTTTATCAGTTTTGAAGATACTGTTCATTTGTTCATTTCTGTAAAATTTTTTTCATTTTTACAACTTATGCATCTAAGACTGTTCTTATTTTTCTTACTGCTACTGTTACAAATGCATTGTTTGATAATAATTTTTTTATATATATAGTTTTTAAAACATTTATTTATTTATTTATTTTGGCTGCATCAGGTCTTAGTTGTGGCATGCGGGAATCTTTTAGTTGCAGCATGGTATGCGGGCTTCTTAGTTGTGGCATGCGAACTTAGTTGCAGCATGCACGTGGCTTCTAGTTCCCTGACCAGGGATCAAAACCAGGCCCCCTGCATTGGGAGCGTGGAGTCTTACCCACTGGACTACAGGGAAGTCCCACTAATTTTTAATTTTTTTGTTATTAACCTCTTTTTTAGTTTGTAAAGTTTTTGGGTTTTCCTCTTGCCTTTAGAATTTAGACATTTCACCATGGTGTGTCTTGAGGCATCTTTTAAACTGTTTTAAGTACTTGGTAGACCCTTTCAGTCTAAAGAGCTGTGCCTTCATCTCAGGAAGAGTGCTTAGATCTTCAGGTGTCATCTTCTGTGTCTGTTACTTTTCTTTCTTTATATCTGTTTGTGTTTTGCTTTATTTTTGGTACTGCTTTCTGGGACCTTGATACTTCTGTTTCCATTCTTTCTCTGTTTAAATGCTGAGGTGTTTTATAATAGTTTTATTTTTACATTTATGTTTTTAAGTGGATATGATTTCCTCTTTGAAGATAGTAGTTTTCTTCTGTTTCTGTTATTACCTCTTTCCTCGTGGATTAGTTCTATTGGTATTTAGCACACCTTCTTCATATTTGTCAATAAAGGTTAATATTGAACAGTATTGGTAGCTGGAATGTGTTTTCTAACCCAGGAGAGATCCCCTGTTTTTCTGGCTTTGATAGCCAATTGTAGTTACAAGCAAGCTTTGCCTTGTAATTGTGAGCAAGAAGGAAGCACTGGAGCTTTAACATCTTTTCTATATGGATGTATCATCTGTACTGAACCTTCCATGTGGTTTTCTTAGGTTAACTGGGGGCTCTCCCTTCCTCCTCTTGGTCCTTAACACTGACAGGGGGAGGTTGTCTTTAGTGGCAGACATGTGAATTAGTCCAGTGAATTGGACAAGTGACAGGTAGTGGAGAATAAAAGAAGAGCAACTGTGTTATAGAACTTTAATTTCAGTAGTCTTTTAATTACCCATTTGATTTTTCTAATGACCATCATATCTTTTTCTCAGAACCCTCCCTGTGTCTTCTGTTACTCAGTTTCTTATAGGAAAGCTCACTATTTTTGAGGTGTTCTTTGATCATGGTGCTGGGATTTCCTTTGTTCTATTTTCAGTCTCCCTTGCCCCCCGTGTCTTTAAAAAAAGTTTGCAGAAAAATGTCTGATGCTTCTAAGGGTTTATTTTTATTTCATTTGGATTTGAGGAGGGAGGAGGAAAGGGTATCAGGGAACTTTAGCAACATTTCACATTTTGTTTTGTTTCTGCTGGGTTTAGTGAACACTTCTGTAATTTTGAAGAGAAATTTGGTAAAGAATCTAATTTTGAACCTAGCTCTTCGATTCTCAATTTATTGGTTTATATGCTGAGTTTTCTGGGCATCTTAAAGCTGAATTGTTTTCCATAAATATTAAGAAACAAAAAAAAAGGTATATTACTTGGCACACAGCAGTTAACTGGGAAATATTCATAACCATATACTTAATGTACCTTAAATGATATAAGCTATGACATGTGTGTTATTATATGTTATATGTGGGAGTTAAAGTCTTATATTTTTGTTCATGCTTATACTTTATATAAACCATGCCAGTAGTTAAAAGATTCTAATATAATACTTAACTATTCTTTCCTAGAATTTATTGTTCTTGGATAGGATCACTCATATTATTACTGTTATGGTTGATTGCATCGACTTTTCACCATATAATATTAAGTATCAGCCCAAAATTAAATGTAAGTATTTTATTTGCATACCTAATATATCATAAACATGGCTGTCTGAACTGTTGTCAGGGCAAATCCTAATAGCTTTTCCCGTCTCGTTTTACCTACTTCTGATGCTGTGTAACCATGTTAGTTACTATGCTAGTAGCTCACATGCTTGCTCTCTTTCCTTCTGTGTGTGTGTGTCTCTCTCACCCTCCTGCCCCAATCTAACTCCTTTTTATTATGCAGAAACATAAATATTGTCCTATTTAGAGATTGTCTAATAATACAAATGATTTTACTTACTCCATCTGGTACAAGGGATTATCTGGACAAAAAACTTTGACGTTTGTTAAAATGTTCTTATTTGGTAGGCTGATTTGAAATAATCATTGAGTTGACATTCAACTGCACAGAAAATTGTGGCAGTGATTAATCAGTTATGGTTTTACAGGAAATTTAAAATGATGCTAAAAGTTTAACTCAATTTTTACTGTATAAAATTGGACAATTGAAATCATAACAAGTCTTATTTTTATAATTATGTTCCTTGGTTAATTCTAAATTGAAATAAATACTGAGCTATTTTATTCTACTAAGTGGTTCTTTAAACTTACATATTTCTACCAGTGATTATATATTTTCATATTGTATAGGAAAGAACCTTCCAGTAATGAAAAATGTGGATGTTTAAAGGTTACTTTTCCTGTTGAAAGATTGGGAACATACTCAGTTTTCTTTTTTTTTTAAGGTTCATATCCTTTTTTTTTTTAATTTATTTTATTTGTTTATTTTTGGCTGCATTGGGTCTTCATTGCTGCGTGCGGGCTTTCTCTCGTTGCAGCGAGCAGGGGCTACTATTTGCTGCGGTGTGCGGGTTTCTCATTGCGGTGGCTTCTCATTGCGGAGCATGGGCTCTAGGTGCGCGGGCTTCAGTAGTTGTGGCACGCGAGTTCAGTTGTTGTGGCTCGCAAGCTCTAGAGTACAACCATAGTAGTTGTGGCGCACGGGCTTAGTTGCTCCATAGCACGTGGGATCTTCTCAGATCCGGGATTGAACCCGTGTCTCCTGCATTGGCAGGCAGATTCTTAACCACTGTGCCACCAGGGAAGTCCCTTAGTTTTCTTTTAATAAGATCTATCTTTGATGAATTAGTGTAAAGATTACTAGAACATAAAATATTTTTAGGGGTTTTTGGGCGAGTTTTTGGCTTTTTTGGGGGGGTGTTTCAGTTTTAAATAGTAATGTAGAGAAACATGTTATGTGACTAAAGTGTATTACAGGTCAGAGCATCCCGGCCTCGATGCCACAGAAATGGATGTGCTTGAATTTTTTGTTTTTAATCTCAGCCCCCTTTTGGGCTGAGCAACACTTAATCTGATTACCTCTTTGTCCGAAAAATAAAGTTCTCTAAATATCTTAACTATAAAGGTTATATAACCAATGATATCAGAAATTTTTTTGTGGGCTTCCCTGGTGGCGCAGTGGTTGAGAGTCCGCCTGCCGATGCAGGGGACATGGGTTTGTGCCCCTGTCCAGGAAGATCCCACATGCCGCGGAGCGGCTGGGCCCGTGAGCCATGGCCGCTGAGCCTGCGCGTCTGGAGCCTGTGTTCCGCAACGGGAGAGGCCACAACGGTGAGAGGCCCGCGTACTGCAAAAAAAAAAAAAAAAGGAAAAGAAATTGTAAGCCACCGAAGTTTGATAAGGCAAGACGATGAGCTCCAGGTGGACATAATTTTACCTATTTTGTTACTTCTGAAAAATTAGAATTAACTGAATATCCATTCTATCCATGATCTATAAACCCAGAATTAGAAGTCTTTTGTCTTCATTCCTTGTCTTGCAAGAGGTGTTCTTGCTGTTTAAATTTATGGAAACTAGGGGAGATTTCTAAAAGCTGCCAGCAAAAGTTGAGGGAGAGAGAAAACAAAAATTAGAACTAGTTGAAAGAAAATTATTATTATTCATAAATATGCATAAGGATCACTTTGAGAGTTTTTGGATAACTTATTTTGTAACTTGTTTTAGAGAAACATTGCAAAAATTATACACAGACACTAAACATTCTCTACTCAGATTTCTCAGTTATCAGTTGATTGCTTTTGTCATCATTTTCATCCCCCACCCCCTTTATACTTTTTATTTTTATTTCCTGGAACCATTTCAAAGTAGTTGTAGACAAGTCTTTGATCTAGAACATTTCCCAAGTCTTGTCTTTCACAACCTTTAAAAGTGAAGAGTACAGGGCTTCCCTGGTGGCGCAGTGGTTAAGAATCCGCTGGCCAATGCAGGGGATACGGGTTTGAGCCCTGGTCTGGGAAGATGCCCGTGCGCCGCAACTACTGAGCCTGCGCTCTAGAGCCCGTGTTCCACAACAAGAGAAGCCACTGCAGTGAGAAGCCCGCACACTGCAACAGAGAGTAGCCCTGCTCACCGCAACTAGAGAAAGCCTGTGCGCAGCAATGAAGACCCAAGGCAGCCAAAAATAAATAAATAAATAAATTTATTTATTTTTTAAATTAATAAATCTTTTTTTTTTTTTAAAGCAAAGAAATACAAACAAAGTTACTTTTTGAGAGTCTCTCAATTGGGCTCTGTCAATATTTCCTCAAGATTAGATTGAGATTGCATTTCTTCACTGGGATACTACAGGAGTATTTTTTTCAGTGCATTATGTCAACAGGCACACACGTCAGTTTGTCCCATTACTAATGATGTTAACATTTACTATTTGGTTAAGATGGTATCTGCCAGGTTTTCCACTGTAAAGTTAATTAGTAAATACTTATAATTAATAAGTTAATGTTTTGTGGCAGGTAATTTGAGACCGTGGAAATACCTTGTTAACCCAGCATACTTTTACCCATGAGTTTTTCAGCCACTGATGCTTCTTGCTTAAAACACTATGATGTTTCCCCAAAGTGGTAGTTCATATTGTTTCATTTAATTACGTTATATTACTTTGTATCAAGGAGTTTATCTCCTTTGCTTTAATTACATTAATTCTAAAAGCTGTCCCCATTTTAATTATTTATCTCATTATGTTCCCATAATAAACCATTCTACAATTATTTATCAAGCCACTAAGCACCAGACACTTACAGGTACAAGTGACATCCTAATGTAAGATATAGCTTCCTTTGTCCCCTATTTATTTTGTTTTTATCAGCATGGATTTCTGTTATTCAGTAGGCTTTAATTTACTGGTGTCTATTACCTTTTCATGTGTTTCCATTATTCTTTGAGAACTTTGACATAAGATGTTTATATTTTTCCCTGCCTCCGCCTGGAACCAGCCATATCTCCAAGGAATATGGTTCCTTTTAGCTGAGAATGGCATTTAGAAGCCAAAATCTGTTCATTGCTATTAAGGTGTCACTGCTTCTGGATCTCTGAGTGGACAGAGGTGGGAAATACATTGGTGTGTTTGTGAACTACACAGTTATGTTTCTCTAGATTTACTTTCAGTTATTTTCTCATATCATAAGGTTTATTCTGGTCTTGGATATCCCTTTTCTCTATTTACCTGCCTCCGTATATATACTGTTTGATCAGTCTCTTGTATGTAACTGCTGACTACAGGCTGTCTTCAGCCTCAGCATACTAGCCAAGAATTTCTGGGTGGCCTTTCCAGTTTAAATTATTCATGTATGGGAAACTGATTCTAGGGAAGAAGGTTGGCTTCCTTTCAGTAGCAACACTTGTTTTTCATTTCAGCACATGATATTTTTAATTAATAAGCCCTGAATTAGAGTTTTCTCTTAAATCTGAGATATCTTAACCTTAAAAGAATGGATTCTTTGAGGGAAACAAAGGTAATTTTGGAATAGGTACGATTTTCTTGACAAGACATAATGGGTTTACCCCTGGAGAGAGATGCAAAGGGTGCAAAGGAAAGTTGGACAGATACATCTTTTTCTTTAAATCTAGGCTTTTTTCCTTGTATTATTTCTGAGGATTTGGATCTCTGACTTGTTCAGTATTAATTTGTGGGGTTTAGTGTACTATAGATGAGCCAGGAAGCAATGATTCTAAGGGAAATCTTGTTTCTTATTTTTTAAATGGACTTTAAACTTTTAATTTTGGAGCACAGCTTATATAATTTAGTGTTTTCTTACAAATTAGTTGTTGAAATTCTGAGACTATAAAATAAAAATTTTAATGCATTTAAAAATTCCTTAGAGAAAATAGAGTCATTTTTCTGGAATTCTTATTCTAGCTCTGCCAAACAGTTTTCCCTTATCTCTGATTCTCTTTTAGAGATAATGTTGTAGTGATGTTTATCCACTAATGGTATTTCATTTTAAGATTTGTGGGTATCACTCTACAGAAACACATGTATTAGATGTAGATGTCATGTAAATGTGAGACATAAATTGTAAAGATGAACAGTGACACTTTTCAACACACTTGAGTTTTTAATAAGTTTAATTTTATCCTAGCACCACAGAGACCTTCAGATTGGTCCAAAAAGAAGAAGGAGCCCTTGGGGAAATTGGCTTCTTTATTTAAACTTATTGTGAGAGTGATCTATTCTTTCCATACTCTGAGCCTCAAGGAAGTACATTCTGATACTCTCCTCGCTATTGGCAACTCAATCACCAGCATTCTTTCCAATGTACTTGGACATATTTCTTTGCCTTCTATGATCCGAAAAATATTTGCAACTTTAACAAGACCTCTGGCATTATTTTACGAAAAGTCAAGGTAAGTATTTTGGCTTAATAACTTTGAATTAAACATATATGACTAGATTTAGGTAGCAAACGTTTATTGTTTTCATATCAGCTTTGCTGTTAAAGATCTTAATCTAAAGTTTAGTGGAAAGGGTAATATATGAAACTATGCTTTTGTTAAAAAGATAGTTCAAGTAATAAATAAGTATGAGATAGAAATTGGGAGTCACTTTATTTTTCATGATTAATCCAACCCTCTTTTTACTTTAGTGCATGTCTTTTCAGAACTGTTAATACAAAAAGCATACCTCTTAAATGTATGATATATATAACTTGACACACTGCTTTGCAGTTAAGTATTATATATGGTATGCACTTAGTATATTGGATGCATCTTGCATCATACACCTAAGAATCTCATTGTTTTTAATGTCTGCGTAGGGCTTCATGAAACTTCACCCAATTTCCTGTTGGTGGACATATGTTTTCTAGTCTTTTTCCTTATAACTAACAATATCACATTTGAACATATGTGTACATAAATCATTTGCCGCTAAATAGCAGAACAGGGCCCTAAAATTGAAATGGTTGGTTCAAAGGGTATATGAATTTAAATTTCTGAATTACCCTCCAGAAGTTTGTATTAATTTACATTACCTTTTACATTTGAACCAAAGAAAGCGGTGCCTAAAAAACAACATGAAAAAATCCCAAGTAACATACTTGAAAGAAGCATTTTGGAAGAATTCATTATGTTCTTTATAGCAAGCTTGTGTGGTTCAGTTATAATACAGCCTGTCTTTCATAAATTCACAGAGAAAGCTTTAGGAACAGATTTTATAAACTACAAAATGGAACTCCAAATCCATTAAGTTTTTGCAAATCTTTTTTAGTCCTTAAGCTTCATCAAAAATAATAATGCTTTTTAAAAAGCATGGAAACAAGTGACTAGTATTAATACTTTGAGGTCTATTCCAGATGTTTTTCTTTAACTCCTATTTTAAAGACAGGTTTGTTTCATGTTTAAATGTTTGCAGTTTGACAATTTTTGTTAGGTCTTCGGGCACCTTTGTATATCACTACACGTGTCTCATTTTTTTGTGCTGCATTACGATATTTCTAGGTTTAATGTTCTAAAATATAAATGGTACTCTGTTTTTCTTCATAGGTTTGATGAAGTTCCTAAAGTATATAGTTGTATGAACAACAAGGTAAAAATAGACATTGTCCATAAAACACACTTTCATGAAGAAAAATTTTAGGATTTAAATAATTGTCTTCCTTAAATATAATTTTACTGATTTTTTTTAAAAGGGTCATTACACCTTAATTTTAATGAACTTTTAGTAACAAGACTTGGATATAATCAAAGGATAGTTTTTTAAAGAAAGATTTAATATTGCTTTAAATTCATATAACTCATCTCCTGTCTCATCCCTTTATATATGAAGGTAATTGGTTCCAAGGTTTTATAGGTAAAACTTGTGTAGGCAACTATTAATCTCCTATAATTTATGTGAAAACATAATTTTTTCTGTTAATGGAGAATAAGCTTGAATTCAAGCTGTTGTATCGATAAAGTAAGTCCTTGCCGGCCTATAAAGAGTGTTATATATTAAAGGTGATGGGAGCTTTTAAAAAAAAAAAAATTGAAATAATAACATGTTTTGTGAGTTTAATTTAGTATGCTTTGTGCTTTTATTTTTTCTGTTTGAAAAGTAACATTTCTAAGTGTTATCCTAATGAACTTTTTCTTTTTCCTAGTTAGAAAAGCTACTAGGAGAAATTATTTCTTGTCTACACATCAGCTACACTGGGACTTATGACAGTGAACTTCTTGAACAGATCTCGCCATTATTATGCATTGTATTTTCACACAAGAATAAACAGATTAGAAAACAAAGTACTCAGTTCTGGAATGCCACATTTGCTAAAGTGACGATGTTGATTTATCCTGAGGAGTTAAAGTATGCTAACAACAAAACTCTTTTATACAGTTACTCTGTTCTGATTGTGTATTGACATTTTGGTTTTAACATGAAATTTCCTTATGAGGGATCATTGCAGAGGATTTCTTAGTTGAAATATTATTATTTGGAGTACATGGTGATTATTAAAATTATTTGACCCTTTGCTTTGGTCCTTAGAGTAACCTTAGTTTTAGGAACATAAAAAGCAATTTCAGATTATCCTTAACAAAAGAAATTTCCAGCAAAAGGCAGGAAATTGATGGCTGTTAAATCTAAGTGACGTGTACTTAATGTAACAGTCTACTTTTGCTCAAAATTTTGATTTAAAATTTTGCTCAAAATTTTATGATTAAAATTTGGAAAATTGGAAAACTTCTTAAAGAATAAAATTCAGAAACTGAAGAGTTTAGTGAAAAATTCAAATATTGTCTGTAATTTCTCCCAGTTTTATATATGTGGAGTAAAAAACGGTCTTTAAGTTGGCTGTATTTTGCCACTTTAAAATTATAATTAAAGTGTTCTTGTTAATATGTCATCGTTACTGCTTACTTAAGGCATATATATTTATGTATTTTTTTGAAGACCAATACTAAAACAAGCCAAACAGAAATCTCTGCTTCTGTTGCCTGGTTTGGAAAATGTTGAAATTATTGAGGAATCCAGTGGACCATATTCAGATACAGTAAGTTGGGGGGGGGGTGTTGTTTACTTTTGCATGATGTTTGAGTAGTTCTTTTATTGCGTTTCAGTGTAGTTTTAAAAAGGACAAAAGCTTAGAATGTTTTACTGACGTGATAAACAAGTAAAACCTGAACAGAAGTGTTCCGTAACAGGAGTTTTCCATAAAGTTAGTTGTGTGGCCTAGAAAACTTAGGAATTAAGGGCAGTCAGTTTCACCATGGAGTCTCATTTAAATAATCTCTGGTTCTTGTTCATTAATGATCTTTTTTATTTAACTATGGCACCTCATGTATTGTTTTGCAGAGGTTGGAATTATTGAAATATATGGTTAAATGTTGCTTTATATAAACTGGGAATACTAGTTATTAATCCCTATGTAAGCAAGAGCTACACTTCATTTTCTAATTTCTTTGCATTGAATCTCATTCATTCTGCCAGAGAAACACATCCTTGATATCACATTATCCATTTGGACCAAGGTTACTTTGGCTAATAGTACTTGATTACTGTCTAAAGATTAAGGAGTAAAGATAGAAGCACTATATACTCATCAGGTAGAACACCCTTAGGCACTTTTTTCCTATTCAACAACAAATGAAGTCTCACGGTTTTTGTTTAGAATCTTAGGAGAAAAAGTGTTATAGCTAGCTAAATGCTCTTACTTAGTTTTGGTTTTTGGGTAAAATAAAAATTCTTAGCAGATAATTATCTAGACTTGTTTAGACTCCTTCAGTGTAATTTGGCCTGAAAAAGCCATATATTCTGTTGGGAGGGACCTGATAGTATTTTCTGTCATGTATGTTTTATTGTTTAAAGATTTATGGCTTTGGTTTTTCTTTTTAAAAAATTTCCAGTAATAAGAGGGATATTTGAGTTCAGTAATTCGATTCATTTTTATAGTGTTTATTTGATATATGTTATTTTCAGGATGCAAAACAACTCTTGCTATATAAGTTGGAGACAACAAATCTTTGCTGTTACTGCATCAGATGGTGGCTTTCTTTTCTTTGACATGATCTTAGTAGATATGAATAGTCAAAAGAAATTTGAAATGAGTATTGATTAGACTGTAATTATCAAAATGTGAAAAGGATAAATAAAAAACATTTGCACATAGTGAAATTGTTTTACTTTTACAAAAACAGACAGAAAATTCTCAGTTAAATATGAAGATAAGTGGCATGGAAAGAACCTCAAGTGGAAAAAGAGATTCTTTTTTGGCACAAACAAAGGATACAAAAGACAATATGAAACCACCAGCTAAAGTATGTTTTTCAAAGTGTATTTAATAGAACTTTTAAAATTAAAGTATATGGTAGCTTGCAAATATACAACTTCTGATGGGAAGAAAAACCTGTTAAAGACTAAATAAAAGATGGGATTGTAGGGAAATAATAAAGTGTGGCCTGGGAAGACTATTAAGATGGCATGGTAATCTAGAAGCCTTGGGAGATGATTACTTCTTAGTAAAGTTAAGTCTGCATAACACTGAGCATTTGTTTAGTTACTCGAGGCAGCAGCCCCCTTGAGATGGAATGAAACTAAATAAGATTAACTATAACATAGGTAGCATGAAAAGAGAATGTTTTAGAACTTCTGTTAATGAATAAGAAGAGAATGCATCTGCAAGACATCTGTTGTAAGCTCATATATAAAACTAAATATCTAGTAGCTAGTGGCCAATTAACCAATTTTCAGGTAATAATTCTTTCTTCCAGGACCTCCAGTAAAGGGGTGTTCTGGAATCTTGAGACCATGGCCCTGGCAAAATGAAAGAAATAATGTTATTTTTAAAGAGTAACTTTGACACAGTCTTGTAGCACCTGAAAAGTAGAATGAAAACAACTGTGCTGAAAACTTGTAAAAATGACATTATGATACCAATATTATTGGTATGTAGGACATATTATTTTGGCAACTTTTACTTAATTTGAGTAGTTTGTGCTTCAACTTGAAACTGCAGATATACTTTCCTCCTGCCAAAACACTTGATTTCTGTGTGTTGGCCTGAAAAACATTTGCCCATGCTTTTTTGGTAAGCACACATTTGCCTACCTTTTGTTTTTTTTAAAGGAAATGGAGATCCATTGTTTGTTTTTTTAAATAAATTTATTTTATTTATTTATTTTTGGCTGCATTGGGTCTTCACTGCTGCACGCTGGCTTTCTCTAGTTGCAGCGAGCGGGGGCTACTCTTTGTTGCGGTGCGTGGCCTTCTCATTGCGGTGGCTTCTCTTGTTGCAGAGCACAGGCTCTAGGCGCATGGGCTTCAGTAGTTGTGGCTCATGGTCTCCAGAGCACAGGCCTCAGTAGTTGTGGTGCACGGGCTTAGTTGCTCCGTGGCATGTGGAATCTTCCTGGACCAGGGCTCAAACCTGTGTCCCCTGCCTTGGCAGGTGGATTCTTAACCACTGTGCCACCAGGGAAGTCCTTGCCTACTTTTTAAAGAGGTATAATAATTTTTATTTTCTGAGTATTTAACAGAGGCAGAATGAAAGTTAAGGACATGGTACTAATTGTTATTAACCAGGAATATTGTATGAGTTTGAACTTCAGACTTCCTAGTCATTATCAAAAACCTTTATCAGAGTGCCTGAAGAGTGATTGATTGAAGTATTGGAAAATAATTTGGAAACTCAAAATGCGCATTAACGTTTTCAATTTGCAGTTGAAACTAGAGTCTTCAACTCCAAAAGCAAAGAGTGAAATGCCTTTGGAAGAAGAAAAGTCTACTGACTTTGTGTTTATACCTCCAGAAGGAAAAGAAACAAAGGAAAGAATACTAACTGAACACCAGAAAGAAGTACTCAAAACAAAGAGGTTTGTAATACTTTTATCTTGAATTGATTATTCCATATTTACATTTAGATGTGGCAAACCATAATTTTGAGTTTATAAGATAATTTGTATACTGTGCTATATTTTAAGTGTCAAAAAGACTGTGCATAACTACATTTCATAATGTATAAGGCTGCCTTGAAACGTGCTAAATGTTTCTAAACAATTCCTTTATTGAGGTATGGGAGGAAAAGGTAGGGGAGATGGTTTCATGGAAAATCTAGAAAATAAGCATTTAAACCTTGATTTTATATTGTTGTTAAAATGTAACTAGATGTAGAATTGTAAGTTTAATTTCTAGTTGTAGCAATATCAGATAATGAAGTTGCTTATGAAAAATCCTTTTCAGGTGTGATATTCCTGCCATGTATAATAATCTGGATGTTTCACAAGATACTTTATTTTCTCAGTGTGGTCAGGAAGAGTCTATGTAAGTATGGAAGTTGTTGAAGTAACTGGTTTTCTAATTTTTAATTAACAGTGTTCTAATTTATGCACTTATTTATTTCAGGGAAATTCCTACTTTAACTGAAAAATCCAAGGAAGATTCCAAGATGATATTTAAGGTATATTTGGTATTTCACATTTGGGGGTTTTTAGAATCACCCTTCCATTATTATGGAGTCTCTTATATTAATGTTAAGATTTATTGTATAATCTCTTAACTTTCCTTAGCGGACTTTAGCAGAATTATAGTCATTATATGTGTGGGTCTGCATCTGTGTGTGAGTGCATGTGTGTTTAAATGTATTTGGCTTTATTGAATACTTACAATTGGAAACACAAATTAATGGGCATCTACCATCACCTTTGGAAAATTTGAAAAATATTGCAAGTCAGATTGCCCTTTGAATTACTAAAGCTTTACACAAAAATTTCCCCAGAAAGTCAGACTTGTTTGCTGGTTAATCTATATGTATATGTACATTTCTGTGCAGGAGGAACAAAAGGAGAGTGACATTGTCATTCCTCAACATGTCACGGAAAACTGTGGTATGGATGAACACCTTGAAAAGGCTTCCCTTTCGAATAATGAGTGTGGTTCTATTGAGGAAACCAATCCAGAAATACTGAGCAGTAATGATGCCAGAAAAAAGGCTTTAATTGTATCAAAGAAGACGCCAACTGAATGTGCATCTAGTACAGAAAATACATTTGGTGTCAGCAGTAGCTCGGTTTCTAATGCCACTATTTCTGGAACTCCTCCCCCACAGCTTACAAGTCGAAGGCAATCCTTTATTACTTTGGAGAAGTTTGATGGCTCAGAAAATAGACCCTTTAGTTCATCCCCCTTGAATAATATGTCATCAGCTGTTATAGTGAAAAATAACCAGGAAGGCATGGCTAAAACAGATAATCCACCAAAAGCAAAGAAAAGAGAAGTGGCTCTTTCAAAATCTGACTCTGAAAAAACAGTGCATGGGATTAAGAGATCAGGCCGAAGGTCGAGTAAGCCTGAACCAATAGGGAATAAAAAGTCTAAGCCCTTGATGAGATCTGATCAGGAGAAAAGTATTCGGGAATCTGTTGATGGCATGGTAGCCTTAGAAAATAACCCACCTGGTTTGCTTAATCAAACAGAATGTGTATTAGATAATCAGGTTCATCTCTCTGAGTCTTCAGTGGAGTATGAGGATACGATGCTTAAACCAGCAATAGAAAATACTATACTATTAGAAAACAATACTGTAGAGGAGAAAACCGTAGAAATTAATTTGGAATCCAAAGAAAACACACCCCCAGCCATAATAACAACAGACCAAACAGTAAATGAGGATAGTCATGTTCAGATAACTCCAAATCATAAAACCCTTAGACGATCTTTAAGGCGACGTTCAGAAACAGCAGAGCCAACCACTGATAGCCAAGATAAAGAAAATAATCAAAAAAGGGAAAGACGTAAGGAAGAAGAAAAGACTCTGCAGAGGAGTCCATTGCATGTAAAAGATGATGTTTTACCTAAGCAAAAATTGATTTCTGAACAAACTGTACAGGAAAATTTAATTGAGAAAGGAAATAATTTACATGAGAAGACTTTTGGGGAAACCAGCGCTAATGCTGAAATTGATGAAAATAGAAGAAAGCCAGATCTTGAGACTACTAAATCTGAGGGAGATGGTGCCCAGGACATTGCAGATAAATCCTCTGAGAAAACAGTAAGGGGACGAACACGGTATCAAACAAGAAGAGCATCCCAGGGTTTACTTTCCAGCATTGAAAACTCAGAATCTGATAGTTCTGAGGCAAAAGAAGAAGGTTCTAAAAAGAAAAGATCTGGAAAATGGAAAAACAAAAGCAGTGACAGTGTTGACATTGAAGATCAAGAAGAGAAAATGGTAAATATAAAGGTTGAAAGTCAGACACATGATTATAAAGGGAATTCTGAAGTAAACAAAGATACACAATCTCAGATCTGTGAAAAAAGAGAAGAAAGTAATACTGTAACTCTTCAAGATTCTACAATATCTTCAGAATTATTACAAGTTTCTGATGATGTATCAAATACTTATGAGGGAAAAAGTAAAACTAACAAATGTGCAGAACATTCCTTTTCAAATCCTTCTGTACCGGAATCAAATCTAAGGACTAGAAATGCCAATAAAAGATTACATAAGCGAGACTCTCTAGAAAATAGTGTGGGTGAATCCTCAAAAACAGAAACATCAGACATTTCTTTGCTTTCTGAAAAAACTCTTCAAACACTTGAATGCCAACACAAGAGAAGTAAGAGGGTGAGGAGATCTAAAGGTTGTGATTGCTGTGGAGAAAAATCACAACCTCAGGAAAAGTCATTCACTGGGTTAAAGAATACAGAGAATTATGATGTAAAAGTCAGCGAAACAAAAAAGACAGATGCGGAGACACCTGTAACTATATCAGAAACTTCTAAAGCTGATCTGTGCTCAGAAGTAAAACTTTTAGATGAGCATGATAGTGTGAATTTTCATTTGGATCTCAAGGAGGAGAATGATACTATTAATGATTCATTAATTATATCTGAAACTGAGTTGAAAGAAAATACTATTCAAGACTTTCTTCCTTCTGAAATGGTAAATTTTAAAGAAGAAACTTGTGATAGGGATTCTGAGGTAGCAATATCTCTTGAAAGCCAAGAGCCATCTAATAAAAAATGTAAAACTATTGACCCATGTTTAGGTGACTCCAAAGATATTTCACTGGAATGTTTTACTTTGGAGACCAAAGAAGAAAAGCCAGAGGCTGTCCCCAAAAAGGAATTGAGTATTATAGAGAACCTTGTTAATGTTGAAGCAAATGCAGAATTGAATCCAGGAGAAGTAGATGCTATGGAATTGAATGCAGAAAATGATAAATCTGAAGCTAGCTTCTCTGAACAAACGAGTGTCAAAACTGATATTTCAGAGGAAGAGGTAACAGAGGAAAACAGTCAAAAAACGGATGCACCTGAAGAACTCAGTGCCGACAAAGCAATAACTATGGAATTTAATTCAGGTATTGGTCATTCTGATAATACGACACCTGTAAAAGTGAGTGCTCAGTTAGAGATTTCTGAACAAATAGCAGTTGGAGAACTAGACAGAGGAAATGATGAATCTGATCCAGGCTCATCTGGAGAAATGAATGCTGAAATGGAAAATTGTGAAGCAACAGTGATTGGTGAGGTGACTACTGAAACTGACCGTGTCAATGAAACAGAGGATGAGGACTTAACTACCAAAGCCTCTAAGCCTATAGAAGCTGAAGCAAAGAGATTGAATGTAGAAATCGATAGCTCTGTTCCCAACACACTTGAGATGAGCACTGAAGAAAGAAAGGTTGACTCTAATAAAACTGAAACAAATATTGAACCTAATAAATTTGAGGAAACAAAATTAGGTGACAGTCAGATGGTAGCAGGAAATGATGGAATTTTACCGGAAGTTCACCATACTTTCGAGAAAGTGGAGGAGACACCACAACCTCTGACAGCTGAAACAGCTGTTTCTGAACTGGTATCAGAAGACAATAATACATCTCCTCAAAAATTAAGGGATCTTGATCCTTTACTCATGTCAGCAAATGACAGTCCTAGTGGCATGCAGACACGCTGTGTCTGGTCTCCTTTGGCTTCTCCATCCACCAGCATTTTAAAGAGAGGACTAAAAAGACCCCAAGAAGATGAAGTCTCATCACCTGTTCACAAGGTAAGGGGATTGAGGCTGAATATTAATGAGTCCGTGTTTAATTGGAATATTTTGACCATATGGTGATACCTGGTGAATGATAGGATTTTAGGTTTATATGACCATTCATTTTGAGTATTTACCATGGTGGCTAGGGAAAAGGGCAGGTAGAAGGAAAGGTTGAGAAAGGAGACTGAAGCCCTTTAAATTTATTTATTTATTTATTTAATTTATTGCTTGCTTGCTGCGTTGGGTCTTTGTTGCTTCCCATGGGCTATGTCTTGTGGCGAGCGGGGGCTACTCTTCGTTGCAGTGCGCGGGCTTCTCACTCTGGTGACTTCTCTCGTGCGGAGCACGGGCTCTAGGCCTGTGGGCTTCAGTAGTTGTGGCACACGGGCTTCAGTAGTTGTGGCACGCGGGCTCAGTAGTTGTGGCTTGCAGGCTCTAGAGCGCAGGCTTAGTAGTTGTGACGCACGGGCTTAGTTGCTCCGCGGCATGTGGGATCTTCCTGGACCAGGGCTCGAACCCCTGTCTGCTGCACTGGCAGGCGGATTCTTAACCACTGCACCACCAGGGAAGTTCCTGAGGCCCTTTAGATATTCCTTTATTTCAGGACACTAAGCTACAGATCTTCATACAACCATCACCATTGTTCATTTTTTGCAAACTTGATAATCTCTCATGGTGATTTTTTTTCTGCTCTTCATACCATAATATATGAGGAAACACTTAGAAACTGATAAAGTAGCTTCAGGTAGCACTTACTATGTACTAGGACATTATGCTGTTTCACATTTAAGTATTTATATAAACTTATTTTCAGACATTGCCTAATTAAAAAGAAAAAAAAGGGGCTTCCCTGGTGGCGCAGTGGTTGAGAGTCTGCCTGCCGATACAGGGGACACAGGTCTGTGCCCCAGTCCGGCAAGATCCCACATGCCGCGGATCGGCTGGGCCCGTGAGCCATGGCCGCTGAGCCTGCGCGTCCGGAGCCTGTGCTCCGCAACGGGAGAGGCCACAACAGTGAGAGGCCCGCGTACCGCAAAAAAAAAAAAAATCTCTTTAGGCTGTGCGTTCATTAATTTCTGGATATGATTTCATTTGTAATTACTTTGTTTATGTCCCCATCTTCTTCACTAAAGTTTATCTACTTTGGTTTGTAAACATATGGATTACCTATGTATCTGCTTTAACCCACGGCCCTGTGACTTGCACATAATTTGTTGCATAAATACAATATAAAAAGGAAAAGTTGCATGTGCTTACATAACTCAACTTGTCCTCTCTAGTAAAGTAGATGTTTTGAAAAAGTACAATGTAGGCATTCCTTAACTTAATTTTGAAACTGAACCTACCGTTTACTGTAGAATACATGTGTTTATGTATACAAATGTGTATGTATAAATATAATTATACTGGCACTTAATTTTGCCTTTAGCCAGCACATTTTGAAGACTTCCCCAAGATATACTGAAAATTCTAATATTGAGAATTCAGAGATTAGTTCTTGGGAAGACTTAACACCACTTGAGGTTTTTTCAGTTTGGTCTTGGTTTGCTTTTGTTTGGGGGCTCTTACTATTATTATTATTTTTTAATCTTAAGTTTAAATAGGCCATAAGGTAAAATGTATTTGATTTCTTCAGTATACTTTAGATTGTTAATATCAGTTAACTAGTCATGTTTTGTTTGATAGTAGCTCATTTAATTTTTATTTAGGCAACAGTACAACATACAGTAGTTTTCTGTAGCAGATATGTACAAAATCTGCCCAGTCTTTTGGGAGTCAAGACCAGGAGGCGTTTATATACATATTTAATGGTTTAAGTGCTCTGTTACTGATATCAGATAGCTGAATGAGTGAATAAAGAGTTTAGAAGAGGCCAAAATGACTTCAAGCTGGGCTAAGAAAGACAAAAAAAGCCACCCAATTGCTGTGATTCTTGAACCCTCAAAGAGTTAAGAACTGAGCTTAGTAAGATACACCAGAGGCCAGTTGGTACTGCCTCTGCCTCTTTACCTTGTTCTTTACAGTCCATAGTAAGCCTGTAAGGTTAATAGAATTTGATTATACAGTTTTAACTGTCACATGCAATTTCATTAAGTTTCTGCTGCTATCCTTCTTTCACTCTGCTTGTTGCTGTATTATGCAGTTTAGACCATAGATAATTGGAATGACCCTTGGTCTTGAGTAATATCTATGAAAGCAGTCACCAGGAAGAACTACAACTATGTGCAGTTGGCTTCTAGTGAAATAAATTAAGCTTCACATTCTATTTTTGGCTAACCTTATAATGAGAATTTACAGTGTTTTTTTTTTAAACTTTTAATTTTGTTAAATAAAAACATGGCCTATGTTTTCAGGTTCGCCGTGTCTCCTTTGCAGATCCTATATACCAGGCAGGATTGGCAGATGACATTGATAGGCGATGCTCTATTGTTAGGTGCCATTCTTCAAATAGTTCTCCCGTAGTAAAAAGTGTTAAAACTTCACCTACTGCGCAATCTAAGGTAAGCTGTAGGCTTTAAAAAATACACATGCAGACAGAATTGTGTTGGGTAATTTGTCTTAAAATTAACTATTTAAGAAACAAACTTACTTGGTTTGGTTTATTGTTCTTTTGTCTGCTTACTTGGTAAGCAGATGTGAAGAGAAGAGGTGGTAAGAGGCAATGATGATCCAGCAAGTCATTGATCCAGTAATATTGTTACCTTTTACATTTTCTGAAAATTTTAAGACATTACTGCAGGCTTAAGTTGTGAAAATAAAGTTGTAAAAATTTACAGTTATCTAGGGTTCTGAGTTTTTTTTTTTCTCCTTTCTTCTATCTAGCATAATACTACTTCAGCCAAAGGATTTCTGTCCCCAGGATCACGTAGCCCTAAATTTAAGAGCTCAAAGAAGTGTTTAGTAAGAAGTGCTTTAGTTTTCATGCAACTTTATATTTTCATGTTCAGTCAGGTGACCTCTATTTAACAGCTTTTGAAATTTATTCTAAGATTGCAGAAATGGCTAAGGAATCTGTGCCATGCCCAACAGAAAGTGTTTACCCTGCTTTGGTGAACTGTGTAGCACCAGTTGACATCATTTTACCTCAGATTACGTCCAACATGTGGTAAGTGGTTATTTAGGCTTCTGGCTTATACCTAGAGATGCCACTTACTTAAGAGGGATATTTAAATGATCAAGGTTCTCATGTTTAGAATTGATTTATATGTACTTTCACACACTTTGTTTTAGAAATAAATGAAAATGCAGCTGGGAAGATGGGTGAGATATGGCAATAATAGAAGCATTGATCATAATACAGTAATGGCTAAGATAATTGTGTGCTTAATATTTGCCAGGTTTTGCATACATTATCTTATTTAATCCTAATATAAATACTATAAGGAGTATAATTAGTTCCACTTTATGTTTGTAAAAGTTAATCTTGCTTAAGCCAGGTATACACATCAGATTCAAATTTTGTTTTAAAGTAAATGCAATATGCCTGTCCTCAGAGTGGGCTAGGTGGGTCTATATAAATTCAGTTATGATTGAGCTTAAATGAGGAAATTCAATTGGATAGGTCCTTACAAACAGAATAAATATAAAACTATATGACATTTTTCCTGTTTCTGTCATCTCTTTAGGGCAAGAGGACTGGGACAACTCATTAGAGCCAAGAATATAAAAACAATTGGTGATTTGAGTACTCTTACAGCATCTGAAATAAAAACTCTTCCTATCCGTTCTCCAAAAGTGTCTAATGTAAAAAAGGCTCTCAGAGTATATCATGAGCAGCAGGTAAAAACTTAGATGTTAGTCATAACATCATGTATAAATAAATGATCAAGCAATACAGTTACAGAAGTTTGCATTTAAACTATTCTTGCTTAAAAAGCTCATTTTATATGATACCTTATCTTCCCTTCCCCTGCAGTTAAGAGTAACTTAAAAGATTCATTTATAATTCCATAGATTTGCTCATTTTGTACTGTTACTGTGTATAATACCCCTTTATTCTTTGAATTCAATTTTCCTACCCTCTTATCTCTTATTTCCACCAAATAGGTGATTGGTTTCATGGCTGCCATTTCTAAAACCTAGATGTTCAAATCTAAACATTTACAAAAATCTTGCAGATTTGTAGTTAACAGTATTTTGATTTGATATCCAGCACAATTGTGGCCAATTTTTTTTACTTGTTCTTCCTATCAGCTTTTAACACAAACATTTTAGGTCATGGACATTTCTCAAGATTCTTATGAAAGCCAAGATTCTTTTGCCGTATAAAAATGTATCAATATACGGAAAATTTTGTATATCATTTCAGAAGAATTCACAGACTCTCCTGAAACCCATTATGTATTCATTGATACTATGCAAAACTGTGAATATATGAAAAATAGGGTTTGTTAAGGGTGAAAGCCGGTATTCTATTAGAATTTCTGGGACTGGAGTTTGCAGACTACTGAAGACTTCTGCTGTATTCGTGAAAGTCCTTGATTTAGTATTAATTTTACTTGATCTTTAAAAACATTTAACCAGTGGAACAAAAAAAATGATTAGTAATTTTCAGTTTGATAGCTGAAGTATTTCAACTGCTTGAGATCCAGCCACATACCATAAAATTCACCCACCCAAAACACACAATTAAGTGGTTTTTTAGTATATTCACAAAGGTACACACCCCTCACCAAGACCTAAATTTAGAACATTTGTTATTACCCCGAAAAAAAAACCCTGTACTCATTAGCAGTCACTCTGCATTTTCACCCCCAAGGCAACCACTAATCTTTGTAGATTGCCTATTGTGGACAGTCCATAAAAGTGGAGTCATATAACCTGTAGTCTTTTGTGAATGACTTCTTTAACTGAGCATAATGTTTTCAAGGTTCACAGGTATTAGTACTTCATTCCTTTTTATGGTTAAATAATATCCCATTCTATGGCTATACAACGTTTTGGTTATCCATTCATCACTTGAACATTTGGGTTGTTTACACACTTTCTTATTATGAATATGCTATTAGGTACATTCATATACAAGTTTTTGTGTGGACATAACGTTCTTTATTTCTCTTGGGTATATATGTAGGAATCTAATTGATCAGTCATATGGTAACTCTAACGTTCTGAAATTAGTATTTTCTCAATCAACAATCAGTAAGCCCTGGGGATACCTTTGAAAATAGTGTTCTTTTTAAAAAAAGAAGTCCATATATTATTTAAGCTTGGAAATCTCTGCCTTAGATTTGCTTTTCCCCTGTTCCTCAACCTGGGGAATACAGTGTAGTTTTTCATGGCTACCATTTGCAATATTTCTTGACAAGCCCATTAGGAAATATTATAAACCCCATAACCACCTCTTTGAAAAAATAGTGCTATGTAATGCTATTTTTGTGTTGTTAGTAGAACATGGGTTCTTAGCAGTATTAGCTAAGCTTATCATGTAATGGGCTGTGAAACATAGTATGTCAGATTGTTTTCCAGCATTAGTGGTCCTGTTACTATTAGTACTATTAAAAATTACTTTCAATTTGTCGCTTTTGTTTTTGTTTTTACTGGTCTGAATGTATAAATCAAGGTGAAGTCTCGTGGACTAGAAGAGATTCCAGTTTTTGATATTTCCGAAAAAACAGTAAATGGAATGGAAAATAAATCTATTTCTCCTGATGAAGAAAGACTTGCCTCAGGTATATTTTAGCAAAGTGGGACAATTTTATAAGATCAGCTGACTTTATTGAAGAAATATTTTGTTATTGTGCTTTTAGTTTTAATTTGACCACGCCCTGTGAATTAGACAAGTATTTTTTTGTGTAATAGTTGGCAAGTATGTGAAAAAAATAACTGATACGACTTCAAGTATGTCTAGTTGCTTTTTCTCTCATTGTCAACTTCTACTCTATCAAGGTCTCAAATGAGGATATAAACTATAAACATTGCATTCCAATTATGTTGTTCATAAAAATGAAGTAGTCATGATTTCTTTAATGGCACAGAATAAGCTATGGTAATTTTTCTGTTGCCTGTTCTCTTCATCTTGAGCAGGTATACCTCAGCCTGCACTCTTAATTTGAAACCTGGGCACTTAAATTTTTATTACCTTAAAAGGAGAGAGATATAATTTAAGATTTATCTGGAATAGATTTAATTGTGCTTTTTTCCTTTCTTTTAGATTTAATTGATCCTGTTGCTTTAGAGACTCCGTTATCTAAAAATCTTGTGGCCCAAATTAGTGCACTTGCTCTTCAACTAGATTCAGAAGACCTCCATAATTATTCAGGAAGCCAGCTATTTGAAATGCATGAGAAACTTGGTAGCATGGCAAACTCCATAATTAAAAATCTGCAGTCACGTTGGAGGTCACCAGCCCATGAAAATTCTATTTAGTGTTTTAAGAGAAAATTGAAGTTTAAAAAAATCACTGGATTTGTTGATTCATAAAGTAAGTTCTAAAATATAGCACAATTTCAGACTGAATGTTTGCAAAGTTGGTAACATTTCAAACGCTGAAGGGCAATGTCTTATTAAGTTCAGTTTTGTAAGTGAGATCATTTTTTCCTGTATAACATGTTTTCTTGGCTGCTATGCGTAGTTTTTCCAAAAATTTAAATATTGAAATGTGAAAGCAAAAACTAAATAGCATACATTTTATTTCACTTACTCATGCGTATTTTAATGGAACATTTTATGTAATATACCTGTTCTAAGTAAGTAAAAATGAAAAGTTTTATTTGAACTTTTTGCTGAACTGATAAGGTATTTATACTTGATTTCCTTTTTTAAAATTTACATTTGTTGTGCCTGAGGTTTAAGAAATTTGTTCTTGGTAAAACACCCCAAATGAGATGCAAGAGAATCTTTTGGAACGCTTTCCACAGACATCAACGTTATTTGGACAAGAAAATATTTATATTTCAAGAAAAATATCAAAAGTTTCAACTTCTGGGGTTAAATATTAAAGCAGAATTTACTAAAATTCCATTCATTTGCGTTAGCAAATATTTGTTCAGCAGCATTTGCCTGTGAAATATACTCTTATGAGACATATAATATTCATCTAAAAATGCACGACTATTTGTACATTATGTATAGATTAAGTTTTTAATTTATAAATTTCAGTCTTCGTTAATTGCATGAGTTTTTTTTCTGCAGCTTCTTGTGAATACCTTTGTTTAATAGAAACATAATTTTGTATATATTGAATACTGAGATATCAGTATGGATGGTAGAAGTGCTTCATGGGCTTGCTGCAGATGTTTGTAGGATTCAGTCTCTACAAATAAAACAACAAATAGTTTTGTACTTAGTTAATAGTGTTAGTTAAAACATATGTTTATTTTCTAAAGTAACCAGAAAGAGTAAAGTAATAGAAATGAGAAAGTGTTACATGACAACTTTGCCATTCATTCCCATAACCTTCCCCTGCAACCCCCATCCCTTTTGGTTTAGAAGAGGGTATCAGCCACTAGAAAGTGTGCCTCATTACATTTCTCTTTAATGGGGATTTAGCTTGAGTATTTTCATTATAACTTGGACCATAAGAAATCTAGAGTTTATCTGCTCTTTTTACCTATACCTAAAGCAAACTTGGGAGAAATTTGAAACTGTTCTTTCAAAATATTTATGTTTTTCCGAGTAAAAAAGTAGGGTGTATGTAATTAAACCATTTGTAGATTTTACCAACTAGTATTAGTGCCTGACTTTCCCATATTTGTTTCATCTTTTTAACAGTGAGAGTATTTCATTTGTTTTCGAAATAGAATGAGTGAGTGATCTTCTCAGTTTCAGACTTATTCAGAACTAACCCTTACTTGAAAAGGCACACATTCTTCAGCAACTTATAGAAAGTTTAATCCTTGTGTCTTGGTTAGCTTTACATTCAGAAGGGGGCTGCCACCCAGTCACTGTAAAAGTTGGTTTTTCTTTAATAATCCAGTATCAGTACATCGCAAATATTTTAGGGTCTAAGTGATATTTATATGCTGAGGATGATTTTAAAAGAAATTCTGGGACCACTGAACTGAGGATTGTAGCTTGAAGAAATAACTAATGAAAAATTAGGAATTTTTTTAAACATTTATAATTGTGGTTTAAATTGTCTATCATTTATTTCCCAAATTGTATTTGACAGTAAAGAGGCATATATGTTTTTGCGAACATGTGTAAGAAGGGATGTGTATGTGTGTTGAGAGGAGTCAGAATTAGCTCATTTCATGACTTCGTATCTTAATATTTGTGTGAACTAAACTTACTTGCTGGTGGGATGAAGTTCTTGGGAAGGTGAACAGTATAGCAGAAAATGTGACCAAAATGATTACCGTTTACTTAAATCACTGAGTTTGATGCAAGCACAGATTTTAATTTTAAAACATTGTGGTTTAATAAGGATATATTTTAAAATATTTGAGGGCAAAAACCAGTTTGCTAAGTCTTCATTGTTGATATAGTTATAAGTGTGTATGTGAGGCACCTTATTTTCAATTTTCTTGCCTTAAAATTTTCTGCAAATTTTTTCCTGAGTGATTCCAGAAGAGCTGAAAGCATTAATATTCCTTGATCAGCTCCAGTGTGTGTTGTTTCACTATTAAAGTGAAATCAGTTTTTTTCAAATAATTCCTAATGGTTAATAAAACATGGCAAACATTACTAAGAACACTCAAATGTGATTTCTTATTTTATGCATTTATAAAGAATCTAGTTGAATGCAGAGCCATAGTACAATTTTCCATGTTCCAAAATGGATTTCATAGTGGATTTACATTTTCATTATTTCAGTGAGCCCATTATTAAAGATGCTCTGCTATTTGAACAAGTTCGAAAGCCATTGTTGAATAGTGGAGAGCTTTTGCTCAAGTAATTATGCAGTAGGATAATACAGTCAAAAATAAGATTGAAATGTGAACTTTATGGTAACCCTGACATTGCCCATGATTCATTCTTTCTGTGCAGCTTGGTGTAGTAGTCAGGGATTCTGTTACATATTTAAGAATCATAAAAATGTCAAGAAAGTTGGGTTATATCTTGCCTTAAATAAAGGTGGCAGGACAAGAAACGAAAGTTTGGAAAAATGGGAGGAGTATGTGGAAAACATACAAGTAGAGTTTTGTTTTTAAAGGAATAAGTAAAAATAAGTGCTGTTTCAAAGGCAGGCTTAGTTGAAATTTACCAAAAATACGAGTTACAGTGTCACATTTTTCTCTTAATGCCATTCCTTCCAACTTTGACTTTATAATCCACTAAGAAAAGCCTAGATTCCATCTCATATTCTTCATAATTGATTTGCAGGGAGATAATTTATGAGCTAGGCTTGGAGGCCATAAAATAGCAGTTGTTAATAATTATTAGGCTAAGACTTGAGTCAGGGGAGTTGTCTGCTTGCTCATTAGTTCAGCACATGTCCATTTTATCCCTAAGCCATTAGAAAGGTCTTGTATGTTGTATACAAACATTAGAGTGAAGTTCTGACTCTTAACATAGTGCTTCTCAAACTTGCATGTATTTGTAAAAATGCAGATTCTGATTCCGTAGGTCTGTGATGGGGGCCTAATAGTTCATGTCTAACAATTCCCATGTGATCCATACAAATGCTGATGTGGACTGCATTTGTGGTCGTCAGCATAAGAGGCTTCAAGATCTAAATTAAATTAGGTTTTGGTATCCCAAGCAGATTTAAGTCCTTAGAATTATTGCCACAAAAGATAAAAGCTAGTCTTTTTTAAAGAAACTTTTTCAAATGTTTGAATTGAGGATTCAGGTTGGTCTTGAAGGCTTCAAATTACAGTTCAAAAATTTAAATAAAATTGTAAAAGGTAGAATTTTGCCTCATTTGGAGCCTTTTAAATATGGAAGATAAATATTTTATGTTACAAAGAACCTTATTTAGTAGTTTGGACAATATGAGCCTTACGAGTATATGTGAATTATGTTCTGATTTTTTTGTTAATATAAAGGTAAATTTTCACAATATTAGAGGTGCATTTAGAAGGCAAGATTTCATTTAGAGACTAAGTTATGGGACTTCATTATTTCATTAATAAACCTTGAAAACAGACTACCCCTAACTAAGTTTAATTTGGCAGTGAAGTTAGCAGTGCTGTCACTTCTGACAATTCTGACAAATGTGCCTTATAATCATTTCACTGAAGACCTCTGGTGACTGCTGCGACATTACATGGTTAAAACTTCCTGTTTTGTTGAAAAATGGAGTTGAAAGAGTTGAATAATCTGATTTTCCAAAATGAGTTTTTCTTGGCATTCTGTTAAGATGTTATATTTCCTTCATATTTAAATACTTTTATTGTAAGAGCTGCCCTCATCCAAAGCACTTAAGGAAACGTCGCCAGAAGTTAAGTAATGGGTTTTAAAAATAGATTATCAAAATTTACTGATAGCTCAATCTGTGAAACAAATCTGGTCTTTGTGGTTTCTCATGGCCCAATTAATGATATGTCTATTATATGCCAGGTTTTGTATATTGTTTCTTGAAAGTATCCATTAAAATCTGAGTCATTTGGATTTGAAGATCTATAGATACTAGTAGTCTGATACAATTATGAATGTCTACTTAGTTCTTGGAATAGAATATTAAATTTTACAATGTGGTCTTTACCGTTTTTTTCTTCATATGCCAATCCTTTCACCAAAGAACAGTTAAAATCAAGTGCTGAACTGTAAATGCTTACTCCCCTGAAATATACCATTAGAATAAAAGATAACCTCTCTCTTTGCATGTGAGTATAAAATTAAAGATAGTATTTTAAATTGATGTCACATGGAAGAAGAACGCCTACATAGCTTTTGGTCTTCTACTTGTAGTAGAGGGAACAATATCTTTACACTACAGTGTACCATTTTATAACTGGATGAAGCTAAGCTTATCAGATGGCAAACTTATATGCTGATAGAGATTGATGCGCTGATAAATGATGAACAGAAAGGGAAAGACAAATTGAGCTGAAATAGTAATAAAGCAATTAGGTCATTAAGTACAAAGACAAACCGTTCTGTGTATTTTGAAAATAACTGGCAGCCAGTGGTCCCTGAGTTATCCTATACATAATACAGTACCATAATGTTCATAAAGCCCTTGAATAATTATTTAGAAATACATTATCATTTAATACTCTGACCCCCCATCAGTAAATAATTTCCAACAAAAGACAGTGTTACTTCTTAGATGGATAAACTGCATATAACTAGAAAGTTCACTTTCAAAATAAAATGTCATGGAACCGAAAATGGAATGTATAATAGCTATTTTGATACTTAGTTGAATAGTTAATAGGAGTCTGAGGAATTTTTTATTTTTATGGAATGGAAATTTCTAATAGAAAAATGGAATTAAGAATCGATTTTGAGTATAGGAAACGAAAGACGGCAGTTTTGCCTAGTAAGTTTAAAGAGCAGAGGTTGGCAGACTACAACCTGCCTCCTCTTTTTTACTGGACTTTTTTTTTTTTTTTTTTTTTTTTTTTGCAGTACGCGGGCCCCTCACTGCTGTGGCCTCTCGCGTCACGGAGCGCAGGCTCCGGACGCGCAGGCCCGGCGGCCATGGCTCACGGGCCCAGCTGCTCCACGGCACATGGGATCCCCCCGAACCGGGGCACAAACCCACGTCCCCTGCATTGGCAGGCGAACTCCCAACCACTGCGCCACCAGAGAAGCCTGCCACCTCTTTTTTACATCTAATGAGCTAAGAGTGGTTTTTACGTTTTCTAAATGGTTGAAAAAAGCAAAAGAATAGTATTTTGTGGCACATGAAAATATATAAAATTAAAATTGTATTGTTTGTAAATAAGGTTTGACTGGGACACGGTCATGCTTATTTACATATTTGGCTGCTTTCCAGCTACAGTGGTAGAATTGAGTAGTCTGAAGGACTGTGGTGGCTTGTAATACCAAACATACTACTTACTATCTGACACTTTACATAAAGTGTGCCAGTCCTTGACATAAGGGATAGATTTCATACATGGCAGTTTGGCTACTTCTGGCTGGCAGGATAAGAATATTGATTTAATTTCTATTGCCATTATTTAGATTTTATTTTATAAAATGGGTTCCCCTGGTTCCATTTATATCTTACCATTGCTCAAATACACATATACTAGGAGATACTAGTATTTTTTACGTACGCCTTTTTCTCCCAAACTCTTAAAACATTGTTTTGTGTTTGCCATGGATATTAAGGGACCTGATGTGTGAAGGAAAGGCATCTGGCACTAATTGGTTAAATCACACCTGTAAAACAATTGGGGCTTTGGGGAGTTTGCTTTCTGTGTTGTTGAGTAATGGATCGCTTTCAATATAAACACTACCTCCTGTGGATAGACTTGACTAATGTGCACTTAGAAAAGGACTGAGAGAAGCCAAATCAGTCATTTATTAGCCCTGTAATATTTTTGTTTTCATCACTTGATAAACTCTAAGAGAGCTTAGTTTTACATTCAGAAAGTATTTATATTTGATAAGTCAAATGATTTAAGTTGAAACTTCACAGAAGTACCTGTTCATTCCTCAATTGACTGTACTAGTAGATGGGAAATAAGGGTGCAGTCAGTTTTGTTTGTGTAATGCTTTATACAACGTTTGAAGCAGGTAGACCTATACTAAAATTGTATTTTCAGGTTCATTATGACTGAGTGGAGGGAGGGAGAATCTGTGTCTGATCCACAGTAAAACTTTCATAATCTGTTGAGAGTTGACTGTTATCACTTGCCAATTGAAACTGGACATTGAAACATTTTTAAAGAAATGCACTTTAATCTGAAATAAAACTAAAAAAATAAATTCTGGTACTTGTTGTTCTTTGGTTTTTGTTTTTTTTAATTTTTGTGTTTCAGTGAGGCCTCCTGAAATGAATGAGAATAACATAATCCAGATACCAGCCTAAAAGTGAGCATTGTATTCCTCCACGAGCACATGAACCATTCATATTCTTCCCCTCTTTATGGCCTGTTTTTAACCATAGAGGATCTCTATTTTATTCATGGTCTTATGGGTTCCACACACTTCTAAATCCATACGTTTTTTTTAAAAAATTGAAGTATAGTTGATTTACAATATTGTGCTAGTTTCAGGTATACAGCAAAGTGGTTCAGTTATATATATGTTTTTCAGGTTATTTCCATTATAGGTTATTACAAGATATTGAATATTATTCCGTGTTACACAGTAAATCCTTGTTACGTATCTATTTTATGTATAGTAGAGTTTATCTCTTAATCCATACTTCTCATTTATCCCTCTTCCTCCCTCCCTGTCCCCTTTGTTAACCATAAGTTTGTTTTCTATGCCTATGAGTCTCTTTCTGCTTTGTATAAAGATTCATTTGGGGGCTTCCCTGGTGGCGCAGTGGTTGAGAGTCTGCCTGCCGATGCAGGGGACATGGGTTCGTGCCCCGGTCCAGGAAGATCCCACATGCCACGGAGCGGCTGGGCCCGTGAGCCATGGCTGCTGAGCCTGTGCGTCCGGAGCCTGTGCTCTGCAACGGGAGAGGCCACAGCAGTGAAAGGCCTGCATACCGCAAAAAAAAAAAAAAAAAAAAAAAAAAAGATTCATTTGTACTATTTTATAGATTGTGCATATGTGATATCATATAATACTTGTCTTTCTGTCTCTGTATGATATTTTCTGCATCCATCCATGTTGCAAAGGGCAATATTTAGTTCTTTTTTATGGCTAATACTCCATTGTGTGTGAGAGATCTTTTATATATATATATATATATGTCACATCTTAAACTAATCATCTGTTGATGGGCATTTGGGTTGTTTCTGTCTTGGGTATTGTAAATAGCGTTGCTGTGAATGTTGGGGTGCATGTATCTTTTCTAATTAGAGTTTTTGTCTTTTCCAGATATATGCCCAGGAGTGGGATTGCTGGATCATACGGTAGTTCTATTTTAGTTTCTTGGAACCTCCATACTGTTCTCCATAGTGGCTGCACCAGTTTACATTCCCACCAACATTTCTGCACACCATCTCCAGCATTTATTATTTGCAGACTTTTTGATGATGGCCATTCTGACCAGAGTGAGGTGGTACCTCATTGTAGTTTTGATTTGCATTTCTCTAATAATTAGCAGTTTTGAGCATCTTTTCATTCGCCTGTTGACCATCTGTATGTCTTCTTTGGAGAAATTTCCATTTAGATCTTCTGCCTGTTTTTTGATTGGGTGGTTTGGTTTTTTGGTATTGAGTTGTGTGAGCTGTTGGTATATTTTGGAAAGTAACCCCTTGTTGGTTGCATCATTTGCAGATACTTTCTCCCATTCCGAGGTTGTCTTCGTTCTGTTCATGGTTTGCTGTGCAAAAGCTTAAAGTTTGATTAGGTCCCATTTGTTTATTTTTGCTTTTATTTCTTTGCCTTAGGAGACTGTAAATCCATACTTTTAAAGTAAGGGAAAAAAAACCCAAAATACTTAGTGATGTTGAAAAATACTGTATTAGTTTACTATGGCTGCTGTTAACAGCCACAAGCTGAGTGGCTTAAATAACAGAAATTTATTGTTTTGGTTCTGGGGGCTAGAAGTCTGAGATAACTTTGTCAGCAAGTGTTGGTCCCTTCTAAGGGCTGTGAGGAAGGCTGTTCCATCCCTCTCCCCTAGCTTCTGTGGTTTGCTGGCAATTTTTGGCTTTCCTGGCATGTAGAAGCATCACCCCAGTCTCTGCCTTCATTTTCTTTTTTTTTTTTTTTGCGGTACGCGGGCCTCTCACTGCTGTGGCCTCTCCCGTTCCGGAGCACAGGCTCCGGACGCACAGGCCCAGCGGCCATGGCTCACAAGCCCAGTCGCTCCGTGGCATGTGGGATCTTCCCAGACCGGGGCATGAACCTGTGTCCCCTGCATCGGCAGGCGGACTCTCAACCACTGCGCCACCAGGGAAGCCCCTCTGCCTTCATTTTCATGTGTACTCTTTGCTCTTGAGTCTCAGACACACATTAAGAAGCTTTAGGACAGCAGTATTACTACAGCTCTGAAGTAATGTGGACAGATCTTTTGCTTTTTAGAAAGGATACGCTATAAACTTAAGCACAAGCCATTATTGGTTGGCACTCCACCCTTTGCCCATGCCTTTGCCACAAACTGCCAGCCCACTGGATACAGACGGGGAAGATCCCCTTTGGGATCCCACAGCTCCCACAGCTGTTGGATCCCACAGCTCCCACAGCTGTTGGATCCCACAGCTATTTCTAAAGCATTATAAGCCAAGCCATAAGGAAAGCTTGCTGAACACAAGTATGGATAGAGTTTTGAGAAAGTCTACACTTGTGCCTTTTTTTTTTTTAATTGAAGTATAGTTGATCTACAATGTTGTGTCTGGTGCATTTAACAGTACTTTTTTTTAAGTTTAGTTTTTTTAGTGAAGTCTAGTTTCAGGGGTTTGCTTTTGTTGAAGTTTTTATTTGTAGATCTTTAAAAATAAATAATGCTCATTCCATCAGTGGTGTTTGTTGCAGAATTGCAGATTTTATTAGTTACTAGCTTAACACCAGTTTATATTGACTATCAGCTTTATAACTTCAGAACTGGATTAGAAATAAGAGTGTCAGCAAGGAAAAGGTGAATATCTCTGCCATTTTTTAAAAAGTGTGTTTAACATGTTTAGAACTCTTGATTTAGAAAAGAAATACTGTTAAACATTTTCATAATGGAGAAAGATTCTAGGTTGATGCAACAGTAATACAACAACAATGCAGAAACTTTAAAAATGTCTATTCTGAAATTAAATGTTTTAAAACCCAAAGGAAAATTTAATAATGGCAATTAAAAGACCTATGGGTTTAATGTTGTCTCAAGTTTTATGTGCAAGTCCAGAAGATAGAAGTCTAGTTTAATAATTGGACAGATTAGTTGTACTAACCTTTGTTTCACTGGTGAATATTGGGGTACATATAGAAACAAGTTAAGGGATGGTACAACCATGAATCATACTGACACAAAAAGCACTACGCAGCTTCAGAACTCGGGGAATAGTGGAGAGTCTAAACAAATGCTGACGGCAAGATTTGTAGGTGCTGTAGACAGGTGCAGTGCTTTGAAGTTCCTAAATAGCTTCAACATAATTGGCTGGGAGCATGCCCGTCCTGCCAGTCCTCTGCACGGTGCCATACATCCAACCTTCATCAACAGTTTGAACGTTTACAATGGCATCTCCATCTTTGAAGGACACCTCATCTGCATCTGCAGCCATATAGTCATACATGGCACGGAAGATTTTCTATTGGTAAAGACGAAAAAGGGAAATATATATTAGATTTGCAACAATTAACCCGAACACCTAATTTTAGTTTCCACCAACTTAACTTGCACAAAACAGAATGTGCAACTACCTACCACCAAAACTAAAAGACAACTCACAAACTAGGAGAAAGTATTTGCTAATCATATATCTAATAAGGGATCACTATCCAGACTATATTAAAAAAAAAACTCCTATAATTCAATACTGAAAAGGGACAGGGGCAAAGGATATGAATTCTCCAAAGGAGATGATAAACCAAGAGCCAATAAGCATGTGAAAAGATGCTCGACATCGTTAGTCATCAGGAAAATGCAAAACTACAATGAAATACCCCTTCACACACACTGGAATGGTGATAATCGAAAAGGTAGAATTGGGGAGGATATGGAAAGATTTGAATCTATAAATCGTTGGTGGGAAAGGAAAATGGTGCAGACACTTTGGAAAACAGTTTTGGAAGTTCTTCCCATTTTAAAAGTTACCATGTGACCTCGCAATTCTACTCCTAGGTATATACACAAGAGGAATGAACATAAGTCCACATAGTAACTTGTACACCCATATTTATAATGGCATTATTTGTAACAGCCAAAAAGTGGAACTAGCCCAAATGCCCACCAACTGATGAACGAATAAAGAAAAGGTATTCCCATACAATTAAATATTTGCTAATAGAAAGGGATGAAGTACTGATATATGATACACCATGGATAACCTCAAAACATTAAGAAGCCAGTCACAGAAGACCACATATTGTGTGATTTCACTTATATGAAATATCTATTCCAAATAGGCAAATATATACAGAAAGTACGTTAGTGGATGTACTAATCTAGTGTTTTGGAGAAAATTGAAAAATCATAGCAATATTGCATGTTTTTCTCACTTGGGGAATTTGGGAGTATACCAGTAGTAAAAGTTTCTGGAAAGCTAACCTCCACAATGTTTTTTTTTTTAAAAAGAATTGTAGCATGGTGGGAAAGGAAACTGGGGCATTACTAATCAACAGGCATAAAGTTTCAGTTAAGCAAGATGAATAAACCCTAGAGATCTGTTCTAGAGATCTCTAGGGATCTGTATATAACCTTGAATCTATAGTAAACAATAATGTATTAAACACTTAAAAATACAAGCGTAGGTTGATCTCGTGTTCTCACAACAATGAAATAAGGTTTTTAAAAATTGTAACAATTTAGAGAGAAAAATAAAATTTGAAAGTGCCCAAATTTTCTTCATAGGAGCAGTCACTGGTTAGTAATTTGGTATGAGACCTACATATTTTTCCCTAGCATTCTGAAATATACACAACATATATTCACATTCAAGGATAGGTTCCCCCCTGCCCCACATAAGTGGAATACTACTATAAATAGTATTCTCACTTGTTCCTTCCATTTAATATAGCTTGGAAGTCTTTCCATATAAATATAGATTGATCACATTCTTTTTTACTGCTGTAGAAAATTCCATATTTTAGTACTATCGCAAATTATTTAGCCATTTCTATATTTCTGGACATTTAATTGTCACCATGTTTTCATCCACTAAGCCTATAGTGTTTGTCTTTGGGCAGATATTTCAAAAGAAAGCTTTTAAAAAAAGTATTTGGTCAAAGGCATGTGCCTTAAGATTTTTTAAAAAGTTCACTACTATAATGTTCTTATATGATACTTTATTGTTGCATATTTCTGGTTAGTAGTCAAATGGTGAACATGTTTTTTTGGTTGGCCATTTTTTAAAATTTTGCTGTAAATTGTCTTCATATGCTTCCAGGTTTTATTTTGAAGGGAAGGGGGATAATATGTCAATGAACTTTGGATACTTTATGCATTTTTAGATATTAATCTTTTTGTTGAGTATAATATTTTTTCCCAGTTGGACATTTCTTTTTGCTATAAAAACATTTAACCTTTGATGGTCAAATCTGTCAGTCTTTTCCTTTACATATCTAGATTTTGGAACCTGCTGAGGAAGGCTTTCACCATTTCCAATTGTAAAAGTAGTCTCTATTTTTCTGTAGTATTTTAGTTTTCCTTTTTTTTTTTTTTTTTCCCTCTGCTGATTTGTAATTCTTTTAGGGTCCATTTTCGGACTTCCATCTTTTTTTTTTTTTTTTTTTTGCGGTACGCGGGCCTCACTGTTGTGGCCTCTCCCGTTGCAGAGCACAAGCTCTGGACGCGCTGGCTCAGCGGCCATGGCTCACGGGCCCAGCCACTCCGCGGCATGTGGGATCTTCCCGGACCGGGGCACGAACCCGTGTCCCCTGCATCGGCAGGTGGACTCGCAACCACTGCACCACCAGGAAGCCCATGGACTTCATCTATTTTTAAATCTATTCTCATGCTAAATTCATATTTAATTATAATAGCTTTATAGCATATTTTGCTCTTACATGGTTAAGTCCTTTCCTATTAACATTTTCAAAATTTGCTTATTCTTGCATCTTTACTCTTTCAAATAAATTATAGGATTAATGTATAAAAATTTTTTAAATTTTACTAGGATTTGATTGGAATTGCCTTGAATTTATGGACTTCTGGAGAAATGACTTCAAGATTCCCTTCCTGAACTATAATGGGTCTCAATACTTAACTTAAATCTTTATGTCATTTAGTAAAGATAGTTTTCTACATACAAATATTGTTCATTTCAATCCTAAAGAATTATGTTTTTGTAATACTATGAATGAGATCCAGGGTTTTCAACTAAGAGTTTTAAAGTAGTCTGGTGAATTGTGAACATGATTTGACTTATTTCTTCAATGTATATTAATAGGGGATATCTAAGATATGACCAGATTACATGTGTGACGTGCATACGCATATATTTGGGTTGGCCAAGAAGTTCGTTCGGGTTTTTCTGTAAGATGATAGGGAAAAATCCGAACGAACTCTTTGGCCAGCCCAGTATATTCTGGAAGAATGATTCCAAGCCACAGATGTTTTGCTTTAAGATAGTGGGTGGGTCTAATGAGACCAAAATGATGACTTTGCTTTAGGCTTTTTTTTTGGTGTGTTTGTTTTCAATCACTGAATAATGCTTTTTAATTAATGTGAGTTGCTAATGAAGGTTTTCTGATAATTTATTACTGTTAGCATGAGATGTGTAGTAAAAGAGCATTATGTAAAATAGAAGGTTCGGTTAATAAAAAAAAAAAAAAAGACCAGAATACCTATAATCATTATTGCACATATCAAAAAGTGAGAATGACTTGAGTAAGTTATTGTTACTTACTCCAGCAGTAGATGGATGGGATGGGATGGAGGATACCGTTGTCTGCTGGGTAGCAACTGAAGATGATCGTTGCTGTGGGAGCTCTGTGGTTTTTGCATGTTTGTAAGCTGAAAAGAGGGAGAAAATGGTTTATTAGGAGAAAATGTGACTGGACCTCATTTAATCTGTGATTAGCAACTGAGCAGCACTGTCTTTTCCCCTAATTTAAAAAGAATGATTTCCAAGAAAGGAGGAATGAAAATGAAATAGCTAACTGCGTGTACCTCTCCACAATTCTCGTCCTCTCATTAGAAGAAAGGATCCAGATGTTTTTGTTGTGTTTTTACTCAAAGCATCTCTTAACAGTAACCTCCAGGGAGCTAGCTGGCCGGCCATGGCTGTCAAGGCCAGGGCCATCCACTTGTACCTGGTGAGGTTGCAGAGAAGAAGACGCCTCCGTCGCTGTAGGTGGAGAGGTGGGCACCCTCTGAATGCTCGGACTTCTCCTCGCCGCCGCTGACGCTCAGCGCACTGGCAGATCGAGACTGCTCCCGGCTCCGCCGCTGAGCTTGTGCTGGGGAGGTAAGATCCATTGGAGAGGGAGCAGAGGTGAAACTTTTTATAGCAGCAATGCCTAATGGTAATTGACTCTCAGTTGGCTTTTGTTTGTTGTCATGCATGCAGGGTTTTAAGTAGATTTCTGTGGATTAAACCCTCAAAAACTCTTATACATTTTCTAGATGACAGTTTAATCACCGAAGGTCCCCTATCCGTTAAGTGGTACAGCCAGGCTTCCAATCCCGGAGTCTGTCCCTGACTACTACTCCTTCCCTCTATCCTGCTTATTTTCCAGGCTCACTAAAATGAACAGATAGTAATGTACACAAATTCCACCTTTCAACTTCTACAGAAAGTGCTCCCTAACTTCCAAATTTATTTAGATACACTTTCTCTGTGTTTCCGCAATCTGTGTGCAGACCTTTAAAATTGTTCATGTCAGGGTTTAACCACTGATTTACTGGTCTCTCTTCTTCAGTGGACTAGAGTATAAATCCTTTGAGACTTATAAGCACTACATATTTTACTTTTAACATGAATAGAAGACATAAAGCCATGTGGCCTGTTTTGTTGAGTGGCTAATCTTCCTTGACCTAAGAGAGTTCAGAAAGTTGTTAAAGGGCAAATCCATTCTCTTCCCTTTGCTTATATATTTCTTTTTTTTTTTTTCCATTATTTCTCCAACAGAAAGATGTACTACCTTTTTTTCTTTAGGAAAATAATAATAATAATAATAATAGGGACTGAAGGGGACTTACCCTTAGGCAGTGAAACAATCTTTCCTAACTTTAACTTGTCTAGAAAATGAGCTTGGCTCACTAGTCAAGGAGGTGTTCTTATGCTGAATGGGTAACTCAGGAAATTGAAAGCCCTGGAGGAGACGAACTTCTGAGCCTAAAAGCCACTGGCGCTAGCCCACTAAATGGTGATGTTTACGTTGTAAGCCTTTTGTGGCATCACATACCATTAATCATGTGTAAGCTTCGGGACTGAATGTTGTCTTCTGCTGGATCATAGTCAAAAACTGAGCCAGGATTTGTACGCCAGACACGTAAACCTGAAAGTGAGATTCAGGATCAGCACAGATGTTCCTGGACGCTTACGATAACTTGGGGACCAAGGCATGAACCTAAACAACCACAGGCGGATTGAAGAACACTCATTGAGCTTAGTTCTAGGAGGGGAACAAAGCATAAAGTAGATTTCAGCTTTGCAAACAGTGAAATGATAGGGGTTTTCTTTCACATGTAATGAAAACACAGATTGAGGTCCTCTGGCCTTTGCTTTGGTCTAGATAATGTCACTTGTGTTCTACCTTCCTTAACTTAACGTTGATTTTTCTCCCCAGGCCCCAGTTACCTGTAATAGTTTCCTGATCCTGGTCATTCCGTTTTTGTTCCATTTCTACCACTTTTCTCTGAATACCTCGGTAGTTAATGTCACTGAAGTCCTGTGTGTTCTTCTTTACTCGTTCAGTGATGGGGTCTGTCACCACTGGTGTGAAGCAACCCTTGTGTTTCTCGAAGTCTTCATGATATTTCACCTGAAATTTCATGAATTCACTTGGTGAAAATAGGATGGTGTGATCATTTCCTTTTCTACGTGTTCCAACAGGCCGCCCACCCAACCTGAGGAATTGCTGACTCACCGTTGAGATGTGGCGTTGGGTCTCCCTCACCCGTCTCATCTCTGGCGTGTCCAAGACATAGGCAGCTTTGCCTTGTATTTGTTTCCGGAAGCTATCAGAATAAAGCACCTGACAGAGGAGAGACCATGAATGAGGACAGGTTGTGGTACCGTCCTAATTCTGAAGCCTCACAACCTTTCCAACAGATGGAGGTGAAAGGAGCTGGGGAGGGAAGCTTGAGTCACCTGAAAAGCCCCAGCTAGCCCGTGACTGACAGAGGAACAGTTAGCATGAGGGTGGACAGGCAGGGCTTGAAGGAGACAAAGGATTTCTTTTGAGTTTGAGGAGACAGGGCAAAGTATAATTTTGAAAGGAAGGGGAAAAAGTGATCTCTTGAATTTGCTGGGAATTGTAGCACCAGCACATTGGATGATATTTGGAGCTAAACGTGATATGGACGTTTGAAAGAACTATCCTTTAAAACAAGTGATCATTTTTTGAAGGATTATGTCCAGATCTCATAAACCAATATGCTAATTCAGAAATCAAAGTCTCAGAAATGAAAACCCAAAATATCAAAGTCAGAAGGCATCCATTTCAGAGTATATTACCTGTTTCATAAAGTATCTTAACAAAGTATTGCTGAAGATTGAGGATGTTAGGAAGTCAATTTGTTACACTTGGTTACATAAGACTACCTCAGAGTAAAGTAAAAGGGAAGAGGAAACGCTGGCAATTAACTTGTTATGTCTTAGTACAATCATTTGGAATTTAAAAGCGCAGTTATGTTAATTTTAGTGTGAATTTTCAGTTGAATAAAAAAAATGCACATTTTTATGGTGTTAAAATGTTATATTCCAAGATGTTGCATTTCTCTCTCTCTCTTCGTTTTAGTGTGTTTTTCAGTTGAACGAGAAAGACACTTTTTTATGATGTTAAAATGTTATTTTCCAAGTTGTTGCACTACTCCTTCTTTAGTCCTAGAAAATACCGAGCTAATGTTTTCTTGGTTGCGCTTAGCTCTCTCCATCTCTGGAGTGACCGGTGTCGGAGTTGCTTTTCTCATATTCTCTTTGTACAATACCTAGAGGGGCCAAGAGAGCATCCAGATATCAGAGAGCAGAAACCCAGTTCTGAAAACCATCATCGAGCTGTTGTTATGGCTCAGTTATGTCACACTCTATAAAAACACCTCAAGAAGAGAAAGCCATTAAAATGTTATTGTAGAAAGCAAAAAGTGAAGAAAGAAGTAAATCAGGTGAGCCGGTGGGGTTGGTATGTCATTTTTAAGTAGGTAAAGAAGAATTTTAAAAGATAAAAGTTTTGGGAAAACTGTGAGATAAATTAGTGGTATAACCATGTTTGCCAGGCTTGTTAAAAGTGTCACCATTTCTTTTTTCCTCTATCAAATACCGAGCTAAAGTTTTCTTGATTGCGTTTGACTCTTTCCATCTCGGGAGTAAAGAGTGCGGGGGTGGCTTTTCCCAGGTTCTCTTTGTATAACACCTGTGAGATACAAAGGTGGACCTGAAAGTCACTAGGAGGCAGTATTCAGGCTATTCAGTATAATGCAATTTGGGGGAGAAAACTCCAGGTTTAATCTATTACTATTAGTGAGTACAACTCTAGAAGAAAGCTTAAAAAACAGTTAATGGCAACAGTAAATGTATATCATTTAGGGGAGATTCTAAAAAGCTGGCATTTTGTTTGTTTTAACCTGGGATGGAGTTAGGAGCAGGTCAAACGGCACGGGTTACTTTGCAAAATTAAAAGCACTTTCATTTCTCAAGACAATACCGAGCTAATGTTCTCTTGATTGCGTTTGACTCTCTGCATCTCTGGAGTGACAAGGGTTGGGGTGCCTTTCCCCACATTTTCTTTGTACAAAACCTACATGAGTCCAATGGATCCAAAAAGCCAAAAAGAAAAAAAGAATTACAGTTACCAAAAGATTAAACAGAACAGATCATTTGTTAGGAGGCTCAGGGTGCTAAACCATTTGGGCAATAAGGTTAGATGGAAAGAAATACATTTCCAAAACAAGTTGATGTAGTTACAGCAAGACACACATTTCTAGGTTAGGACCCTGCCCTGAAATCCTTACAGCCTGCAAGACAGAACTGCAGTTTTTGTGCCTAGTTCCGGGATGTGGGGCAGGGCTGGGAAACTGTCTTCACTCTCCCACTAATCTACGCATGTCAAGCTCCTGACAGGTCAACTCACAGGACTTAGGGGCATGCGCTTGAATAACACTGAGAAGGTGGAGGCTGCTTCCTAAATAGCATAGGGAGACTGGACCCTTTTGCCACACTTGAACTCACATAGACACATCAGGAAAAAGTATCCTTGCTATCATCTGTGCTCTGCCTCTTGCTTTAGTTCAGTACATCATCATACGTAGTAAGGAAAAATGTTTTCAGCAATTAGATCACTATCATGGTAAGTCAATAGGAAACATCGTGATAAATTCCCAGCCTCGCTGTCACCACAGTGTCATTCTTGGGGTCACAGGAGGTTCAAGATATGGCATTCAAGAGGAAGAATTCTGTCAAAGAAGTGGTTCTCAAAGTTGAGGTCCCTGGATAGCAAGGTCAGCATCACCTGAGACCTTGCTGGAAATGCAAACTTTCTGGCCCACGCCAGATCTACAGAATGACAGAGGGTGGGCTTCCTGGTGATTCTGATGCACACTAGTCTCAGGAGTCCTGCGTTCCAGTATCCGAGAAACCTGCAGGCAGTGTAGATGCGGCAGGCCGCTGGCGCTTCACTGCGTACGCTAATATCCCCACACAAACCCCAATCCCCCGGCAATCTATAAACGTATAAAATATCACAGAGCGCAGGCTTGCAGAAAACGGCTTACTAAAATTAGCAGCCGAAGACCATGATAAATACAGAAGAACAAAGAGAACTGAAATTGGTAAAACAAAAAACAGTTCGAGTGACACTTTCATTTTTAAGTAAATTGACATTCATTTGCCAAAACCACTACTGGATCTTAATTTATGTCGTTATCCCTGAAGGAGAGGATTAGGGGTTATTTTTCCCCAAGGTCTCTTTGTCCAAATCTGGCAGGGTAAATTAGAACCTAAAGTCAGGTGCAAAAACAACAAAATCACAACTCTAATGTCTAGAAAGAGCCCTGTCACACCTACTACTGCACTCCCCAAATTTTACAAGTATGTAAAACAGAGACCTTAGGGGTAATGGATAGAGAGTAAGTTTGGGGAGAGAGGAGCCAAAGGATGATTTATTGGAAAATCTGTTACTTTCTGACATTAGAACTTTAAAATATGGATTAAAGCAACCTTGTTATTATGGGGTTAAGTCTAGGAGTAGCTCTACAGGAAAGAAGGATAAATGTGATTAAGAAATTCACAAAATTTCAGTTGTCTTTTAAAAGTAGGATTAATATGCATTATTTTAAATCATTAAAGAAGTAGTTTCTTTTTTTTTCTTGCCAAAGTACCGAGCTAATGTTTTCTTGATTGTGTTTGACTCTCTCCATCTCTGGAGTGACAGGTAAAGGGGTTCCCTTGCCCATGTTTTCTTTGTATAACACCTGTGTGATCAGAAAGCATCCAGAAAAACAACCATAAGTAACATTACATTTGTTGTGAGATTTTAAGGGTCAGTTCAACTTCCTTGTTATCAAATGACACAGTAGTCCGAGGAGCCAGGAGTTATGTGCTGACAAGATGCCACAAAAAAATGTAATGACAGCCACTCTTGGGATTAGGAAACTGACTCTATCTGGGGTAGCAGGGCCCTTAGTTGCTGGGGGAAGACTGGAGTTATCCTCCCAAACAGTCACATGGGGATTTGAGATTGTTAGAACTTGGTTGTGTTGTTATCCAAGCAAACTAAAAGAAAAAAGGTTTCAAAAAAATTTTTTTTAAATGCCAGATGGAACAGAAATCAGAATTAACTTGAAAAAAAAAAAAAAGAATCCATAGTAGTACCACAGAGATGTGAAAGTATGTCCTTTTGCTAAGTGAGGTATGTTAGAAGCAAAGGAAGGGAAGTGGATTTAAAAGAAGAATAAATGTTAAGAATCAATTTAATTATGAGGTTAAATGGCATCTATTTTCCGTTTCTTTCCAAAATACCGAGCTAAGGTTCTCTTGATTGAGTTTGACTCTCTGCATCTCTGGAGTGATGGAGATTGGGATTCCTGTGCCCAGGTTTTCTTTGTATAGCACCTGTGTGATAGGAAAGCATCCAGAACAAAAAGAGCAATCAACCACTCTCCCCTTCTTGCAGAGCAGTTGGGAGTAGAAGGACAAAGAGGAAGAGAACAAGTTAGAGGAAGGGAAATACCAGAAGCTTCTAGATCCAACCTGTAGGAGCCTAAAGACATCCTTAAAAGCAAGGGAATGCAGGAAGGAGCAGGGAAACTAAGAAATTAAAAAGGAGAATTTTACTGTTTTGTTGAATTAGTCTCTGCATCACTGAGCAAAGGAGAGCACCATGGAAGGGAACGACGAGCTGTGCCCCCCAGCTTGTTATGAGGTTGGGGAAAAAAAAGAAAGGACAGAGACAGAAGGAGAACCGAGGAAGTTATTTTGATTTGGAAATGTTATTAATAAACCACATAAGGGTATTTAGGTTTTATAAACATTGCATATATGAAGATGCATACACACAAGTCTTCTTTTGTTGATTTTCAAAAGAAGTCAAGGTATTTAATTTTTAGTTTAGGTGAACATATTGGGAAGAATTAATTATATTTAAATGGAGAACAGTGACAAAATGCTAAAAAAAAAAAAAAACCCTGAAAATATCTATACAAATACCAGTAGAGACCAAGAAGGTTAGAATAGGAAATGAAGCCAACAGTTTAAACTTATTTGCAGAATAAATTTTTGTAAGCTTTACGTTCAAATGAAAGTTGCCAAAGCAGGATAATGTGGGTGCCTAGAGACTGGGAATGCTATGTTTTTAAAGGCTGGAATATCATATTGAACATTTTTTAAGTGATGTTAATGTTTAACCAAAATGGGGAAACTGATTCATGGGAAATGGCAGCATTAGGTTGCAAACAAGACACAAGACGTGTCAAAGTTTTTACTGGGATAAGTTGATTAGGCTTTAAAATAATAGCCATTAATCTTTTTTAAAAATGGTTTAAAATTAGTTAAAGGGTTTTTGTTTGTTTGCTTTTTAAATACCGAACTAAAGTTTTCTTGATTGTGTTTGACTCTCTCCATCTCTGGAGTGATGGGAACTGGAATCCCTTTCCCGATGTTTTCTTTATACAACACCTGTACGATACAAGAAAGCATCCAGAAAAAACAAGAGCAGTCAAAAACAGCCCTTTCATCTATTGTGTAAGGAACGTACTATGAAACACAGACGTCAAACAGGAAAGACAAATTCACCAAGTCAATCTTTTTTCAAGCACAGATCTGGATGAAAACATGCTCCATATTTCCTTGGCTAAAGTGCCAGTGTATGTGATGTTCAACTTTTAAGCTAACTCATATATTAAATGGTGGTTTTCTGTGTTAGGAATTAAGAAAAAAAATCAAATTTCATAAAATTACTAAAATGCTTAGTGTACAATAGAAAGGTTATTTTTTAATTAGATGGGCAAATATTTATTTTCCCTACACAGAACATCTGTTTTACAGAATAACAGATATTTTAAACCCTAGGTCAAATCTATGCGATATAGGAAATTGGTCTTTGTTGGGTAAATTCAAGTTATAGAGGTGGTCAAGTCTAAATACATAGCACTGTTTATCTTCCATAGAATCTTAAAGGCTCTATGCACCACTTGATAAAAATTGCCTAAATGCAACCTATGTAAAAATTAACACAAATGGTTACTTAAAAGAAAGAAATTGTCCAGGATCATCAGGATCATTAATATCTCAAATAGATATGAGCAATAATATACTTACTCTAATACAGAAGAAAATAATTTTAAAATAGTTTTGAAAATTAATGTAAACCTTTCCAAAAGAAAGAATAATAATAATAATATAAACCTATAAGGAAAACAGTGAATATAACATTCCGAAAATAATATCAATTTATACCAAAAATTTAATAAGATCAAAAGGTTGTTAGTGAATAGTAATTAAAACAAAACAAAAAGACAGTGGGACCAAAGAAAGTTACTTAATTGTGTGAAAGAATCAAACTTTCAGAAAATATTTAAATGGACAATTAAAAAACATTTTGGATCAAAACTCGCCCTACCTACCCCCCACCCCCCCAAAAAAAATCCAGCTAGATTTTCCTAATGACATTTGATTCTCCATCTCAGGCATAAGTAAATCTAAGATCCTTATATAAAAGTTTCACAGACTATTGAGTAGTATAGAGTTTTTTAGCAACAAAAATATTAATAAAAGAAAACATTAAATATAGACTCACAATCTAATTTGTGTATTTTTTAAAAGATCAGAAGATCTGGATTTCTATTCATGGAATGGCTTGTTTAGAACAAGTATCAAGATAAGATTGCTTTGGGTTCCAATACTGAGTGATTTTCTTTCTTGGTGCTCTGTTTATCCAGATAGGATCTATGTTAAGCTAAACCTTGTCCCCAGCAAGGGCCACTATTTCTACACATGGCCTCAAGTCCTGTGTCTTTTCTTTCAATGCTAACGCAGCTACATCAAATATAAGTATTCCCAAGTAAATAAAGCTATAGTATTTGGGGGTTTTGGACATCAATTAACTTCAAAAGTCCCATAAAACGTGAAAAGGGAAGGAAAGGAATCGATGAAAAGTTTTAAGGGACTATTATAGGAAGTATAAAATGTTAGAATCAAATGGTGAGTAAAAGATCTGGAAAACAGAAAAATTTAGTTGATGAGTTTTTTTTTTAAGAAAAATGTGTTAAACTGATTATTTTAAAGGGACTAACAGAAGTTTTGTTTTATAGAAAAGTATTATCATTTTTTTTTAATACGAGTTAAGAGCTTTCTCCCAAATACCGAGCTAAAGTTCTCCTGGTTGTGCTTGACCCGCTCCATCTCGGGAGTGACCGGGAGGGGAGTCCCCTTGCTCAAGTTCTCTTTGTACAGAATCTGTGTGCACAAAATCAACAATCAAATCAGCCTGGACCCATTGTTTAGGAAGACTTAGCTTTTGAAATAGGTTCTAAAAGTATTTTTGCTTGTTTGTTTTCATAATGACATAAAATTGGCCTAAATAACTTTAAGAAATAGAACAAGTACAGATCACCTTTGGCCGTTTCATCACACACAGTATGAGGTCTGTCTGTAAGAGGCTTTCATAGCACAGAGCTGCCAGGCTGCAGGAGGAGTCAGTCACTTATATAGGCCTTCTCTCAAAGACAAGGACTAGGACTTATCAGAGACTACTCTACTCAAGTTAACTGAAATTTACATGCCTCATGAGTTGCTCTAAACTAGTGAACTAACTCTAAATTAGTGAACCAAAAAAAGGGGGGGTTGGGGGAATAAAATAAAAAAGTATTAAAAGCTAAATAAATATTAGCTTTCAATGATCCTGAAACTATTCCAAGGAAAGCTCATTTATCTCTCTTGTGATACACCAAAAATAGCTGAGCCAAGTAAATCTGTATTTCTGAGTTACTGTGAATTGCTATGTTGTCTTTGGAGTGAAAATGTTCAAGAATCACATTCTTTTAAGAAGAGCTGCAAACAAAATACATCAAACAGAGCCACAATAAATACAAATAAAATTCTAGCTAACATTATCCTTTTGGAGGCATGTTAGATTTTACTTTTGACTTGTGCCACACCAGTTAGAAACACCTACTGTTATTCAAGGGGAATTTGAGGAAGGAAACACTAAGTATTACAGGTTTTTAAGGAACGTGATCAATAGCTACGTTTTAGGAAAAACATAGTTAAAATTTCACAGCAGAACTAAAATAAATACTAAATTAGATTTGGGTTGAAAACGGGTAATATTTGGTATCATTATTTTAATTATATGAATTTAGTATTTTTACAGGAAGAAAATTATATATTGGTAATGTGTTAAAAATATTATTTTAACTAAAAATTAAGGGATTTTATTTTTTGGCCCCTAAGAAATACCGAGCTAAAGTTCTCTTGATTGCGTTTGACTCTCTCCATCTCTGGAGTGACAGGGGTTGGGGTTCCTTTCCCCAGATTTTCTTTGTACCAAACCTGTGAGATACAAGAAAGTACCCAAAAGACATTCAAAACAAGCACAAAGATTAAGGAAGAGAGAAGATGGGGGCAGGGGGTGGGTGTGAGGAGGGAGTTTTTTAGTGAGTAATATTTAGAAAGGATAATGCTTTTATTTTTTACTTCACATTTTAAGGATAAACTCTACAATGCTAATTCTGGGCATGAAAAGCTACCACAGAAAGCGTTGAGTTATAGCATATAAGTAGAATGATGAGGAATCTTATGTTAATTCTATTTACAGTATTTCAGATCTAAGCGCTCACACTTGTCAGTCACCAAAAGTGTTAAAATACCATCAGAAAATTGAGTCATTTTGTGTAAGTCCAGATGGTCTTGGTCAGGTGGAACACACATACACACACGGACACACACAAAATTGGTGTTAAGATGTTGCTTTTTAAAAAAGGATGATGGGTTATTCCGGTAATTTTTTAATGGGAAATCAAGTATCTTATCTGATATATTTGTAAATACCGAGCTAAAGTTCTCTTGATTGCGTTTGACTCTCTCAATCTCTGGAGTGACAGGGGTTGGAATGCCTGTTCCCAAGTTTTCTTTGTACAAAACCTGTAGAAGATAATGAGAACATCTAAAAAAGTAAAATGACCACGAATCCTTTGGATTACAGCTATATGTGGGCTATTTGGTGGAAACATAAAAGCAATCTAGTCTTCAAACATGACACTCAGGGAATAAGGAAGGAAATGCCACAAATATCTATGTTCTCTCTTCAAAAGTAGTAATTTTACTACCTTGAAGACTGTATTAAATTATTCATTTTCTGTAGTCAACATTTAGTACATTCCTAAAATGCATTAAATAGTGCTAATGAATATAACAATGAAAAAAGTCTAACCATTTCATAACATCTAGTATTAGTCCCTTGAATATAGTGGGTCCACAATAGGTTTGTACTTCAATAAATAGGTGGCTTGGCTTAGATTTTTCTAATCATGTGATCCTCTGTTACTTCACAGTTGTTGAGAGTTTTCTGTCTGTTTTGTATTTTCTTCTGAAAATTCCTAGCTGGCCTTTAGTCTGCAGATACCCTTAATGCAAGGAGACTTAAACAATTTATTTTTTTACTGATGATTGCTGGATCTTGCCAATTAGTGTTTCTGAACAGGGAAAAGTCCCTATTTGTTCTGGGTAGTGTCAAAGGACTGTAAATGTTAATGAAACAAGTAAGGAACTTCCAGAGCCTCTTAGCTTCTTCCATTCCTCCCTCCCTCCCAATGTTAAGAATTTTCAGCCTAAAGGAAGGAATGAATTCTTTTTAAATGGATGGATTCTATGTTGCACTAGAGCACAGGCTGGGGAGCAACACAGAAATCCTAGGGGTTTGTGTCACAGATTAATTCCTAAAATCACTGACAAACTAGTGTTGACATCTTTTCTTTGCTAGGAAACTTTTCGGGATCTTTAAATATCTACCATCTTGGTACAAAGTTGTATTTCTTTACTGAGCAAGGCAATGGAACAGATTGTGGACCACAGAACAAAACAAAATCAGAGAAAGGCAAGAAGTTGCAATCAGAAGCAGCAAAGGAGATGCGGGCTGGTTTTCCTGGATTAGTGGACATGTAATTCTAAATGCAGTCTGTACCACTGGGAGCCAGAGTATAAGCAGGGAATGCGAAGGGAATGAGGTCTAAATAATACAAACGACTTGCAAGAGAAATAGCAGCTGTCTGATAATGGAAATTAAATGAGAGTTCAGGCCTCCAGGGGCCAGGCGGATCTCTGAAACCAAGATCCTCACCTTTTATGGGCCATCAACTATTTCCCAAACTTCACACAATCTTTTGCTAGTAGCCAGCAATTGCTTAGAAACTGCTTACGGATGGAAGCGCGTGCGCGCTGGGGGAGTGGGGAACGGGATGGGGGGTGGGGGTGGGCGGAGACCGGGCTAGCTGGACAGAAGGTCGGGAGAAATGTGTGCTAAACCTGATATTTCAGGTGTGGGAGAATCCCACCTCCCCCAAAACACACGCTGCGCACAGGTGCCTGCGATTCCTGTTAGTGAACAGGGTTAAGGTATAATATACCCTTGTGGGTAGATGACAGCCAGCGCCTTGAACACGCGCTGTATTTACAAGGAGAGAGCAGAGGATACAGGGCAAGGGAGGGGAGGTGGCCGCGGAGACGTTGCTAGGCTGCCTAGGGTCTTCCGGACCGTGGAGAATGCCCGGAGGTATGTATATACATCCATGCATGTATACATATTTATTTTCTATTACTTTTATGTTTATATGTATATGCTTTTGGTCAACTACCTTGAGATCATCCCAATAAACTTATTACTAGTCGGCACATTTTACTTTAGAAACTGCAGGTATGATGAGCAATCACGAAGCCTAGTGCCTTGTGCTCCTTGATTACGTAAAGACAGAGTTTCCTCTTCTGCTTTTGCAAACCGCACTGCCCCTCACAGGGCAGGGAGGGTTTGCGCCATCCCCGGGCTTGGGAAGCCCGGCAGAAGGGAGACGGGGTGAGACAAGCCAGCCGGCGGGGGGAGGGCTGAGCATGGGGGAGGGGCCGGGGGCGCGTTACCGAGCTGATGTGCTTCTGGGTCTCCTTGACGCGCTTCACTTCAGGCAGGTCTGGGATCGGGGTTCCTTGTCCAACCGCCTCCTTATACTTCACCTGCAGGTGTAAAAGTGGGAACGTGTACATGCGTTTGATTAGTAGCCCCGCGATGTGCGAAGTCGCAGTTTAAACAGCACAAAACCTATACTTAGGGGGAAGGGGGCCACATGCTGATACTGGGTCCGTGCCAAGGACACGGACATTTGGGCTCTCTCTGGTCTCTTTGGGGTGGGGTCCACACTTAGACTGAAGCCCCTTCTCTTCCCTGGGGTCTCCCATGTCTTACAGCCACAGTTCATTGGCCCAGGATGGACACACTCACATATACACACCCAGGAAGAGCCAGTCTCTGATTCACAACTGCTACTTTCTTACAGGTAACAAGGAGTCTCTTCTTGACCAAACTTGAGTCAGGCTCCTCTGAACCTTCTTCCCAACTAGGCCTTGAGCTTCGGACTTCCGAGACCATCTCTGCACCTCCCAATTTTAGCCAGAATCCTGCTAAGTCAGTTTAGCCAAAATCCCCCACCCTGGATGTCTCATCATCCTTGATATCTGATCAAATTCCTTAATGCCCTCTGCCCCCAACCCCCCAGAAGAAGTCTGATCACCTTGACCTGCCTCCAGCAAAAATCCTGGTAGGTCGGTTTAGGCAGAATCCCCCATTTACCCCCGATGTTTCTTCTATTTTCCATCCACTGATGCTTTCCCCACACCCCAACCTCCCCATCCCCCCATCCCTGTCCATCCATCCCTGCCCCCATAAATCCCTCCTTTCCCTTGTTGTATTCAGAATTGAGCTCAGCTTTATACCGAGATCCCCTATGTCGCAATTGTCCTGAATAAAAATCTTTTTTTGTTGTGGTTTTAACTGCTTAAACTACTGTCCAGCTCTGGTTTGCTTTGACACAGGCCTCTCCATTCTTTATATCTAACTAGCCCTCATGAAAACTGCCTCGGCACTGCATTATGAGATGACCCTTATTTTAGCAACTTAAGCTGCTTCTGGTGACAAAAGTCATGAGTGCAGCTCAGACATCAGTGTAAATCTTCAAAGGCGAGCAGAAAATTTTGAAAGTGAGTCCCCAGTGGCTGTCTTTACCGAGCTAATATGGTCCTGGGTTTGCTTCACTCTCATCATCTCAGGTGTCTTTCCAATCGCCGTTCCTGGTGAGACATCTTCTTTATATAAAACCTGGGCATTCAGAATCAGGACAGTGTTACACAGAAGAAAGGAAAACCCAGCAATTCCTGGAGAGAGACTAGGAAACTTGGCTTCTGTGAAAACAGAAGACACTAGAGAATGTTCTTAGGCAAGTGCTGGAGTATCTGGACTGTCTTCTGCATCAGCATCAATAACTCAAACCATGTATACAACACACATCTCAATTTCCAGATCTTGAGATTTCTTCTAAGATTATCATACTGTATTAATACATGATGAGAAAAACCAGAAAATGTTGATTAAAACACCCTCCCATGTGAAACACAAAATCCATTAAAGAAATACAAAGTCAGTTATTTGGGGAAAGGATAATAAATCACAGTGTCAGAAAGAAATCCATCTTCTGGAGCAAGACAACACATGATACTGCTCTGGGATTAAAAAAGTTAAAAAGAAAGAAAAGCTCCTTTGTTAGCAGATTTAAGTTGTTATTTCAAATGGTCTCTGGGGTGATGATTTTAGAGCAAAGTATGGGGAATTTTAACAAATAACTGCTAGCATTAACTGAGGAGGTTAGATGTTAATTGTCTGAATCAACGTACAGCTAGTATATTTTTAAAGAGGAGCCTGATATTATTAGGTTAGCATTAAATGGAAAATAAATAGTAAATATACCGAGCTGAAATTCTTTTGATTTTCTTTAACACGCAGTATTTCTGGCGTGTCTTGAACAACTGTAATTTTTCCTTTACTGTTTTTAAGGTCACACTGGTATTGAAGCTATGAAAAAAGAGCAAACATCTTGGTAAGATTTCAACATTGTTTTATACATTGTATTGTCCTATATTGTGTAAAGGAAGTTAAAACCTTATATTTTTAAAAAAATTTCTACGCTACAATAATCATAGTCACATAGCCAACGGGAATTTCTTTAATAAGAATTTTGTGAAGAAACTAAATATTTAAAGCCCTAAAACTAGTTTAAAAAAAAATATATATATATATATATATATATATATATATATATATATATATATCTTGCCTAGAATTAATTTCGAAAAAGATGTCACCACCAATGGAAGATGGTGATAGTTCATATTCAGTGACAGGAAACCACCAACAAAGTGAGAGATGGGTCTTTAATGCTATGAGTTGGGATTGAGATATAAGATGAGCCCAGAGGAGACAGGAGCACACAGCTCCCGGGCAGGGGATGGGAGGTGTGGTGGGCTGCTGCAGGTAGGTATGCAAGCATGTGTGCCCAGAGGCATCCTTCTTGCCCCGCCTCATCCCAGGTACCAGTGAGCTGTGTCTTAGATTCAATAAAAACTCACAAGGCTGAAGTTCTTTTGGTTCTCCCGGATCCTCTGCATCTCTGGGGTGTCCAAAACGGTCTCATAATATGACATGCACTTCTCTGCATCTTCCTTGTACTTTTTCTGGAAATAGATTCCAAGAAATAAGGATAGGGAATAACACAGGGATATGGGCCAATGGGACCTAAAATAGCCCTTCCTACTCAGCAGAGGGGAAGTCCTTTATATTTTTTTGACTATTTAAGGATGTTAGGGAGTTATAAAACAGAGCCCTCTGGGTCAGTGAGTGCCATGCCTTTTCTTTCCAAGAGAACTGAGCTCAGGCATTTAATAGGACCCATTGTCATGGCAAAGCTGGCAGAGGGAGGCCCCTGTGGACTGGTCCACACGAGGGAGGTTGACAGCCCCTGAGGTTCCTGGCAGGGACTTGGGGATGTCTACAGTGAACTGGATGGAGCCAGACTATTCAACAGGCAGGTGGAGAAAAGCAGGAGGGTTAAGAGCCATCAGCAAGGCCTCCTGAATGCCAGTCCTTGGTTGGTGACAAGGATATTTTCGCTGAGCTGTGAGCAGGTGTGGTCCAGGCTCCTGGCCAGAGCTCCCAGGGTGGTTCCAGGAAATCTACATTCCCAGGTGTTTACAAAGTATAGTCAGGCCAGGCAACTACTGCTTTAGAACTCACTGATTAGGAGACAAGCAAAAATTCTAATTTTGGGCTACTCAAGTAAATTGCAGATTCCTGGTCAGCAGTGAAGATTAAAACAAATGAGGGTATATCCTGGTGCATGAAGGACATCTTACTTTTCTTTCTCTCTCTATTTGTGGGAAGATGGAGAGTTACCCATCATAAGAGGAATCAGGGGTTAGATTGTGTGGTTAGCATTGATGACATAATCTCAATCTTATTAAAAAAAATTGATAATCCAAATGTGGACGGTCTACTTTGTTTCTTCCAGAGTTGCCCACAAATTTTACATCCACATTATGAGACTGATTCTTTAATTATGGGTGGTAACTCATGCCTGTTAGAATGGCCATCATCAAAAAGACAAGAGATAACAAATGCTGGTGAGGATGTGGAGAATAGTGCACTGTTGGTGGGATTGTAAACTGGTTTTGACACTATGGAAAACAGTATAGAGGATCCACAAAAAATTAAAAACAGAACTACCATATGATCCAGAAATTCCACTTCTAGGAATATATCCAAAGGATTCGAAAACACTAACTTGAAAAGATACCCTCACTTTCATGTTCATAGCAGCATTATTTACAATAGCCAAGACATGGAAACAACCTAAGCGTCTATCAACAGATAATGGATAAAAAAGTTGTGGTATACATGTACAATGGAATAAAAACTGAGAAAATCCTGCCATTTGCGACAACATGGGTGGATCTTGAGGGCATTACATTAAGTGAGATAAGTCAGACAGAGAAAGACAAATACTGTATGATCTCACCTATTTGTGGAACCTAAAATCAAAACAAATGCCTAGAAAAGGTGATCAGATTTGTGGTTACCAGAGGCGGGAGACTAGTGAGGGTGAGGTGGAACTGGAGAAAGGTGGTCAAAAGTGACAAACTTCCAGTTATAAGATAAATAAGTACTAGGGATGTCATGTACAGCATGACGATGACTACAGTGAACACAGCTCTAACACAGCCCTGTTACATGTGAAAGGTGTTAAGAGAGTAAATCCTGAGAGTTCACATCACAGGGAAAAATTTTTTTCTTTTTGCTTTGCTTTCTCTTTTTACTGTATCTCTAGGAGATGATGGATGCTATCTAAACTTATGGAAGCAATCATTTCACAGTAAATATAAGCCAAACCATTACACTGTACACTTTAAAGTTATACAGTCATATACGTCAATTTTATCTCAATAAAACTGGGAAAATAAATTTTAAAAAGTTATGGGTGGTACCATGTAAGAGTTCTTCAGTACCTTAAAATTCCCTCCTTTATTTTAATTCTGATATGGAAATCTCAACTCTAACTCAAACTTGCATCATAGACGAACCCCTTCTTTTTCACTGGGAAAAATTGTGATTTGAAAGAATCTTCTTCGGTATTAATGGAAAGACTTGTTCTTCATGATTGGGGTCAATAAGTGATATTCTGATGAATGTCCTTACCTGGCTTGAAAGGTTCTTGACTTGTTGGGCATGAATGATCTCCGGAGTATCAACCACAGAAGTGAAATTGGCTTTTTCCATTTCTGCTGATTGCTTATACTTAATCTGCAAAAGGACATCCAATAGTTGGGTAAATGTTTACAATGTGTACATTTGTTGGCTTAGTTTGACTAAGAAGTGATTAATATTTCTTATCCAAAAGGGTTCATTCATTTGCTAGCCAACATTTTTTCCCTGTTGTGTCTATAGCTTTATGCTAAAGAGTGAGATTCAGAAAGAAAGGTTGAGTCCTAGCTGTTGGAAGGCTTACTATCTAGTTGGGGGCGGGGGCAGGGTGGCGTTGGGTAGGGTATGGGAAAGCAGAAGGAGAGAGATAATCAACAGATAGTAAGGCATCAATTGTTTACAGAAGAGCTAGGAGAAGGACAGATGAAAGCAGCCCTGGCAAAGGGCCCCTGATCCTTTCATCAGACGGATTCCACCATGTGGATATTTAGGGATGCCACTATATGTGTTTAACTGTAACTGATCAACAAGTAAGACAACAGAAGGACAACACTGTGTCCTTGTAATCACAGCTACTTTTTTTGTTGAAAGACTGACATGGAACAGTAACGCTGACCTGACTGGCAATATCTGTAGCATTCCTGGCTCTGAGGAAGTCGGGAGTTTCATTGGCCATGGCATTCAGGCCTCTTCCTTTGACTTCCAGCTCCAGGTCTCTCTTATATTCTTTCTATAGAAGCATTAAAAAAAAAAAATGTGCAGAGTGAATACAGATCCACATAACATGCCACCTCAATTGCTGATGTCACCTTCACCTTTCCCTGTGGCAGGATGGAGTGGTGACAACAGCAGACCACTTTAGGAAACTATTCTACTCATGCCAGGCCTCCTTTGGAATGCTTTTTAGCATTCTCTATTAGAAAATTAAAGTATAAAAGCACATTTTAAATCTGGTTTGGTATGTAAAGGATTATACTTAGGTGCCCACCACTCCAGTGTGGTGCCTTTATTTAAATGGGCACAACAAATGTATCAAGGTTAAATCAAATAATATTAGATAAATAACAGGTTACAATAGCCACTATAGAAACAGACTGTTATAATATCAACACATCCAAAATCGAGATATTTTATTTAATGGTTAATAATCATGTTGAATATGGAATCTGAAATTCAAAAACTCTCTTTTTATTGCTTTCTGGTTTTTTTATGCAACTTGGCTAAGAAGGAGAAGATGCTGGGTTGATTCTGTGCATGCAGTTGGTTGTGTGCCCACCTCATTGAGGATCTGAGTGGCGTTCTTTGCTCTTAGCATGTCTGGCGTATCTTCCATTTCACTAAGACCCTTCCCACGGATGCTTTCCTCTAGATCTTTCCTGTACTCTTTCTATGGCACAAAATACAAGCAACAATGCTGACAAGAAAGCCTGGATTATTCCTCTTTGGTGAAGAGCCAAAACAAAACAAAAAATCCTTCTAATTTTAAAGAGTTAACAGTTTAGTAAATAAAAATACGAATAAAGGCAGGGTATAAGCTTCATCAGTTAATATTCAGTATCAAATAAGAAACTAGAAATTAATAGAATGCTGAGGTAAGCACATTTTATTAGGTATTCAATTTAAAAATTAGAAGAATTAACATGGGTAATAGATTAGGGGGTAGTACCAAACACATGTGAACCCAACTTGAAACCTGAAAAGTTAGATGGTAGTGAAAATGGTAGAAGGAACACGTTGATGAGTGTCATTAGTGCAATTACTTGGATCAGGAGGGAAAGAAAAGACCAAGTAGGCACTACCTCGCTGGCTATTTTGGTTGCATATTTGACATGTGATAAAGCTGGCGTGACCTCCAGGCCAATCAGGTTTCTGCCTTTAATGGACTCTTCATAATTTTTCTTATATTCTTTCTAAAGTGAGTAGGAAGGAAAGACAAGTTAAGAATGTTTATTACCATTTCTTTCTCAATCCTAGGAAGAAAATAATTACACTTTCCTTCTGTGTATGGCCTCTTAACTTGATCTTAGTTCTGCTAATGGTCACACATTTGAAACATGCCTGATTGTTCTGGAAATACTCTGTGTAGAGCAAATGGCCCAAGGAAACTCAGAGGCTGAGGAACTTTGGTGGCCTCTCATTCGTCTGTCTGCCGCTGTGATGGGGGCTGGCCCTCTGAAAGTGAAAGGATGGATGTGCCACCAAGACTCTCAATCCACTGTCATCTCTCCTGATGACATTTTTCTGAAGGCAACAAAAGATTTTACTTCTGAATTAGAAGTGACTCAAGGGGGAAAAAAACCAAAAACACCCCAGAGGAAGGGGAACCTGAGGGCACCAAATGCAAATTTGGCCTTTTTCATAATCATGACTATTATTTTAAGTCACTGAACAGATAAGGTGAATAATGTAGCACAGACAAGTTCTCAGGCTTTGCTCACTGTTGAGAGGAAGGGCCATGACCTCCCCCATCTCCTCTCCAATCCCTGGATGAGGCTGTCTTACTGGGAGGCTTGGAATAGATGTTGGAACTTGATTTTTGTCATTTTTAATTTTGACAGAATTTTACATTTATCGAAGAGTATCAAGAATAGTACAAGGAACTCCCATAGATGCTTTACCCAGATTCAGCAATTGTTTGAAACCCTTCAAAATTTTTCATTATTTGGCATTCTACACACCAGGAAGCTCCCCAAAATGTTACTTTTATTAAAAAACATTTATCTTTATGGTTGGAGATATGCCCATGGAGGGGAGGCAAAAAGAAATCCAAAATAAGCCTGTTTCCCAATGAAAACAGACTTTCTAAGATTCAAAATAAGATCCATTCTTCTCTATTATTGCTTAAAAATTAAAATTATTTTAGATGCCTCTGCTTACATTTCTAAAATAGGAAATATGTCATGTTGACTTGATATTTTGATAAAAATCCTGATTAAAAGAAAAAACTCTTCCTTTTTGGGACTGGAGGCTTCCTATTAGGAGATGAGCAATTCAAAGCCAACAGTAGGTCTGCACAGAGAGAACTTTTCATTCAAAGAAAAATTTATGTTATGTTCAAAATAATTTGTTTAAATGTTAGGAACAGTTTTCTATGTTCTAGTTCTATGAAAAGGATAGTTGAAATAAAACATATATGGTAAATGTTTACTATTCATATCATTTCTTTTTATAATGGAGCCACAGGATTTGTGAGATGGAAAAGATTTTAGTCATCACATTTTAAAGAGTCCCATCATCCACAACTTTGTGATAACAACAGGCTGGATACTTCTGTGGGTAGAGCTTGTTTTCATCAGCTTGATGGTGTATTTGCTGTGTGGTGGGTTTGTGCAGGACTTACCCCACTCTGCATCTGCTGAGACTCTTTGGCAGTGATGTAGGTTGGTGTTTCAAAGTCCAACATGGGCTTTCCTCGTTCCTTTTCATACTTTTCTTTGTATTTCACCTAGTCATGAAAAGCTTTATGAGATATGTCTTCTCTGGCCAATTTGAAGACAGACACCAGTTTAGCAATAGTATTTTTAATTGATACATTATGTCCAGTGGGTGGTATCTCATTGCCACTCAAAACAGTTTCCTGTTGTGATTCAGATCCAGTAGCTTTTTGTTTTGGCCGGGTGGGAGAACATTATTACTGTTTGCAAGGCATGGTCAGGATTTGTGTTCAATTCAAGGAGACAAAGGAATCACTGCAGAAGAATCAGCTAAGAGAAGCTTTGAGGCAAGAAAGTGCCTGGGGAAACCGCCCATAGATAAGGTTGGCCAAGATATGATGTGTGTAGATGTGAACATTTTAGCCAGAGCCTCAGCCAATATTTCTGATAAAAATCTCCAGTTTTTCTTTCATAAGAACTTTTATGAGGGACCTGGGGTCTTGATTTAATAGATAATGCATACAGCTTTAATTATATATCAATAACTCAATTGAGGTCATAACTGGTCACATATTCAGTGCTGCCAATATAGATTGGTTTAAAAATGAAATCCAGTTGACTAGTTGTTGACTGACTTACTAACAAACCTGTCATTCTCAAAAAGACCCCCAAGGCTATTTTACAAATACAATCTCCTTATCCTCATCACATGTGGCCAGGAATGGGGGGAGCCTATAGATATTCCTAATTTACACAGGAGACATTGAAAGACAGAGAGACAGAAGCCTGTTTCACACAGCATCTTGATAGCAAAGCTCAATCTCAGCTCTATTGCTTGTGACAACGCATTAAAATAGAGGCCCGGTCAATAGATGAATGGATAAAGAAGATGTGGCACATATATACAATGGAATATTACTCAGCCATAAAAAGGAACAAAACTGAGTTATTTGTAGTGAGGTGGATGGACCTAGAGACTGTCATACAGAGTGAAGTAAGTCAGAAAAAGAAAAACAAATACTGTATGCTAACACATATATATGGAATCTTTTAGATTCCATATAAAGAAAAGAAAAGAAAAAAAGAAAAAAAAAGAAAAGAAAAAAAAATGGTCAGAAGAACCTAGGGGCAAGACGGGAATAAAGACACAGACCTACTAGAGAATGGACTTGAGGATATGGGGAGGGGGAAAGGGAAGCTGTGACAAAGTGAGAGAGTGTCATGGACATATATACACTACCAAATGTAAAATAGATAGCTAGCAGGAAGCAGCTGCATAGCACAGGGAGATCAGCTGGGTGCTTTGTGTCCCCCTAGAGGGGTGGGATAGGGAGGGTGGGAGGGAGGGAGAAGCAAGAGGGAAGAGATATGGGGATATATGTATATATAGCTGACTCACTCTGTTATAAAGCAGAAACTAACACCATTGTAAAGCAATTATACTCCAATAAAGATGTTAAAAAAATAAAAAATAAATAAAAAGTAAAAAATATATATATATGAAAGGGATGATGTAGGTATTTTTAAATAAAATAAACACATTTTCAAAAAAATAATAAAATAAATTAAATTAAATTAAATAAAAGAGGCCCGGGATCATGGGCTGCTTTACAGATGACAGGAGAGCATTTCTAGTAATTTAGACCTCTTGGTTAATGCCCAATGGGGGACCTAAATAGTGTTGAATTTGTGATATAGAAGGTCATGTGACAGCAAGCTCCTTCTCTAAGTTCTTTCCTCTGAGAGTCTTAATTATTTCACAAATTTTGCAGTTTCTTCCACACCCAGAGACTCTACTTCAGTGGTGACCTGAGCATGTCACGCCTCTGCTCCAAAGGCTCCCTATCATCCTTAGTAATGTTTTCTAAGGGGTCTGTCTCCCTTGTGATGTAATCTTTATGCTACCAGGCCCTGTCAGTAACCTGAATAACACATATTGCATGTCTACGCACTATTTCTCCAAAGTATGTTGACACTGCTATCATTCATAACATAAACATTTGTTTCAACATGTTGCTAAATTCAAAGCCCCTAATATCTTTGGGTATTTTCTCAAGCATTGGTTATTACAACTATAACTACCATCCTTGGGGGGTAGGGGTGGAATCCATGAAAAATTTTGACATTGTAGAAGAATGTGCAGCAAAAAAGTCAGTCTTGGTCAACTTACTACACTCTGTAATTCTGTGGCCTCTTTTAGATGAAGCTGCTCCAGATTGTCGGGTATTGTGTGGTAGTGGCCTTTACTCTTCTCATAGTTTTTCTTGTACTGGTACTGAGGGGAAGGTGGCAAAAAAGGCACATTGATGGCAAAGCTGCTCAGCATTCCTATTTTTCCTCTTTACATTAGATATTTACACAGCAACAGTACCAAGACCAAATTAAAATTAGCAAACACTACATAGGAGGGTTAAGAAAATGTTTTAAAAGGATGAAGATCCACATTCAGTATTGTCAGTTAATACAAGGATGTAAACACTTAGGTTATATGGCTTATTCAAAGTAGGTTTTAAGGTGCAAAGTTAAAAGTGAAAGAAACTATTCCAAATGGTAAGTCTATGTTTTTAGAAGGGGGAAAGGGAGTGGTTAATTGAAAAAAAGTTTAAATAGCCCCAAAATAGAAGCATTTTTATATTCTGAGAGGTGTTATAGTCAGTGGAGAACTGGTAGATTAATGTTGTAATTTGGAAGAATGCACTCAGAGAACAGGAGAGCTTTCTAATAAATATAGTGCCTCAGTAGCAGAGGAGATGCAAGTGACCTCAGAGAAGGAATTTAGTTGAAAATGGGTGAAACAAGCTGTTTCTGGAGCAAATGATTGAGCTTACAGAACTGGCGAGTTGGCTTGTATTCAAGACATGATTCATTATCAAAGATTCCTTCATGTCAGTCACAGGTTTGTGAAGTTTCTTCAAGTCAGCCTTATACTTAACCTGTACAACAGTAAGGGAAAAAAGGAAATCACATAAATAGGAAATGGAAAATGGTATTAATGGAAACCACAATAAGATGTCCCATCCTGAAACAAGTGCTGGGGATGGTGGTGAAAAACCATACCTCATTCACAACAGCCAGAAAGTGGAAACAATTCAAGTGTCCATCGACAGACAAAGGGATAAACACAGTGTGATGTAAACATACAATGGACTATTATTCAACCATAAGAAAGAATGAAGTTCTGACACATGCTACAGCATGGATGAACCTTGAAAACATTATGGTAAATGAAGTAAGCCAGACAAAAAAAAGGACAAATACTGTATGACTCCACTTACATGAAATCTCTAATAGGCAAATTCATAGGGACAGAAAGTAGATTAGAGGTTACCAGGGATTGGTGGGAGGGGGAAATGGAGAGTTATTGCTTAATAGTTATAGAGTTTGTGTTTGGGGTGATGAAAAAGTTTTGGAAATAATAGTGGTAGTTGGACAACATTGTGAATGTAATTAATGCCACTGAATTACATATTTAAAAATAGTTAAAATGGCAAATTTCACATTATATATTTTACCACAGTTAAACAAACACATACCTCACTTGTGAGATTATTAGCATCTTTCATGGTTTTGAAGAGCTGGCTGTCTTTTGGGTTGTATTTTGGTGTCTTGCCCTTCTCTTTGTTGAAATTTTCTCGGTATTTAACCTAACAGCAAATGCAAAAATCCAAATTATTCCTGAGCATCAATTAATCTGACTGAGGAATGGAGGAAATGTAAATGCAAAAGAGTATGTGCTACACATAAAGGGGTCATATAATTTATTATCCAAATTAGGACATTTTTAAGAGTAAAAGCACTATTAATGATTATGTTGGGACAACAGGCAATTGAGAATAAGATTAAGTGATACAGTATTTGTTTTGCTCATTTTTATATTATCCAGAGGTATGAAAGATATTCACCTTTTTTTGATGCAGAATAAAAACGCATGGGAAAAGGCTTCAGGCTAAATTCAGAGAAGTGATCGAATATATTTGATTCAGAGCATTTTGGTCCTCTTAACTAGCAAAACCAAAAGCACTTTAGGTCTATTGCCAGGAGTTCCAAGAGGCTTTATAAATGATCAAGAAGGGTGAGAAGTAAGGAATCTATTAAATCAGGGGATTTATTGTTATGTACTTTGGCTACATCATTTTAATTTTTTTTTAATTGGCAAAAAAATTGGCATAACTTCTGAGTAAAAGAAGCACAGAATTTGGGGGTTAATGGCTTCGGTATGATTTCAGGCTAGAAGAAGGAAAGAAGTGAGATAACTTTAGCATAATGAGAAAAATAAGGTTAAATATACTTGCAGGATACATAAAAGTAAGAATACACAAAGGACAAAATAACTTCAATTTAAAAAATAAGCGCAATGCCTGGCACTAATAGTTGCTCAATAAATGTGATCTGATTGATGAAAGAAAGAGACAGTCATAATGCCTAGGTAAAATAGCTAAAGATGACGATTTACTTATAGGGATATTCAACAGAATAAACTGAAAGTGACAGAAACATTTCCTTATTTAAAAACAGACTGATGCCTTTGTCACTAGGATTAATCCAGAAGTAGAACTCTACTAGTTACTCACTCTAGGAATAAAGAAAAATGAGCTATTTCTAGAAGTTAGCCAGCTAAAAGGGCAATATTTGATGCTCCAGGACACCTAGAGTTTCTGTTATTGGTAAGATGAAAGACTCGCTCATTCAAAGTTAGCACACTAGGATCTGGTCACCAGATATTTCACACTGTAGGCATTTAAAATCAGTACCCCTCATGCTTCATCACTTTACTTCCCCACAACTTTACACATCCAGCACAACAGGAACAAAAGGAGAGACCACTCAAATGCTAAGAACAATGAAATCTGCCACATCAGAGAAAAAGCATTCACAGTGCTGAGACTCATTTATTTTGAATAAATCTCCAGTGGAAATGTGTAGACAAAATAAGCATGCAGAACAGTACAGCATGATGCAGGCACACAGAGTCAGACACACAATGGAGGAAGCAGAAAACATAATAGAAAAACACAATGTGAATAAATGCTACAATGGCTCTTCTCTGAAAGGAAGTTCACTCCCCAAATAAAGAAATGCAAAGCCTGCTAAGGAAAGTCAGAGGTGGTGAGTTGTCTGAACCAAGAGAAAACTTTTCCGAAGGATATAGAAACCCATAAGACTAAGGCTGATCCCAAGAGCAGTGAAACACAGAAAAAGCAAAGTAAACTAGATGTGCAGAGTCAGACTGGGGAAGGAAAGATGCAAAGGCCCATCTCTGATGAGAATAAAATCCATTTCTTTTAGAAGAATGCTAAAAATCCTCTATCTTTTAGAAAATAACTCATTTCTGAGAAAATATTTGAAGAGCAGCTTTCTACTGGTCTCACTTCAGTTCTTTTCTGTTAATTTTAAGTAGATTTAAATTTCTAACTTTTTAATTAAAAAAAAAAAAAAAGTTGTGCCTCCTCTTTCCACAAGAAGGCCCCAAGCAAGTGCAGGTGAGCACAACTGCTGCTGGGAATCTGAGCCGACACGTTCGACCTTAAGAACTACTGTATTTTGCATGGTAAGGACACACATCAGATTCAGGACTCCAAGAATTCTTAGAAAGGTGTGGGATTAGGCAGGAAGTACAGTAAAACCACATTCACACGGCACATGGAATGGAAAAGCCTTCTTTTTCTTGTTTACCAGGGAAGTGAGAGGCAACCATGCAATGCCGTGTATCAGCAAATGGCAATACCAGTGTCCATTACCCCAAAGGGCTCAGATAGTGTGAGAAAATGGTTTCCGATCAATTATTCTTTCAAAGTTCAATTAAATTTAAAGATCTAACATCCAGTTGTTCTCCTTTTCAGGGACTTGAACTGTATACTGGCGCTTCTAAAGACTGAAGAACAGGTCCAAGAATTAGAACATTTCTTGCCACTGAGACTGTAAAACAGGGTGAAAGCTATGAGTGAAAACATTTTGAGTTTATACTGTTGATTCAGAGTATGTCTGAACTGAGAGGCTGTATTAAATGCCAGTCTTAAATGTATTAAACACCAGCAATGGTAATCAGCAGAGGCTTTCTTTGTGTGGTTGCAGATGAGATTCTCAGTCTGTTTTCATCTTTTGATTGGTGTCAGCAGCCTAAAGAAGTTAGGAGGCCATCTCCAAATCTACTCTACCTTCCTATTCCAAAGGCATGTTCCAGAGGGAAAGTTTCATGCAGGAAAAGACAGATGTGTGCAAAAGTATATCCTTTGACAAATTTCCACGGCATTCTACACGTTCCAACACAAAACCAACAGAAGAGAGCGCGACTTGGTCAGTCCCCTGACCAAGGCTAAGAAGATAGGTGAGAGAAAGAGGAAGACAGATATATGGGATCACTGATGCCAGTCTTACATCACTGATGAGCACATTAGTTTTCTTAAGCTGCCTCATCATAGGGGTGTCATAAGATGCGGCGCCGTGCCCGTACCCTCTCCTTTGGCCTTTGACGTATTCCGCCTAGAGTACCAGCAAGACAGCAAAGTCAGAACGGGGAGGGCCCACACAGAGGGGAAGTCTCCTTGGACCAGGGGCCACACCATGAAGCTGTCAATCCTGAGGCAAGCCTTTCCCGGGAAGTAAACCCAGGAAAGGGAGCTCATAAACGATCTGGTTGGGACTCATTCTCCACATCATAGGATTCACTTGGGGTTAGAAATACAGGACTCTCTTGGGCTTCCCTGGTGGCGCAGTGGTTGAGAGTCCGCCTGCCAATGCAGGGGACGCAGGTTCATGCCCCAGTCCGGGAAGATCCCACATGCTGTGGATCGGCTGGGCCCGCGAGCCATGGCCGCTGAGCCTGCGCGTCCGGAGCCTGTGCTCCGCAACGGGAGAGGCCACAACAGTGAGAGGCCTGCGTACCTCAAAAAAAAAAAAAAAAAAAAAAAAAAGAAATACAGGCTTCTCTATTTGTAAAACCAGCAAAGTCTTCAAAATTTCAACTTCTTTTTAACTTGCTAATGGTATGACCTTGGAGATTTAAAAACATATTAAAATTTTTTACACTGAAAAGTTCGTGTTAATTTCATTATTCTTAGAGATTCCACTGTTTCTTGCTGGTGATTTCATATCTTGGTTTCGAGTACTTATACAATTCCATTAACTTCTAATAAAAATACATATAGGAGTTTTAAATTCAAAAACTTTTTAAAAATAGTATTTGCTTGTCATCAGTCATCTGAACTTTTTGTCTCCTCATAATTCCCTCCTGTTTTGTCACTTGATGTTACTTGTATCTTCCAAAAGATTGGGATCCCACGTTTGGCATTGCTGAAAGTCATACATACAACCACTATAGGTATCCTAAACGTATTTCTTCAAACAAATACTTGAGAAAACAGACAATGAAAAGAAGGTAGGATCTCTGAATTGGAGAATAGATAAGATATTCCTGAGCTCGTCTTTTGGGACTAAAACTTGCTCTCTAAAAGAACTGGTGGTTGATCATGGGGTCTCTGATCTAAAGTCTGAAAACCTGTCATAACTCAGGAGTATTCTAGATAATTGGTCTCACAAGGGAAATTAGGTAATGGGGCAATCAAGTTTGGACACATTTCTAAGTCCAACTACTCAATAATATGAAATCTGCTAGAATTAGGCATTCCCCCTCAGCTCCCTGTACATACCTCGATCAAACACTTACAACCCCAAACTGTAATTATTTAGCCATAGACATATAGTCTGAGGACATCTACTGCCTCTAGTTTCTAGCCCAGGCATTCAATATGTTTGCTGAATGAAAAAATAAAAGTGACTGCATCTGATATAACTTTTCAAAGCTTTTCGTGATATAATTTTCAAAGCTCTGGAGTGCTGCAGTATCTCTCTGGTTGCTAATACTGCACTTTCATTCTGGGAATCACTTTTCCTGCAAGGTCTTTAAACATCTCCTCACATCAGAGCTGCTGCTTGCCCATCTGTGTTACCTGGCTGCTCAGCTTGGCTGCCTTCTTGGCCATTTCAATGTCTGGGCGACCAAGCATGCTTAGCCCGTGGCTGCCTTCCTTGCGGTGCTTGGCTCTGTACTCCACCTGCAGCAAAGAAAACCAGAATGGGCAACACATTCTAGGTGGCCAGTGACCACCAACTACTTGTTTGCAGTGACCACTTGGGACTGGGTACCTTCTAAACACACCCTTACCTCGCTGGCCTGTTTGGCTGCCTGCGTGGCCTTCTTGATGTCTGGTCGATCGGCCACTGTTGTGTAATGCAGGTTTTCTTTAGCATCTTTTTTGTAAGCGACCTTTATTTGGAAAAAGAAAACATTTGCTCACTTGAGAGAGAAGCCATCTTTCTGAAAGGAAGCTTTTATTAAAACCAAATCAACCCCACTACCGTATTTTTTAGACCACCAGATACAGAAATTAGAGTGACCACTCACTGGACCCAGCCCAGCATATACCAATGTGGGATCCACCAGCTCAAGTGGCCCCCTGAGAGTGAGAGGAGAAACTTACATTACTCTGCTTCTTGGCCACCTCCATAGCATGTTTCACCTCTGGGGGCTCCAGCATGATGGAGTAGTTGGATTTTCCTTTCTCCTTGACAAACTTCTTCTTGTAATTTGTCTAAAAAGAGCCAGAATTACTTATGTGAGCAGAGAAAGCTGGGAACAGAATTGTTTTACTTGGAGAGCTATGAGAAGATCTCGAGGAAAATCCGTGGCTCCCCATTTTGGTGTCATTTTGGAACTGGGGTCTCTGATACATATTCTAGTTCTTCCCTGTCATTTCTGTCCTGGAACCTGTCATTGAACCACACACCAATCTTTGGAGAACTGATGACAAGCAAATTAAACTCTTTCATTTACCATTTCTACCTTTTTAAAATAAATGGAACCACACAGGGCTCATAAAATACAATACCATGATTATTAAAGCATTATCCGTAAGGATGTAGTGGGCAGAGATTACTGAGATACAAAGAGGTGACTTTACTTCTCTAAAATTGTTCAGCAGTTTAAGGAGAGGGGAGATGATGGGAGAGGCTGATCTTTACCATGAATGCTCCCTCCCTTTATTTATTTTTTTTTGTTTTTTGCCCTCCCTTTATTACCACTAGGTTAGTGACGTCTTATATTGCTAGACAATACATCCTATGGCCAAACCCACATCTGCCACAGTTGCCGTAGTTGGAAAGCCAATAAATATTGAGTTGTCTTTTAAACCAGCGTTCAAAATTCACATATAGGTACTGATGGTAAGAGTGAAGTAACGTAAAGGAAACTGTAAGCAAAAATGCGGCTTACAGTCTTTTGCTGGATTCTAAGGTAAAGTGCCATTGCTGCTGCCAAGAGTCCTGGGGCTGGTCACTTACATCACTGACGTTCCTGGTCACTTCCTTGACATGAATGGTGTCCCGGGTCTCCGGCAGTGTTGTGTATGAGCCCTGAGCCAAGTGCTTCTTCACATGCTGCTTGTACTTGTTCTGAGGGAAAGCACAGAGAGCTTGTTTAAATGCCTGCCTGGGGCATCAGCCCAAGACGCAAGGCAAGCCTATGGGCTGCTGGAGGGTTACCTCGGACACCAGATTGCTGACTGTCTTTGCCAGGAGGATCTGAGGTGTATCGGGCACGACATGGTAGGTTCCTCTTTCCTTGACATGTTTCTGTTTGTATTTCAGCTGCAGGGGTGAAAAAAGCATTTCTTCAGCTCCTCTGACTCTCCTGCATATTTTTATGAAGCTCCCAAGTTACTAAATAGAGCTGGGAGAATAGCATCATTGACGGAGTAGAATCATTAAACTCAGTAAAAGATCTCATGTTTGGAAATCTTGGGAAATATCAAAAAAGGATTTTATCTCATGTAAGCTGAGGCTTTAATAACAATCAGAATGAATCTTACGATGAATCTTTATACATACAGCCTTAGTTCACAGCACTTTTAAATATGTCATTGGACCCTCCCGCAAACCCTGGGAAGCATTATTATTCCTCCTTTCCAGATGAGGAAACACAGGAAGCATAGGAAGTGTATGACCCCACAGAAATGAATACGTTTCCTTATAGAGTCCAACCAGGCCTTCAGAGACCCCACTGCGGTGTGTGGATTATCTTGAGGTGCGGTATAGATCAGGAGTGGCCACCTGGCTGTAACAGCTTCCCACTGCTGCCATTCTGCTCTGCCAAGTCACTGGTGTCGACGTGGGCAGCAGCCTCCTCTATGCTGCAGGCCCCTGGGCACTGGGCTGCAGAAGACAGCCCTGAGTGAGCTTAGGCCTCTTGGAAGGGACTGAATACTTACATCACTTTCTATTATAGAATTCTTCAGGGCCAGCACCATGTCTTTATCATCAGTGACAGAAAGCTTGCAACCTTTGAGGAACTCCCGGTCCAGCTTGTATTCAAACTGTAACAGAAGAAAGACAGAGGAAGATGGGAAAGGGTGACAGGCACAGGAGGAAGCTGGTATTTGGTTGAATTTGTAGGGAGTCCTCTTCTTAAGGGCACTATGGGGATTTGCTACCAGGATGGGGACAGGGGCTTCCTGCTGGGCCCACTGCAAACTGGGCTCCTCCTTTCCAGCCCCAAGGCCAGGATAAAGCCCTCCTGGCTCTCCCCCGCCCCCCTCAGGACTCTGAGCCATTAGTGTTTGGGCCCAGCCATGGGAGACCAGGCTCTGTGGCCAGGCCTGCTTCCTGAGCTTGCCTTCCACACCTTACAACCCCCCTTCTTGTCCTTCTTGGATCTCAAATGAGCTAGGGTTAACACCTGTGACAGTGGTTATTATGAATAAAGATTAATTTTTCTGTCTCAGGTATGTCATGCAGTTCTGACTGCCTCTCTTATCTCACATCGCTTTGCTGTAGGGATGACTTGGCGGCCTGGATGAAGTCCGGTCGGTCAGGGGTCCATCTCCAGTGGGCTTTGTTGGCTTCATACTGCTTCTTGTAATCAAGCTGTTTTTAACAAGACAAAAACAAGTCACTTCATTCAGTGGCCTGAATTCACAACCGCACACGTGGCACAGAGGGACTCATCTTGCATTTTAACATATAACAAGACATGGTTCTTTATGCAAGAGAGAGCCCCAATTAAAATTTCTGTACCATGGATGCAACTAGTTGGCCACTCAAGTTGTCCTCTTGTGGGGCCCTTTGGCCTCAGAATAGGGGCTACAATTTTTAAAGGCTCCTGGCGAAACAATTCTTCAAACTCACCCTGCCAGTGCAGTCTAATCATCTTCAGAGTCAAGTACTTTTAATTTGTAACTAAATTCAGACTTTTTAAAAAAGTATTAAACACTTGCAGTATTTATTTCATTCCAGGCAGTTTTCAAAGTGCTTTATATATATATATATTAACTCATTTACTCTTTACCACAACTGTATGAAATCAGCAGCTGAGGAACTGCCTAGAAGGGCTAAGTAAGCTGTCCAGGTGAGACAGCTAGTGAACAGTGGAGCTGGGTTTCAAACCTGGGCAGCCAGGCATCAAAGGTGCCTGTGGACTTGCTAGACTTGCATCTGAGCTGGAGAAACTGGCTGCCTTGGGCTGAACCTGAGGCACAGAAGTGAGTGTCCTTGGGAAGAGCCCTCATCATCAGGCACATTTCTTGCCTCACTCTTTTTCTTTCTCCTTTTTTTGGTCAAGGTATAATTGGTATACAATAAGATAAACATGTTTTTTTTTTTTTTTTTTTTTTTTTTTTTTTTTTTTGCGATACACGGGCCTCTCACTGTTGTGGCTTCTCCCGTTGCGGAGCACAGGCTCCGGACACGCAGGCTCAGCGGCCATGGCTCACGGGCCCCGCCGCTCCGCAGCATGTGGGATCTTCCCGGACTGGGGCACGAACCCGTGTTCCCTGCATTGGCAGGCGGACTCGCAACCACTGCGCCACCAGGGAAGCCCGATAAACATGTTTTATAAGTTAAAAATTGATCCAACTTTTCCCCATTCTATTGTGAAAATTTTCAAATGCATGAGGAGTTGCATGAATCTTACAGAGAATACCCATACACCCAGCACCTAGATTCTACAACGTACATTTTACTGCATTTGCTTTGTCCCACATCAATCCTGCTACCCATCCCTCTGTCCATCCTCAGGACACCTGTATGCTACCTGCCAGTCCCCAAAGGCATTTCAGTTTGCTGGCCCTAATAAATATAAGTTCTCTGTACCACGAGTAGGCACTAGTTGGGTTTTATAATACTTCATTATATAACCATTTATATATTTTTAAGAAGTCGATACTCATTTAAATGCACAATGTTTCTGTGGTTGAGGCTTTAAGATGCCCCATCACAAAGAAATGAGTCAGCGCAGGGAGATGTGAACAGGAGGAGGGTCTAGGCCAACTCCTGACAGCACCAAGCAGCTCAAGTGTTCTCTTTTTTTTTTTTCAGGAGAAGTAGGCTCTAGAGTTTGTGGCAGGAGAAGAACATGGAGACCGGAGACACTGTCGAAAATGTAACCTTCATTTCAGAATTAAATCCCCCATTTTCCAGCATCCTAACATGGAGGCTGAGGGGGTATAACATCCATGGGCCGTCCTTGCTCTTCCCCACTCTCCTTTGTGAGAACCATGGGCAGCATTTAGAGGTCAGTGTTATCACTCATGCTCTGGGGCCCAGCCCTTGATCTGGACTCACTAGAGCTCAATCACCTGAAAAGGTGTCAAAAGAGGCCATGTGCCCTACAGAAGCTGATGAACCCCTATTAGGCTTGGGGACGTTTCTGGAACTTACATTGGTGTTGACTTTGTAGGCATCCTTGGCTGCTTTGATATGAACAGCATCAGGCTCAATGGTACAGTTGGACTTAGTTCTCTGGTAAACTTCTTTGTATTTCAGCTGTGGGAGGAAACACAGGTCAATTTTTTTTTTTTATAGCAGCCCACAAGTATCTTAAACAACAAGAAATTAAAACCATAATATAGTATAAGATACTCCTTAAGACTGAATCAGTCTGTTGTGAAGAAGGGATGCAGCCATGCAGCTATGTGACACGCACCATCCTGTCTCAGATCTTAAAACCAACTCCCCAGGACACATTGTGTATGTTCACCAGTGTCACCATAGAATTTATGTCCTCTGAGCTTGTGCTGAAAGGGGCAGCTGACAGCTATTTATGTGTGTTTTCCTGTCCCCAAATCAGAAACTCCTGAGTTCAGAACATCTTGAAAACTGTTGATGGAAGAGAAGCCTTCCCCCATTGGCTCACCCAGATGGGATCAGGCTTGCCCTCCTTCCATGCCCCTACAGTTGTAGCTGCTATCATGTCGTGTTATAATTATTTATCTGTCTATTCTTTCCATTGAGCTGAATCCCTTGAGGGCAAAGATTGTGTATCATTCATCACCTCATTCCTAGCATCAGGCACTTAGGAACCCAATAAATATTTGATGAATGAATGAACTGATGGATGAATGCTGTCATCACTACTGTCATTGCTAGAGCCATCGCTGGTAAGTTTGGGCATGCGTGGGTTTGAATTGGAGGGGGAGAAAAGGGAAGGCTTAGCCTCTTTGAGCCCAACTGGTCATTTTTTCATGTCTAGCCTGGAATTTCTAGCTTCACCCACTTTTGCTCCTTTTAAATTTCAGGGCCCTGGGACTCCATCTGGGACTTTGCACTAGTTATTGCAGAAGGATCTTAGGTCTTACTGTGACTGAGTAAAACTGTTCTACGGAAGCCATAGTAGCGCTTACTAAACTTGCCTGATCATAAGAATCACAATTTTCTGTGCTTCACCATAGATATAGTAAATCAGTAGCTTTAGGGGACTGACTTGGAAATTCATATTTTTCATCAACATCTCAGGTTATTGTTACAATCAGAAATTTAGGGAAATGGATATAGAATTGCTTCATTTTTCTACACTGAGAGGGAATGGGCTGCTCCACATAAGGGATCTACCTTATAGATATTTATGAATACCCGATGTTCATGTTCAAAGTGTCAAAATTTATTTTAACATAAAAAATATTTTAAAAAATTTTAAGTGATTTATACATTTCTGCCTTCATAAACAGTGCACTGATGTATTTAGCATTTTTCTTGGCAACTTAGAGTCAATAGTGTGAACCCATTTGTTTAGCTACCAAAGAATTCCTGAGCACCAGCCTCAGTCAAGGCTTTGGGGGAGGGACTCCATAGTTGCCTTCATTATTCTTTATGGTGCCCATATAGCCATTAAAATATTTAATCTGTTTTTTAACCAATATTATGATAGTTTTCCACCATAAAATCTAGCTATATATATGAAAATATATGAATATAATTTCTCCTCTAATTCAGAGTATTAGAATTTGATGGCTACCTTTTCCTCTTAGCCAAGACAAAACTTATAGAGTATTAATAGAGTTTATGGCACACTGCATTTTTCAGACTGGTCTGGAAGCTTCTACTCCAGCCTCTTAGAACCCATCCACTCTGCCGTGAGATGGCCAAACCACACGGAAAGGCCACGTACAGGGGCTCCTGTCTATACAATGGCTGAGCTCCCAGCCCAGCCGTGATCGGGCGCCAGCTCTGGGAGCGAGCCTTCCTGCCTGAGCTGCAGCGCGTGGGGTAGAGCACCCGCTCAACTGTGCCCACTCAGCTCACAGAACTGTGAGCCAAGAAAGCATGACTGCTGTCTCAGACCACTACATTTAGAGTGATTGTTACACAGGAATAGATAAGTGGACCTGGGCTTGGTATATCACATTACAAAGAGGCCAAAGTGAGAGGGGCTGCAAAGCCGTCCTGGTAACTTACATCACTGACTTCATCTTTGACCTTCTGGACATGCAGCAACATGGGTGTGTCATGGATTGTGGTGTAGCCTCTGGGTCTGGCCTTGTTGTATTCCAACTTATACAGTATCTGAAGGAGATGAAAAGGCAGAAAGAGACAACTTTATGTATCTCAATTGACATTGTAACATAATGTAAACATAGAAAGGCAACATGGTTGTTCTTGTCATTGAGTGTATATAAAGGAAAGAGAATTCCATAAACTCAACAGGTGCTTTCATGCTTTCTGCTAAGGCTCCAGTGCCTCTACAATGGGGTGTCTGCCAATTTGGTTGGAACAATTCTTTACTGTAAAAGAAGAGTCCTGAGCATAGTAGGACACTTATTGTCCCTGCCTCCCTCCCTCTAAATGGCAGTAGAATCTTCCAAACAGGGACTTTCCTGGTGGGGCAGTGGTTAACAATCTGCCTGCAAATGCAGGGGACACAGGTTCGATCCCTGGTCCAGGAAGATCCCACAAGCCCGCGCGCCACAACTACTGAGCCCGTGTGCTGCAACTGCTGAAGCCCACGCACCTAGAGCCCATGCTCCACAACAAGAAAAGCCACCGCAGTGAGAAGCCCGTGCACCATAACAAAGAGTAGCCCCCACTCACTGCAACTAGAGAAAGCCCGGGCGCAGCAACAAAGACCTAATGCAGCCAAAAAAAACTTTTCCAAACATTGTGACCATCTAAAATGCCCCTCCACATTTGTAAGGGCTCCCCTCCAAGGCCAAAAATCCATTCAGGGTTTTTTGTACTTACATCACTAATTTGTTTGTTGACTTTTGTAGTACGTAGGTGTTCTGGAGTATCCACAACTGAGGTAAACTTGTCCTTTGTTTTTTCATAATTTTTCCTGTAGTTGATCTAAATTGTAGAGAAGAACAAGTTAACTTGAAGTAGGAGAGAGGGCTTTCAGGGACTCTAGTTTTCCTCTTGAGAGAGTCCCACGGCAAAGAGTAGGATTGTTATATAAGCCATAGGTGTGCGGGATGATGTCATGCTTTCTTAACTGGAAATGTTTATATAAATCTGTATTTGATAGCAATAGTGTAATAGAGTGAGCAAATAATAATAATAATAAATATTTTCCATATATTTTATCCACGTGGAAACTGAGGCCCAGAGAGGTTAAGAGTATGAGCTAAGGGCAAATATAGAGTGAATCTCAGAGCCAGGACTAGACCCATGTTCTCTGGACTCTGGCAAGTAATGATTCGCTCACAATATGCTACATCGAATATATATGATCTCTTAAGTATGTTTCCATATCAAAGATGAAACAGATAAAAAAATGAATACATACAGTTTGAAATAGTTATTTTTAAAGACATTCATTTTTGAAATTTTCAAGTCATGATTTTTTTTTTTTCATGCACATAAGCGGTTTCAAGCAGTATAGACACAGAGAGCACAGCAAAATTCCATGCACAACTATCTAATGATCATATCGGGACCAAGGTAAAAGTTCAGGCAAACAGAATGTTCATAGGAAGACCTCATCCTCCTCATTTCATGTGTTGATCTGATGTCAAACTAAAGTGATAAAACAAGTTGCTAATACAAAAGACTGATTAAAAACTTTCTTTGCGTGTAGGAACAATGGTCTTTTATTAACATCGTATCTGGTAGTTAAGCAATTATCACTGTCTTTTCCTGCTTCAAATTTACCTTCCAACGTATGACAGGAAGGTGGTGGTGTGTGCTTCAGTTGACCTTGTAGGAAGGCAAGGTGATCAGCAGTGCTGTTAACAAGGGTGTGTGAGGACAGATGTGCTGGAAATAACCTAGCAAATTCAGCATCAAACTCAAGAGGGGCCATGAATATGCACAATATTCAAAGAGCTGCGCTGTCATCCTCATCTCTCCAAAATGGTACAGTGTAGTCATTATTGAGCAATGGATACATTAGATGAAAACATCAAATATTCACATCTTTTAAATACTGTCAAATTTACTTAAGATCCTCAATCTCTAAGAAATCTACTTCTTTGGGGCAAATATTGAAAAACATAAAGTTATACCAATTTGGAAAAGTTTGAAAAACTTTGAAATAGTCTCAGTTAATATTACTTGGAATTCCAAAAGTGTCAGAAGACGTACAAAAGTTGGCTGCTACAGCACCACACTTGGCCACATCCAGAGTTCATTTACGGGGAGTGAATATTTATGCAGCTTTGTCATGTGAAACCAGCTTGGTCAGGAGGCCAGGGAAGGAAATCAGGGAAAGCATAGAAATGAATGCCCCCAAGGCTTCTAAATCTCTTCTTCGCATCACATCAGACATTACCTGGCTCCATATGTATGTGTTGTAGAGGGCAGTCAACATATCTGGACGCAGAATTTCATTACATCCTTGTTTCAGAAGCATCTTGGCACTAGATTTATATTTTCTCTGTTCATGCAAAGAGCAGTGAAGCACAAAAGAGACTTGTGAAGACAGAAAAGAACATAGCTCTATATCCTGATCACCTCTGAGTGAAGAGATGTAGGCACACACACTTTGTGTTCTCACGTGTATGTGTGGGTGAAGACAAGCAAATGCATTAAAATGCCAAGCAGGGTGATGTGATATTTGCAGTTGACCATCCACAGCCCTTGTGAATGGGGAATAATAGAGCCAGTCCCACCAAAACTGCCTTATAGAAAAGGTGACATCACTGAAATAGAAAAACACAGTAAGGAGTTCTGTCTTCTTTCCTTCCGTTAATTTGTTTCTTTGTTTCTGCGTTTGCACCTTAATTCGCACCTTACAACTGCAGTTTACACACAGGCCCTCCTGAAGGATGAAGGGTGTGAGGACCCAGCTGTGCATCTCATGTTCACCACAGCACACGTGAGAACACAGAGCATGGACTGGCACACTCAAAGAGCTCGTGGGCTCTTTGGGTGGCTAGACAGATAATTTGGAACAGAACATCCCAATATCATAGGCAGAACCTATGACATCCTTGCAGCAGACGGGACGACATCTCATGAGAAACTTGGAGCACAGTACTGCTTGGCCGTCCAGGCGGCCCCATCACAGTACCTGACTGATCTGGTCGCCTGCGATCTTAGCCAGCAGATGTCTAGGCTCATCGACTACCAGGTGGTATTTATCTTTCCGCTGCTCATAATCAGCTCTGTATTTTTTCTGCTCAAACATCATATCAAATTATAGCAAGAGTACAACTTCAAGGCTATACACAAATGTCCCAAGATACTTCAGAGAGCCAGAAAAAATGTCCTTTCTAGAGGTGGGTTCCCAAAGCATCCAGGGTAATGAAAATAGGGAGGTGAACAGAATTAAGCAAAGGAAGATGGCCTGGAGAAGGCTGGGGCTTGGACTAGATTAGTTATAACATCAAAATTGAAGTACCTTGTACCTAAACATGTTCCATCTTTACATATGACGTCATTAGCCATGTTAAGTTTTATGACATCTTACACTGTATTTAAAATAAGGCACTGACAAGCTACAGGTTTACTACTTTAGGCTGTGAGAGTCAAAAGGTATATTCATGGACACATTCTAATATGCTAGTTAATTTATTTGATTATAAAAGAGACCTGGAAATCCTTCGTGAATTAGAAAAATAGAAACAAAATATATCAAGACTGTCTTCCTAGGAAGCTACCAACAGTAATTCTTCAGAGTCATCCCACCTGGAAATCTACTGAAAATAAACTAAATCAAATTTATAAACAACAAAAAAGTTATATATTGAAATAAATATACCATCGGCTACATTTTCACTTTCTGACACATTTTACTATTTTTCTAACATTGTTTTTGAATTTATGTAAATCTGTGGAAAATACAAAGATAGGAAATTAAATGTAAAAACCATCCATACATACATTAATTCATAGCTTGCTTCTTTCATCATTTTAAGCTAAATTTACCTTAAACTATTGCAAAGACAGTTCCAGGAAAAACTGGGTAGAAGGTAAAGGAATATTCTGAGTGCAAATGGACACTTCTCTGCACCAATGTATGAGTCACAATGGCAATACATTTGAAGGCGTGAATCACAACTACCCCCTTAGGGCTGCCATTTCTGTGCCTTGGTAAGGGATACTAAGTTAACTTTGAACTTCTGGGTCTTCCAACTCTACACAGAATCCTATACACTCCCTGTTGAAGGGAGTTCAGCTGAGAGTCAACAAAATCCTTTACCTCTTTGCTCTCGTCACCCAAAGGGCTGTGCTGCCCTGTGCTAGTGTGAGCAGAGGCTGTGCTGGCTGTGGGGACCTCACTCCACTCTGGACAGCCCTTTCCTTTGTTCTTATTCATGCTTTTGGCAGAGCTCATCAGATAGTGATATTATAAGAGCCTTCCCGATGAGTAATCTTGAATCAACACTAAAATGGCTTTCCTGTCATTTTAGGTATTGGGTTTTAATCAAACGTCATTTATAGACTTAAGGGATGCTAATAGGCTCAACTGGATCGGGTCATACATACCTCATTCATCAATTGAGTTGCGAACTTGAAATGCCTATTGATTGGACAATCAGCAACATACTTGAAATCTGACTTCGTCCTTTCAAATACCTCTTTATACTTATACTAGAGAAAATAGAACATGGTTACTTGATAGCATGTTGTGATTATCTTAAGAATGAGACATGCCATTTATTGTATACAATTGTGATTAATTCATTCATAGAGATAACAAGTAATTACTGAACACACTCTGGCTCCCAAGGCAATGAAGGGTATACCCACCTCAATGTCTTAAAAACTAGCCCCCAAATACATACTTTCATTGAATGGATGTCAAATAGATCTATATTCCATATTGGACAAAAATCCAAATCAGTTTCTTCTTTGTTTCAATACTTATAGTGATTATTATTTTACTTTGAATGTATTTCCATGTGCACTCGAAGGCAGTTTTTTTTTTTTTTTTTTTTTTTTTGCGTTACGTGGGCCTCTCAGTTGTGGCCTCTCCTGTTGCGGAGCACAGGCTCCGGACACGCAGGCTCAGCGGCCATGGCTCACAGGCCCAGCTGCTCCACGGCATGTGGGATCTTCCCAGACCGGGGCACGAACCCGTGTCCCCTGCATCAGCAGGCGGACTCCCAACCACTGCACCACCAGAGAAGCCCTCGAAGGCAGTTTTTAGTCCGTTAATTAGAAGTAGTTTTCCAGTAATGAATCAGATAATCATAATATTTTAGAGCAGGGGTATGCTAGCATCTAGATCACTACCTGTTTTTATTTTTTATGTTTTTATTTATTTTTTTTTTTTTGTGGTACGGGCCTCTCACTGTTGTGGCCTCTCCCGTTGCGGAGCACAGGCTCCAGACGCGCAGGCTCAGTGGCCATGGCTCATGGGCCCAGCCGTTCTGCGGTATGTGGGATCTTCCTGGACCGGGGCACGAACCCCCGTCCCCTGCATCGGCAGGCGGACTCTCAACCACTGCGCCACCAGGGAAGCCCCACTACCTGTTTTTAAATAGCCCCATGAACTAAGAAAAAACTTTTTTATATAGTACTAAGGGATTGTAACAAAGAATATGTGACAGAATGAATGTGGTCCACAAAGTGTAAAGTGTTTACTATCTGGAACCTTTCAGAAAAGTGTGCTGACTTCTATTTTAGAACTCAAAGGAAGCTAATCCAACTGCTTTATTTTGTAAGTAGGAAAATGAGGCCATAAAAACAAAGTTATTTGCTTCAAGTCACACGTCAAGTTTGTAGATTAAAATAATCTCACTTTCTATTTGCTTCCATACCAAATCACCCAGAGACATATTAGGAAATTCTGGAAGAGCCATGAGGAATTGTACTGAGATGGCCTTTTATCAAATTCAAATGAGTGATGTAAATAAATGATTACTATTGTCAATGAGGCCAATACTAAAATAATTCCTGAGGAGAGTGAATAATGTAGTATATACTCCAACTTTAGGGTCAAGAAGCAAGGAGATAGGGATGGAAATATGAGAAGCTGTTTCCTCAGTACTAATTCTCTCCATGGGCACTGGAGTACATTTCATGGATGTGGCCGTTACCGTTGAGTTGATATATACCTTGCTGTAGAGAGTCTTGTTCTTTTCAGCCAGAGTGAAGTCAGGGGTATCAAAGGCATAGCAACCGATGCCTTTAAGCCAGGTCAAATCTTCTTTATATTTTACCTGGGAGAAGAATATCACCAAAGAGTTTTAAGTACCTATCTCCAAATAGCAGTAGGTTAGGATCGATACAAGTAGAACAAATAGAAGGTCTGACCACTAAGGTATATAGAATAATAAATTATTGAAATAATTATTTAAGAGACATTTCCAAAAATACTGATTTCTGCTCACTTTATGGTGTACTGTATTGCATATGGAATTTTTCATTTTAATACCAAGTAAAGCAATTCAAATTTAACAGGCATACTTGCCTAGAGAGTATATCATTAGCTCGGCAGCTGTATTTTCATATAAAGAGCTGAAATTTCTTTCTAAATGAGCATTGTCATGTGTCTTAATTACTTAATTGTCATGAAGTTGTCTCTTCAGTTGCTCAAAAATAGGTTATCATTTACATGAAATATATCACTTCCAGTCGTGTATTATGATGTAACACATTTAGAAGAAAAATTCGGTTTATAAATTTGAATATATTTTTCTGTCTCCTGAGTTGAAGCTCACTTATTTAGCAATGAGCTTTATGACTTAAACATCCATACACAAGAGCTAAAATTTAGTCAAGTGTTTAATCAGTTTTTATGCAGTGTTTGATTTCGTTGTCATGTGGACATATTAATTTATATGTAAAAATAGAAGATTTCAAGACTCACATCACTGACTGCATCAGTGACTGCTCGATGGCGGAAATGCTCAGGGTGATCAGGAATGGACTTCCAGATTCCCAGCTGGCTCATGTAGTTCTCCTTGTATTTTATCTGTGGTAAAAGCACAAAGACAGCTTTAACGTCTTACCCAAATTTAATGTAAAAAAGTCCATTTGTCTCCAGAGAGTTTTAGGAAAGGGAGGATACTTTTAAAAATTATGGTGGGTTACTGAGCCCAACACAAGTAGAAATATAGAGGAGCGTACTTTACTGATGTGGTCTGTGACTTTGCGATGATAAACGATGTCTAGAGCATCCTTCACAGTGCGGTATTTCCCTTTGGTCTTTTGAAATGTTTCTTTATAGCGTAGCTGGAAAGAGGAAAAGCACATGGATTATGAAGAACTACCAAGTTAAATAACTAAGCTCTTTTAACCTTGAACTCTCCTGAGCCTTATCTCTTATGTTTTCCCTTGAAAAAATTTGGAGAGATTAAAAACCTCTTTCACATCCTGGAAGAGAAAAAGGACATTCGGAGAAAACTAAAGAAATCTGCATAAAGTGTGGAGTTTAGTTAATAATAATGTATCAATATTGATTTGTGACAAATGTCCCATGGTATTGTAGGGTGGTAACAACAAGGGAAACTGGGTATAGGCTATATGGGAACTCTCTGTACTATCACTGCAACTTTCCTGTAAATCTAAAACTACTTAAAATAAAAAGTTTATTTAAACGTAAAACAAGCAGACAAAAAGCTCATTTGGGAGGAGAAAAAAAAAAAAGCATAACTTTGTTGAGCCCAAGACATACTAATGTACGTGGAAAAAGGAGAAAGATTTAGTTTCTAACTCCTGGTGTTAAAATGCCTTTTCCATGGAGCAGTCCTAAAATTTTATTCCATTTCAATCTTTATCTTTGTGGTATTTCAAAAGTCAACAGCTCTGACCTTAACCTAAGAATATCATAGAAGATTCATCTCATCTACACAAAATGAGTACTTCTCTGAGCACTCTGTTTTCAAGCTCGAACGAATCTTTTCTTTTTGGGTAGCTGAGCAAACACATAGTGAAGGAGGCCTTTAACTTTAACTTTGTTTTTCAGATGGGTAATCTAAGATCCTTTAGCTCTACCTGTGGGGATAGCCACGGTAGATAGGCTAAATTTAATGCCACATACCAGCTGGACTATTTCAAAGGTTAGAGTTACCAGTATTGGTACTGACAAAGCCCTGGGGATAGAGCTGTCCAGTGGCGTATAATGAGCTCCAGGGGCCAATTTCACTGTGTGGACATCCCTGAGAAGTGGTGATGCAGAGCAAGCTTGGTTCAAATTAATATTCAACAGTAACCTTGAAGTGATAAAGATGGGGTTGTCACAAGAAGACAAAAGCTATCCTAGCAAATAGATTTTGAGGGTAGCATATAATTTTTTCAGCTTATATTTTTAAGCAAACCGACATGGTCTTCTTCCAACTAGCAGACGCCTTTTAGCTGCAACTGAAAATTTCCGACAAAATTACAGAACTAAGATATTGTTCCAATTTGCTGTACACTTTCACAATTCTGCTTAGGGATTACTGTAACCACTTAAGATGCTTGAAATCCTAGAGCTATGTTGCTAAACTGAGGGTGAGGGGGTTGCTTTGAGCTTTTGGCTGGGTTAAGTCCCAACCAGTCCTCCAGTCCTCCAGAGATCCTGGTTCTGGTAATAGGTGCAATGCATTCATAATTGGGCTCTGGGACACAAAACTGGTAAGGACTGGCCATCTAACCGGGTTGATTCATTTCATATCTTCATTAACAGATAATCTCATTACTGTTGAAAGGCACTCTGTCCTTGATCACGTGGTATGGGAAATGAAAGTCTGTCCCTCTGAATTCTACAAACATGTCATTCACATGATTTAGGCGATCAAGAGAGGAGAGGAACAAACATTTTCTGAGTGTCAACTAAGAGCCCTGCACTGTGCTAGAAACGTGTATCTGTTATCTTGTTTAGTCTAATTTAATTATCACAATTCTTATCCTCATTTCGCATACAAGAAAAGAGGATCCAAAGAATTAGGTAAATTATATGGAGTCATACAGCAGGCAAATCACAGCATCAGGATTTGAAACCGTGTTTGGCTGTTTCCAAGAACAACATTTTATGGATAAGCAACATCAAGTATCCCTAGGAAATGCCACCAAAGAATTAGAAGAAGGGTCATATTTTTGCTTGGAAGAGCAATGAGAAAAGCGGTAGGTTTTCAGCATCTCTCAGCATTATTCTTAATGACTTTGCCAAATGGTATTGTTTGTGCCTGTCTGTTTGGCTTTTGTGTTTTTGTTTCTTTCCTGATCTGTACTGTGGGCCAGGACTTTGAATTATGGATATGACTGTAATATCTTATGCTTCTTAGGTGTTTCCACTTCAGCTGCCCCATCACAATGAAGAAAGAAGGGAGGGATGCATACATCACTGGCATTCCAGTAAGCCTTCTTGGCTCTGATGAGGATTGGCGTATCTGGAACTGGAGTGTACTTGTCCTTCATCTTTTCATATTGAATTTTGTACTTTTTCTAAGAAATAAAGATGGAAGAGAGAGAAATTTAAGTTCAAGTGTTTTCATCCCTCCCAATTCACAACCATGGAACAGATCCAGCCTAGGGACACACTGGATCATGCTCGTTAAGAGAATAGCTCTGCCTTCTGTTTCTTGATGCTGTTGAGCACAACTTATAGAAATGAGCTCTCTAATCAGAGGCAGCAGGTGAAGGTTTTTTTTTAAATTAATTAAATTTATTTATTTATTTTTATCTTGGCCATGCTGCATATCTTATGGGATCTCAGTTCATCACCAGGGATTGAACCCAGGACATTGCAGTGAATGAATCCTAACCACTAGACCACCAGGGAACTCCCAGCAGGTGAAGGTTTTAGCAAAGGACTTGTTTCTTTTTTTTTTTTTTTTTTTTTTTTTGCGGTACGCGGGCCTCTCACTGTTGTGGCCTCTCCCATTGCGGAGCATAGGTTCCGGATGCACAGGCCCAGCGGCCATGGCTCACGGGCTCAGCCACTCTGCAGCATGTGGGATCTTCCTGGACCGGGGCACGAACCCGTGTGCCCTGCATCAGCAGGCGAACTCTCAACCACTGCGCCACCAGGGAAGCCCAGGATTTGTTTCTTTAGCTCAGTGCCTGGGTGAATTCCCAACTTACCTCACTGACCATGTCCTTCACGTCTTTAGCATGCTTCAAGGCTGTGGTCTGGTTTCCAGCATGATGATGTGGTCTCTCTTTGGTGGCAAGTTCAACATACAGATACTAAATGATAATAGGCACAACATTATAAATCAACTATATGCCAATAAGAATTAAAAACAAAGAATAGGGATCAGATGTTACAGAGATAAAACACCCCTTATTTAGTATTCAGTCCTCTTTACTCATTTCTAACCCTAAGATGGGAGGGCAGTGTCTACTTGTCCTGATTTTTTGTTGTTGTTGTTGTTATGTGTGTTTCTGTTTGTTTCTCCCTCTCTCACATTAGGAAACACATATACATGCTCCAGTCATCTAACATTCCTGCTGCTGAGTATGTTCTAGTCTAAATCCACGTGATAAAAAATGCTAATAGAAGAATGAGAGGATTCTGATAGTCTTCAACATATTCTTTTTTTCATTTTTGCCTGAATTGTGGTTTCATTTATCTGTGGACAAAATATAGGTCCTATGGAATGAATTAAAAAATTTATTTTCACCACCTGGAATCCACAGACCACTCATCCAATGACTAAAGTTGTATAGAACTTAGAAGACATGGCATTACCTGCTCATGTAAAACATACCATAGTGAAGACAGCCCCAAAGAAAACAGCTTCTTGAAGTTAAAGGGCATGAGGCTGCATCAGGACGACCAAGTGTGAGGGTCTGCTACTGACAGGAGTGGTCAGGCACACAGAACCACCCCCTGTGGCAGGTTTATGGATCTTCATGTGTGAAGGTTACCTGACTCTGAAGCTTCTGCCCTCGCTTGGCTCTTATAAGATCAGGAGTATCAGGAACTGAAGTGAAGATTGACTTCTGCTTCTTGCCTGCAGCTCTGTACACCAGCTGGACATAAAACAGTCATAACCATCATTTCTGCTTCATTGACACATTCTATGCTCTGCAGATGCCTTTATTGCTTACTTCAGAGAAAAAGCAGGGCCTCTCCCACTGCAACAATCTCAGTTTCTGTCCAATAAACCAATACATTTTTTTAACCTCCTTAGCCTTCCTTTTCTTTTTTTCCTTGTATCAAAATTAGAGACTTTCTGCAGCCTGTCCAAGTTCCAAGCCACCTGCTGTGTTCTTGTTCCCTTCTCACCTGTCCCTTCTAGGACCCTGTTCTAGCAGTTACCCTCTGCCTCTCTATATCTTCAACCTTCCCGGTGTTCCAGCCCTCTCCCTTCTTCTGCAAACAGACCCAAGTCCCTCCCTTCATTAAGCCTTTTCCAAGTTCTGCCAATGACCTTTTTCCTTTCTTTCACAACCAAGCAAACTATCTGTTTTGCCTTTTTCTCTTTTGATTAATTTCACAAGGCAATAGTTTGGCTTCTACCTAACCACTCCAATGAAGTGAATTGCATTAAGACTACCACAAACAATTACAATTGCTACATCCTAGAATGCTTTTCTGCAGCAACTGTAACTGCTCAGCAATTTCATTCCTGAACTCTGTTCTCTGCCTTCCATTCCCCCATTCTCCCTTAGGTGGCCTCCCATCTTTCTAGGCACTCCTCGGCTTCCTTCTATAGTTCTGCACTCCCCCAAAGGCTGCTATTAGCTAGAGTTAAGGGTTGGCCCCTTTTACTGTATACATTCTCCTTGGTTAACCTCACCTCTACCCAGGACCTCAACCATCAATTTGAGGTTGATGGTTTTCAAATTTTGTTAAATGGTTCCTTGATATCCTAGTCATGCAGGCCAGAAACTTGGGGAGTCATCCTAGACCCCTTCTCCCTCATTCCCACATCAAAATGGTCATGGATCCTGGGCTCCTAACTTTGTGATACTCCTTAAATCTGACCTTCTTCTCCTTTCCCACTGCCATGGCCCTAGTTCAGCCTCCTGTATTGTTTCTTTCTACACATCCTTAAGAGCCTCTAAACCACCTTCCCAAATCCTCTATTGGACACTTCACATGGCTTACCCATCTTTCACAAGCCCAAGAAAGAGATTTTCTTTGAGTTCAGATCTATTTAGATGTTAATGCTCAGATCTATCCTGTTCAGAAATAATTCATCAATGACTTTTCATCAAGTCCAAGATCATTAATATATCACCCACGAGTCTTCATAACCTGGCTTCTTCTATCCTATGTCTCCAGTCTCATTTCCCAACAGTCTTCTACACTCCCCATGTGATATTTGAAACTAGTCCCAGTTTCTAGAACTCATTATGGCCAATTTCCCATACTGTGCCTTCTACCTAGAATTTTGTTCCCACTCTTATCTGCCTGGAGAACTCCTGGAGTCCATACTGTCTTGATCATTCCTATAGGATACCATTTATGATATTGATGTCAGTTTCTTCCCAGAGATTATGAGCCCATGGAATGCAGGAGCTCAGTTTTATCATTCTTTTATCACCTCATATTTAGATAGAAGATCTGAAAAACAGTAGTCCTCTAATAAATATTGAGGATATTTAATATAATGAGGTAAACGAGAAAGTCTAAATGGATAACAAATAAATCCTAATCACAGATAAAAATGCTGGTTGAACAGATAAAATGTAGGAAATAAATAATATGTATATACACATGTATGTACGTGTCCATTTCTTTACATGTAAATTATATATAAGTGCAAGTTGAAACAAAATATAGCTCTTCTGCTTAGGGCTGTTTTTGGTGTTACCAGTGAAAGAAAGGAGATAAACAAAACAGAAATTTACTGTTTCTCCCAGGTTAAATTTTTGAATAAATCAAATCAACACATCACAGAATTTTATGGCTAAAAGAAGCCCAAATCATTACCTAGTCCAATTCTCTAGCTCAGGAAATTAGGGTGTTAAAGTTGTGAATTAGAAAAAGTCACACAACAAATTGGAAGTAAATCTGGAACTAAGACCCACCTCTCCCATGCCATTTTTATGATTCCCTTTGAAGTGTATTTCCCCTGTACTTAGGTATGCATTGTTTATACTCCTTGGGACAACATCTCTGTTTCCTAGTACTACAGATATATATGTGTCAAGAATCTGCACAATTTAAAGATAAGTCAAAAGTCAATAACTTGAACTTTTGGCCATCAAACTTTTTACTAAGCCAGTGTTCCCAAACTCACCTGATCCTAAAACCCCCTTAGTAAGAACAGATTTGCAGGCTGTACCCCAGACCTTCTGAATCCAGGGTAGTAGCTCAAATCGGTATTTTCTCAAGCTCAGGTCATTCTACAGTGAGGCAAGTGTGAGAGAAATTGCACTACTAAAAAATATCTATTTTTCTTCCTCAGTGTTGTTGCATAATATGCACAAAATCCCAATAGGAATTGGGAAGAAGAGAAATTAAAGTTTTAGATAATTCTGAACCTAGACAGCTGAGAGAAGTAAAGGTAGTTCAAAAGATGCCAATAAACACTTTAAGTTACCAATTTTTATTTATTTAATTATTGGCTGGAGGAGAGATGTGATACTTTAAAGCAGTGGTTTCCAACACTGCTTGAATATTAGAATCATCTGTGAGGCAGCTAAAAATATGCACATGTCTAGACATAGAGAATCTAGTGTGGGGCTTGAGGCTGGAGCCCACTCAAGGGTAGTTTTAAAATATTTCAGAGATGATTCTGATACTTAGCCAGCGTGGAGAGGCACCTTTACTGAGAAGAAACCCCATACGCATTCCTATCTGAGTGCTAGCACTGGTTGAAATAACAGAGGGAAGTGCTCAGGAAAGCAAACGTGCTCAATGTAGCATTTGTAAGAGCTGAAGAATGAATCATCCTCTGCCCTGGCTCACTCCAAGTGTAGGAGGCTGCACATCTTCTCCACTGAGGACAGCGCCTGATTTGCCAAGGCTTCTTTAAGTCTAAGGACATAAGTGATCCCTAAACAGCAGCCATCAGAGTTATTAAGAATGGGGAATCAATGAAGTGGCCTGACAGCTTTATGGAGTCTGATAAATGAGTCCACAAGACAAACTGAGTTGAATGAGGATGGCCCACTGACCTATAATAGGAGCAACCATTTACATTTGTGGGGTGCCCTTACCTTTAGAAAGCACATTTCGTCCTTGGCAAACACGGACATCTGTTATGGCCAAAGCACTATAGGATACACATCTAAATAAGATGGGGGGCCAACCCTCAAGGGACCAACATAGGTGAGAGGATCAGATCTATGCACAACTAATGGCAATAAATCAGGAGCCTGGGTGCCAGGTGGGGCAGATGAAAATGAAACTAAGTTGTTTGGAATTTCCTGAGTGGGCAGCAGAGCAGAGAGCCATTGAAAAACTTTTCAAATTGCACTGCCATGATTAGGGTTCCTGACAGCAGGAATTATTGAGAGAGAAATTTTTGAAATAAATTCAGTTTGGAGACAACAATAGTGTAAGACAGAAGGACTCTCTAACCTATAAAATCATGTAAACTCTCAGCTGTCTTAGTCATAGGTAGGGCAAGTATCAATAGCCTCATCTTATTAAAAAGGGACAAAATAAGTAAATTGAGGCAAAGTGAGGTCAACTGACTTGTTTAGACAGGGTGGCCACTCTGTAATTAAAGGCAGAGGGAGATTTTGGCCCAATATAATTACCTAAAAAAAGATCGCTAGAGGAAGGAGGCCCTTGTGGTGACAGGGTTACTTACTTCACTCAGATGTGTCTTCAATTCCTGCACTTTTCTGTATTCTGGAGTGTCAAGCACCACTTTGTATTTGTCTCGCATCTTCCTTGCATTATCGGTGTACAGGTAATTAGACTTTAAAAAACAGCAATGGAAATACAAGTTGATTAATCACTTCAGGAATTGCATGTCATGGTCACATGTTGTCTTTCAAATAGCTGGCATGTGCAAGCCTCACTGACCCTCCCTGTGTCCTGGAGGTCTTCCCAAGCAGGACCAAAAATAACCATCATTTAACTAAGCTCATTACCTTTTTTAGGAAGCACAGATCATCTTGAGTGGGTCATGACTTGCTCAGTGAGTTAATGGCAAATTTCCCCTTAACAGAAGCTACAGACAAAGATTCCTTCTGCCCAGCTTTGTGAAGCTGTGCAGGAGGAGCTGCGTGTTGGGATGGTGTGCACTCACCCAGAGCTTCCGCAGGTGCCGGGAGCGGACCATGTCAGGAGTGTCATACAGGAAGCAGCCTAGTCCCCTCAGGATCTGCAAGTCTTCTTTGTATTTAATCTGTGTCACAAACATAGAAATATAGCTGGTCATGAGCAAATATAAATCAAGAACAAATAAGACAGAGCAGTGATACTTTTTTAGTGATGGATCTTTCATTTTGGTTCAAAACATCCACCCTGTACTCTGAGTTTGCTTGAACTCAAATAAGTCATAGGTTTAAAAAAATTTTTTTTAACTTATTTATTTATTTATTTTTGGTTGCATTGGGTCTTTGTTGCTGCACTCAGGTTTTCTCTAGTTGCAGCGAGCAGAGGGCACTCTTTGTTGTAGTGTGTGGGCTTCTCATTGTGGTGGCTTCTCTTATTGTGGAGCATGGGCTCTAGGCGCGCGGGCTTCAGTAGTTGTGGCACATGGGCTCAGATGTTGTGGCTCATGGGCTCTAGAGTGCAGGCTCAGTAGTTGTGACACATGGGCTTAGTTGCTCTGCAGCATGTGGGATCTTCCCAGACCAGGGCTCGAACCCGAGTCCCCTGCATTGGCAGGTGGATTCTTAACCACTGCGAGACCAGGGAAGTCCCGCAGGTTTTTAAAATTTAAATTGCTAACCCTGAACTGAGAAGAGGATATGGCTATTATTTTATTATTATATGGATGAAAAATACCATAGATTAAATGGAGTGGTATTTTATGAGAAGTAAACATACAAGGAGAAAAGAAAAACTTCAGCAGGAAGTAGCTAAAGTGGGTGGGAGCAGGGGTGAGTAGGAGAAAGATACTAAACATGACTTGGACAGAGGCCACTTGGAGTGAGGAGCTGGTAATGATTTGGTGTTGAATGTAGAATGGTGGTCAGCCATTCTTGTATCTCCCAAGTGGTCCTCTTACTACTATTTCCATAGCTGGAGAAATATGGGGTCCTGCTTCCACACTGCTTTACCTCCAAGTTCTACACTCAGTTTAGAAGTTTACTCAATGCAAAAGGCTGCTCAAAGACTGGTTGGCTTACATGCTGAGAGCAAGCCTGCCTCTTGGTAAGAGTCTTCCAGAAAGACCCGTATGAGATGCTTACGTCACTGGTGATGTCTCCCACGTAGCGGCAATGGAGCACTTGGGGTGTGAATGGCAGAGAGATCATCTGGCCTTGCATCTTGAAGAAGTCTGATTTGTAAATCAACTACAGGGAATAAAATGCCCATAAACACATAAATTAGAGACCGAATGGTTGACATTCATCCCTGGGTTCCATGGTCTCCCCTCTCTCCTAAGAAAATACCCACCTCGCTGACAGCCTCTTGTGTCTTCCTGACTTGGCGGATTTCAGGCGTGTCGGGAGTTGTGTGGATCTTGTCTTTCAGTTTGTGGTACAACTGTCGATACAGTCTCTACATTAGAGGGAAAACCATTCCAGATGGTTAGTGTAGGATGATGAGGGCATCTATACACTAATCAACAATCAAATATTGTACATATTTAAAGAGCCATGAGAAGTGAGATTAAGGATACAGAAAATGATTGAAATTAGAAAAAATAGAAAGTGATATTTATTTTGTTTGGGTGAAGAATTCTGAGCACAGTCTTTCCACTTTCTATCAGATGGTTGGATAGTAGGGTTAGATATTCAGACCAATAGTTTATGTAGAAAACCAGGTTTATGAGTCAGACTAACATGCAACCTTACTAAAGATTTTTGAATACAAATGTCAAAAGAAGGAATCAATTTGCATTATAATCTATGGATGGGGTGGGTCTCTACAATGGCATTACCAAAATAAAAAAAACATTGCCACAGGATATCAGTATCAAAATGGTGAAAAAAAGGATCTCCTTACTCATTTCTGATGTGTAAGTTTATAGCTGAAATACAATTAATTCTTAATGCATTTCAAACAAAGCCATGGTCTTTGAAACTCCTCCACAGAACTAACATTTACAGTACCTCGCTGGTAACGTTGTTGACCCTTCGGACATTGACAAATGGGACGTCATTGGGTCCAAGGGTATACCCATTTGCCTTCATGTGTTCATAAACTTCTTTGTACTTGAACTGCAGACGCAAAGTGAGAATGAGGTCACTGATGGGTGAACAGAGAGTAAGCATCACATTTCTCAAATGGAAAAGGGCGGTTGCTTTCATTTGAAAATTACTCTCTAAGCATTAAGTATGAAAAAAAGTCACTGACAAAATTTTTGTAATAATCTGAGTCTTGAAAATTATTTGTTGGCTAATAAAGCCAGGTCCAGAAAGGAATACAACTCAGGGTTGCCTAGATTAAATCTGTTTGTAAGTAGGTATGCAAAATGCAAGAAAAACCTGTATTTTTAGTCCCAATATGGCTAGGAAATTAAGAAATGCAAAGCAGAAACAAGAGACCAATTGTAAGACTGATGGATGAATGGCTTTATAGACTATTTAAAAAATGATGTTAGGGGCTTCCCTGGTGGCGCAGTGGTTGACAGTCCGCCTGCCGATGCAGGGGACACGGGTTCGTGCCCCAGTTGGGGAGGATCCCACATGCCGCGGAGCGGCTGGGCCCGTGAGCCATGGCCGCTGGGCCTGCGCGTCCGGAGCCTGTGCTCCGCAACGGGAGAGGCCACAACAGTGAGAGGCCCGCGTACTACAAAAAAAAAAAAAAAAAAAAAAAAAAAAAAAAAAATGATGTTAGAAGATTAAATCTGTGACTCTGTTTTGGAAACCATATTATTGGGCCACAGACTATGGGACTTTGCTGGTCAGCAGGTTTGATTTCCAGGACTCTGGAGGGCAATGTGGAATGAAGAGCTCATTCTTCAGCTGATGGTTGGTTTGTGGGTATGACCTGAAGGCCAGAGTCACTGGGATAGCCTACGCTTCTTCAGGCCTTGTTCACCAAGTCCGAACCTGACACTAGTGGGAAAGGTTGGTATCAGAGCTAATGCCTGGGCAATGCTCTCAGGTAGTGAGAGTCTAACTATCCCTCTGAGATTTCTATGAAATGGGCACAGAGGGTAAGTAGTGGGGCACGTATCAGAGCCTTTCCTTTCAAAGGAACACGCGGTGATGTTGCATCTTCTGCAATGAAATGTTGCAGAAGGAAGACAACACTATCGCTACACAGCAGTAGTGCATGTATGAAGTTGCATTTCCAGTAGATGGCTTGGGATAGTTCAGGATGCTTCTGTGCCAAGGCCAAAAGAAGTAGAGGCATCATGGCAGCCATGATCCCTAAGCCAAGGTAACTGAGTGATGCAGATACAACCCCATGAAGATCCTACGCTAACCCACTGGGCTACCCAGGCACTGCCGAATTGCAGGAGCAGCACCCCTAGAAAACACACGGTCTCCCCTTCGCTGCTCCCATCATTGTATCATGTTGAAACTTCAGGGTGTGATTAGGGGGATGAGAATAGACTATTAACAAATATTAGTGTCCCCCTGCCCACTTTAAGCCCCATCTTAATGAAGAGGAGACCACTCACATAGCTGCTCATGTATCGGGTGTCCTTGGTGTGTTTGAAGTGAGGAGTGTCAACCGGAAGCCTATATCCAGTGGGCAGGGAGTGCAGGCCAGCTCTTCGGTATAGATGCTGCCGGGATAAAGAAGAGCAGGTTAAATGAGAGCTACATCAAATGACTGATCTAAGTTAAACAAGTCAGATCCAGGTTTTCAATTTGATACTTACTGTACTTACACTCACTGAATTGATTTCAAGAAGAAATTAACTAAATTCTAAGAGTCAAGCAATGAATCAAATTACTCTTAACATATTGCTTTCAAAAAAAGAGCAATGAGTGAAGGGGTTTATAGAAAATAATCCTCTGTGTTTCTAAACATATGCCTGGTTGACTGCATGGCAACCAGCAAGAATTTGGGAAAAGTAAATAGGTACCTAGTGCCACCTCTGTGGTTAACCCTACCCTTAGCTGATATTCAAGCCATCACCAATCCCCGAGATAGTCATAATTATAAGATGCATCTTTGGAAGCCCCCAGGGCCCCATAAATACAGTGTCTTGATGTTAGGTTGTCAGGTCAGGAGGCTCATATTCCTGGCAGGAGGAGGAAAGGAGTTTCTATCTGTGATTTGAAATAGTCTGTCTCTCGGGGGAGCTAAAGGAGTAAGAATAGTATTTAAAATATTAAAAACCAAATTACTTTTAACATTCAGTATAGGATAGTAGCATTAAAGGTGAGACCAAAGTAGCACCACCAGATAACAAAGAACAGGGATATTAAATATGTGAGTGGAATCTAGTTTCCTTCTCTTCTGAATTCCAACAGCAATTTCTAGCTTTATCTCTTATTGTACTGAATAAATAGTCTTTTATGATTATCTGCCTTGTCTTTGTCATCTTGTCTTGGATTTTAAGCTTTTTGAGAGCAGAGATAGTAGACTGACCCTGTTCTATGTAACTTCTATGCAAGCATTGCTCCAAAAATGCCCACTGCTTGCTCTCAGCCAAGAGGGAAGACAAGCAGTGCACTGTTTTTTGTTTTGTTTTGTTTAGCTCATGTGAATGAAACAGCCTTTACAATTTACAAGGTCAGGATGTAAACTGTAAAGGCTGAGGATGCCCAAGCCAAGGCCACTTCTACAGAGGCCTGGCCCTCATCAGCTGAGTCCTGGATTTCTGCTGGGCACTCTGTCCAGGTCTCATTTCTCACCTCACTCTGGAGCTTGTGTGCATGAAGGGCCCGGTCCAGATCCACAGTTTTTGTGGTTGGAGCCACTTTGCCTCTGACGCTGTGCACGTAGTCATGGTGGTAGACGGCCTGGGTGCAGAGAGAAGCAGAGTGAGCTGAGTGGACTACGGCAGCAGGGTTAGAAAGAAGCAAAGTAAACGCAAACCCAAGTCTCCTATTATAAAAAATAATAGCCTGCTCCCCTTTGACTTGGGAACTCTATCTCATATACTGTGCTTTGCCCACCAGGACCACAGCCAGGGTATATGGACCTCACACTGAAAAATCAGTGGAAGAGTCAACTCAGGTACAAGAAGAGGAAGAGTGGGCATTTTACCACTACCTATTCCAAAAGAGTAAGTTTTCACATCCTGACTCATTGGTGGGAGTTAATATTTGCTTATTAACCTTTGGGGTTAATAAAAAAAAAATGGGCAGCCTGCCCTGTGTCACTGTGCCATTACAGGGGGTGCTTTCTATCCACTTTCTACTCATCTGCATAAGGATGCTGAGGCTTGGGGGATTAAGAGCTTCTCTCAAGCCTCACTGATTATGCGTGGTAGAGGCCACATCTGTAACTGCAGAGACCTTCCCCTCCTCATCCTACCATACTGAGCACTAATGTATTAGAAGGCTGATTCTACGAGGCATAAACCGTTGCTTACGACACAAGGATACAAAAGTAACCTTGGAAGCTCTAAAAGCTTTTTAAATCCATGGATTTCATAGATTTGGATCACTTACAAGGCCGCCCCAGGAAACTGATGGAACATATCAGGTTTTAGGAAATAAGAGCAGACTCTTAAGTACTTTCTAAGGCACCAACTCTGGTTTCCCATTGAGAAAAGGCCTGGCCTTGTCCTACTTTGGTTTTTCCCACTTCTGCTGGAGCAGTGGCCCTGTCTTTACTCTCCCGGCAGTAACCTTCCCAGTGGGCACTTACGTCACTTAGTTGTTTCCCACTTTTGACAGCCTGAACATAGATGGGAGTGTCAGTAACCAACTTGTAGTTATTCCTTGTTTTCTGCACGTGAGCTTTGTACTTGATCTGCCGAAAGGAAGAAAATAAGCCTGTGTTAGACCATTCATTATATTAGAAATTGCTGGTTTTCACAGAGGGTTTGGTTGCTTTTAACTCATGGCATTTACATACATTAGCCCTTATTCAACAGACTAACATGCACTTGAATTTTATAACAATCGGCATAATCAATGCTTACAGTCACATGGATCTTTTTGAGTCTTCTAGGAGGCTTGACAACTGCTTTCCTAGGAATGTTTAAGCTTTCTTCCTGAAATCTTGATTATAGTATTATTTTGCCTAGCTAATCCTCTTTACAAATAGACCCCATCTATAACATCAAAGACTCCTAACAAATGAGTTTTTTCTCATGAGGATTATGTGTGCAGTAATACATCCAAAATAGTTCAGAAGGTGGCGAGAAGAGCCAGGGGTCCCTTCTCCACCAGAGGACAGTGGGACAGCTCATCTGCATTGTTTGCACTCCTGAGAAATGGGCGCTCTGCCCCGCAGCATCTTCTTCCAGCTCAGCCATCCTCAGCACCACTTGAGACGCAGCTAGGTGTGACAATGTCTATACTTTACATACTCTCTCCTTGACGCTAGACTACACAGAGAAGGAAACATACTTTAAAGAGCTAAAAAAACAAAAAACAAGGCAAACTCACATCATTGCGTAGATCGTAAGCATGCTTGGCGTGGAGAATCTCAGGAGTGTCCCAGATGTAGCAACCAATGCCTTTCAGCCAGTTGAGATCATCCTTGTACACAATCTAGGGGATTGCATCAGATGGAGGGGGTCAGAAAAAGAAAACTTTACTGTAACTTTAACACCAAAGACATGGACACCCTCCAGACCCAGGATGACCTTGTGGAACGAAAAGCAAGACATTATGCCCTGAGGCCGTGGGTGTCCTGGAGACAACAGCATAGAGAGCCCTGCTTCCAGGGATGGCCCCGAATTCCTGACAGACCTATGGTGTATAGAAAAGCAATACTGGAAGAGGGCTGAGCTGAAGAACCAGGTGAAGAATGAGGTGAGTCAGTCTCTCTTCAGGGTGGGCGTATGGGCCTGGGGAGGAGAGATCTTCATAAGCAATGGGCTTACATCGCTGATCTCGTCTGTGACCTTCCTGACGTGACTGTTGATTTGCAAGTCGGGGTGGCAAATCCACTCGTGGAGGTGAAGGCGGTAATCGACCTCGCTGATTTTCTTCTGAGAATCCTTAGCAGTAACCATCTCTACCATGTCGGGCACCACGTGGATTTTCATCTTGTTCTTCTCATAAACTGATCTGTACAGGCGCTGTGAAGATAATGTAACGTGCCAGTTACACAGGGAATTATGCAAGGAATCATGGCGATATGTGCCTTTCTTAGACACCAGAGAGGTCAGGGGAACCAATTTACAGCAGTTGGTTGGGGGCGGGGTGGGGACTCAAAGTTTCTGACACTTTCTACAGATTCATGGCAGTGGGGGAAGCAGTATGGACTGAAAGAACACTTAGCTTCCTCACACGTGCATGGTCAACGCCATACGCGTTGTTGAACAGAACATGTTCTGATTTATAGTTCGTGGCTCCGTTACTTGACTTTTGAAGCCAGCCTTTGGGGTCACTTACGTCGATGTTAAACTTGCCAACTCGGAGGCACCGTGCCGTGTTCAGATCATCTTCAACAGTTTTGGGTAAAGTATAAAGAGCTTTGAACTTTTCATATTCTTCCCGATATTTGTTCTATAGAGAGAAAATACAAAGGAAGAAACACAGTTTTGAAGAGTAATGGATCTGAATTGTTAAAAACGCATGAGACTTAACAGAAGGACCCGACTCTAAGATGGGCCACCTTGGGGTCAGCACTTCTCTGAGCTTGTTTCCTTGTCTGTGGCCACAGGCAGAGGTGGCACAGTGCCTGCCTCCAGATTACCTGAGGATTAGAGCAGACTGTGTGTAAATGTTCATTAGGTACCGGTTTTAAAACCCCTGTACCAATACTGGTACTTCTACTGTTACCACAACTACTTTTAAAGATTATGTAATTTTTAAATGATCTCTTTTGTGATATTGGTTTTGTTTTTCTTAACCATAAGTGAAAGATGAAAAATGTACTCAGGAATTTCTTTCTTTTTAAATAACTGACAAGCCTGATGCTTAAGAGACTCAATACTTGAATTTCAGTTTCTACAAGGTTTTCCAAAAATACAGTGCAACTAACTTCTATGGGAAAACCAATGTCTAGTTCTTAAGCCATATTGCCTATTAATTAATCCTTCATGATTTCATGAATTAGGAAGTAAGGCCCTTACAGAGGCTGAGATCCAATCTCCTAGCACATAATAAAATAACAATTCTCTCACAACTCAGAGACCCACATCTCAGTAAAAAAAAAAAAAAAAAAAGAAGAAGAAAGGAAAGATGGGAGTATATATGTATATATATACAGAACTCCAGTAAACCCCTTCACTGACTGGAAACTAAACAAAATTCCCATCAGAATTTTCCATAACATTAGTTCACATACTCCTTACATCTAAGCTATTCTTCAATTATAAAGAAGATAGTATTCTGTGATTTTTTTCATGACTAAAGGAAAAAGTCTTTGCTGAACTTTCTGAATCCTATCTACAAAAATTCTCTTCCCAAATGAAAAGCTTGCTCCTTTGGGCTAGTCTGTTTGCAATCTTCCAAATAGAGTTGGCTCTGGGAAAAATCATATAGATTTAACTTTTCCTCTGGGTAAAAATTAAATTAATTCCATACATTGTCTAACAAAGTCTTTTTCTAAACTATGACTCTCTAGGACCATTAAACAGTAGTGGAATCAGTTTCCTGGGTCATCAGCATTTAAGTGAAGAGAATAGAATTGAAAGATCAGGATGCACTGCCTTTAGTGTAGCGATAAGTACTCTTCTGTAAAATGCTTATATCAGAAGGCACTCACAAAAACTTCAGTTGTGTGTGTGTGTGTGTGTTGACTTGCAGTACAAAATAAATCTCTCAGTGTGGGTCATGGTCAAAAAAAAAAAGATTTGAGAAATACTGGTCTAAAGTGTTACATAAAATGTTCATAATTAAGAAGTAAATGTCTCTAATAGAAGTAAAGTTTCTGAAAGAGAATTAGGCTTATTAGAACTGCAGTGAAGGTTATAGGGAGTTTTACAATAAAAAGTTTTACTTAAGAACATATTAGGCATAAAGGGTTAAAAGTGCTAAGATTTTATACTATACTATATTTAAACAGCTCATGTGATTTAGGATTTTAAAAAAATTATGTCTATACCTAAGAAAAGTTCTGTTTTAAAAAAATTGAATTTCAAGATTTTTAAATTTTTATATTTCATAGTGATAAAGATAATGATTTACTTTTAAATCATGTATTTGGGTCTGGTGCAATAACTAGTTCCCACATTCACTGTTTATTTTTAAGGGTACAATTTATTTATTTTTTATTTTTTTAATTAATTTTTATTGAAGTTTAGTTGATTTACAATGTTGTGTTAGTTTCTGCTGTACATCACTGGTTTATTTTTTATAGCAATGTCCACATAATTCTATTGGAAAAGAGTATTTTGTATGGCATATTATGTCCTATACCTATTCCCATTTCTGGCTAAAATAGAGTGTATCCATCCATGTCATTTTCAGGCAGGCAGCCTAAAAGGTCACATCGTTGTCCTTCATGTAAGTGTCTGTGACTCTCTCTGGACTTCAGGGCCCTTGAGAGGAAGCATAAGTGCACAGACTTTGTGATGACAAAGTGTCTGGAGTTATTTGCTGGTGTGCAACACAGGCAACACAGGAATCAGCCAGAAACATTTTGGAAGTGGAGGGTAGGGAAGGGTAAAGGGTGGTGGGAAGGTTATCATATCTGTACTTGACTTACATGGCTGGCCAGATCCTTCTGGTTCTTGACGTGTGTCAGGGACATGGTGTTGGAAGGCAGGATATAGCTGGTGGCTTTCACTCTATCCCAGGCCTCCTTGTACAGGTTCTATAGGGGTTAAAAATCTTCTTGTGAACACAGAAAAATGCAATCTGGCTAGCTTCCAGCAGTGGATCTTTCCTCTGTTTTTGTCCTTCTCAGACATTTCCTAGCAATCCCCAGATCTTCTCACTCTGTAGGAGCCAAGTACTCCTAAGTGAATAACGGGTTTAATGTCATGACCATAATTTCAGAGTCCATTATTTTGTTCTCTACCATAGCACTTATCACAGTTTGGCAGTTATCAGAGGTTTCAATACCATATTCATTCCCTCATAGGTCTAGGATTCCTGGAGGATGAAAACCACTAACATTAAAATATATATGAATATATATATATATATATTTAAAAAGATTAAAAAAATGTTTCCACTTCTAGGTATTTATTTACTCAGGAGAAATAAAAAGTTATGGACACACAGAACCTATATGCAAATGTGTATAGCAGCTTTATTCATAATTGTCAAAAACTGGACACAACTCAGATGTCCTTCAGCTGTGAATGGAAAAACAAACTGTAGTTTGGAATATTGTTTTTGCTATAAAAAGGATAAACTATTGATTTAGGCAGCAATGTGCGTAATACATAAATGCATTTTGCTAAGAGAAAGAAGCCAGACCTAACGGCTACATATCATATACTGTGATCACATTTATGTGACACTCTGGAAAAGGTAAAACTATAGGGACAGAAAACAGCTCTGTGGGTGCCAGGGGAGAGGAGAGGGGCAGCAAAGGGACAATGTGGAGGTAATACAGAATTTTTCTGTATCTTGACTATAATGGTGAAAACATGACTCTATGCATTTGTCATAAGCCACAGTACTACATACCACAGAGTGAAATTTACTGTATGCAAATTAAAACAACCAACCAAAGAATCAGCCAGAATGGGGGAGGTGACTAAAATGGAATACAAACTGTAGCAAATAAATCTGATTGTAATACAAATGTATAACAAGACTACAGTGAAGGAAGTGGTGAAGAAAACAACTGAGTTAAGTAAATTTGGAAAATGGTAACTTGACTGGATACTCTAAGGCTATAGGCAAATATAACTGCACACAAAATACCCTACTCTAGGGCTCCCCTGGTGGTGCAGTGGTTAAGAATCCACCTGTCAAGGCAGGGGACATGGGTTCAAACCCTGGTCCCGGAAGATCCCACATGCTGCGAAGCAACTAAGCCTGTGCGCCACAACTACTGAGCCTGAGCTCTAGAGCCCATGGGCCACAACTACTGAGCCCACGTGCCACAACTACTGAAGCCCATGTGCCTAGAGCCCGTGCTCCGCAACAAGGGAAACCACCACAATGAGAAGCCCGTGCACCATAACGAAGGGTAGCCCCTGCTCTCCACAACTAGAGAAAGCCCACACATAGCAACAAAGACCCAACGCAGCCAAAAATAAATAAATAAATAAATTTATTTTTTAAAAAAACCCTACTCTAGTTAGTAAATTTGTTTCTCACAGGCGTGTTAGAGATTCTGAAAATACTTTATGTGGATACAAGGGTTGCACAAATAAGTAGATATATCATAGATTATGAGAGGCAGGCTTTTCACTGGAAAGGAAATAGAAAGTCACAAGTTGGAAAAATAAGTTACACATAAGGAAAGGGTGAAGGATAGAATGAACCCTGTGGTGTTGAATTGCATTGAAGGTATCAGTATGAACTCATGGTTTTAAAATATAGATACAGTTAGGTAAGTATAGAAATAGATACAGATATGTATGCATACATGGGTTAGTATACATGCATATATTTCTAAGCTCTGTCCACTTAGAGGGCCTAGGAACAATGACATCCTAGTAGTAATGAGCACACTTAGTGCTTAAATCTTGGTTCAAAATACCATTCTCCAATAAAATAAACTGGGATTTCTTAGAGAGGTGGCTGATTCCAGGTCTGGAACAGGGAAAATACAGATGAGCCTGGAACATCTTGTGGTGCCAAGCAGTAAGGCAGCGCTCAAAAAACATGTGATTGGGTGTATCAAGGGGACACAGGAGTCACCCTGAAAGAGCTCCCCATAGCAAAGCTGAAACCATTTGAGCAACAAAATAAATAACAATATTAGACTCTACCATAGAATAAAATAAATACCCATGAGCCAACACTGATATAAATAAATATGTAAACAAACCAACAGTGGAGAAGGAACAGCTCTTTCTTACAGAAGAATTTCAGTTAATAAATGTATATAGAAGAAAAAAGGGAAAGAGAAAATCACTAGTAGGCATATTCCACAGTAATAATTCTTGCAGGCAAGCTCCATCAATGGATGTTAAAACATACGAGAGAAAGTATAAGGACAAACAGGATATTTGCATAGTCCCAAAGGATCTCTTCCAAGATATTTATTAATAACAAAGGTAAAACTAGTAACTTTACAGTGGAGCATCTCGGCAGAGAGCAACCTAACCAAGTGATCAAGGTCATCACAAGTTATTGACATTATGTACCACCTGCTATGGTGTGCTGAGAAGGGTGCATCAATTCTGTGTTATTTTTGCAAAAAAAAGAAAAGGGCATACCTTTAATCTAATCATGAGAAAACATCAGATAAGTCCAAATTGAGGAAAGAATACTAGCCAGTTATTCTACAAAATAACTTGGCTAGTAGTCTTCAAAGTGTCAAGATGAGAAAAAGACAAGGAAAGATTGAGAAATTATCAGATTAGAAGAGACTAAGGAGTCAAGACAACAAAATGCAATGTGGGATCCTGGATTTGGCATCTGGAACAGAAAAGCAGGTTAGTGGAAAAACTGGTGAAGTCTGGATAAAGCCTATAATTAACATTGTAACAATGTTAATTGCTTAGTTTTGATAGTTGTACTATAGAGAAAAGTATGAGGAAATTCTCTGTACTATTTTTGCAGTGTTTCTGTAAATCTAAAATTAATTCAAAATGAAGTTTAAAAATGTAACCAATTCAGAGGCAGGAAAAAAAGTGTGCCTCTGTTGGTCTGTAAGTCACTGGCCAAGGGAGAAGCCACAGAAAAACAAGTCTAGGGTCAACAAAGAAGAGCTTCAACAGTACCTGTCTGCAATAAGGAAGGAGTTGGTGAATTTGTGTCAACTGCATGAAATAGAACAATATTCAAATCGGGGCTGATTTACTTGTAACCATGAGGACTTACAAGATAAAGTAGGAGTTTAAAGGTCCAGGCAAAAGATTGGAAAGACCTTTGGGGGTAAGGTTGTCTGTCCCTTTTCATCTCTTATTGTCTATAAAGGTGAAAAAGGTAACTCAAATACAGATAAAAGAAAGAGAACTCAACTCACACTGCTATACAGATCCTTCAGATTCTTGGTTCTGTCATAATCCACTGTTTCTAGAACTGTCGTATATTTGTCTTTAATCTGATGATAATTTTCTTTATATTTCACCTACAGACAAAAAGGATGGGTTATTCTTTTCTATTGTTTGACAATATGTAAAGACAATAACGGCTTGTCCTGGGAGAGAAGTATAAGGAAGACACACCTCACTGGCATTAATGCCGCTTTGAAGAGCAGTCACGTAAAGCGGTGTATCTGTGACCAGGTTATAATTTTTCAGATTTTCTTTACCTGCTGCCGTGTATTGTATCTGTGAAGAAAAAGAAAAGTCACCGAAAATGGTAAAATGCAGGTCTTCCATCAGCTTTAGCAGTTTGTGCCTACTTAGATGTACCTTTATTTCTGGGTTTCTGCTTTAATCCTAACAGAGGATACGTTGTACAGTTTGAGACTTTGCATGGCTGTCAAAACTAACAGTTTCTCTTGACCAAGAGTGGAGTCTAGATCTTTGCCACGTCACTTCTTCCTTGTGTTGTTTTTTCCATGCCTATACTCCATCCCTGACAGCAGCCCCTCAATTTCAACATTCCATTAGTCTGCCCTATCCAAGCTGAATTTCTGCTGGGAAATTTCCCAAATGTCTACTTTTTACTTCAAGACTTAACTATTTATGGTCAAAGTATGCATGTACGTTCTACTCCCTGCCAGTTAACCTGATCAACTAAGGTGTAGATGCTTGAGAGTAGTTCACTCTGAAACACCTCCCAGATAACTTTCTGCTGTAAATGTCTATAGCCTTAAATCACAGGAGAGACTCAAACTGAGGAAGGCCAGCACCAGAACAGGCCACCAGAGAGGTTTTATTGGGCAGGGGCCTTTGGTTCCCTTAGATCATGCACTGTCAAAGCTGCTTTCTCTGCAGCACAGGGACAGCCTTGCTATCACTCCACTGGGAGCACCATGGAGCTCATCAATCCACAGTGAGCTAGTCCCTCTAAGAAGATGGCTCACCTGACTCTGGAGGTCATATGATTTCTTGGCCTGGAGGATCTGGGGTGTATCCCAAACGTAGCATCCAATGCCTTTCAGCCAATTCAAGTCACTTTTATACACATTCTGCAAGAAAGAAGAAACTGTGAAAGGTGACAGGTACTAACTGAATTTACAATCAAGCATTTGATAATTTCCTATCAGCCCTTGGCTGTGCTTAGTACTTAGCAGTCATAGGGTGGGTTTCTCAACACCTGGAAGGTCTTTAATGCCCTGGTCTAAAGAAGTTTAGGAAGAGGAGAGCAACAGCTAAGTTTTAGTCTAGTGTTGAACAGATAAAATATTTAACATAGGTGCCTCATTGCTCCAAGGGGATCCTTACACCAAAAAAAGGTTACTCATGCCACTTTGTATTGAAAAGCAGCAGGGTTTAGGAATACAGGGACAATTAGAACATGGGGCCCCAGGCAGGGCTGGGTGAAGTCTGTAACTTAGTCAACCTGCAGAAAGGACATCATACATCACTCAACATCTCCTGCGCGTTTTGGACCCGCATAACATTGGGTTCTTCTGGAAGAGACGTCCACTGGTGGAAGTAGTGTCGGTACTCCAGGTCACTGAGGATGTACTGGCACCTTTTAGCCAGCACATGATTCATCATATCATTGGGTATATGAATATTTGCTTTGGTGTCCTCATAATGTCTTCTGTAGTTCAACTAAAGAATAATATATTTTTAAAGACAAAAATAAGAAAGGAATTAAATGTAAATTATTCTCATCAATCTTTTTTATAGTCTTATTTTCAACATAGATCAATACCTTTAGAATAGACTAAGGTTAAAAAATGACACTTTAATATACTCTTCTTCTTTAAAAATTTCCCATCCTTTTATAACACAGGGTAAAGAGTGACTTTGTTTTCTCCTTTTCCCAAATACAGAGCCCTCACTGTGTTTGGAGGAGGCGGGAGAGAAAGGGTGAAAACTCACAGCCATCAGAGGTGCACAGGGCTAACTGGCAGGGGCGGGGGACAGTCTCAAGACTGGCTCATTCCTCACCATCCCACCCCGCCCCCAGCTAATCTTGAACCAAAGGGCAGATTATAAATAGGCAGACTATTATTACACTTAAGTGTGCAGATCCTCTGTTACAGTGAACTTTGCTTACCGCACTCCTCATCTTTTGGAAATCCAGACAGTGAACCACGTTGGGGAACTCACTGATTTCTTTTCCAGCCAGGTAGTGACCCTTCAGCTTCTCATAGGTCTCTTTGTATTTAAGCTGTGAAATAGGTGCAACATTGAAAATCACTGGGACTTTCTAACCAGCCCTTTGTGACTGGAAAGACTCTCAAACTTATGAAAGGAAAAAGTCCTACTAACCTCACTGTTCACAAAGTCAGCATGCTTGGCTCCAACAATGGGAATATAGCGTTCGTCCAAGGTGTAGCCATAGGCCTTGTTTCCCTCCCACGCTCCTTTATACAGTATCTAGAACAAAGAAAGGTGTATCAACAAAAGTTTGCATTCAACTTCTTTCAGATGCCACTCGAAAGAAAATGGTAAAATCAAGGTAAAATACTCATGTTTAAAGGCAAGGCTTAAATCTTCATTAACAGCTGTTAGCGTGCGTACCTAAGAACAGGGCAGAGTCTTTGGGCTTGTTGCAAATTAAATCTACAGCCCCCGAGGCATTTTATAACAGAGTTTAACTGTATTTAGAGTTCTAATAAAAGTGAAAACAAATTTGCACACAGAGAGAGAATCACCAAAGATGGCTTCCCATTCGGCATATACACATATACGCTACACACACATCACCTTTAGATTAGCTGAATTAAAATTTGGAGGGCAAGTCCTCCACTTGTTGGCTGGAGATATATGTACATGATTGCTAAAGAGGGACCAGCCTTTCCTCTCTTCTCTCTGTTGGTAGTTGCTTGGTCCTACGTGCGCCCGGAAGTAACGTAGCTCTTGTTAGGTTATTGTCTCTCTCTTTATTTGAATGTCTCCCTCACTTACAGGGGCTCCTGGAGGGTTTGTCTCATTGATCTTTAGCTCCTCAGTGCCTCTCATAGGGCCTGGCACATCACAGGGGCTCAAACAACACCAGCTGGATAAACACTATTTGCCCTGAATAATATGCTACTTCTAATAAACAAGACTAAATACAACAAAAACAATAGATCTCTTTATAAGTTCAGTTGCTCACAAAATCAGCCAAGAATGTGAATACTGACAAGAGCTTAAAATTCGGAACTGAGTTGTATATCACATAAAATGGAACTTACGGTACTGTAGAGTTTTCCCATGTCTTTGGAATGGGTGATATATGGTGTATCTGGAGAAAAGATATACTTGCCCTTTACTAATTTATTAAATGTTTCTTTATATTTTACCTGAGGGAAGAAAACAAAACAAAACCTTTGATTATTCTAAATGTATATTTAAAGTTTCACAAGATCTACCTAGCAAGATAATAATTAGTCTACATTTAGAGATTAACCAACTGGTTAAATTTCACTACATGATATATAATTTACATTATAACTAATATAATGGAAAGTTTTGGATAATAATTTAGATATTATCTAAAAGTGGGTACAGTATACCACCTACTAGTGACTTTTAAGACATTCTCCCCCAAAGATTTTCTTATAATTTACTCCCTATCATCTCACAAGCAGTTATCTGGACTTACACAAGCCTGTTCAACTACAGACAACTAAGTCTCCAGTTTGTGTATCTCATTATACACAAAGCAAACTTACATCACTTTGATTGACTGAGTTAATCTTGGCCAGAACAATCTCTGGAGGATCCACCACGCTTGTAAAGTTAGGATAGTTGGCAAGAGCATCTTTCTTATAGTTTCTCTGCAAAGAAATAGAGACAATTAAGACAGGTGCCTCCGCCCCCCCCACATGGGGATAGGTACATATCCCCACATGGCAGGTAAGGAGGCCAGGCCTTATGTAAGAAGAACTTGCTTTGCTTACCTGATTCACCATTTCCTGGTTCTTGGTAACCCTCACATGGTCTACAGAATCCAGGGGGATCCAACCAATGCCTCGAAGCCACTCCAGGTCAGCTTTGTAGACATTCTGAGAGCAGGAAGGGAGACATGATGCAGGTATAAATGACTCAGGCACAGGATGACAAGCAGCAGGTTAGAAACAATGTTTTCAGAAGCTTTTTAGGGTTTTCTCTCTAGTGGCTGTTGTCTCATTGATTCAATCATGATTTCATCTGTACACCTGAGCAACATTTCTTGAGCCTGTTACTATAAATGAAGAACTATGGAAGGTTATTTGAGGGATAAGTATAAGGAAGGCCTCTAAGTATAAAGAGAAGTTACTTATAAAGTGCAAAGTGGTTAAGGGCTATGAGAGGAAGACCATGCAGATGCTGTGGGAGTTGAGGGTAAGGGACCATTGTTTCCATCTGTGAGCATAAGAGAAGGTTTTACCAAGGAAGTTATAGTTACATAGAAATACATGGGGGCATTTAGACTAAGTAAAGGAAATCACACAAGTAAATGCTCATGTACTGTAGGGTTGGGGGAAGCATCCCTCCAGCCCATCTCTACCCTTCCCCCTCACTTCCTGAATTCTCTCAGGCCATCCCACACCAAATGAAGAGGAGTTGCTAATCTGATTGAAGTTCCACAGTGGTCATCCTCCTGCAGCAACCAGTGAGGTGGGATGTTCAAGTTCACCACCTGTGCTGCAGGTAGTCTTTGACATCCTGTTTCTGTTTTGGTAATGATCAGAAGACCCAGGTAGGGTTAGCTCCTCGGCACACCTGAGCATCACATCGATGCATTGTGTTTCGGTTCCCTAAAGACTGCTGGTGGCAGGTAGAGATCTTGATTCAGCCTTCAGTGGGAGGTGGCCTGAGATATATTCTCCATCCCAGCTTTAAACTCTGCATAAGGGATTCTGGGCCTCATGCAGCTCATCAGTACATTGTGTCCTCTTTGCTTTGATTCCTTGTAAGCAACTCCTTCATAAATGCCATGAGGAAGGAGATGCTTAGCAAAGCAAAAAGGAGGCATTCCCAGGTCCCTGACTATACTATCATCTAATATAGCCAAAATCCCAACTCCATCTCAGCTCCCACCCCAGCCAATTATTATTTTAAATCAGTTGATAATTTTCCATGCAAATGTGAGGAGCTGTTGATGGCAGAGATGGTACAAAAGCAGACTTTTTAAAAATTGACTTTGAAAGTTATTCAGAAATGCACAGTCAGTAGGCAAAGCTGTCCGTCACTGCTCCCAACCTTTCTCTACTTCATATCCAGTCTTAATTACCTTCTGAGAGCAAACTAAGTATTTATGGTCCCAAGTGTCATAGACTGGTGGTTCTAGAATGCTGCTTATGATTCTCAGAGTAGACCATACATTTCTAGATAATTAAGAAACAAAAATCACTTACATCGCTTTGTAGGTCATAGGCCTTCCTTGCCTGAATAACATCATTTTGGTCAGGGTGACACGTCCATTGGTGCAGGTAATTGCGGTAATCAGTATCACTGACAAGGGCCTGCCCCTCCTTGGCCACCAACACTGAGACCATATCGGGAGGTATATTGATGTTGGCCTTTGTTTTATGATAGTGCTGTTTGTATAGTCTGTCATTCTGAATCTGGCCTGCGTGCTCGAACCAAACCAGTTTAGGATCATCTCTCATTGTCGGGACACCAACATAATGACCTTTCTGCTTGACATGGTCAGCTTTGTATTTCAGCTGGTGGGAAGAGGAATAGAGATCCCATCAGCTTTGACAAGCACACAAGGCAAAGGGGGCTTGAAACATCAGCAAACTCAGTCCCCCAGCTTTTTGAGTTACTCCCCCAAGAATAAATATCAAAAAAACATTGAAATAGGGTGGGAGGGAGGCTCAAGAGGAAGGGGATAGGGGGATATGTGTATACATATAGCTGATTCACTTTGTTGTACTGCAGAAACTAACACAACATTGTAAAGCAATTATACTCCAATAAAGATATTTTTTTAAAAAAGTAAAAGGGAAAGAGCAACAAGATTGCACGAAATAATTGCAAGATTATATATAAATCTTTTGTATAAAATAATAGAAATAAAATAATCATTATTTCGCTCAGTAGATGTAATTATTTAAGGAGAACTATGTAAGTACTGACAGACTCTCTCAATGATCAAACTTTAGTCAGGCTCCCCTGGGCTCTCTTCTTGATGAGGACTCCACTTTGGTCTCTGTCTTTGCTGGGGCTGCATAGCCCAGTTTTAGCAAAAATTCTGTTAAATTTTAGCAGAGTTTAGCAGGAATCCCCCTATCCTTGATATCTCCTCTTAGTAACTTTCCGTCCACTGGACCCCTCACTGTTCCTTGGCTATAAATCTTCAATTGTCCATTCTGTATTTGGACTTGAGCCCAGTTCTGTAATGAGGTTGCTTTTGCCCTTTTGCTATAGTTTTTAAATAAAATCTATTTTTATCACTTTGCTAAAAAACAAAACAGAAACATTGAAATAAATAGATACGAAGAAATATCAATTTAAAAATAGAAAAATATACACTTATTTTCTAATTCTAGCAATATTGTATTTGAAAGCTTAGAGATTTTAGGGAAGCAGGGAATAGAAGAAAAAACAAAGACTTCAAATGATAGTTTTTAAAGCCAAGAAGAAAAAGATGAAGAATGCCAAAAGTCCATGGGAAAAGGACCAGAAGGGAGCAGGTACTCTGAACATCCCCAAGCCTGGCCAGGCCTGCCAGCCAACAAGGAACTCTCCATTACGCTACATGCCTTAGCATAAATGGGTTCTTGCACAGGGAAGGTCCAGCCTTTGCAAAGCACACTCATATCAGAATAAATTACCTCGCTCTGAACGTCACGAGAGTGATGGGCATGAACAAACGGCACAGCATCCGGAGGCAAAATGTAACTGGTGGCTTTTTGTTTCTCCCAGCTTTCCTTGTAGAGATACTAAAAGACAGAGAGCCATGACAAAGGGTTAAACCAAGGAGTCAGAATGGAGGGATAAGTCTCCTATTGTTATGTTATGGTCCTCTGTCCCCATACAAAGTGCCAGGCATCCAGGTAAAATCCATACCTGGTCCAGTATTCGGGCTGCCTCCTGGGCAGCGTGCAGCTGAGGGGTTTCTGTGAGGGTGTACTTTGATTTGGTGTCATTCCAATCTTTTCGGTATTTAATCTAGAAATGAGAAGAAAGTTGGTAAGTTCTTTAATATTAAGAAAACATAATGTTGTCCAAGCAAATGCTAGCATCATTCATCTCAACGTTTACAATCTGTATCTCAGAAAATGACTGCACGCTAAGTGTAAGTAAGTGGAAAAGCTTTGGAAATGATATCTTCCCAAGAGAGCAATTTTAGAATGACAGTCATGTACTTACATCATTTAGGATTTCACCACTTTGTTTTGCTGTCACGTAATCAACTCTGTCATCCACGGGAGTAAAGTTGAGAGTTTCTATTTTTGTGCGATATTTTTTCTATGGGAAAGAAAATATCTTTTAGATAGCTGTAGTCTCTGGTCCTGTGTGAGTTGATAAAGATATGCTGCATTTAAGGACCCTTCTCTACTAGAGGCATAGAATGCTGTATGTCAATGGCATCTTCCTGGCAATTTGGCTTTCTTCTTAGCATTTTATTTTTTAACAAATGGGTTGACTTCTTACACCTTCCACAGATTTTGAAGTAGCAGGTTTGGTTAGCTCCCAAAGCCATGTAATGTGTCATTATGTGAAGTCAGTGCATGTTTTTTTTCAACTGGACAAACTTCTCTCAAGTGTATTGCTATTGCTGACAAAGAAGTTTTCTATTTATACAATTCTAAGCATTGTTGAGTGTAGATGGATGTGATTCCATAATGTGAAAGGGACAGTACAGGATTATTTTGGAAAAATGTACGTTGGCTTAAATGACAGCAATTGAAATTGTTAAAACTGCTGATAGGGAATGACTGCATTTTGGCTCGTATATTTTTTGTTCAGTCTCTTAGGAAATGTGCTGAATGGCAGGATAAGATCCTGGAATACCTCACTGAAGATATCTGCAGCGTGCTTGGCATGATTGAAAGAAACAGAATCATCTGGTATCCAGCCGATCCCACGTAACCATTCCAAGTCAGCCTTGTAAATAGCCTGTGAAAATAAGACCAGGAAGAAGTCAGTGACCCTGGTCATATTTATTCTATCCATTGGTCTGATGGAGAAATGCAATTTAAGAATGACATACTCAAGCAGCCAGACAAGTAACATAAGTAAATTAACTATGAGGCCAGGTGGTATGACAAACCAGCTGGGGACATATTTGCTATTTAAAGGGGGTTAGCCTCAATTCAGCTCCAGGTTATTGTTGCCAAGGGCTAATGCATGTCTGGAGCTGCATCCTCTGATTTTTTTTCAATAAAAATGGGAACCCCTAGATTTGTACACAAAATTCCCTGATTTAAAAACCTTGGCAACTTAATACAAAATTTAAAAATACTGTGTCAACTAAAATAGCATATCTGTGACTACATCCTGACCATGGACTGCTGATATTTTAGTTACAATTTAAACCTCTGTTGCTACTTAAATTCTATTAAAATAATATTTTCAGAGTAGCTGTCTTTAACCGGAAACAGTTAAGAACTATATTCACACTACCACTTATTTCTTGATACAAAGTCCAGATCCTTCATGGCTCTGGTGATTTTGATACCATACTATAAGTTCTAACCAAAACCAAATTCTTCGCTATATAAAGATGTGAAGTGATGATGCAAGGATTTAATGACATAAACTTTCTGGGAGTCATGGGAAAATGATGCAAGAGCTCAGGCTAAAATGCAGCCCACTCACATCGCTTTGCAGATCGTAGGCTTTCCTGGCCTGAATCACGTCGTGCTGGTCAGGCATGCACATCCATTGGTGCAGGTAATTGCGATAATCAATGTCGCTGACCAGAGCCTGGCAATGTTTAGAGTGCGTGATGGAAAGCATATCCGGAGGGCTCTGGAACTTAGACTTCCATTTGGCCCACTGCAGCCGGTACTCTCTTTCATTCTGAATCTTGCCAGCTATGAGGGCCCAGCGGATCTTGTTGTCATCCCTTGCTGTGAGGGTACCCACGTAGTGTCCCTTCTGCTTCTCATGGTCAAGCTTGTATTTATACTGGAGACAGAAAAACAAAGCAGATGGACCACAGCATGAACTCTCAATGCACCTAGGGCATTTGTTTGAAAAACTGAGGAGTTAAACAAGGCCACACTCACATCACTGGCGATCTCCCTGGAGGCCTTGGCAGCCTGGATGGGGATGGCGTCCAGCCGTACATCACAGCTCATCTTCATCTCATCCCAACCTTCGCGGTAAATTTTCTGAAGAGGAGGAAAAATGAGGTATCGTTCCAGATTCAAACTTACTAATGACTCCAAGGGTTCAAGTAGAATTAATATCAGAGGGGTGCAGTTTTTGAAGTCCCAGAAACAGTTTAAAAAAAGAGAATAGGTGAAAGAATCATTCTGTACCAATGTACTGGAGAACAAAACCATGTCTGGAATCCAAAGATCTGGGCTGGACAAGAGTTCTTTCTTTTCTTTTTTTTGAATTATAGCTTTGATGTAGTTTTTCATGGTTTATGTAAAAGGGTTTATCTGCTTCTTGTATTGGTGTATTAGTAGCACTGGGATATGTTTAAGTTCAGACATTGGCAGGCTAGTATTGAATTTCTCTAGTTTAATAATTCTCTTTAATTAATTCCATTTTTAATCTTCAGAATTATAAACATTTTACATTTGAGTTTTTTTCCTCTCTGTATGGTTTCTTAGATCTTCTAATACGATTGATGATGCATATTGTTTGGGAATGTTAGATTTTCTTTCTGAAGCACCATTGGATGTAACGGCTATTTTCTAAGTGCAGCACTGTTTGTAAAGAGAAGTCAGTTAAAGTAGTGACTGATTTACAGATAGCCTTCTGAAAATATATTCACATTTAAGTGGATACCTTCTGTACTGACGATGTCAGAAAGACTCAGAAATAAGAGTAATTTAAATGTATAAATTAGAAATCATACCTATCACTATGGGAGCTTGAACAGTGCAGAAAGGAGAAGTGAATTTCAATCATTGACAGTTCCATGGCCTTTTCATATTTGATAAACAAGTGCTTAGGGCTTCCCTGGTGGCGCAGTGGTTAAGAATCCGCCTGCTGATGCAGGGAACACCGGTTCGTACCCCGGTCTGGGAAGATCCCACATGCCGTGGAGCGGCTGGCCCGTGAGCCATGGCCGCTGGGCCTGTGCATCCGGAGCCTGTGCTCCGCAACGGGAGAGGCCACAACAGTGAGAGACCCGCATACCGCCAAAAAAAAAAGTGCTTAGATAAATTTTGTCCTTGTAATGGACAAGTTTTATATGAATTTTCATTCAAGTTTTTGTATGAATTTTGGGTGGTCCAATTTTAACATTTGACTTGTTTTTTTGTACAAGAGAAAAAAGTGTTCTCCACATTTAAACATATTATACTAGAGAATATTTCATGCAAATTTGTAATTATGTTATTTAAACTTTTAAAATTTATTTTGTTTTATTACATATACTGTTACACTATTTTTTCTTATGTAATATATTTTTTTTGTTTATGTGGTCAAATATATTTTTTATTTGAACTACAAAAAAAATTGGGCTTGAGACCTAACTTCTTCACCTACTAACTTTGAGAATGTGGGCAAATTCCTTAATATTTCTAAGTCTCAGCTTTCCCATATGATAAAAACAAAATAACAGTCTTACCCGTGTGATTAGTGTGAAGACTAAATGAGTTAATTTAACATGGATTTTCTTGGTTACCCATAAAATGATATACAAATATTCTGCAAAAGTTGTACTTTCTAAATGATGGAAATAATTTAAAATAGTGGATTTTATTGAGATTATACTACTGGCAACATCATGTATGAAGAAAGTGTATATTTTGGTTAACATTCAAATAGGATGTTTGATTTCTTTCAAAACAAAAGTCATTCTCATTAGTATCTAAATATCTAAATTTAACAGCTTTACTTTTGGCATAGTTTCAATTACTAGTCTTGCTTATATCATGATATTAATGGTAGGGTTCTGATATTGCCAGCTGAGAAATTTATCATGTAAAAGAGAGCACATGAGACTTCCAGAATTCCCCTGCCAAAGATACCTATGGCTCAGAAGGAAGAGGCTGAGGAGACTACACTGCAGTGAAGAGCTGGCTGTTTCTCCATCCAGTCACTTGTCAATAAGAGTACGCTGCACCATATACTGATTCTGGTCCAAAAAAAAATGTAGCAATGCCTCAAAATTTTGTTTTCTTCCCAGCCCTTGGAAAAAATTAGCTCCCAAGAGGCTCATTACAAGAGAGTTGGTGGTGCAATTTGGCATATGGCGAGTAATCTTTGCTTGGAAGCCTCCTTCTCTCACAAAGATTTATTATTTTTTGAAGGATGCAAAGTTCCAAGCCATGGTGGACTGCATTAAGGTAGTATCCTTCTTCTAAGGTCATACTTGTTCTACACACAGAAAAATCGCTGTGATCCATGAAGGTGGTACCTTTCTTGAACTTTCTTAAACTGTGAAGCTAGCCATGTAAACGAATTCTCTTTTTATCTAATAGACTTTTTAGTTGATACTCTTCCTTTCCCTGGGCATGTAATCATTTATTCTGCAAATAATGATAATTTTGCCTTGTTCTTTCCAATATTTATCTCTTATACTTAATCTTATGTAATTATTTTGCTGTGAATGAGAAGCTTATCACTTAGCTACTTCCAGCAAATATTAATAAATGGTAATGTTATGGGTATTCTTGTTTTATTCCTGACTTGACTGAGAAGCTTACTTACTTGAGGATGAGGCTGGCCTTTGATATGAGATTTATTCTTAGTTATGACAAGAAAGTATTCATTTATTCTTATTTTGCTAAGATTTTATTTTTAAAAATAAGAATGGATATTGGATTTGGTCACACGCCTTTAAAAAAATTTTTTTATTCATCAGTATTTATTTATTTATGGCTGCATTGGGTCTTTGTTGCTGCATGGGGGCTTTCTCTAGTTGCGGCAAGCAGGGGCTACTCTTTGTTGTGGTGCATGGCCTTCTCATTGCAATGGCTTCTCTTGCTGCGGAGCATGGGGTCTAGGCCCGCTGGCTTCAGTAGTTGTGGCTCATGGGCTCTAGAGCACAGGCTCAGTAGTTGTGGCACACAGGCATAACTGCTCCGCGGCATGTGGGATCTTCCTGGACTAGGGCTCGAACCCGTGTCCCCTGCATTGGCAGGCAGATTCTTAACCACGTGCCACCAGAGAAGTCCCACACGTCTTTTTTTTTTTTTAAACATCTTTATTGGAGTATAACTGCTTTACAATGATGTGTTAGTTTCTGCTGTATAACAAAGTGAATCAGCTATATGTATACATATATCCCCATATCCGCTTCCTCTTGCATCTCCTTCCCATCCTCCCTATCCCACCCCTCTAGGTGGGTCACAAAGCACTGAGCTGATCTCCCTGTGCTATGCGGCTTCTTCCCACTAGCTATCTATTTTACATTTGGTAGTGTACATTAGTCCATGTCACTCTCTCACTTGGTCCCAGCTTACCCTTCCCCCTCCCCGCCACATGTCTTTTTAAATCTAATAAAATGAGCATACGATTTTTCTCTTTTGTTTTATCACATTATTAGGTTTCTGAATACAGAACACTCCTGGCATTCCTGAATGAACCCTAGTTGTTTGTATCATATCATATTCATGTGTTACTGAATTTGATTTGTTAATATTTCATTTAAGATTTTCCCCATTATTATTGGTCTACAGTTTTCACTCATGGAACTATCTTTGACAAGTTTTGATAATGGTGATGGCTTTCCTTGTTTCATTAGGCTCTCTGTCAGTTTGTTTATTTTTTGAGGTTTGGAAAGAATTCCCCTATGAAATCATTCTGGGTGACCCTGATATCAGAGAGGAGGAAGGACAGTCTTTAATAACATATTAATTTCTTACAATGTGTTTTTATTCTTTTTCTGGTAACTTATAACTTCCTTAAAAGCCCCCTATAGATCTGTTTTTGTTTTTTCTTTTTTTCGCGGTATGTGGGCCTCTCACTGTTGTGGCCTCTCCCGTTGCGGAGCACAAGCTCCGGACGTGCAGGCTCAACGGCCATGGCTCACGGGCCTAGCCGCTTTGCAGCATGTGGGATCTTCCCGGACCGGGGCAAGAACCCGTGTCCCCTGCAATGGCAGGCGGACTCTCAACCACTGCGCCACCAGGGAAGCCCTAGACCTGGGTTTTAAAATTAATTTGTATAAAGTTGTGAAAAGAACTCTCATAATTATTTTGTGCTCGTCTGAATCTGTTGTTAATTCCCCTTTCTTCTTTGTGTGTCTCTTCATTCCTCTTTCATTATCTTTCTTGTCCTTGTTCTCTTCTCTCTTCTGTCATGTTGACATTGCTTCACCATAACTGGCCTTGCCCAGTGACTGAGAGCCAGGGGTCTGCCCCTCTCCTCGCTCCTGGTCAAGGGCCTCCTTACCCACTCAATCTTCTCTTCCTTGGCTATGAAGGGTTCCCTAGTGATATCTTCATACCAATTGGGTGAATTTCCAAACAAAAAGGGAGTCTGTTGCAGTACTTACATTGCTCATATTAAGAGTGTTGGCTCTAGCGAGATTAATTTCTGGAGTATCTGGCATTATGTGGATTGAAGTTTTATCCATGTCCCAAGCTTCTCTGTACTTTGGCTATGGAAAGAACCAATGATAACAAAATTACTTCACAATTTGTAATTTTGCTAGTTGCAGTGCACAACTTTCGATTTTTCTGATCCAAAATCTTTTCATACTAAGGTAAAAGTTTCCAGAATCTTTTCACATAAGTTACTCAAATTTGATGAAATCTGTATTAATACCTTTTATTCATACTTTGAGCTTTGGTTTAAAATTAGTAAGCAATAATAAAACAACTGTGTCAATATTACTTATTAAAATCTTTGTTATCATCAATATTATTATTTTACAAATGGATTACCAGGTTATTTATCATTTTCTATAACATGAACTTAATTTTAATATAGAAGAAAAATGTGACTTACAATACTAATATTTTCAGCATTTGATTTAGCAAGGACAACTTCAGGTGTGTCAACGATACTTGTGTACTTGAGTTTCACCACAGGTGTCCGATAGACACTGTCTTGTAGGATATGCTGGGCATTTTTCACTCTCAGTACTTCAGGAGACCCTTCGGGCACCCAGCCGATGCCACGCAGCCACTCCAAGTCAGCCTTATAGATGGCCTGGGGAAAGAAAACAAAGTTAGGAGAGGCAGGGTTTTGGTTTTTTTTAAATCGTGGTAAAGTAAGGAAGCAGTTTTTCATGTTGCATTTTCTCTTCCACAAAAAATGATAAAGCCGAGCATGGGCCTGACAAAAATAATTCCTCATATGCATAGCACTGTTTTGTCCTACTTTGTTTTCTGTGGCAGGGGCTCTGTGTTGGGGTGCCTATGCATAGTCTAGAAAGCAGAAGGATGCCGAAGGAGTGCTTTGCTTAGGGGATGTGTGGAAGATTTTTGAATATTTTGGTAATCATCACACTAGCCAAGGTGGACTTTTAAAGCAATAATAATAGGCTCTCCAGCAAGTTCTCCACACAACGGCCAGAATGATCTTTACAAAATTCACCATTCAGATTTGATGTCACAACATCCCCCCAATCTATGGTTTCTCACTGGTCTCAGGATAAAGATCAAAATCTTAACATAGATTAGAAGGTGATGATGGTCTAGCATCAGTCCCTACCTATTCTTCCAGCCTCATTTTATATGTCCTTCCCTTTTACCCATGTGTTCTGACCACACTGGCCTTTCAGTTTGTGGGTTGCATACCACCCCTTTTGCATACATTGGTCATTCTGCAGGAATGCACCCTGTGTCCTCCTCATGGAACAAACTTATGCTCTCCCTTCTTACCCCTAAATCAGTGCTTTCCCAGAGAAGCTTTCCCCACCTCATTTTTCATAGAGCCATGATCATTCTTTCTCAGCCATCCCATTTTTATGGATATTCTCTAGTTAACATCTGTTCCTTATTATCAGTATGAACTCCCTAAAGTCAGGAAATTTGTCTTGTTCTTTATTCCCCATTGTACCTTTGGTGCTTAGCACAAGACCTGGCACATGGTGCGTTTAATAATTACTTTTAAAGGGATAATTAAGAATGTAATCCCTACTTCCACAATTTTGATCTCAACTGAGTTTTCTTTTTCCAAGATAGCACTTCCCTTTGAATTGGAATTTGCATTTTCTTGGCTATCTAAACCTGTTTTGTCAGGTATATGTTAAGTGGTTAACCAGATATAACTGCTCTGTGTGAAACACCAACTATTAATTTCATTAAAAAAACCACTGTGTTCTTCAGAAATGGTATTTTAATAACTGTTTAATAGGATACAAATATCAAACTAAAATAAAGAGTAAGAGGAGTGAAAATGCAGGGAAATTTCTACCTTAATGAAGAATGTTATATGTTTTAGTGTGTAAAGTATTGTGGATACCCAAAATTTGGAAGAAGGGATTCTTGAAGAGGATTACATACAGGTTTTGAAGCTTCCCTTCCTCATTCTTTACGAACTTGATTGATATGCATTCCTTAATATACTAATGTGGTTCAGGATAATGAAGAGACTGAATTTATCTAGAAATGGGACTAAATCCACCAGTTGGCAATTCATTTCAAATGATGGATATACTTTCCTATAACAAACTCATTCATTATGAGAAAGCATCTCCTGAAGCTTAAGGCAACCAAGTTCAGATAATTAAAAGAAGGTATTAATTCTGTACAAGAAACAAACATCCTGATGGAATTCATCATTTTCAAAAGATTAAGTCAGCAAAAAGATAAGTAAATCTAAAAATACTTTAGGTAAATTAATTAAAAAATGTTGTGAAGAATACCAAGTTAAGGGAAACTAGTGAGTTTGGAGCATGCTGCTAACCTTTCAAATTAATTTCAAGGAAGACAGCCCCTGTCATTTAGTTGAAGAACCATGAAGATGCCTATGTTTAATAAACTACAAACAGTGCACACATTAACAAATCTATAGAGAAATTCTAGTAGCACCACTAGCAATGAAGATGAAAACCTTCTGAATAAGCCCAGCATTAAGGCTTATCATTAATAAACTTGGTAAAGTACTAAAGGGAAGTAAGTGCTTAGACAGGGAGAATTGCATTTTCCTCAGCACTGGCAGGAGTAACAGGGCAAAGCTGTGGAAGGCTGTCTTCCTGGGCAATAGCTCACCCCTCAGGCACCACAAGCAACAACTTACATCACTCTGCAGGTCATAGGCTTTCCTGGCTTGGATCACGTCATTCTGGTCAGGAAAGCAAGACCAGTGGTGTAGGTAGTGGCGATAGTCCACATCGCTTGCTAATGCCTGGCCTTCTTTGGCAGCATTGATGGACACCATGTCTGCCGGGATGGTGATCTTGGCCTTGTGGTCATTGTAGACCTTTTTGTACAGCCTGTCATTCTGCATCTTCAACACATTTGCTGCCCAGACCAGTTTAGGGTCTTCCTTGGCATTGCGACACCCAATGTAATGACCCTTCTGTTTCTCGTAAGCAGTTTTGTATAGATACTGGTGGATGTGAACAGAAGAAAGAAGAATTGTTTCTCCAAACTCACTTTTTCTAGACAGCCTACTCAAATAACTCCATCTCCCTTACATTACCCTTTTTGGGGCACTGTTTTTCTTTGAATTCATACTATAAGTTTTATACTTCTTGATACATTGGTTTGTCTTCTGTAAGCATGAAAACATTGTGAACACCTCAAAGGCAAGAATTGTGCTTCTGGATTCCAATATAGGGCTGCCCACTGTTTCCCAGACTTCAGTCACTGTTTGCCATTCTCACATGTTTTGCCACAAAGCACCGCCTGTACTTCATACGTTACTTTGTCAACTTGATTCTTTGTCTAAATAAATATATTTTAAAGTTTAAACTTATTTAATATTTTTATTTTAAAATTTATAATCTTATTTAAATGGGAAAAAAATCAGTATTTTTCTAGCACACATTAAAACCAATGTAACTATTTTAAAAATGCTTGTCCATGTACTGCATAAAATTATCACAGGAACCACCTATGCATGCTTCACTTCAGCAAACAGTAGTTCTTTGTACCCACTGGATCTCTGTAAGTGTTTATGCATTAACCGATATTGAGAAGATATTGAAAAGAAAATAAAAATCTGTGCTTAAACATACGGACAGCAGAACCAAGCAGAGAAGTTAAGTGGGTCATCAAATTGTTGTCAAAGTTGTTCTTGAATTGGGGATTTTAAAGCAAGACACTAGTAACAATGCCCTTCATTCTATTAGATATAATTCCTGGGGAATTAAATTAAAGATTAGTAAAGTATTAACTCTCTGAGTGTCTATGAATTAGTGTTTGTTAACCCCAGGCAAGGAGGAGCTCTCACATCACTGGCAATATCCCTGGAAGCCTTGGCATGCTGGATCCCGATGGCATCTGCCCTCAGGTCATAGCCGGTTATCTTGACATCTTCCCAAGCTTGCTGATACTGTTTCTGCAAACGGAGATTGCAGTGCCACAGTCAATATGAAGAGGGAGCTACTGAGTCAGCATTACTGATATGTTCAAGAATATGTTAACAGTTACACTGAAAAATTAATCTCCCCTTAAGATTTACAAAATAGACTGGTTTCATACTGAATTTAAGCTCCAGTACATTTTTAATGACATGTAGTAAAGTTTTCTTCCAGTAACTTTTTTTTAAAGAAGGGAATTTAAAAGATAGTAAATCATGTGAAAATGAGAAAAATTATACATATTGTTTGGCTTTTAAAGGGAAAAAATCAATGATAGGCCACTAAAAAGAGAACTAAGTATTACTATACATGCATATATATGTTTTGATGTCGTGTTTGGCATAAACCACCGCATTTTTCCTTCCAACAAAGATAAGGACACACGTCTCTATATTATAAACACATACGTAGGTGTGCGAGCACACACAAATGACACTTATCATTAAAGACTAGAAGTAAAAGGAATATTAGGGAAATGCCTTTTGCTAAATGCTCTCTGGAGCATTTTGACGAGAGGTTTGGTGAGGCAGAGAACACTGTGTGAAGCAAGTGGATGTGCAGGGCCTTACGTTGCTGATATGCATGGCGTTGATCTTGGACTGCAGCATCAATGGAGTGTCAGCCGGTACATTCACATTTGCCTTCTCTTTGTCCCAGGCATCACGATACAGTGGCTGGTAAAAATGAAAAACAAAGGATCGGTGATGAGTCAATAAGCCAATTACCACATGAATAAAATTATAGGTACAATTAAAGGTTTTCTTTGGATGTGTTCAGATGTAAGTGGAGATTACATTTTTTTCATCTGTGTTTTTATTTAGAAGGTGCCAAAAGTGACTTCAGCAAGAAGAATACATTCATGTGTGCTATAATATAAATGTAAAATGAGTCAGAAACATGATAGTAACATGATAGTAAATAGATCCTCTTCTATTTATTAACATGTAATTATCTGGCAGGTAAGCTCTCATTGCAGGTGACTATGATAATCCACATTGAAAATCAAGTCCTGGCCTAAATAACTGTCATAATGTCTAATATTGGGGCTGCCCCTGGACCTTTCAACTTATTTCACCATTGAATAGCAGTAAAAAGGTGGCGGTTTTGTGATCATTGTATTAACTGGTGGACCTGTATTACAGGCAAGGTCTACAAAATGTGTTCAAGGTGTACTTCAGAGAATATGGAACATGAAGATGCCTACCACACTTACATTGACCAAAGAATTATCTAAACAAATGAAATGTGGATGCTGTTAATTGATGGGCTATATGAAATTCTATCTGGATACATGAATGTTCAAGATTCTAATCCTGGTTTTAGCAGTTTAAAGTTCACAATTATAATTTTTATTGAGACTTCTTCCATGTGTCTGAACATAGCATCAATTGACTTACCTCACTGATCTGTACAGCATTGATCTTTGCCATAATAACTTCAGGGGTATCAACGATGTTGGTGAATTTGAGGGTCTCAGGCCTTGTGCGATACAACTTTTCATTCAGGAGATTCTGGGCATTCTTTGCTCTCATCACTTCCACGGAACCCTCTGGCAACCATCCAATACCCTTCAGCCATTCCAGGTCTGATTTGTACATGTTCTACAAGAAGGAGAGGACCACAGAGTACAGAAGAGTCAATTTGCCTACTAGAGCATGATGCCAGCAAACCACACACTACCTCTACTTAAACCAGCTGGGTGGCCAGTCCCATGAAACTCAAGGATCAACATTAGATGTTAATATTTGAGTGTTACATCTCTGGCACACATCTCTGGGAGAAGTTCAGAATATCCTACAGGAACTGGAGCAGGGCTAACAACTAGCACTTGTGGAATGACAGGCAGCAATGGCACATAATTTTGTTTTTATGCAAGGTTGAGCTTCTGTGCTCACTACTTGAAATCTGCCTTTTATGTGCCACTGGGGATAACTTCTGTAGGAATTTGGGAGAAAAAGTTTCTTAGAAGCATGTATAATGAAAAGCAAAATACATAATTACATCTATGTACACCTCTCCTCTTTCTCTCTCTCTAAACATATTATTTAAATATATATATAAATATACACATTTTTCCTATATGTGTCAGATAAACTTGAAATCCAACATTTTTTTATGCTTACATCTGTTTCTGACATTTAGATACCTGATCATGCAAATGTAATGGATCAGGACAACTGGGATTGAAATTTTCTACTTAGTTACATAGAATAAGAGAGTGATTTTCATCTGATGAATAAGGCCTTATAAGAAGGAATCCTCTATAAGATAGAAAATATTCAGAAAAACTCTACAGAAAAATACAGAATATGTTAGATTCTATTAAGATTACTGTTTAAATTACATCCTTAAGGAATATTCTGTGTTTAAACACATAGACACACATCTCCCCAAGAGTCTGGAGACAGGATACGCACATCGCTCTGCAGTTCGTAGGCTTTCTTCGCCTGGATCAGATCATTCTGGTCTGGCAGACACGTCCACTGGTGCAGATAATTGCGATAATCAATGTCACTAACCAGGACCTGGCATTTCTTGGCCTGAACAATGGACATCATGTCCAATGGCGTACTGTGGATTCCTTTAGACTCCTTATAAGCTTTCTTGTATTCTCTGTCACTCTGGATCTTGGAAGCATGTATACACCATACCAATTTGGGGTCATCTTGTAGGCTGCGGAAACCCACGTGGTGGCCCAGTTGCTTACGGTAACCTTCTTTGTATTTGTACTAAAGTTGTAAAAAATAAGATAAAAAGACATATGGACATAATGTATGAAGAGGACTTTTCATTAAATGGTTTTGGAATATTTTTTTAGCCTTAATGTAAATTGGCTCAAATTGGTAGTTATTATATATTTTAGTTCACTTTAAGGAAATTAGGGCTATTTTAGATAATTTCACAGAGGACACGAACAAATCAGGAGGGAAATAGTATGGTGAACAAGAGTAATAAAAAAATAATAGCTAACATTTACTAGCAATCACTATATGTCAGACACTATTATGAGTGCCTCAAATGTATTAGGTTGATTCATATGAAATTGCTGAATTTTTTGGTTAAAAATAGTTGAATCGTGGCAATTATAACCTCATTTAATCCTCAGAACATCTCTATGATGTGGATATTAGTATTATCACATATTTCAAATGGGAAAAGTAAGGCACAGTGGGGACAATCATTGCCCCTAAGGTTGCCTGGCAAGTGGAAATTAGGTCAGATGGTCCCCAAGGGTACTGAAGGTACTTCAGGTAGGAAAAAATCATATGTGTGGTTTTGGAGACAGACAAGAAAGGAGCATGTTTCAGGAATGGAAGACAAGGCTGTTGGTTTGAATCAGCAGATGACAAAAAAAGGCCTGTGGATAAGAGTTTCCACCTATTCCACACTTGTTCTCAGTGTCTTAGGACAAGAGTAAGATCATTTCTGTTTCTTTCCTATATTTGGATAACATAGGAAAGTTTGGACAAAAGGGAGAGAGAGAGAGCTGGGAATAAGGCAGATACTATGGATTGGCTATGCCTTTTTAGAGATAAAAATGAGAAGTAAGAAGGAAGAGACAGCTGGATACTAAGACAAAAACTAGAGCAGAATTTGAAGAAAAGGAACAAAGGTAGTTTAAAGATTTGGAGCTGGGGGGCCTTGGTAGAATAATTATTTTGACTGCTGGTACGTTTTAAAACTACTGTTAAATGAACTTCAAAGGGTTACTCAGAGGAGTATACATACACCTCCAGCATAAAATCTTGTATATAAAATGTGATCTCGGTCTTAAGTCTTGTATAAAACTTTCATCTGTGATTTATATTTATGGAGAATGTCCTAAAGATTTGGAGGATAAAATCACATTGTATTGGTTCCTGAATTTTTCCCAAGAATTTGGTATAGATCTTCATGATTTTTTTTGCGGTACGCGGGCCTCTCACTGCCGCGGCCTCTCCCGTTGCGGAGCACAGGCTCCGGACGCGCAGGCTCAGTGGCCATGGCTCACGGGCCCAGCCGCTCCGTGGCATGTGGGATCTTCCCGGACCGGGGCACGAACCCGTGTCCCCTGCATCGGCAGGCGGACTCTCAACCACTGCGCCACCAGGGAAGCCCCAATGATATTTTACTTCTACTTAGAAACAGCTTAGAAGTTATTTACACATATACTTCACCTATGTTTACCTCAGTGTTTTTCATCCCATTTTAATATTTTAAAATAAAGTCTTTAGCACAAGGCAAATGCAATTGTTTGCATAGAATAAAAAAAAATCAAACCAAATCAAAATTCTTGAAAAATATTCTCCCAATTTGTTGTATAGAGAAGAAAATCCACAAGGAAATAGAAGGAGCTGTACCTCACTGGCGATTTCTCTGGAGGCTTTGGCATGCTTGATTTCAATGGCATCTGCTCTCAAGTCATAGCCTTTCTGCTTGGCCTCATCCCAGTCTTTCTGGTAGAGTTTCTATTGAGGGAAAACACAGGTTTGCTTACAAGAATTGAAAATCAGTAGACATATTCAAAGTAGTCATGATATGAATCACAAAGCACAATGTAAATGAAGGCAGCATAAGAAAAAACAGTCGCTTCTGAGTCCTTTTGGTTATTGCCTATTTACTTTGTGGAGTGCAGGGTACTTGTGACTACAATTTTAAAGCTAAACACCTAAATCTACTAATATTTGAATTATTTGCATTCACCACAATATAGGACAATGTGAAAATATCCCACTATACAGTAATGGGAACTAAGAATCAACTGTGAACCTAGAGAACCTTCATCAAGTTACCATATAAGACTTGATAAGATTTTTTCCCAATGTTGCCCTTTGACTTTTCAAAGGTCCCGCTAAAGGGATGTGACATAGATATCATACCTATCCTACACTTCGCATATAATTAAAAGTTTGACTTTTCTTATGGCCTTGAAATGTCAAACAAGAAAGTTCTGGATCAACCAAGAACCTATAAAGACAATAGAGACTGTTATCTCTTATACTTACTTGTGTAAGAGTCACTTTACTAGGGATTTCATTACTCTCAATTAATATACAATGAAATTGAGCTGTGGACGTTGGATATAGGACAATGATTTCAAGCTTGAAAGAAGGACACCAGTGAGATTCAGGTATCCCACCTCTTGCAGTGCAGGGGCGCAGATATGTATCTAAACTAATGTTTGAAAGAGAATTTCCATTCATACTGCATTGGGAATGGTAGCCAAAGAGGAAGTGTCTAGCACCCAAAGCTGTAAACATTTCTAAGGCAGGTAATTTGTCCATTATAACACACCCCATAAGCTGACAGATATTGTCCCATAAAGACATTTACACTTCATATTTATGCCTCTTACATTGCTGATTTGCATGGAATTGATTTGGGCCTGCAGTATGACTGGCATGTCAGAAGGAATGCTTATGTTGCTTTTATCTTTATTCCAGGCTTCTTGATATAGTTTCTGTGGAGAGAAGGAAAATATTATTTTAATACAGCAATAGAGATGGATATCTGAACATTAAGCCTTAGCAACTATTTAACCTGGGAAAATGTTTTGTTATATGTTTGCAGTGGTTAGTTTTTTGTGTCAGCTTGGCTAGGCCAGCGTACCCAGGTATTTGGTCAAACATTATTCTACATGTTTCTGTGAAGGTATTTTTTAGATCAGATTAACATTTATACCAGTAGACTTTGGGTAAAGCAGATAATGCTCTGTGATGTGGGGGCTTGTTCAGTCAGATGAAGGCCTTAAGAGAAAAAAGACTGACCTCCCCTGAGCAAGAGTAATTCTGCCAGCAGACTACCTTGGGCTTGAACTGCAACTCCTGCCTGGGTCTTGAGGCTGCTGGCCTACCCTGCAAACTTTGGACTTGCCAGCCTCTACAATCATGTGAGTCAATTCCATGAAATAAATCTCTCTCTCATACCTCTTATTAGCTCTGTTTCTCTGGAGAACCCTAATACAGTGTTCTACCATTTACCGTGTAGCATTATGCCACAGGTTTTGTAATAAGTATTTGCTTTCCTGAGTTGTAATGGAGTGACATTTTTCATTTTAGTGCTTCCAAGTCTGTGTGTGAGGTAGGGGAAAGGCGGGTTGGCATTTGTCAGAGTTCTACTTAGCATGTGCCTTCACTAAACTAAACTAAGAGATTCTTAGAGTTGCTCCAAGCACTTTAAGTCTTTGAAGAGAAACAATCTACTTTCTCTGTTTCATCCACAGATGCTCCGTTTGGGTGGCATCTTCTGAGAAGAGAGTCCTGCTAAAGGAGAGCCTGGCAGTAGGATGTTTCTTACCTCACTCATTTGCAGAGAATTGGCTTTTGCCATGACAACCTCTGGCGTGTCGACTATGGAAGTGAATTTCAAGGCTTCTGGGCGTGTCCTGTAGAGTCTTTCATTCAGCAGGTCTTGAGCACCCTTCACCCTGGTCATTTCTACTGAGCCTTCTGGCATCCAGCCAATGCCACGCAGCCACTCCAGGTCTGCTTTGTACACATTCTACAGAGACATTAGACAGAAATATTGTTCCAAGTGCTAGACATAGCATCCCTTAATTGGAAAGTAAGTTCACAGGGTTAAGGGGTTGATAAGCACAGGAGATGGTGGTTCCAAAAAAGTAGGACCTGAGATTTCACATGAATCAGGGGTTTCAAAATCCATGACAGAGTAATTTGTAAAAGCATAATTTTTTATGCTAGCCATGAATAAGGAGAAAATGGTAATAATGCTAAATTTCATGGTAATTATTTGATATTTCAAAGAAATTATATAACTGAAAAACAATTTAAAGATATTTTGTCAAATCTCATTTCCTTTTCATCCTGTAATAGGATGAAACTCTGTTTAGTGTTTTGGATATAGTACAACAGTGGCAGTTATTTTTTAAATGTTCAGATAATTTATGTTTGTTTGAAATATATTTTCATTGCCAGACAGTACTAAGGACATGAAGAAAATAGTCTGGAATCTAGGCCAGGGAGGACATGACCTAAGTAGAGTTCTTCATCTATGTTCTTTGATTCCCATAACATAACTCCTAAATATGGGTTTTGTTTTAACAATGTGATTGGCTCCCCCTGAGGTTGTGCAGTGAGCAACCCATGGGTCTGTCCACAGAGGTACTGTCTGTACAATTAACAAATCTATGTCCTCCCATTCCTCTTTTCCCAAAGTTCACGTTACGTACATCACTCTGTAGTTCATAGGCCTTCCTTGCTTGGATAATGTCGTTTTGATCAGGTAAGCACGTCCAGTGACGCAGGTAATTTCGATAATCAATGTTACTGACCAGAATCTGACATTTCTTGGCCAGCAAGATGCCTAACATGTCCACTGGGCTACTGAACTTGGTCTTCCACTTCTGGAAATCCTTTTTATACTCTCTTTCACTTTGAATCTTCCCTGCATGTATGGCACACATAATCTTGGGGTCATCTTCAATGCTCCGGGCTCCAATGTGGTGGCCTTTCTGTTTCTCATATGCTTCTTTGTATTTGTACTAAAACATAAGAAATACATGTTTAAAAGCCCAGTTTTAAAACCATATGCGTGCTGACAATTAGACAACATGAAAACCCACAAGCAAATGGATAAGAATTTCATATTTTGTATATTCTGACATCTCTGAACAATTTTAAACTAATGTTTTATGCTGTCATAAACGTTAACAGTAGTGTAATCATATATCTTCACTGCTGAAAACTTTTTCTGCAACAACTCTAACTACAATTTCAAAATGTGTTTTTCTTCTCTGAGACAACAAAGGGAAAGGTCTTGGAAGGTAAGAAGCATGACTGGAGGGGTAATGAGGAAGCAGTTACAAAGTGTGGACCACCAGCTGCACTGTGGTTGTTCAGCAAGGTGAGACCAAGGGGGTTAGACAGAGAGCACTTACGTCACTGGCAATGTCCCTCGAGGCCTTGGCACTCTTGATGGGAATAGCATCAGCTCTCAGATCATAGTCCTTCATCTTTGATTCATCCCATCCCTTGGTGTAAAGTTTCTAGGTGGAGGATAATACACAACAGAAAAAGAAAAGAGTTATAGAAAGTTAACAGGCCACTTCCAGTAAGGAAGGTGGTAAGATGGAAAAAGTATTTTAATTACTCCTAGACTAAAGGCTGACTTAACAATCAGGAAATCTCTTACTTGGCTGATATTGGCAGAATTGCTCTTGGCCAGCATGATTCCTGGGGTGTCCTGCGTCATGTGGATGGAGGTTTTGTCAGTATCCCAGGCTTCTGTATATAAATGCTACGGGGGAGGTGAGGTAAAACCCTTTGTTAAAGCCAATACATTGCAGTTATTATAAAATTTAACTCATTTAACTGTAAAATAGCTTTTGAAAACTTATGTGGAGGTGAGGGAAGCAAAAGGGTATGGGGAGAGTAAATCATGGCAATATTTAAACAGACATATGATCGTTTCATAGCCAATGTAAAGCAACATTATGATCTCAATTATTGATTCTTTTCATCCAGTGACTCTCAAGCTTATTCACAGAACCTTCAAGGATGGAGCTTGGCTATAGAACTATGATATAGTAGAAATCCCTAGACTTCAGAATCAATCCCAATGTCAAACCCAACTCCCCTATGTCCAAGCTGTGTGATCTTGAGAAAGGTACATAAATTTAGCCTCACATGCCTCATTTTTTGGAGGGGGATAATCATATCTTTCTCATTAAGTATTTTTTTAAACTTTATACTTACCTCTTTTTTTTTAAGTTGAGGTGAAATTGGTGTATTACTTTATTGAGTATTTTTTGGAGATTAACTGTAACATATGTAAAGTGCTTGAGTCATAGTAGGCACTCAACAAATTTTATGTTTCCTATTGTTATGATCACTGTGACTGCTGTTGATGAGTGTGGTATAGAATAGAGTTTCTGGAGTTTTAATACCCCAAATGTTGGAGTTTGCTATCTGAGAGCCAATTTCATATTCTGCACTGAGCCCTCATTCTCACTACCCAGATATTTGGAAGACATTCAGGCAGGTGTGGGAGAATTCAGAAAAGTTCAATTCAATCTCAGCCATGCATATTAAGGGCCTACCTGTTGGATAAAGAAATTAGCTGAGTATCAATAAACAAATTGCCAGCACTCTGGAGGAAAAAATCGATCATCGATCTTGTACAATAAAAATGAAAGCAGCAATAATATCTCACTTTCCAAAGTGGGATTTCTACCACCTATGGTTTTGGAAGCAAGTAATTTGAGTTGTGCACTGGCACTGCTATGCACACTGTGTTTCCAACACTTCTGAACAAAATGCAAAATGACTGTATTTTTTTTTTTACAGGATGGATAAAGAGATGTTGATGCCTTGAGTCTGCTCTGCCAAGCAGAATGTGCAGAGAAAAGTAGTGCATTTGTGGATGTCTCTGGGTCACTGCTCAGAAGAGTGTATGCCTTACTCCAGAGAAATTGTCCTAGGCTGTAGTTCCTCACCCACACAGAGAATGAGGGGACACAGGGTTGAGAGAAGCATGCAGGTCCAACTAGGATTCAAGCACATGCTCTGTTGAAGGCCTGCATGAGAATTAGGCCCATCACCTCTCCTTTCTCTGGAAATCCTCCAGGACATTTCTCACTTTATAAGCCCAGTCTGTGGAAGGTATGACACAGGCAACTGGCAAAAGCTGGAGACTCACCTTGCTCATGGTCAGGGCATTATTCTTTGCCAGGACAATCTCTGGGGTGTCTGGAATGCATGTGAACTTGAGCTGGTCTGCGGGCTGGCGGTACTTCCTGTCACTCAGGATTTCTCCTGCTCTCTTCACATTCTCGACCTCCACAGAGCCAATGGGCACCCACCCAATGCCTCTCAGCCACTCAAGATCAGCCTTGTAAATAGCCTGAAAATGAAACAATGTCAAATATGTGTAGAAATTACCTCCACAGCCTGATGTCAAATCTTGATTTAGCATGGTGTATACAGATGGTGTATAATTCTGCATCTTGTGTAAATTTTGGGGAAGACACAGGACTGCCTTACTTTGGTGTAGAATGGCTAGTCCAGCACTTTGTCCCTGAAGGTAGTCAATGTTTGCTGTTTTAAAGACCTATGAAATCTCTAATAATATGTGATTTCATCAATGAAAAACCATTTTAAGGAAATTCCTGCCTGCCTCCTGATACAAAGTGTTTATTCTCTGATTTGATTACCTATACCTCTTTGTATGGGAATAATTCTCTGTTAGAGTATAGTTTGTTCCTATCTCATTGGGCAGGGGCCTTCACAGCCATTGCGCAACATAAAGAAAGGATGAACACTTCCACATGCTGAATCCACGTGTTTTCTCGGGACAACAAAAAGGGATCTTTTTTCAGATGACTCTATACTCATGTTTCTAAGCCAAAGAGTATATATATTTTTACTCTTACTTATCTTATCCTCAGTCCCTCTTCTTGTGTTGTAGTTCAAGTAAAAAAAAAGATATTTTATCCTGCTTTCATGTTTCTTCTTTGAAATTAAAAAAATTGGCTGATGGAGAATTTTTCTCATAAGTAAGAGTAACAATTCTTTTTGTTTTTATGGCTTTTTGGGAAACTCTTTTTTACAATGCCACCACTTTTATCATTCTTCCCAAAGTGACTACTTGTCAGAGCCTGATCAAAAAAACAAGGAGCTACTATACCAGTAAGGTAGTATTTGAGTCCCAAGGACAATCTACTGGCTGACAACAAAAATACTTAACATATTTCTAGGGAGATAGTGTTTTCAGCTTCTTAGAAAAATTGTCTTGATATATATAACTCATTCTTATATTTCCTTCCACAAGCTATAATAGATATTTTCTATAAGTTAAGTAGTCAGAAAAATGATAATGCAATAAATTCATTTGGAAAATCAGGTTGCATTAAATCAGGATTTCTTAACCTGGCATCAATGAACTTAGATAGAAAAAACATCTTTATTTTCATTAACCTCTAACTGAAACATAGCATTTCTTTTAGCTATAACTATAGGCAACAGATGATGGTAGTATTAACACTACATGGAATTTTATCAGCAATAGAAGTCATAAATATTTTCATATTCTATTACAGTTGTTGCAGACATCTTGCATATTTATGTTCATCACTTCTTTGAAATTAAGCTACTTTTATACCCACTGCTAGATCTTTTTATTTAATGTGTCAATAAAAAGCATATATGTTACTACACTGTTGGTGGGAATGTAAATTGGTGCAGACACTGTGGAAAACAGTATGAAGGTTTCTCAAAAAACTAAAAATATATTGGGTTGTTTTTTTAATATTGAGCTGCATGAGCTGTTCATATATTTTGGAGATTAATCCTTTGTCCATTGATTCGTTTGCAAATATTTTCTCCCATTCTGAGGGATGTCTTTTCGTCTTGTTTATGGTTTCCTTTGCTGTACAAAAGCTTTGAAGTTTCATTAGGTCCCATTTGTTTATTTTTGTTTTTATTTCCATTACTCTAGGAGGTGGATTGAAAAGGATCTTGCTGTGATTTATGTCAAAGAGTGTTTTTCCTATGTTTCCCACTAAGAGTTTTATAGTGTCCAGTCTTACATTTAGGTCTCTAATCCATTTTAAGTTTATTTTTGTGTATGGTGTTAGGGCGTGTTCTAATTTCATTGTTTTACATGTAGCTGTCCAGTTTTCCCAGCACCACTTATTGAAGAGACTGTCTTTTTCTCCATTGTACATCCTTGCCTCCTTTGTCATGGATTAGTTGACCATCGGTGCGTGGGTTTATCTCTAGGCTTTCTATCTTGTTCCATTGATCTATGGTTCTGTTTTTGTGCCAGTACCATATTGTCTTTATTACTGTAGCTTTGTAGTATAGTCTGAAGTCAGGGAGTCTGATTCCTCCAGCTCCATTTTTTTCCCGGACGACTGCTTTGGCTATTCGGGGTCTTTTGTGTCTCCATACAAAAATGGGCAGACCTAAATAGACATTTCTCCAAAGAAGACATACAGATGGCCAAGAAGCACATGAAAAGCTGCTCAACATCACTAATTATTAGAGAAATGCAACTCAAAACTACAATGAGGTACCACCTCACACCAGTTAGAATGGGCATCATCAGAAAATCTACAAACAACAAATGCTGGAGAGGGTGTGGAGAAAAGGGAATCCTCTTGCACTGTTGGTGGGAATGTAAATTGATATAGCCACTATGGAGAACGGTATAGAGGTTCCTTAAAAAACTAAAAATAGAATTACCATATGACCCAGGAATCCCACTACTGGGCACATACCCAGAGAAAACCATAATTCAAAAAACATGTGCACCCCAATGTTCATTGCAGCACTATTTACAATAGCCAGGTCATGGAAGCAACCTAAATGCCCATCAACAAACGAATGGATAAAGAAGATGTGGTACATATATACAATGGAATATTACTCAGCCATAAAAAGTAACAAAACTGGGTCATTTGTTGAGATGTGGATGGATCTAGAGACTGTCATACAGAGTGAAGTAAGTCAGAAAGAGAAAAACAAATATCATATATTAACACTTATATGTGGAACCTAGAAAAATGGTACAGATGAACTGGTTTGCAGGGCAGAAATTGAGACACAGATGTAGAGAACAAACGTATGGACAGCAATGGGGGAATGTGGTGGGGGGTGGTGGTGGTGGTGTGATGAATTGGGCGATTGGGATTGACATGTACACACTGATATATATAAAATGGATGACTAATAAGAACCTGTTGTATAAAAAAATAAAATTAAATTAAAGAAACAAACAAAAAAATTAAAAATAGGACTACCATATGACTCAGTAATTCCACTTCTGGGTATACATCCAAAAAAAACAAAAACACAAATTCGAAAAGATACATGTACCCCAATGTTCATAGCAGTATTATTATAATTGCCAAGATATATAGAAGCAACCTAAGTGTCCATCAAGAGATGAATGGATAAAGAAGACGTTTATATATATACATAACAGAATACTACTCAGCCATAAAAAAGAATGAAATTTTGCCATTTGCAACAATGTGGATGGACTTGGAGGTATTATGCTAACTGAAATAAGACAGACAGGGAAAGACAAATACTGTATGATATTACTTACATGTGGAACCTAAAAAAACAATAAACTAGTGAATATAACAAAAAAGAAGCAGACTCCCAGATATAGAGAACAAACTAGCGGTTACCAGTGGGGAGAGAAAAGGGGGGAGGGGAAAGATAGGGGGAGGGGATTAAGAGGTACAAACGATTATGTATAAAATTAGCTACAAGGATATATTGTACAATGCAGGGAATAAAGCCAATATTTTATAATAACTATAAGTGGAGTATAACCTTTAAAAATTGTGAATCACTATATTGTGCACCTGTGAAATAATATTGTACACCAACTACACTTCAATAAAAAAGCATCTATATTACTACATCACGTATTTAGTTTAATTTTTTCTCCTGATAATCTAATTTTATTTATTTTTAATTTATTTTTAATTTTTTTATTATTTTTTATTGAAGTATAGTTGATTTACAATATTGTGTTAGTTTCACGTATACAGCAGTGATTCAGTTATATATAATTCAGTTATATATATATATATATATATTCTTTTTCAGATTCTTTTCCATTATAGGTTATTACAAGATATGAATATAGTTCCCTGTGCTATACAGTAGGTCCTTGCTCTTTATCTATTTTATATATAGTAGTATGTATCTGCTAGTTCCAAACTCCTAATTTATCCCTCCCCTTGCTTTGTATAATATTTTGATAACCATATTTCGATGTAATCGGCTTCTTTTGAAACCAGTGTGTGTGTGTGTGTGTGTGTTATGCATCTCATGACACTGTCCTGAGAAGTTGTCCATAGGTTTCACCAGACTGGCAAAAGATTCCACAGCACAAAAGTTAGAATCCCTTCTTAAAACCTTGCTAAAGAATATTAAACCCACTTACATCACTCTGAAGGTCATAGGCCTTCCGAGCCTGAATGATGTCATTCTGATCAGGCAGACAGGTCCATTCATGAAGGGGTTTCTTGTAGTCTACGTCGCTTACAAGGAGCTGGCACTTCTTGGCCTGCACCACCCCCAGCATGTCCACTGGGCTACTGAACTTGGTCTTCCACTTCTCAAAGTCCTTCTTGTACTGCCGGTCACTCTGGATCTTGGCCGCATGCATGGACCACATCATCTTGGGGTCATCTTTGATGTCCCGGGCTCCAATGTGGTGGCCAAGCTGTTTGCGGTAGCCTTCCTTGTACTTGTACTGAAAAAAGAATAGAGATATAAGTCTAATGATATGGACATCTTATTTATATCACATTTCATAGTTTCATAGACACATTATTTCTTTTGATTTTTCCCACCACTAGTGTGAGGGAGAAAGTTTAATATTATCAACTCCATTTTATAAAATAGAAACCTGAAGCCTCCAGGAGTTAAGTGATTTGTTCAAGGTCACATCATAAGCAGGTAGCAGGGCTGAGACTAGAATGGAGAGCTTCTGATGCCTAATATTTTCCCCTTCCACTAAACTATACTGCCTAGTTTACATTTGCTTAACAAGTAAAGATATAACATTGTGTACAAAAGAGCATCTACTTAATTTAAAGATGTGACTTTTTTCTAAAAATGTTTCGATATGATGAATATTTTAGAATATTTCCCTTGTAATCAGAATTTATAATGAATTCCGTGGTGAAGGATACAGACTACATTTAGAAAGTTTCACCAGAAAATACCTCCCTTATTTGCCTGTCAATGTCATTGAACTTTCAACCATGAGAGAGTAATAACTTGGGTTAACACTCTATCTACTTTTAAAATTCAAGAATAATACTTTATGGTCCATTTTACCACGAGATGGTCATAGTGTGGGCTTCTCCAGGTTAACAGCCAGAAAAAGTTTTTATAGTGGAAAGAATGAAGCATATGTCTAAGGTCTGGGACACTTCCAGAAGAAGGAAAGTCTGGATTTGGGTCTTAAGGAGCCCTGGTACAGAATGAGGGTACTGGACACCCTCAGGAGATGTTTCTCATGACACAGGAAGGACTAGAGAGGAGAGGAAAGTGGGTGCTGAGTAAAAGCTTTGCTTACTTCTCAACTTGTTCTTGTGTCCAGTTATGGGCATCTTGGTAGGAGAACTTCACTAAAGGTCAACAAAGGATTAAACAAAACTCTAAAATGTATGCATAATTAACATCTTCCCTTAATGCCAGAGTAAACGGATAGAAGTAGTAGGAAAGAGTTCACATTTATGTTGGCTGATTTACATGTGCTACCAATGTCTTTAACAACAACATTTTTTACAAACGTCTGGGTCATCAGCTGCTCAACTTCTGAGGCTCAAAAATATGAGCCCAGGGCTTCCCTGGTGGCGCAGTGGTTGAGAGTCCGCCTGCCGATGCAGGGGACATGGGTTCGTGCTCCGGTCCGGGAAGATCCCACATGCCACAGAGCGGCTGGGCCCGTGAGCCATGGCCGCTGAGCCTGCGCGTCCGGAGCCTGTTCTCCGCAATGGGAGAGGCCACAGCAGTGAGAGGCCCGTGTACCGCAAAAAAAAAAAAAAAAAAAAAATATATATATATATATATATATATATATATGAGCCCATTTTTAGTGTTCATAAAATACTTATTTTTAAAGAACATAACTCCATCTTTGACAGATTAGCAGGTATACTGGATATAGTAGCTTTTGTTTTCTTTGTTTTCATTTGCCACTTTGTACATGGGGGGTCGTTAAAGGAAATTGAGACTTGCAGGCTAAATTTCTGGCAAGAAAAGCTGTAAAAGCTGCCATTTGTTAACAACTTTGAGTAAGAAATGCCTCTTCCAGAAACATCAACTTACATCACTAGCAATATTTCTTGATGCCTTGGCTGCTCGGATTGGAATGGCATCCACACGCAAGTCATAGCCTTCCTTCTTTGACTCCTCCAAAGCAAGTTTATAAAGTTTCTGCAGAAAAAAGAATTGATCAGTCGTTACTCCTTTCATAAAAAATGAAACTATTTATTACTAAGCTTTCTCTGTCCTCATTTAAACTACACAAAATTAAGTATTAGTGTGAGTTTGTAGAAAACTTTCATAGGTGCTCAAGGATTTTAAGGCACATGGTTTAAACTTTGATGTTTTATTGATTAGTAAATCTAAAAAGTTTTTTGGGGAAATCAGCATCAGGTTGCTAAAATTTTGTTTTGCCAAGCAAGCAAAACTGTAAAAAAAAAAAACCCAAAACCAAAACAAAAACCCAGCTATTTATTGTCATGATCTTAATATAAAAGGAAGGCCATTTTTATGCCAAAGAAGGAGAAGGAATAAATACAGTATTTTTAAATTGAATATATTTGGATTTGTGAACAACTCAATGCTTTGTCCTTATTTTCTCCCATTTTACCATGGATTATCATCACAGACCTTGATTGATCTGTGTAGACTAGGGTTTCAGAATCCTCACTCTGATGAAAATGTTGGTTCTGAAAGAGATGGCTAGGAAAATGCTTGCAAATAACATTAAATGGTAACCAGAACACAATGAAGCGGCAAAAGAATACACAGTACGGTAACTCACTGTATTTTAACCAAGTGACTGCCTGCTAAATAGTTGTTGAATAAAATAATGACTTGATAAGCACACTGACCTGTAGGGGAAGGCTTTAAGAGTATATTCTCTATTGGGATACTTCTCCAAAAGCATTTCATTCTCTGGTGTCATCTTCATAAAAGGCTAGTCTACCTTGTGGACCTACCACATAGACCAAAATTGAATCAAGGGAAAACTATCTCTTGAATCAAGGGAGAACTGTCTCTTTTATTGACAGTGTTGTTCTGGAGAATGTACAATAAATTAGTCAAAAGGTTTCACTAAGGATATTATTACAATAGTTCATTTTTGCCTTTCTCTTCATGATATGATCAGTAGTTTACTCACATCACTGTAGTTTATTCGGTTGAGTTTGGCTAGCATGATTTCTGGTGTATCAGGCATGACATGGATTGTTTTCTTGTCATTGTCCCAGGCTTCAGTATATAAGTGCTATGAAAAAAAATGAGAAAAATTATTTTGGAGTTCAGACAGTTTTTCTTTTGATTATGTGCCAGTCACCTCTCTTCTGTACAAAGTAGAAATAAAATTACTAAAGTTGCATAAATTCCTACCTTTCATGTAGATAAATTACTATTTTCAAGAGTATTTAGCTCACTATTTCATTGACTCAGAGTTTTTACTGTTTCTTATGAAAATTTTTTAACAGTTCTGAAAAGTATAATTGGGTTGCAGAATATCTATAATTGTGAAATAATTAGAGCACATGGTATTTTTAACATCAGTTTACTATTCTGAAGTATTACTAAGTAACTATGGTGTTATAATGGGAAAATCATTTTGAAAGGTATTGTAAATCCTACTGGAATCTTTAAAATGTAGTAACATGTCAGAATTTTTACTTTATTCTATGGTAAATTCCTATACCCGATGGTGAGGAGTGAAGACTCACCTTACTCATGTTTATAGCGTTGTTCTTGGCCAGCACCTGCTCCAGGGAGTCAGTTATGCTGGTAAATTTCAGTGTGTCTGGACGCTGGCGGTAGATGTTATCACTCAGTATCTCTCCGGCCCTCTTGGCTTTAACTACTTCCACGGAGCCAATTGGAACCCAGCCAATGCCTTTCATCCATTCAAGGTCTGACTTATACAAATTCTTCAAATCAACCAACAAGAAACACTTTTATTAATTAGTTGTTCAGATTCACAGTCACAAAATGGATCATACTAGAGAAACACAAAAGCACTGATGAACAGGTAAAGCTGACATCACAATCACTCATTCAAAAGCATTATTGAATCCTGAGTACATTTTTTTCCTAAGCATTTTTTGGCACAGAGGATTGTACTAGGAATGATGAAAGATCTTTTTTGAAAAGTAAAAGCACAGTCCTGCCCTTGAGGGTATTACAAGACTCTTTACACAAGAGCAGAGTTTCTTTAGCTTTGGAAAATGTGTTCTAATAGCTCCCCAAAAGACCGCATACTTAGACCAATGCTGTGTAAGTGTTGCAGTCACAAAAACTTTTGCCTTTTTTTTTTAAAGGGAAAAGAGGTGAAATTCAACTGTAGTTGTGAGTTTCAACACATAGTAATGTTAAGTTTTACAAATCACACTCTTGATTTGCATTTTAATTGAGATATAATTGACATATACTAGTTTCAGGTGTACAATATCATGATTCAGTATGTGTGTATATTGCAAAATGATCACCACAGTAAGTCTAGTTGAGATCTATCACCACACATACCCACACTTTTTTTTTCTTATGATGGGAGATTTTTTAAAAACTCTTGCCTTTATTTTCATCTTCAAAATCACAAAATATAAAGTGTGTAATGCGGTGTTCTAGGGATAATATATTAGATATATCCTAATTATTTATTTTATTTTACTCTCAATAGGGCATGCTAACTGTATTATTATTATTGCACTAGTATTATTGTTGCTGTTGTTATTATTATTATTGTTAACCCTAGTATGCAGAAGCAGCATTGGGGGTACTCACATCACTCTGGAGGTCATAAGCTTTCCGAGCATGGATGACATCATTCTGGTCGGGCAGGCAGGTCCACTCATGCAGAGGATGTTTATAGTCCACATCACTGACCAAGGTCTGACATTTCTTGGCCAAAACGATACCAAGCGTGTCCACTGGGCTGCTGAACCTGGTCTTATATTTTTCAAAATCTTTCTTGTACTCACGGTCACTCTGCATTTTGGCAACGTGGAGGGACCACATCATCTTGGGGTCATCATGTATCATCCGGGCACCAATATGGTGACCCAACTGCTTACGATAAGTTTCTTTGTATTTGTACTGAAAGAAAAGAACCCAGTAAATGAGGAGGAAGCGGCAAGGGCTGGTCCCAGTTGCTCTCTCTGTGGTGATGCTTTTCTATGAAATCCTCAAGACATCAGGGGAATTTCATCAAACATGCTGTGATGCTACACATGCTTTCACCCAAAAAAGAAGATATGGTGCTCATTTCCCCACCTCTATAGAAAATAACTCCACATTGATTCCTTTATATTATGCTAGAAAATTATGTGTTTTAATCACAAAAAAAGGGATTAAAAAGTGAACACTGAATGAGCTCAATTACAGTGACAAGCAGTTTCTCAAAAGTTGGTCATGTGAGTGGACCCAAATGAGAACATATCGGAGGGATTTGTTTACATGGCTCATTAATTTTCTTTTTTTTAAGGTATTCTGAGAAATAATTTGTCCTCTGCACAAATAAACTGGAAGGAGTAGTTTTAAAATGGGTAATTTTTGTTGATAATGAGCATAGTGTTTCAGTTTTGCAAGATGAAAAAGTTCTGGATGTCTGTTGTACAATAGCGTAAATATACTTACTACTACTAGACTATATACTGAAAATGGTAAAGACAGTGAATTTTGTTATGTATTTTTATTATGATTTAAAAGAAAAACCTACCAAAATGGACAATTTTGCTACTCTTAATATTTACTCTTAATATTTAAGTTGTCCAGGAACCTGATATATTAATTTTTAGGGTAAAGGAATGTTGACTTTTGTGGGTCCCATAGCAAAGAGACGTTTAACTTTTTTGCTATCCTATGTCCTTCCTCAAGTCATGGGGAACTCAGTTAAGCCTGCTTATTTATTGGCATCTTTGCCTTGAGTGTAGCCTGAGGAGAGCTCATGAGGTTTCATGAGTAGCTCAACATATGTCCATTTAACTTTGACCAAGGCACTCAGTCTTACTAAGCAAAGACCAAAAGATGAGCAACAAAGGAACCACATCCCAGTGTGTCTCTACGAAACTTGTAATCTTTGGGCAGGTTACCTACTGTCTCAAAGCCTCTATTTATCTGCCTGTGCAATTAAGATAGGCAGTTAAGATAGATGATGACTACAGAGGCTTCCAGCTGTGTCCCAAGAGTGTGATTCCCTATGCAGGTGGCTGGCCTGTTGGTAACAAACGTAAGGATGTGATCAACTCTTACATCACTGGCAATATCCCGGGAGGCCTTGGCAGCCACGATGGGAATGGCGTCACTTCTTAAGTCATAGCCTTCTTTCTTGGCTTCTTCCATGGCCTGGCGATAGAGGTTCTGAAGGAAGAAGTAGTAGTTTTTAGATACAGTGCTCACTTTCACCCTAAAAATGTATTTCTGTCAAAGGAAGACTACTTTTGGATGCAGAACAACACTAGTATGTTTAGCCTTAAATAAATTTTTTAAAAAAGATCTCTTTCTTCCTTTTACTTCCTATGTATACAAGCTATTTATTTAACTTGAAATTTTACTTTCAGCAGGTCTAACACAACTTTTCCTTGGATAAATCCTTCTAGATTTTACACATTAAGTCATTAACTCTGAAATGTGTTTGGATTACTCAGCACTTATTCTTTTCATGAAATAACCAAGAAATGACTATCTATTTAACTGCAAATTTGAATTAGGACCAATTTTACTAGCAGAGAATACGATTATATAACAACAACACTACCACCATGAGCATGTACCTGTATTCAAACAGTGCTAAACAGAGGATAATCCATTGTTTCTGAACATCTTTGTTAATATTGATTTGCTCTCTATTCATTTTGTCGATTGCCGGAAATTGCTAGCAGACAGAGGGATAGCAAGTACCAGATATTTATGAGACAAAAGGACAAAATTGATGAAATAATAATAATTTCTTTATGAATTGGGAAATACCCACTGTTCAGTTTCTGTGGCAGGACAGATGCACACAGAAGATAGAACACAGGTATTCCACGGGAACACAGCTTGAGAACCACTGAATTAAACAAATCATCTATACCAGTAGTATTCAGCCTTTTTTGCTTGTGAACCACTACAATAATTTAGTGCTTTGTTATTAATAATTTTAAAATGACTTTAGAGTCTGAGAAGGATGTCATTAAATGTTTTTAATGTCGATTATTAATGTGTGACAATTCACATTTTTTTCATGTTGAGATTTTACAAGGCAAAGCTAAAGTAAATAAGAATAAATTTAATGTATTTGAGATAAAGTCCCAAGGGCATTTGTTCTTCTTAAAAATTTCTAGAGACTTCCCTGGTGGCTCAGTGGTTAAGAATCCACCTGCCGATGCAGGGGACACGGGTTTGAGCCCTGGTCCAGGAAGATCCCACATGCCGCAGAGCAAATAAGCCCTGTGTGCCACAACTACTGAGCCTACGCTCTAGAGCCTGCGAGCCACAGCTCCTCAGTCCACGTGCCACAACTACTAGCCCTCATGCCTAGAGCCTGTGCTCCTCAACAAGAGAAGCCACTGCAATGAGAAGCCCTCACGCTGCAACAAAGAATAGTCCCTGCTCACCGCAACTAGAAAAAGCCTGTGTGCAGCAATGAAGACCCAATGCAGCCACAAATAAATAAATTAATTAATTTAAAAAAATTTCTCGAGATATTCATTTTGTAACTAGAGTCAAATACTTTTTTTTTTTTTTTTTTTTTTTTTGCGGTACACGGGCCTCTCACTGTTGTGGCCTCTCCCGTTGCGGAGCACAGGCTCCAGACACGCAGGCTCAGCGGCCATGGCTCACGGGCCCAGCCGCTCCGCAGCATGTGGGATCTTCCCAGACCGGGGCACGAACCCGTGTCCCCTGCATTGGCAGGCGGACTCTCAACCACTGCACCACCAGGGAAGCCCGAGTCAAATACTTTTACACTTTATAATTTTCCTTTGAAGAATAAATTCTCAAGTTTATCCTTATGTATAAGTGGGAAAAAATGTGCTTGAATCATCTTGCAGCTTCAGGCCAAACAAATTTTTTTCATTCTTTCAACATTAGAAAAAGATGCAGGGCTTCAAAGAAAACACCTTTATTATCTTCAAGGCTACGTTTTAAAGAATGTTTGGTATATTATTTATCCAAGAGAACTAGAACAGGTAAATGAGAGTTTAAGAGAAAAAAAATAAGATATAGTTACTTTGTTTTGTTAAACTTTACTGAACGAAGATGGAATGAAGGTACCATTGGTAACGGGTTGAGAAGAAATTCAAGTGGGCCGTTTTGAAATCTAATCTTCAGGAGACAGTCTTTAGGGAATTAACATAATCATGCAATTTTAAAGAAATAAATCCAGATGAAAATTTTAGAAATTAAAAAAATAGCCCAATTTCCTGTCAGCAGTCTGAAAAAAAAATACTCTACCTCATCTGACCTAATTTTAACAAAAGGGAAAGTCTTAAAAGCATTATCCCTTTGGGATAGAAACTAACTTCATCTGCCTGGGGTGAGGCAGAATGTCTGGGAAAAGATAATCCAACAGAGAAGCCCTGTGGCCAAGAGAAAAGTTGTTCATTCAAAAATGACTGAAGCCAAGGTCAATCAATCCTTGTGATCAGGCTTGTCCTTGGGTCTGTTTTATAACGCTAGACAAAAGGAAACTCTCTCCTCTTCATTTCACTTGTCATGCCTCTTCTTTAGGGCTACATTATGATAGGCAAAAGTAATTAATGGGTAAAATAATAATGTGGTCAAGTCTTGAAAATGAGTATTTAAAATTTCCAATGTTCTCAAACTAAAGGGAAGTCTGCCCTTTTTTTTTGTTTAATGAAGACACAAAACAACATGTAAGAAATCAATATTCATCTTGAATGAACCAGATAATTCTTGACTTTGGCAAGAACAATTGGGCAAGAAGCTTTTTCTGCGGCAGTATTTCTATTCTGCAAAGATTTGTGATGACAAGTTTAGTGGGGCTGGAGATAGTATGTAAAAAAAAATGTTTTTTTAATTGTCCTCAGGCAATTTTGAGACGGATGAATTTAAGAATTCTTATTTCAGTTCTGGTAAATAAACTGAAGTTATTTTGAGCATATTAAATAAATCTAATCTTCACAGTGACTTGAGTGTAAAGGGAAGAAATTAAAGTTTATTAAGCAGCTACTGTATGCCAGGCTCTACACTGGGCATATTATATATACTACCCCATTTAGCCATCACAAAAATTCTTCAATAGACATTTTTATCTCATTTTACAGATGAGGTAACTAAAGAAAAACTCATAGAACAAATTTTGAAGCAAGTAGTAATCTGATAAATAGCAATAATTATTTTTTAATTAAAATTACAACATGATTCTATCATTAATAGTTGACTTTGAGAGTTCCCCTTCCCTCCTGACATGGAGATATTTTTGTATTTATCCATTTCCCTATGTATTTTTTTAATTGAAGTATAGTTGATTTACAAGCTTGTGTTAATTTTTTCTGTAACTATTCTTGAATATAATGATACATATATTCAGGGTAGGTTATGGCAAAAATAAATAAATAATTGGTCAACATGAGAATTAAATCCATAATTCTGACCTTTCCACTACATCAGCAAAATCACGTGTTCAGGTCAAAACAAATGGTCTTACCTCACTATAATTTATTTTATTTTGTCTCGCCAACATAATTTCAGGTGTATCAGGCATCACGTGGATTTGGGTCTTGTCTTTGTCCCAGGCTTCTGTGTATAAGCGCTGTGAAGGATAAAAAGGTTAATGAATTAGAACAACAATGTTTGTTGTAAACAGAGGTTTCCAACTTAGAGATCATGACAAAGTTGAAAGCCAACCTTCTGACTATCTGGGCTGTCTGCTGTAATATCAACATTCTTCAATCTCTTTGATGTTACAAGATATTTATTGTCACTAAATATAAGTGTAGACTAAGATATGAAAAGAAAATGTGTGTGTGTTTCATTACAAGATCACCTCCACTCCAATTAAATTAAAAGCAAGTATTTTCCAAGCATGTATTCACGTCCATATGTACTGAGGCTGTATCAACAAATTCTTCCCATGATTTTGTCTGTTTGTCTGTTTATTAACTGCAAATGTACCTGGATATGCCATCTCTAGATTTCTTTTTGATAAATGTTATGAAGATTTGCACCTGACTTGTTTGTTCTATACTTACTTAGATAAGTACCCAACGAGAAAGAAACCTTGATACCAAACATGTATAACTGTTATAGACTTAAAACAATTTAAACACCAAACAGCTGTCCTACTCCTAACTCTATTTCACAAGAGATGTCAAAGCAGAAATTCCCACATATACTTGGGGAATCCTAATAGAGAACTCAATCAAATCACTATACACAGGATGGCAACTAGATAAAACAAACAAACAAAAGGACTAACTTAATTAGTAACAGATATTCTCAAGGACATACAGCCCTGTTTTATTTTCTCCCACATTGGGGGCTCACCTTGTTCATAGTGATGGCGTTGTTCTTGGCCAGCACCTGTTCCAGGGAATCAGTCACACTGGTAAACTTCAGCTTGTCTGGACACTGGCGGTAGATGTTGTCACTCAGTATCTCTGCAGCTCTCTTGCACTTGACTACCTCCACAGACCCAATGGGGACCCAGCCAATGCCTCTCAGCCACTGGAGATCTGATTTATATATGTTCTGGTGAGATCAAACACAAAAGCAAGGATTACTGAAGCTGTTAGGATTCTTGATTTCAAAAATGAATGAAAAGGACTGGAAAAAGTGGATAGCCAAACTTCATGTCTATGTCTTTTATAATATGAAGCCCAATTGGATATAGTTCATGGTATTATGTTCTCTCTAAAAGAAAATTAAGGCACAGTAAATTAAGGGTGGAGAGGAAAAAAACATTATTTTTTTTCTGAGGGCTTTACCTAATCCTAGCCATTATCTGCATATTACTATGTATTATCATCATAAGCATGGTCAACAGTGGTGTTTAATGGGTCTCAGTACTCACATCGCTCTGGAGGTCATAGGCCTGCCGAGCGTGCATGATGTCATTCTGGTCAGGCAGGCAGGTCCACTGGTGCAAGTAGTTCTTGTAATCCACGTCACTGACCAAGGTCTGGCACTTCTTGGCCTGCACCATCCCCAGCATGTCCACTGGGCTGCTGAACTTGGTCTTCCACTTCTCAAAGTCCTTCTTGTACTCCCGGTCACTCTGGATCTTGGCCACATGCATGGACCACATCATCTTAGGGTCATCCTTCACATCCCGGGCTCCAATGTGATGGCCAAGCTGCTTGCGGTAACCATCTTTGTATTTATACTGAAATAACAGTAGTCATTTTGAAAATAAAAATGAATGAAAAGGGCTAAAAATCTTATTAATATAAAACTTTATTATTTTAAAATTGGTTAGTTCTTGCAGAGAAATAAATCATCTGAATATCAACTTATCTCCTCATCCTAAACTCTGATGAGACTTCACAGCAATACTCTAATGGCGAGCAGGCCAAACTTCATAGTTCTATGGTTTGCAGACACTAAGTCTCTGGAAATAAAGGCAGCAGCACTTTTCAGAAAATCAGTTGGAGTTTTTTTTAATCTTTTTTGGGCCAGTGAAATCATTAACCCAGAAGTTTTACACATGATTTTGAGAACAACTCCTGAGTTCAGAGGAAACTTTTCACTCCCCTGCCCACCCCGCCTCTCCCAAATCTGGCTCTGCTAACTTTCACAGGACTCCTGAAATAGACTGGCTTGTGTTTCCATCCTGTATACCGGCTCTACTGGACACCAAATTTCGGTGAGGTTTGTTGGGATTCCTTGAGGAGAAAAAGCGGATTATATAACTACAAGAAAGTGTTTTGTTGGTGGCGATGGTAAGAGCTGACTCTGGATTAGCTTCTCTCCACTTCAGGCAACAAAATTACACAAATCCTAGCATATATTTACTGAAGTCTGAATTCTCTACCAAAGGAACTTCTTTTGGAGACAGCGGAAAGGGAAATCAGGCTATTTTGTTGGTTTTGGTTGTTATAAAACTTTTTTTTTTTTTCATTTAAAAAGAACTCAAAGGAAGCACTTAAGGCAATTTTTCAAAGAAAGGGTTGGCAAGAATCCAGACCAGATTTGGGGAAGGGTGAATTTTCCTGAACCTGGCTGAACCAGATCTTTTTCTTATGCTGAACCAATACACGTACCCAAGCTTTTTCCCCAACTCTTCTGTCATTTTCTTATTTCTATGTGCTCAAAATATGCAGATGAATGCCTTATAATTACAGATATAAACAAATATAGATTCAAATTCCATTTTTTAATGAAGTTTAGGATACTTCCTCTGCATATGGGAACTGAATATTAAAATCTTTTGGAGTTAAATTATTAAAGCTCTTTTCAAATGAAAAACATTTCATTTAAAGCACAGTAAATGTGCTTTAACTGGCACCAGGATGTATCTTGCTGTTGTAATACTGATTCTGCCCCACCCCCATCCAGCCATGTACATATGTGGAGTGTTGGTACTCACATCACTGACAATGTCCCTGAAGGCCTTGGCTGCCACTATTGGGATGGCATCGCTTCGCAAGTCATAGCCTTTCTTCTTTGCTTCTTCATTGGCGAGTTTATACAGAGTCTATAGAAGGAAAGTCAGAGTTAAAGCAAAGTTTTGATAGCAACAATTTGGAGTCTAACAGGTGACATATCACAAAATTTAAAAAAGGATAGGCTCCAGAAACAATCTATCTTTCTAGCAATATTGGAAAGTAAATAAATTATATTTTACCAAAAAAAACTATGTAGCATTAGAAACAAAAGAAATATATCAATGAGCATTAACATAGATTGATAATCTATTATTTATATCATATAGATTAATATATATATAATATATAGATTATATGATACATTATGCATATCAACATAATATAATGTTAATGTTAATATAATCTAGTAATATAGATTGATAGGCAAAGCATCAATCTATACGTATTGCTAAATGAAAAAATTGCAGAACAATGTGTTTAATATTATTCATTTGTATATAAAATATATATTTATATACTTTTACCTAGTTCTTTATTACTTAAACATTTTCAAAAATCATGTAATATCTTATGATGTTTAAAAAAACAAATGAGAAAAAAATTAAAGTACAATTTAAAACATAGTTAACTTGACTATAATCACAACTTTATGATTCTAATTTTTGGCTGGATCATATTAGTAAAACATTCACCTATAAAACTGCATTTTACTTTAAAAAAGTAGTAATCAGTATTGTTAATGGAGAACACTTTTTCCCCATGCCTGAGGTTCTCTTTCTATAAAAGGAGCGCGATTATTTCATCTCTGCCCCTTTACTCTCTTTACCCTGGAGAGGTGCAGTGATTTCCTGATGTATCTAATTGGTAGGGATGGGATGGCAGGGCATGCCCAGCTCAGCTCTGACCTCCTCCCTCTAGGAACATGCCCAGTGCCCTCCTCTGCTTCTCTGTGCGAAGCAGGACTCACCCCTGAGGGAGGTAGAGCTGACTGTCCTGCTCCAGTGTGGCCTGTGCCTGGATGGGGAACCTAATTCTGGGGTTCACTTAGCAGGTTTGTTTGGCTCTCATACAAATGTGTCCTTGAACCTAACTTTAGTAGTAAGAGATGTGAGATTTTGACTTCTAGTTCCACTCCTTTGTTTTACTTCTCAATTTTATTCAGGATCCAGGCGGGAAAGAGGTGCATATTATTAGAGGTCCCCTTGGTAGGGTTGCCAGATTTAGCAAATAAAAAGATAGCATGCCCAGCTGAACTTGAATTTCAGATAAATAACAAATAATGTTTTCATATAAATAATGAGCTAGTATTATATCTGGTTATCCTACGCCTTGGAAATGCCAAAAATACTCCTCAGTTCCACCTGACCCACACTGGTAAAGACCATAAATGGAAAAGATAATGTGACTTCAGTTTGCCCCTGGAATCCTATAGCGTATGATATTCAACCCACAGATGAAAGGTTGGATGGGCTGAGTGTTCATATCACAGAGCTGCACGTACCATGATAGCTGAGGTCCGAGAATATCCACAAAAGTGTAGAAAACAAACAACAACAACAACAATAGCAACAAAACAAGCGTGGTCCCCCAGGATTTTGCCCCTACCTCACTGTAGTTGAGCTGGTTCTTCCTCGCCAACATGATCTCCGGGGTATCCGGCATTATATGAATTTGAGTCTTGTCTTTGTCCCAGGCCTCTGTGTATAAGTGCTATCAAAGAATATGTTGATAGAAAACCATTTGAAAAAAAAAAGAAAACCATTTGAAATAGGAATTACAAAAAGCCAATTAAAGCAGGAATGTTACTGATCTAATTAGGAAAATAAACCACACTAGGATATAAGGTATTCAGCTGGAGGTTTAAGTCTTAATGATAGTTATCAGGGTTACAACTGGGGATAATAGAAAGTACTTAGAGGATTTCAAGTACGTCATTTAGGAGGTAAACGTGACCCCACACCTGCATGGATAATTTTAACTCCACTAGTCATTAAGGTCTAAAAACCTCTTTTGGCATCTTGGAGAAGCTTGAGGCAGCTGGGGCTCACCTTGTTCATGTTGATGGCATTGTTCTTGGCCAGCACCTGTTCCAGAGAATCAGCCACACTGGTAAACTTCAGCTTATCTGGATGCTGGCGGTAGATGTTGTCACTCAGTATCTCTGCAGCTCTCTTGCATTTGACCACATCCACAGACCCAATTGGGACCCAGCCAATGCCCCTCAGCCACTGGAGATCAGACTTGTAAACATTCTGTGAGGAGGAAAAAGGCAGGAACTCTTCAGTAAGACTGAAAGATTTAGGGTCAAGGTGCAAATAGAATTGGTAGTAAAGTACAATTCTGGTTGTTGCTCTTGTTGGTTTCATAGAAAACTGGCTCACTGTATTAGGCAGACTAACAGAGGAAGTATGTTCAAAAACGACCCAAAAATGTAACAAAAAATGATAGAATATTTCAGGTTGTTAGGACAGGAGGAATCCAAATGAATATCTTCTGTCAGCCAGTTCAGTGGATGTTCACCGTTCGTGTGCACAAGAAAAGAATGCCAACCCAAAGTGAGAGAAACCACACATATGTCGACCTACAGGCTGTCAGTAAATAAATATTAGGTCCAGTCAAATGAAACACTCTGCAGCCATTAAAAGCCACATTTTAAAGAATATCAATGATTGGTAGAAATGTCATTAATGTAACAATAACGAAAAAATAGCACATAAAACTATCTGTATATAAATTACATGAGCAAGAGTGGGCTTTTTCAGTGGTTGGATTATGTTGGATTCTTATTGCTTTCTGTGTATTTTTTCTTATATTTCAAAATATCTTTAAAGCTCTTGGTTTAACAACAAAAAAGAGAAGTTAAAATATAATAATGACATAGAACCTCTGAAGCCCTGAGGCAGACCTTTGACTACTTCAACACTGTCCAAGATTCAGGACAATAAATGACCGTCTTATTGGTCCAGAACCCGTCTCTTCCCCAGCAAATTCTCAGGCTGGGAAGCACAGACTCTTTTCCAGAGTTGTCTTTCCATATCTTTATTTAACACTTTAAGTCATTTTTTCTGCTAAAGACTTTTGTGTACTTATTAGGCATTCATAACTACTTCACAACGGTGGAATTGGACCTTTGCCCAGATCATTTGAAGGATTTTACCTGTAACGGCAATTAAGTAGAGCATACAGACAGCTATTTTACTGTCTAGACTAAAAGCCTATTGGAATTGCCTTATGCTGACTAGTTATTGCCCCTTAAATAACAACAGCAAGAATGAAAACAATAACATTTTACACCTCTGGAGTGCTTCTTAACTTTCGAATGCTTCCCACATTATTAAGACTGTGTCACCGTGAGAAGGAGGTGATCTCAAAAAGGCACTTGACAAATAAACAGAGGCAAGCAGTCTGTCAATGCTGTCACTCTATGGTGACATTAACCGTTTTTAACTATCTTTCATATGCAGGCAAAGCCTTTCTTTGCAAAACACAGGGTTCTGCATGTTGTGGAAAGCTACAGAACAGATGTGGGAGTTTCCACAGGTAGGCTGTACAATTTCTAGGAACAGCCATTTAATGTATAATTATGGTTAATTCATGTTATTCTCCAAAGTCCTCTAATGCTTAATAATTCCTCTAAACGTCTATAAAATATATGCTGCAGGAAATGTGCCTGTCACATCCAGATTTGAGATGCTGCCTCTGTTTCTAATAGGTACCGGTTCTGTCATTACCACATGACCTCTCCACAAAGAGAGCTGTGCTGAGAGGACAAAGTGTCAATGAAATGACCCAACAGCTTCCAGACACAGTGACTTCTTTTATTTCATAAGAGTGACGATTAGTGTTGTAGCAGTATTCTGCTAATGATAACCTCATTTGTTTTGCAAGGAAGCTAAAAACAAATTTCTGAGTAATTTTTAAAAATAAAAATGCGTTATTTCCTTCCCCCTTAAAAGAATAAAACAAACCATCTTCCTGGGTTGGACCCTGAATTCTAACGCTGCTTAATTCCAGTCTTATTTTTATAAGACCAAGTCCAGTTGGTAAACTTCACTTCCTTATAAAGCCTAGAAATGTATCCACAATAAAGCAATAAAACTATACTCTGATTCAAATCGCATTCAATGAACAAGAAATCCTAGCTTGAGTAGGCCACTGCGTTGTTTACAAAGGATAACATTCATATGGTTCAAGTTATTTCCACACACAGCCCTGTTATGGACGCCGTACTCACGTCGCTCTGGAGGTCATAGGCGTGCCGAGCGTGCATGACGTCACTCTGGTCAGGCAGGCAGGTCCACTGGTGCAGGTAGTTCTTGTAGTCCACGTCACTGACCAAGGTCTGGCACTGCATGGCCTGCACCATCCCCAGCATGTCCACTGGGCTGCTGAACTTGGTCTTCCACTTCTCAAAGTCCTTCTTGTACTCCCTGTCACTCTGGATCTTGGCCACATGCATGGACCACATCATCTTAGGGTCATCTTTCACATCCCGGGCTCCAATGTGATGGCCAAGCTGCTTGCGGTAACCAACTTTGTATTTGTACTGAGATGAAAATGCACAAATTAGATTTTTATTATAAGCCAATACAGGTCACAAGCCTGTACAAAATCATCTTGCTTATATCACTGTTGTACGTTGACTTTTGCTAATAAGCACTAACTCAAGGCAATATCCCACCTTTCCCCTAGAAGCTTATAGAGGTAATAAAATAGATGGAATTCATTTAATTGTAGTGTACACCCCAAATCACCTATGGCCTGGTAACAAGGAATAGTTCTGGGGGCAGCAAATGCACACAGTGGAGAGGCCATGTGGACCAAGGGACTGGGAGAAATGGGTTAGGCACTAAAAGTACATCAGAAAAGAGATGCACTTGGTGACAAGATGTGTTTAATAAGTAGTAAAATGAGTGCCTGGTTCCTTTGAGGATGAAGTCAAGGTCAAGGACTACTTGCAGTAGCAACAGAAGAGAATTTCCTGTTCCATAATGGATTCAGGCATTCAGTGGTGGTGGCAAATTTTGGCATCATTTTGGAAACTGGTTATACTAGGGAAGCTGACCTAGCAGCCCAGTTGCTTAGAGCATGCTCCTAATAAAGTCATGGGTTCTCATCTCTCATGGACCAACAATGTTGTCATTATTCCATGTCCAAAGACATTGTCCTGGAATCCGAGCCAATTATCCAAAATACATGCTTCTAGTCTCAAACATAACTGAGTGAGAAAGGATAAACGAGTCAGCAGAGGCAATATAGTACAGTGGGAAGGAATGAGGTTGCCCAGAGTTTCAACTCCATCACCTACTAAGAGTTTGATTTTAGACAAGTTGCTTAAGCAACCCATAAAACAGGGATAATCACAATCTTACATCCTAGGGTAATTATGAAAAATAAGTGACATAATGCATATAACATTCTTAGCACAGATTTCTCAACACTTCTTGGTTATTATTATTTTGTTATATATTATTATTGGCATAAATCCATTTGTAGAAAAGGTACAACATACGTAAACTAAAGTGAGTCACTAATATGATCTTCCAAACTAAAGGGCAGCGTATTACCATATTCCCAAATAGTGGGTCTTGATTTTTAGAGCAGTGGTCTGTTCCTCAAGAATTCCCTGAGGTACCAGGAAAGGATGATGGTTTTATTCTGGGAGTTACAAGCCACAAGCCAGGAGCTAGTGTTAAGGGTGCAACTTTGGGCTAGTCTGGCACTGATCAACTGCCTTCTTTTCATGATCTTACAAGGGTGAATTGTAATGGCAAGTGTCATATGTATTTTTTGAATATTGGATATTAAAATGCTATATAAAGCTAGGCCCTGAATCTCACGGGGAGAACTTAAGTTTATGAGTCACACTGTCTATAAGCACTGTGGCAATTTTTATATAAGCATCTCCAAGCCTGCAGCTACACTCTTAATGAATTCCACATGAATGGATCTTTCTCTATTCTTGGTGGATCAGCTTTCACTGAAGATACTGTGACTTAGTGGTTATAAAACTTTTTTGTAAACATCAAATTTTTCATTTCCCTCAAAACTAGGTTTTTTAAAAACCCTACACAAATACATCAGGATATATTTCCAGAGGGCCAGGGAAGTTCTTTTAGAAGATTTAGTTCAGTGAAAATGTCACCTCAGACTGACCACATACTAGGAGTAAAACTGACAACTCACATCACTGATGATGTCCCTGGAGGCCTTGGCTGCCACGATCGGGATGGCATCACTTCGCAAGTCATAGCCTTTCTTCTTTGCTTCTTCGTTGGCGAGTTTATACAGACTCTAAATTTGGGCAAAAAAAAAAAAAAATCAGTTACATGTTGACATTCATATCCAAAAATGACAGAGGACTAAAATAATTCACCAAGTTCTACACAGGTAGGTGCCTGTAATAATGTCACTTTTGAGAGTTCTAAGCTTTCTGCGGTTTTGGCTGAAGTTGAGACTTAAACATGATACCTATATGGAATATGGCACCTTTGTTTTTTTATTTTAAAACTTATGTTACATTAACCATATACAGATATTATTCATGGTTTTAAAACTTTTAGTTATAACAATGAATCAGTTTTGGAAAGAACTGGAAAAATTAAGCTGAAACTCATGGGCCTAAGGTGGCAAAATGTGGACAGGAGGGAAACTCATTTGATCCACATTTATTCTGCACCGACTCTGTGCCATGACTGTGCTTGGTACTTGGGAAACAAAGATGAATATGAGGCCTCTCCCATCTTCAAGGTTTCTGGGAGAACTGATGGAAAGACTGATAACCTGCGGAACAAGCTGCCAAAAAGTCAGACCATGAAAGGTGCTTTAACCATATCATTAAGAACGAACTCCACGGGACTTCCCTGGTGACGCAGTGGACAAGACTCCACGGTCCCAATGCAGGGGGCCTGGGTTTGATCCCTTGTCAGGGGACTAGATCCCACATGCATGGTGCAACTAAGAGTTTGCATGCCACAGCTGGGGAGCCTGCATGCTGCAACTAAGAAGCCGGAGAGCTGCAACTAAGGAGCCCAGGGGCCGCAGCTGGGGAGCCTGACTGCCACAACTAAGGAGCCCACGAGCCACGGCTGGGGAGCCCACCTGTCACAACTAGGACCCCACGCAACCAAATAGATACATAAATAAATATTTTTTAAAAAAGATTGAATGTTTAAAAAAAAAAAAAGAACGACCTCTAGGAAGGAGCAATTTATTCTGAATTGAAAATCAGGAAGTTTCCTCAGAGGGCATGACCTTGGCATTGGACCCTGAGTGATAAATATGGTTTCAATAGACTGAGATGGTGGTCAAGGGCAGAGGAACTTCCATGAATCAAAGTACGGGGAGTTAAAGTGCAGGGGCGTCAAGCAGGGGCGGAGGGGCAGTGCCAGAGGAAGTGGCAGGACAGGACTGACAAGAATCAGGAATCCAGCTATGAAGGCCTGGTGCTAAGATAACTTTGTCCTTAATTCTATAGGAAAAGGGAAACCAACAACAATCTTTGAGGAAGAGTGACATCATCAAATTTGCATTCTATCTTCCTATGCTAAACGAGAAAGAAACATGATAGAACTGAACTAAGCTGATAGAGAAAAGTCAGAGAAAGCAGACCAGGCAGGTTAGGCAATCGGTTCAGGCATTCTTCCTGGGCCTCTTCAAACCAAGGGCAACATACAACATCTCTGAGCTTTTGCAGCAAAGACAGAGTTGACAGTTCCAGAAATGCTGAGTGGCTAGTTACAGGGACCCTTTGTCTCTTAAAATATCTGTTCATATAGCACACGCTTTCCTGTAACACTATGGGACCTATAGTGCAGGTTTAACTGAAAATTCACTTATTTTTGATTTGAGAGTGGGACTTGACAATTTTAGTTTGGGGTGGCAATTAAGAGCTAGTTATATAAGCATTAAAATTACAGTCTGCACCCCTGAAAAATAAAATGACTTAAGGTGGTGGCTAATCAATTTAAATTCTCTCAGTTATATTAAGCAGAAGAGTAACCTGCTATTGATTTATGCTGTCAAAGAAACAATATTTTCCTTGCTGGTAGCACAAAGCTGGAAGAAATAACTAATATATCATCTGACAGAATTTTACAGTCACAAAAATCTCCACAGACTTAAACCGATAGGTTCATTCTAAGAAAAAAATGCAGAGAGATAAATGTCAATCTTTGAACTGAGATTTAAGTTGCCAAATGTATAAATACAAGATAGAGGAAACCTAGTTTAAGCCCATGTAAGTTGTCTTAGGGTTTTGGTTGACCCCAAGTCCCACGCACACCAGCAGTGACATAGCCCCAAGGAGCCCCAAGGCACAGAGTGCAGAAATGGAGGGTAAATGTCCAGAAGAGGAAATGCAATGTCGACTGTACTCTACACTAGTCATTCCTCACTCGCAGGATTTTGTTTGGTTCTGAGAGTCACATTCTAGCAGGGATGTCATGTGAGGAATGCCCAGGAGCTTGGGATGTTTGGATTATAAAGAGAACCTGGGGTGAAGTGGCAGCGGAGGCACATAGTGCCTATGGAGTTGGCACAGTTTGGTTCTGCATGGTCTTAGAGGATTATGTGGGTCTACAGAGAGAAACCATTGACCCAATACATGAGAACCATCTTCTAAAGGAACTTTCCAGAACAAATAGGTTGATTTATGAGATTTATAAGCACCTCGTTACTGAGAACACTTAAGCAAAGGCAGGATGACGACTTATTGGGCGGGGACTCCTGCACTAGAGGAGACTGACCTCTCAGCCTAAACATCTGTGCTTCTGATATGGGGGCACACGGCTCTATGCTCACAGAAAGTGAACAGGAAATGGGCTTGCTAATATATTTATATATTGACAGATCCTCTCTGTCTCTGTCTGTCTGTCTCTCAGCGTTATTTGATTGTACTGTGATTTTAGTCCTTGACTTAAATCTTGTACATTAAAAATCTTAAATTTTGACCCTAAAGCACAATTTAGGAAAAATAAGTCATATGTGGAAAATACATTTAGCACAGCCATGTAGCATAAGGAGGAGAAAAACGTATTTTGGTCTATTGCTAATTTCTTAAATTAATAAAAGAGGAAGGTCTAGTTAATCTTCTGGTTGCTGCTTAAATCATTCATTCTTATAATTTGCACTTCCGAAATGATAAATATGTGTTACTTGAAGACTGATGTTTAGGTAAGCGAGAAATGAAAGAGTTGGTATTCACATGGAGCAAGAAAAGACATTCTTTACAAAGCTGTCATTTAGCATTACATCACCATGGAATGGATTAACTGAAATATGAAACACCACGCAAATGTCATAGAATTAGCATCTGCTCCCACCTCACTGTAGTTGATTTGGTTCTTTCTTGCCAGCGTAATTTCTGGTGTGTCTGGTGTGATGTGGATCTGGGTCTTGTCTTTGTCCCAGGCTTCTGTGTATAAACGCTAGCAAGGAAAATATAAAATGTCATCAGGAAAAAACTTCAGTGTACTGTTAATCGAAACTTCAAGGCCACAAGAACTTTATAAAGAGAAATAACAAAAGGTTACGTATTTTATACACATTATGTATTTTACGCGTATCTTCAAGTAAAGTAACCAGTTCATAGTAGAACAGATATGTATGAGTGCCTTCTGATACTCTGAATTGTATGTTAACAAAAGGAAATTTAGAATATCTTTTATGCAGAGATGATTTTCCATAAAAATGTACCATTTTATCAAAACCATGAAATAACTACTGAAGTAAATGTTAAAATATAAATGACATAGACATTAGGTAGACAGATATGGATAGATATAGATAGATAGATAGACCGACAGATATCTTTTGTTGCTCACTGCTCTATTTCTTTCCTCTCCTGATCATGCTTCTTTTCCTTTGGTTTAGCTTTAGGAGTCCTACCTTGGTTGTCTGCACTCTGAAGCCTCACCTTGTTCATAGTGATGGCGTTGTTCTTGGCCAACACTTGTTCCAGAGAATCAGTCACACTGGTAAACCTGAATTTGTCTGGAGGCTGGCGATAGATTTTATCACTCAAAATTTCAGTTGCCTTTTTGCAGTTTTCCACATCCAAAGAGCCAATGGGAACCCAGCCGATGCCTCTCAGCCATTGGAGATCTGACTTGTACATATTCTGTTGATACAAATAGCCAATAAATATTTATCTCTGGTTTGGGAAAACATTTTCATCAAAAGGATATGAAATAAAGTAAGAACACTCTTGAAAATGTAGTTTGGTGGACAGGCAGGGTATCAGACAATATTCCTTTTCGGTCTGGAGGGTTTGACATTTAACACTCACAGGAAAAGAAGAAATGTCATGCCCCACTTGCAGGGGCTGGTGAGTTTGGTGCCACTTATCCAAGGGGTGTTAATTCACTGATTTCCCACCTTTGCACGTCATCATGATCCTCAGTACTCACGTCGCTCTGGAGGTCATAGGCGTGCCGAGCGTGCATGACATCACTCTGGTCAGGCAGGCAGGTCCACTGGTGCAGGTAGTTCTTGTAGTCTATGTCACTGACCAAAGTCTGGCACTTCTTGGCCAGCACCACCCCCAGCATGTCCACTGGGCTGCTGAACTTGGTCTTCCACTTCTCAAAGTCCTTCTTGTACTCCCTGTCACTCTGGATCTTGGCCACATGCATGGACCACATCATCTTGGGGTCGTCATGTATCGCTCGGGCACCAATGTGATGGCCAAGCTGCTTACGATAATCTTCTTTGTATTTGAACTAGAAGAAGAAAAATACTGATAGTCACCTAGTATAACTTTTAGTATAAAATGATTAGTAGGCTCAGATTTGCCTATTCATTAAAAACATGTTTCCCCCCGAATATATAAATAATATGTGTGACTGCATCTTGTAAACCATTTAGAAAATAAAGCTTGTATATGTATACAAAAAAGAAAATAGGCCCCTGCGCCTGGCCAGACCCCACGTCGCCCTGCACTCAGCCATCGTGTGCCCTCGTGTGTTCGGCCTCTGCAGGGCCCTGGGTGCTGCTCCAGAGGGGGTGTGGCAGTCAGCATGTCACCACTGGGTGGCCTTGTGCATGCACCATCGGGCCCCGGGGAGCACAGGTTAAAGATGAAGGAACTAAGACACAGAAAAGTGAACTCATATATTCGGAAGCTCTCTGTTTGAAGATTACACAAGCTTTGTTGTCACCAGATTGCAAATAAACTTATTTTAAAAATAAATGAGGGGAGACATTCAAGATGGTGGAGGATTAAGATGTGGAGATCACCTTCCTCCCCACAAATACAACAGAAATGAATCTACATGTGCAACAACTCCTACAGAACACCTTCTGAACGCTGGCAGAAGACCTCAGACGTCCCCAAAGGCAAGAAACTCCCCACGTAGTTGGGTAGGGCAAAAGAAAAAAGAAAAAACAGAGACAAAAGAAGAGGGACGGGACCTGCACGTCTGGGAGGGAGCTGTGAAGGAGAAAAAGTTTCCGCAAACCAGGAAGCCCCTTCACTGGTGGAGACGGGGGGTGGCGCGGGGGAAGCTCTGGAGCCACGGAGGAGAGCACAGCAACAGGGGTGCAGAGGGCAAAGCGGAGAGATTCCCGCACAGAGGATCAGTGCTGACAAGCACTCACCAGACTGAGAGGCTTGTCTGCTAACCCTCCGGGGCGGGTGGGGGCTGGGAGCTGAAGCTTCGGCTTCGGAGGTCAGATCTCAGGGAGAGGACTGGAGTTGGCTGCGTGAACGGAGCCTGAAGGGGGCTAGTGCGCTACAGCTAGCTGGGAGGGAGTCCCGTAAAAAATCTGGACCTGCCTAAGAGGCAAGAGACCACTGTTTCGGGGTGCGCGAGGTACGGGAATTCAGAGCACCGCCTAAACGAGCTCCAAAGACAGGCACGAGCCGTGGCTATCAGCGCGGACACCAGAGATGCGCATGAAATGCTAAGGATGCTGCTGCAGCCACCAAGAACCTGTGTGCAAGCACAGGTCACTATCCACACCTCCCCACCGGGAGCCTTTGCAGCCCGCCACTGCCAGGGTCCTGTGATCCAGGGACAACTTCCCCGGGAGAACACACGGCACGCCTCAGACTATTGCCACGTTACACTGCCCTCTGCCGCCACAGGCTCGGCCCGCATCCGTACCCCTCCCTCCCCCGGCCTGAGTGAGCCAAAGCACCCTGATCAGCTGCTACTTTAACTCCGTCCTGTATGAGCAAAGAACAGACGCCCTCAGGCAACCTACACACAGAGGCAAGGCCAAATCCAAAGCTGAACCCCAGGAGCTGTGCTAACGAAGAAGAGAAAGGGAAATCTCTCCCAGCAGGCTCAGGAGCAGTGGATTAAATCTCCACAATTAACTTGATGTACCCTGCATCTCTGGAATACCTGAATAGAAAAGAATCACCCCAAAATTGAGGCGGTAGACTTCGGGAGCAATGATATATACTTTTTTTTCCTTCTTCTCTTTTTGTGTGTATGTGTATGCTTCTTTGTGTGATTTTGTCTGTAGAGCGTTGCTTTTACCATTTGTCCTAGGGTTCTGTCTATCCGGTTTTTTTTTGTTGTTTTTAGTGCTTGTTATAATTGGTGGATTTGTTTTTTGGTTTGGTTGCTCTCTTTTTCTTTCTTTCTTTATTACTTTTTAATTTTTATTTTATTTATTTATTTATTTATTTTTTGCGGTACGTGGGCCTCTCACTGTTGTGGCCTCTCCCACTGCGGAGCACAGGCTCCGGACGCACAGGCTCAGCGGCCATGGCTCACGGGCCTAGCCGCTCTGTGGCATGTGGGATCTTCCTGGACCGGGGCACGAACCCGTGTCCCCTGCATCGGCAGGTGGACTCTTAACCACTGCGCCACCAGGGAAGCCCCTATTTTTTATTTTAATAACTTTCTTCACTTTTCTTTCTTTCTTTGTCCCTTTTCTTCTGAGCCATGTGGCTGAAAGGGCCTTGGTGCTCTGGCCAGGTGTCAGGCCTGTGCCTCTGAGGTGGGAGAGGCGAGTTCAGGACATTGGTCCACCAGAGACCTCCTGACTCCAGGTAATATCAAGTGGCAAAAGCTCTCCCAGAGATCTCCATGTCAACACTAAGACCCACCTCCACGCAATGACCAGCAAGCTACAATGCTGGACACACTATGCCAAACAACTAGCAAGACAGGAACACAACCCCACCCATTAGCAGAGAGGCTGCCTAAAATCATAATAACGTCACAGACACCCCAAAACACACCACCAGACACAGCCCTGCCCACCAGAAAGACAGGACCCAGCGTCATCCACCAGAGCACAGGCACTAGTCCCCTCCACCAGGAAGCCTACACAACCCACTGAACCAAATTTAGTCACTGGGGGCAGACACCAAAAACAACAGGAACTACAAACCTGAAGCCTGTGAAAAGGAGACTCCAAACACAGTAAGTTAAGCAAAATGAGAAGACAGAGAAACAGACAAAAGATAAAGGAGCAGGGCAAAAACCCAGCAGACCAAACAAATGAAGAGGAAATAGGCAGTCTGCCTGAAAAAGAATGCAGAGTAATGATAGGAAAGATGATCCAAAATCTTGGAAACAGAATGGAGAAAATACAAGAAAAATTTAACAAGCACCTAGAAGAACAAAGGAGCAAACAAACAATGATGAATAACACAAAAAATGAAATTAAAAATTCTCTAGAAGGAATCTATAGCAGAATAACTGACGTAGGAGAACGGATAAGTGACCTGGAAGATAAAAGAATGGAAATAACTACTGCAGAGCAGAATAAAGAAAAAAGAATGAAAAGAATTGAGGACAGTCTCAGAGACCTCTGGGACAACATTTAATGCACCAACATTCGAATTATAGGGGTCCCAGAAGAAAGAGACTGAGAAAATATTTGAAGAGATTATAGTTGAAAAATTCCCTAATATGGGAAAGGAAATAGTTAATCAAGTCCAGGAAGCACAGAGAGTCCCATACAGGATAAATCCAAGGAGAAACATCCCAAGACACATATTAATCAAATTATCAAAAATTAAATACGAAGAAAAAATATTAAAAGCAGCAATGGAAAAGCAACAAATTACATACAAAGGAATCTCCATAAAGTTAACAGCTGATCTTTCCGCAGAAACTCTGCAAGCCAGAAAGGAGTGGCAGGACATTATTAAGGTGATGAAAGGGAAAAAAGTAAAACCAAGATTACTCTACCCAGCAAGGATTTCATTCAGATTTGACGGAGAAATTAAAACCTTTACAGACAAGCAAAAGCTAAGAGAATTCAGCACCACCAAACCAGCTTTACAACAAATGCTAAAGGAACTTCTCTAGGCAGGAAACACAAGAGAAGGAAAAGACCTACAATAACAAACCCAAAATAACTAAGAAAATGGTAATAGGAAGATACATATCGATAATTACCTTAGATGTAAATGGATTAAATGCTCCAACCAAAAGACATAGACTGGCTGAATGGATACAAAAACAAGACCCATATATATGCTATCTAAAAGAGACCCACTTCAGACCTAAGGACACATACAGACTGAAAGTGAGGGGATACAAAAAGATATGCCATGCAAATGGAAATCTAAAGAAAGCTGGAGTAGCAATTCTCATATCAGACGAAATAGATTTTAAAATAAAGACTATTACAAGAGACAAAGAAGGACACTACATAATGATCAAGGGATCAATCCAAGAAGAAGATATAACAATTGTAAATATTTATGCACACAATATAGGAGCACTTCAACACATAAGGCAAATGCTAACAGCCATAAAAGGGGAAACTAACAGTAACACAATCATAGTAGGGGACTTTAATACCCCACTTTCACCAATGGACATATCATCCAAAATGCAAATAAATAAGGAAACACAAGCTTTAAATGACACATTAACACGATGGACTTAATTGATATTTATAGGACATTCCATCCCAAAACAACAGAATACACTTTCTTCTCAAGTGCTCATGGAACATTCTCCAGGATAGATCATATCTTGGGTCACAAGTCAAACCATGGTAAATTTAAGAAAATTGAATTCATATCAAGTATCTCTTCCAACCACAACGCTATGAGACTAGATATCAATTACAGGAAAAATTCTGTAAAAAATACAAACACATGGAGGCTAAACAATACAGTTCTTAATAACTAAGAGATAACTGAAGAAATCAAACAGGGAAATCAAAAAATACCTAGAAATAAATGACAATGAAAATAAGATGATCCAAAACCTATGGGATGCAGCAAAAGAAGTTTTAAGAAGGAAGTTTATAGCAATACAATCCTAACTCAAGAAACAAGAAACATCTCAAATAAACAACCTAACCTTACACCTAAAGCAATTAGAGAAAGAAGAACAAAAAAACCCCTAAAGTTAGCAGAAGGAAATAAATCATAAAGATCAGATCACAATTAATGGAAAAAGAAATGAAGGAAATGAGCAAAGATCAACAAAACTAAAAGCTGGTTCTTTGAGAAGATATACAAAATTGATAAACCATTAGCCAGACTCATCAATAAAAAAAGGGAGAAGACTCAAATCAATAGAATTAGAAATGAAAAAGGAGAAGTAACAACTGACACTGCAGAAATGCCAAGGATCATGAGAGACTATTACAAGCAACTCTATGCCAATAAAATGGACAACCTGGAAGAAATGGACAAATTCTTAGAAAAGCACAACCTTCTGAGACTGAACCTGCAAAAAAAAAAAAAGAAAAAAAAAAGAAAATATAAACAGAGCAATCACAAGCACTGAAATTGAGACTGTGATTAAAAATCTTCCAACAAACAAAAGCCCAGGACCAGATGGCTTCACAGGCAAATTCTATCAAACATTTAGAGAAGAGCTAACATCAATCCTTCTCAAACTCTTCCAAATACAGCAGAGGGAAGAACACTCCCAAACTCATTGTATGAGGCCACCAACACCCTGATACCTAAACCAGAAAAACATGTCACAAAAAAGAAAACTACAGGCCAATATCACTGATGAACATAGATGCAGAAATCCTCAACAAAATACTAGCAAACAGAATCCAACAGCACATTAAAAGTCTCATACACCACGATCAAGTGGGGTTTATCCCAGGAATGAAAGGATTCTTCAATATATGCAAATCAATAGGATACACCATATTAACAAATTGAAGAATAAAAACCATAGGATCATCTCAAATAGATGCAAAAAAGCTTTTGACAAAATTCAACACCAATTTACCAAAAAAACTCTCCAGAAAGTTGGCAAACAGGAAACTTACCTCAACATAATTAAGCCCATATATGACAAACCCACTGCCAACATCATTCTCAATGGTGAAAAACTGAAATCATTTCCACTGAGATCAGGAACAAGACAAGGTTGCCCACTCTCACCACTATTATTCCACATAGTTTTGGAAGTTTTAGCCATAGCAATCAGAGAAGAAAAGGAAATAAAAGGAATCCAAATCAGAAAAGAAGAAGTAAAGCTTTCACTGTTTCCAGATGACATGATACTATACATAGAGAATCCTAAAGATGCTACCAGAAAACTACTAGAGCTAATCAATGAATTTGGTAAAGTAGCAGGATACAAAACTAACACACAGAAATCTCTTGCATTCCTATACATTAATGATGAAAAATCTGAAAGAGAAATTAAGGAAACACTCCCATTTACCACTGCAACAAAAAGAATAAAATACCTAGAAATAAACTTACCTAAGGAAACAAAAGACCTGTATGCAGAAAAGTATAAGACACTGATGAAAGAAATTAAAGATACAGATACAGATGGAGAGATATACCATGTTCTTGGATTGGAAGAATCAACATTATGAAAATGATTATACTACCCAAAGCGATCTACAGATTCAATGCAATCCCTATCAAACTACCAATGGCATTTTTCACAGAACTGGAACAAAACGTTTCACAATTTCTATGGAAAGACAAAAGACCTCGAATAGCTGAAGCAATCTTGAGAAAGAAAAAAGGTCCTGGAGGAATCAGGCTCCTGGACTTCAGGGTACACCACAAAGCTACAGTAAGTAAGACAGTATGGTACTGGCACAAAAACAGAAATATAGATCAATGGAAAAGGATAGAAAGCCCAGAGATAAACCCACGCACATATGGTCACCTTATTTTTGATAAAGGAGGTAAGAATATACAATGCAGAAAAAAGACAGCATCTTCAATAAGTGGTGCTGGTAAAACTGGACAGCTACATGGAAAAGAATGAAATTAGAACACTCCCTAACACCATACACAAAAATAAATTCAAAATGGATTAAAGACCTAAATGTAAGGCCAAACACTATAAAACTCTTAGAGGAAAACATAGGCAGAACACTCTATGACATAAATCACAGCAAGATCCTTTTTGACCCACCTCTTAGAGAAATGGAAATAAAAACAAAAATAAACAAATGGGACCTAATGAAATGTAAAAGCTTTGGCATAGCAAAGGAAACAATAAACAAGACAAAACGACAAACCTCAGAATGGGAGAAAATATTTGCAAATGAAGCAACTGACAAAGGATTAATCTACAAAATTTACAAGCAGCTCAGCCAGCTCAATATCAAAAAACGAACAACCCAATCCAAAAATGGGCAGAAGACCTAAATAGATATTTCTACAAAGAAGGTATACAGATTGCCAACAAATACATGAAAGGATGCTCAATATCACTAATCATTAGAGAAATGCAAATCAAAACTACAATGAGGTATCACCTCACACCAGTCAGAATGGCCATCATCAAAAAAATCTACAAACAATAAATGTGGAGAGGGTGTGGAAAAAAGGGAACCCTCTTGCACTGTTGGTGGGAATGTAAATTGATACAGCCACTATGGAGAACAGTATGGAGGTTCCTTAAAAAACTAAAAATAGAACTACCATACAACCCAGCAATCCCACTACTGGGCATATACCTTAAGAGAACCATAATTTAAAAAGAGGCATGTACCACAATGTTCATTACAGCTCCATTTACAACAGCCAGGACATGGAAGCAACCTAAGTGTCCATCGAGAGATGAATGGATAAAGAAGATGTGGCACATATATACAATGGAATATTACTCAGCCATACAAACAAATGAAATTGAGTTATTTGTAGTGAGGTGGATGGACCTAGAGTAGGTCATACAGAGTGAAGTGAGTCAGAAGGAGAAAAACAAATACCATATACTAACACACATATATGGAATGTAAAAAAAAAAAAAAAAGTGGTTATGAAGAACCTAGGGGCAAGACAGGAATAAAGATGCAGACGTAGAAAATGGACTTGAGGACACGGGGAGGGGAAGGGTAAGCTGGGACAGAGTGAGAGAGTAGCATTGACATATTTACACTACCAAATGCAAAACCGATAGCTAGTGGGAAGCAGCCGCATAGCACAGGGAGATCAGCTCAATGCTTTGTGACCACCTAGAGGGGTGCGATAGGTAGGGTGGAAGGGAGACGCAAGGGGGAGGAGATATGGCGATATATGTATATGTATAGCTAATTCACTTTGTTATAAAGCAGAAAGTAAAACACCATTGTAAAGCAATTAGACTCCAATAAACATGTTAAAAAAGTAAATAAATAAAAAGCAAAAAAAAGGAAATAAAAACTAAGACATTATTCTGCCATTCAGTGATAACTGCTGATGAAAACAGCTTTTTGTGTGTGTGTGTCAGAAAGAGAGACAGAGAGAGAATAAAATTAGGAATCATAGTGTATATGGGTTTGTGCCTGCTCCTTTCAGTTATTATATAAGCATTTTCCTGTGTCATTATATATTACCTACAAACATGAATTTTAATGACAGCAGGTATTCCATTATATTGGTATATATTAATACTTTTAACCATTCTGTGATCGTTGAACGTTTATTTTTAAAGTATGACAGTTACTTCCCATATTTTGGATATAAAGGGAAAATATGCTTTTGACTTCATAGACAAAAGAAATAGAAGGACAAACATTTCTAGAAATGTGAGCAAACCCGTATTTTGAAATAAGTAAATATCTGCAGCCAATCACAGGATGCAGAGATAAACACATGGTGAGTGTGGATGGTTGGACTTTAAACAGAATAATGTGTCCCATTCCTTCAGCCCTTGTAGGTTCATTGGTTTACAGGGAAAGAATGGGCTGGGCTTGGAAGGGATCCTATGATGAGCTCAATGGTATATAAGTACACATGATGTGGAAAAGCCAAAAGGCTGTGTGAGCTATAGTCAAGTAGCCAGTGCTTTTGTTCAGCAGGGAATAGACAGTATTTTAAAATGCATGTTGCTGTGGACTCAGTCATACCTAGAAGTTAACTTTTATGTTGAGAGTTTTATTACCATTATTTTAAACTATTTACTTACAAAAATCTGTTAGCTAGAACCTTAACTTCATAGCTTACTTGCTCTACTACATATCTTTGAGAGAGAAAGAAATCTTTGAGCCAAAGCTGAGCAAAGAACTCTACAGGTGCACTTACTTCACTTGCAATGTCTCTGGAGGCCTTGGCCACCCTGATGGGAATGGCATCTATCCGCATATCATAGCCTTTCTTCTTGGCTTCTTCTAGGCCAAGTTTATAGTGTTTCTGAAATAGACATAAATCATCGTAAGCTTGATCTATAAAGTGCAGTGCAAGAAAAAATATATCATGCACCATGAATATATTGCTTACCTCACTGAAATTTATTTGGTTTTGTTTAGCTTGTAAAACTTCAGGGGTGTCTGGCATAATGTGGACAGTGGTTTTATCTTTATCCCAAGCTTCTGTATAGAGATGCTGAAAGAAACAAAAAAAAGGATGTGAGTAGTATAGGCCCGTGATGAATCTGGTTCTTAATGAGGGTAAATAGAGTCTGCTCTGTGCGTCAGTACTTGTGACACCTTTACGTCTAGGTATCTCATATCAGTAAGAAGCACAACACTTACTTAAAAACCACTTCAATACCAAACAAAATAATTGAATGTGATTTTTCTTTTATCAAAACAGATTTCAGTGTTTACATACACACATGCAAAAATTGATACCCTGCTCAAGTAAAATAAAGACTTACATGGTTCATGGTAATAGCGTTGTTTTTTGCCAAAACCATTGGGATGGAGTCCATAAGGATGGAAAATGTGAATTTATCTGGGTGCTGACGGTAAACGTGGTCACTCAAAATCTGGGTAGCTCTCTTGTTCCTCTCATTCTCAAGAGAGCCACTAGGTAACCAGCCAATGCCTTTGAGCCACTGAAGGTCGGCCTTGTACAAATTCTGAAATTGTAAGTGATAAACCACTAAACATAAGCATAATGGTATGCCTTAAAGAAATAAAAATTTTAATTGTAATACATTATATTATATATATATTTCAATGCTTGAATTCTTGAGAAATTTAAACATTTGGCTATGTCTTGTGAATCCACAAAATATTCAGATTAGAAACCTATTTTGAAAAACATTTTAAACAGAACATAAAGAACGACCCAACTCTACTAGATCAATAATCTAGAGGTTTCCATCAAAGCAATCAGTACTTTGCTGATTCTTTCTTTTTGGAAATAATGATGCTCTCAGATGTCTGTGTGACTGGATAGAGAGTGGGCATTAGTCCAGGGAGGTAGAACTCAGTTGTATAAACTCAACTCCCCTCATTTTGGGGGAAATTTGATACTTAGGAAATTAGACATGGTGTTTTGTAGGCCAAAGGAAAATCTTATACTCACATCACTCTGGAGGTCATAGGCTCGTCGAGCATGGGTGACGTCACTCTGGTCAGGCAGGCAGGTCCATTGGTGCAGGTAGTTCTTGTAGTCTATGTCACTGACCAACGTCTGGCACTTCTTGGCCAGCACCACCCCCAGCATGTCCACTGGGCTGCTGAACTTGGTCTTCCACTTCTCAAAGTCCTTCTTGTACTCCCTGTCACTCTGGATCTTGGCCACATGCATGGACCACATCATCTTAGGGTCATCTTTCACATCGCGGGCTCCAACGTGATGGCCAAGCTGCTTGCGGTAACCAACTTTGTATTTGTACTGAGATGAAAATGCACAAATTAGATTTTTATTATAAGCCAATACAGGTCACAAGCCTGTACAAAATCATCTTGCTTATATCAATGTTGTACGTTGACTTTTGCTAATAAGCACTAACTCAAGGCAATATCCCACCTTTCCCCTAGAAGCTTATAGAGGTAATAAAATAGATGGAATTCATCTAATTGTAGTGTACACCCCAAATAACCTATGGCCTGGTAACAAGGAATAGTTCCAGGGGCAGCAAATGCACACAGTGGAGAGGCCATGTGGACCAAGGGACTGGGAGAAATGGGTTAGGCACTAAAAGTACATCAGAAAAGAGATGCACTTGGTGACAAGATGTGTTTAATAAGTAGTAAAATGAGTGTCTGGTTCCTTTGAGGATGAAGTCAAGGTCAAGGACTACTTGCAGTAGCAACAGAAGAGAATTTCCTGTTCCATAATGGATTCAGGCATTCAGTGGTGGTGGCAAATTTTGGCATCATTTTGGAAACTGGTTATACTAGGGAAGCTGACCTAGCAGCCCAGTTGCTTAGAGCATGCTCCTAATAAAGTCATGGGTTCTCATCTCTCATGGACCAACAGTGTTGTTATCATTCCATGTCCAAAGACATTGTCCTGGAATCCGAGCCAATTATCCAAAATACATGCTTCTAGTCTCAAACATAACTGAGTGAGAAAGGATAAACGAGTCAGCAGAGGCAATATAGTACAGTGGGAAGGAATGAGGTTGCCCAGAGTTTCAACTCCATCACCTACTAAGAGTTTGATTTTAGACAAGTTGCTTAAGCAACCCATAAAACAGGGATAATCACAATCTTACATCCTAGGGTAATTATGAAAAATAAGTGACATAATGCATATAACATTCTTAGCACAGATTTCTCAACACTTCTTGGTTATTATTATTTTGTTATATATTATTATTGGCATAAATCCATTTGTAGAAAAGGTACAACATACGTAAACTAAAGTGAGTCACTAATATGATCTTCCAAACTAAAGGACAGCGTATTACCATATTCCCAAATAGTGGGTCTTGATTTTTAGAGCAGTGGTCTGTTCCTCAAGAATTCCCTGAGGTACCAGGAAAGGATGATGGTTTTATTCTGGGAGTTACAAGCCACAAGCCAGGAGCTAGTGTTAAGGGTGCAACTTTGGGCTAGTCTGGCACTGATCAACTGCCTTCTTTTCATGATCTTACAAGGGTGAATTGTAATGGCAAGTGTCATATGCATTTTTTGAATACTGGATATTAAAATGCTATATAAAGCTAGGCCCTGAATCTCACGGGGAGAACTTAAGTTTATGAGTCGCACTTTCTATAAGCACTGTGGCAATTTTTATATAAGCATCTCCAAGCCTGCAGCTACACTCTTAATGAATTCCACATGAATGGATCTTTCTCTATTCTTGGTGGATCAGCTTTCACTGAAGATACTGTGACTTAGTGGTTATAAAACTTTTTTGTAAACATCAAATTTTTCATTTCCCTCAAAACTAGGTTTTTTAAAAACCCTACACAAATACATCAGGATATATTTCCAGAGGGCCAGGGAAGTTCTTTTAGAAGATTTAGTTCAGTGAAAATGTCACCTCAGACTGACCACATACTAGGAGTAAAACTGACAACTCACATCACTGATGATGTCCCTGGAGGCCTTGGCTGCCACGATCGGGATGGCATCACTTCGCAAGTCATAGCCTTTCTTCTTTGCTTCTTCGTTGGCGAGTTTATACAGACTCTAAATTTGGGCAAAAAAAAAAAAAAATCAGTTACATGTTGACATTCATATCCAAAAATGACAGAGGACTAAAATAATTCACCAAGTTCTACACAGGTAGGTGCCTGTAATAATGTCACTTTTGAGAGTTCTAAGCTTTCTGCGGTTTTGGCTGAAGTTGAGACTTAAACATGATACCTATATGGAATATGGCACCTTTGTTTTTTTATTTTAAAACTTATGTTACATTAACCATATACAGATATTATTCATGGTTTTAAAACTTTTAGTTATAACAATGAATCAGTTTTGGAAAGAACTGGAAAAATTAAGCTGAAACTCATGGGCCTAAGGTGGCAAAATGTGGACAGGAGGGAAACTCATTTGATCCACATTTATTCTGCACCGACTCTGTGCCATGACTGTGCTTGGTACTTGGGAAACAAAGATGAATATGAGGCCTCTCCCATCTTCAAGGTTTCTGGGAGAACTGATGGAAAGACTGATAACCTGCGGAACAAGCTGCCAAAAAGTCAGACCATGAAAGGTGCTTTAACCATATCATTAAGAACGAACTCCACGGGACTTCCCTGGTGACGCAGTGGACAAGACTCCACGGTCCCAATGCAGGGGGCCTGGGTTTGATCCCTTGTCAGGGGACTAGATCCCACATGCATGGTGCAACTAAGAGTTTGCATGCCACAGCTGGGGAGCCTGCATGCTGCAACTAAGAAGCCGGAGAGCTGCAACTAAGGAGCCCAGGGGCCGCAGCTGGGGAGCCTGACTGCCACAACTAAGGAGCCCACGAGCCACGGCTGGGGAGCCCACCTGTCACAACTAGGACCCCACGCAACCAAATAGATACATAAATAAATATTTTTTAAAAAAGATTGAATGTTTAAAAAAAAAAAAAGAACGACCTCTAGGAAGGAGCAATTTATTCTGAATTGAAAATCAGGAAGTTTCCTCAGAGGGCATGACCTTGGCATTGGACCCTGAGTGATAAATATGGTTTCAATAGACTGAGATGGTGGTCAAGGGCAGAGGAACTTCCATGAATCAAAGTACGGGGAGTTAAAGTGCAGGGGCGTCAAGCAGGGGCGGAGGGGCAGTGCCAGAGGAAGTGGCAGGACAGGACTGACAAGAATCAGGAATCCAGCTATGAAGGCCTGGTGCTAAGATAACTTTGTCCTTAATTCTATAGGAAAAGGGAAACCAACAACAATCTTTGAGGAAGAGTGACATCATCAAATTTGCATTCTATCTTCCTATGCTAAACGAGAAAGAAACATGATAGAACTGAACTAAGCTGATAGAGAAAAGTCAGAGAAAGCAGACCAGGCAGGTTAGGCAATCGGTTCAGGCATTCTTCCTGGGCCTCTTCAAACCAAGGGCAACATACAACATCTCTGAGCTTTTGCAGCAAAGACAGAGTTGACAGTTCCAGAAATGCTGAGTGGCTAGTTACAGGGACCCTTTGTCTCTTAAAATATCTGTTCATATAGCACACGCTTTCCTGTAACACTATGGGACCTATAGTGCAGGTTTAACTGAAAATTCACTTATTTTTGATTTGAGAGTGGGACTTGACAATTTTAGTTTGGGGTGGCAATTAAGAGCTAGTTATATAAGCATTAAAATTACAGTCTGCACCCCTGAAAAATAAAATGACTTAAGGTGGTGGCTAATCAATTTAAATTCTCTCAGTTATATTAAGCAGAAGAGTAACCTGCTATTGATTTATGCTGTCAAAGAAACAATATTTTCCTTGCTGGTAGCACAAAGCTGGAAGAAATAACTAATATATCATCTGACAGAATTTTACAGTCACAAAAATCTCCACAGACTTAAACCGATAGGCTCATTCTAAGAAAAAAATGCAGAGAGATAAATGTCAATCTTTGAACTGAGATTTAAGTTGCCAAATGTATAAATACAAGATAGAGGAAACCTAGTTTAAGCCCATGTAAGTTGTCTTAGGGTTTTGGTTGACCCCAAGTCCCACGCACACCAGCAGTGACATAGCCCCAAGGAGCCCCAAGGCACAGAGTGCAGAAATGGAGGGTAAATGTCCAGAAGAGGAAATGCAATGTCGACTGTACTCTACACTAGTCATTCCTCACTCGCAGGATTTTGTTTGGTTCTGAGAGTCACATTCTAGCAGGGATGTCATGTGAGGAATGCCCAGGAGCTTGGGATGTTTGGATTATAAAGAGAACCTGGGGTGAAGTGGCAGCGGAGGCACATAGTGCCTATGGAGTTGGCACAGTTTGGTTCTGCATGGTCTTAGAGGATTATGTGGGTCTACAGAGAGAAACCATTGACCCAATACATGAGAACCATCTTCTAAAGGAACTTTCCAGAACAAATAGGTTGATTTATGAGATTTATAAGCACCTCGTTACTGAGAACACTTAAGCAAAGGCAGGATGACGACTTATTGGGCGGGGACTCCTGCACTAGAGGAGACTGACCTCTCAGCCTAAACATCTGTGCTTCTGATATGGGGGCACACGGCTCTATGCTCACAGAAAGTGAACAGGAAATGGGCTTGCTAATATATTTATATATTGACAGATCCTCTCTGTCTCTGTCTGTCTGTCTCTCAGCGTTATTTGATTGTACTGTGATTTTAGTCCTTGACTTAAATCTTGTACATTAAAAATCTTAAATTTTGACCCTAAAGCACAATTTAGGAAAAATAAGTCATATGTGGAAAATACATTTAGCACAGCCATGTAGCATAAGGAGGAGAAAAACGTATTTTGGTCTATTGCTAATTTCTTAAATTAATAAAAGAGGAAGGTCTAGTTAATCTTCTGGTTGCTGCTTAAATCATTCATTCTTATAATTTGCACTTCCGAAATGATAAATATGTGTTACTTGAAGACTGATGTTTAGGTAAGCGAGAAATGAAAGAGTTGGTATTCACATGGAGCAAGAAAAGACATTCTTTACAAAGCTGTCATTTAGCATTACATCACCATGGAATGGATTAACTGAAATATGAAACACCACGCAAATGTCATAGAATTAGCATCTGCTCCCACCTCACTGTAGTTGATTTGGTTCTTTCTTGCCAGCGTAATTTCTGGTGTGTCTGGTGTGATGTGGATCTGGGTCTTGTCTTTGTCCCAGGCTTCTGTGTATAAACGCTAGCAAGGAAAATATAAAATGTCATCAGGAAAAAACTTCAGTGTACTGTTAATCGAAACTTCAAGGCCACAAGAACTTTATAAAGAGAAATAACAAAAGGTTACGTATTTTATACACATTATGTATTTTACGCGTATCTTCAAGTAAAGTAACCAGTTCATAGTAGAACAGATATGTATGAGTGCCTTCTGATACTCTGAATTGTATGTTAACAAAAGGAAATTTAGAATATCTTTTATGCAGAGATGATTTTCCATAAAAATGTACCATTTTATCAAAACCATGAAATAACTACTGAAGTAAATGTTAAAATATAAATGACATAGACATTAGGTAGACAGATATGGATAGATATAGATAGATAGATAGACCGACAGATATCTTTTGTTGCTCACTGCTCTATTTCTTTCCTCTCCTGATCATGCTTCTTTTCCTTTGGTTTAGCTTTAGGAGTCCTACCTTGGTTGTCTGAACTCTGAAGCCTCACCTTGTTCATAGTGATGGCGTTGTTCTTGGCCAACACTTGTTCCAGAGAATCAGTCACACTGGTAAACCTGAATTTGTCTGGAGGCTGGCGATAGATTTTATCACTCAAAATTTCAGTTGCCTTTTTGCAGTTTTCCACATCCAAAGAGCCAATGGGAACCCAGCCAATGCCTCTCAGCCATTGGAGATCTGACTTGTACATATTCTGTTGATACAAATAGCCAATAAATATTTATCTCTGGTTTGGGAAAACATTTTCATCAAAAGGATATGAAATAAAGTAAGAACACTCTTGAAAATGTAGTTTGGTGGACAGGCAGGGTATCAGACAATATTCCTTTTCGGTCTGGAGGGTTTGACATTTAACACTCACAGGAAAAGAAGAAATGTCATGCCCCACTTGCAGGGGCTGGTGAGTTTGGTGCCACTTATCCAAGGGGTGTTAATTCACTGATTTCCCACCTTTGCACGTCATCATGATCCTCAGTACTCACGTCGCTCTGGAGGTCATAGGCGTGCCGAGCGTGCATGACATCACTCTGGTCAGGCAGGCAGGTCCACTGGTGCAGGTAGTTCTTGTAGTCTATGTCACTGACCAAAGTCTGGCACTTCTTGGCCAGCACCACCCCCAGCATGTCCACTGGGCTGCTGAACTTGGTCTTCCACTTCTCAAAGTCCTTCTTGTACTCCCGGTCACTCTGGATCTTGGCCACATGCATGGACCACATCATCTTGGGGTCGTCACGTATCGCTCGGGCACCAATGTGATGGCCAAGCTGCTTACGATAATCTTCTTTGTATTTGAACTAGAAGAAGAAAAATACTGAGAGTCACCTAGTATAACTTTTAGTATAAAATGATTAGTAGGCTCAGATTTGCCTATTCATTAAAAACATGTTTCCCCCCGAATATATAAATAATATGTATGACTGCATCTTGTAAACCATTTAGAAAATAAAGCTTGTATATGTATACAGAAAAGAAAATAAAAATTAAGACATTATTCTGCCATTCAGTGATAACTGCTGATGAAAACAGCTTTTTGTGGGTGTGGGCGTGTGGGTGTGTGTGTGAGAGAGAGAGAGAAATAATAAAATTAGGAGTCATACTGTATATGGGTTTGTGCCCGCTCATTTCAGTTATTAAATAAGCATTTTCCTGTGTCATTATATATTACCTACAAACATGAATTTTAGTGACAGCAGGTATTCCATTATATTGGTATATATTAATACTTTTAACCATTCTGTGATCGTTGAACATTTATTTTTAAAGTATGACAGTTACTTCCCATATTTTGGATATAAAGGGAAAATATGCTTTTGACTTCACAGACAAAAGAAGTAGAAGGACAAACATTTCTAGAAATGTGAGTAAACCCATATTTTGAAATAGGTAAATATCTGCAGCCAATCACAGGATGAAGAGATAAACACATGGTGCGCATGGATCGTTGGACTTTAAATAGAATAATGTGTCCCATTTCTTCAGCCCTTGTAGGTTCACTGGTTTACAGGGAATGAATGGGCTGGGCTTGGAAGGGATCCTATGATGAGCTCAATTGTATATAAGTACACATAATGTGGAAAAGCCAAAAGGCTGTGTGAGCTATAGTCAAGTAGCCAGTGCTTTTGTTCAGCAGGGAATAGACAGTACTTTGAAATGCATGTTGCTGTGGACTCAGTCATACCTAGAAGTTAACTTTTATGTTGAGAGTTTTATTACCATTATTTTAAACTATTTACTTACAAAAATCTGTTAGCTAGAACCTTAACTTCATAGCTTACTTGCTCTACTACATATCTTTGAGAGAGAAAGAAATCTTTGAGCCAAAGCTGAGCAAAGAACTCTACAGGTGCACTTACTTCACTTGCAATGTCTCTGGAGGCCTTGGCCACCCTGATGGGAATGGCATCTATCCGCATATCATAGCCTTTCTTCTTGGCTTCTTCTAGGCCAAGTTTATAGTGTTTCTGAAATAGACATAAATCATCGTAAGCTTGATCTATAAAGTGCAGTGCAAGAAAAAATATATCATGCACCATGAATATATTGCTTACCTCACTGAAATTTATTTGGTTTTGTTTAGCTTGTAAAACTTCAGGGGTGTCTGGCATAATGTGGACAGTGGTTTTATCTTTATCCCAAGCTTCTGTATAGAGATGCTTAAAGAAACAAAAAAAGGATGTGAGTAGTATAGGCCCGTGATGAATCTGGTTCTTAATGAGGGTAAATAGAGTCTGCTCTGTGCGTCAGTACTTGTGACACCTTTACGTCTAGGTATCTCATATCAGTAAGAAGCACAACACTTACTTAAAAACCACTTCAATACCAAACAAAATAATTGAATGTGATTTTTCTTTTATCAAGACAGATTTCAGTGTTTACATACACACATACAAAAATTGATACCCTGCTCAAGTAAAAAAAAGGACTTACGTGGTTCATGGTAATAGCGTTGTTTTTTGCCAAAACCATTGGGATGGAGTCCATAAGGATGGAAAATGTGAATTTATCTGGGTGCTGACGGTAAACGTGGTCACTCAAAATCTGGGTAGCTCTCTTGTTCCTCTCATTCTCAAGAGAGCCACTAGGTAACCAGCCAATGCCTTTGAGCCACTGAAGGTCGGCCTTGTACAAATTCTGAAATTGTAAGTGATAAACCACTAAACATAAGCATAATGATATGCCTTAAAGAAATAAAAATTTGAATTATAATACATTATATTATATATATATTTCAATGCTTGGATTCTTGGGAAATTTAAACATTTTGCTATGTCTTGTGAATCCACAAAATATTCAGATTAGAAACCTATTTTGAAAAACATTTTATTTATTTATTTTTTACATCTTTATTGGAGTATAATTGCTTTACAATGGTGTGTTAGTTTCTGCTTTATAACAAAGTGAATCAGTAAAAGTATGAGATTAGAACACTCCCTAACACCATACACAAAAATAAGCTCAAAATGGATTAAAGACCTAAATGTAGGGCCAGAAACTATCAAACTCTTAGAGGAAAACATAGGCAGAACACTCTATGACATAAAACACAGCAAGATCTTTTTTGACCCACCTCCTAGAGAAATGGAAATAAAAACAAAAATAAACACATGGGACCTAATGAAACTTCAAAGCTTTTGCACAGCAAAGGAAACCATAAACAAGACCAAAAGACAACCCTCAACATGGGAGAAAATATTTGCAAATGAAGCAACTGACAAAGGATTAACGTCCAAAATTTATTAGCAGCTCATCCAGCTCAATAACAAAAAAACAAACAACCCAATCCAAAAATGGGCAGAAGACCTAAATAGACATTTCTCCAAAGATGAAAAACATTTTAAACAGAACATAGAGAATGACCCAACTCTACTAGATCAATAATCTAGAGGTTTCCATCAAAGCAATCAGTGCTTTGCTGGTTCTTTCTTTTTGGAAATAATGATGTTCTCAGATGTCTGTGTGACTGGATAGAGAGTGGGCATTAGTCCAGGGAGGTAGAACTCACTTCTGTAAACTCAACTCCCCTCATTTTGGGTAACTTTGATACTTAGGTAAGCAGACATGGTGTTCTGTTGGCCAAAGGAAAATCTTATACTCACATCACTCTGGAGGTCATAGGCTCGTCGAGCATGGGTGACATCAGTCTGGTCAGGCAGGCAGGTCCACTGGTGCAGGTAGTTCTTGTAGTCTATGTCACTGACCAAGGCCTGGCACTTCTTGGCCTGCACCACCCCCAGCATGTCCACTGGGCTGCTGAACTTGGTCTTCCACTTCTCAAAGTCCTTCTTATACTCCCGGTCACTCTGGATCTTGGCCACATGCATGGACCACATCATCTTGGGGTCATCTTTGATGTCCCGGGCTCCAATGTGATGGCCAAGCTGCTTGCGAAAAGCTTCCTTGTACTTGTACTAAAGGAAAAAAAAAGAAATCATATCTTATTCTTTTTAAGATTAACTTATATTACTATCTTTGTGGCAAATTACAGAGAACATATATTCCAAATATCACCAAGGGTAGAGAGCCACAGATTTAAGGTGTTTTTGATAGGAAAGATTAAAGGCTAAATCCTACAAATTCCATACATGATAAATGCACCCTTGAACTTATCCTCATCTCACACTGCATCCCTGGGATCATTTCACTATGTTTTGTTACTTGGAGGACTCTGTTCAATTTAAAATTAAATTGAGACTGCTTTGAAGTGAAAATTGCAATCCAATCAATACAAACAAGGGAGAAAGTCTTACTTCACTGGCAATTTCTCGGGATGCTTTTGCTGCTTTGAGTGGTATGGCATCAACGGGAAGATCGTAACCTTTTTCCTTCAGCTCCTCATAACCCATTCGGTAGAGTTTCTGTTAAGAGATAAAAATCACTTTGAAAAAAGCTATTTTCCATAAACTCTGCACCATAATGAATCCAAAGTGTTAATTTTTTTTTTTTTTTTTTTTTGCGGTACGCGGGCCTCTCACCGTTGTGGCCTCTCCTGCTGCGGAGCACAGGCTCCGGATGCTCAGGCTCAGCGGCCATGGCTCACGGGACTAGCCGCTCTGTGGCATGTGGGATCTTCCCAGACCGGGGCATGAACCCGTGTGCCCTGCATCGGCAGGCGGATTCTCAACCACTGCGCCACCAGGGAAGCCCCAAAGTGCTAAATATTTTAAGAGCTCATGAGGATAGTACAATATGTGCTCTAGGATACTCAAATGTAATTGGATATTATGCTCATTGATTGCTGATGATCCTGTTTTAAACTTGAAAGCTCTTCAATTACTTAGATCAATAAAATTAAATGTCAGCTCTTCCCAAATACTTATGAGAATGAGACAGACAGAAGTAAGTTGGTAGAGAAATGAAATGATCATTTAGGTGCTGTTTTCCAATTAACTTTGAATGTTTCATTAGAAGTTTTTGTTAGAAAAGAGCAATGCCTTTTTTTAAAAAAATTATTTAATTAATTTTTTTTGGCTGCGTTGGGTCTTTGTTGCTGCGCACGGGCTTTCTCTAGTTGCAGCGAGCGGGGGTTACTCTTTATTGCAGTGTGTGGGCTTCTCATTGTGGTGGCTTCTCTTATCGCGGAGCATGGGCTCTAGGTGCGCGGGCTTCAGTCATTGTGGCATGTGGGCTCAGTAGTTGTGGCTCACGGGCTCTAGAGCGCAGGCTTGGTAGTTGTGGCGCATGGGCTCAGTTGCTCCGTGGCATGTGGGATCCTTCTGGACCAGGGCTTGAACCATGTCCCCGGCACTAGCAGGTGGATTCCCAACCACTGCACCACCAGGGAAGCCCAAGAGCAATGCCTTTTCCCATCTAACACCTCTAGTGGGGGAAAATCACACCTAACGGACTACGTAGCTAACACATTGTGAAACAAAATCTATTTCACAATATAGGGCTGTCCAAAAGTAGGATACACATTTTTAGGTAAGAAACAAAGTCCTTCATAATTTTTAAAATGTTAAGATTTTAAAATGTAAGATTTTTTGAGGAAAGTTTAAATATTGAATTTAAAAAGCTTAAGTGAAATAATGTGCTTCATCAGATTTGTTACATAATTAAATAATTGAGAATCTAATTTAATGCACTTCATTTAGAAACCAGATTGTTTAAAGTGCCTATTGATCTTGGACTTGTTTTTATATTTTAGTCCTTTGTGTCATTACTCCAGTACATTATTTAAGCTAAAGTGTTTGTATTAGAATTTAGAACTTGTCTTTAAAATATTAATTTTTACATCCATTATTTTCAGATTATGCCATGATGACAATAAAAATAAAAATGAAATTATCCTGAATGAGTTTTTTTTTGGTGCATGAGTTTTTGTGTGTGCAAGAGTTTTTTATGCTCACTCATTTAAATTTTATTGAATTTCATGTATATCAGGCACTATACTAGCTAAGCACTGCAGATCAAATATGAATTGTCTCTGCTCCCAAGAAGCTCTTATCCACATAGGGAAGAGCTATACAAACCATTACATTATGACAACATGCGTAATAATGGACTATAATGAACAGAGAGCACATCCCTCCAACTCTATCTGACATAGGGAGTGCCAATTATTTGGATGTTCAGGCTTAAAACCACTAAATGAGGACTCTAAGTCAGTTGTAGTTAATTAAAATGATTGAAGTATTCAAAATAAATTCCAAATAAATTCACTGCCTTAGACGCAACTAAAATGAGCTTTCTGGGGACTTCCCTGGTGGCACAGTGGTTGGGACTCCATGCTCCTAATGCAGGGGGCCCGGGTTCAATCCCTGGTCAGGGAACTAGATCCCACATGCATGCCGCAACTAAGAGTTCACATGCCACAACTAAGGAGCCCACCTGCTGCAACTAAGACCCAGTGCAACCAAATAAAAATAAATAAATAAATAAATATTTAAAAAAATAAAAATAAAATGAGCTTTCTGAAAACACATGCTGAATTTGGAAACTTACATCACTCATATTGATTAAATTTGCTTTAGCCAGAATAATGTCAGGTGTATCAGGCATGATGTGGACTTGAGTCTTGTCCTTGTCCCAAGCTTCTCTATAATGTCTCTAAAATGAGAAATAAGTGTTTTTCAGTGGTGCTGTAAGATTAGTGAGTGACGTCGTTAACTTCAAACAGTATTACTGATTCATCTAAATTAAGCATCACAATAGCATAAGCAGATAACATAAGCAGAAAACAGATATAGTATTTTTTGACTCATCTGAGACATAACTGCCTTCAAAAATATAGATTATGGATTACCTTTTCAAAGTTACAACTAACCTGCCTGTAAGAAATCAACCCAAGTATTTAAAGCCTTTGCCAACATCATCAAATGGAGCAGCAGTTCTCCACCTGTTGGATTGTAAAAGTCTCCCTCGGTGTTTAACTGGGGGACAGCCCTTATCTTCTGAAAAGATGACATATTCAGGGCATGTCTATATATTAGGGAGTCTCATTTCCTATGTGGTTTATTATATAATTATACCTCATAATTATTTGGGAGGATTAGGATTCCCCCAAAGGATTTTGTATGAGATTTATCAAAGCCTCTTGTATGTCCCGGGGTTATCATCCGTCTTTCTTCAACAGAAGACAGAGGGACCCGAACAAAAATCTCATTGATTTATTAAAACTGGGGGGTGAAAGTCTGATGAAAAACTGTGTTTACATTGTCAGAGAATCTTCCCACAAGATACTTATCAATTACAAAGGACAAAATAGTAACCAGACAGTGGAGAAAGCTGGTGACACCATTTCACCCAAGTAATCAAAGTTAAAATGATCAGTAATGGGACAGATTGACATTATGTGCCTATATGGAGGAGGATGAAACATGTGCTATCCTGCCAAAAATACAAAACCTGAATCTAATCATGAGGAAACACTAGAGAAACCCACATTTAGGGAGGTTCTACAAAACAACTGGCCTGTGCTCTTCACAAATGTCAAGGACTTGGAAGACAAAGAAGTGAGGAACCAGTTCAGATTAAAGGAGACTAAAGACATGACAAGTAAATTCAACGTGTGGTCTTGGATTGGATCCTGGATCAGAAAAGATTTTTTACTTTCTATAAAGGACACTTGTGGTAAAATTTAGTAAATTCTGTAGACTAGTGTTATTTCAACACTACTTTCCTGATTTTGATCATTGCACTGTGGTTATCTAAGAGAATGTTCTTATTTTCAGGAAATTCACATTTAGGGATAGAGTGGCATCAGGAAGCAACTTATACACATACACATACACACACACACACACACACACACACACACAGAGCTAAGAGAAAGAGGTGGGAGGGGGAGAAAGAAAAAGGCAAAAGTGACAAAATGCTAATAATTGCGGAATCTGGGTGAAAAGATATATATATGTATAAAGATGAACATACATATAAATTATTTGTACTATTTTCAACTTTTCTGTATACCTGAAATTATTTCAATATAACAAGATTTTAAAGTCTCATTGGTTCCTTGGACTTATCAATTTCCCTTTGAGTTGTGCGGTGTGGGGTGTGAGGGGGTGGCACTTTTCTCCTTCCTGAACATGCTTACTATGGTCCATGTAACCCAGAGGAGCCAATTAAGACATTCAGGACTACAACAAACCAAGGCTTGTGAATTTCCATATACCTTTATCCTGGTTCTGGACTAACCTTTCTGATTAAGAAAGATCAGAGTTTCTCAACCTCAGCACTATTGGTGTTGTATACTGGATGATTCTTTGTTGTGAGGGAACTGTCCTGACTTCTATCCACCAGATGCCAGTAGCCTGCCACCCTCAAGTTATGACAAGGTCTCTGCGTGCTGCCAAATGTCCCCTGTGGGACAAAATTGTCCCTGGTTGGGAACCACCAGATAAATAGATAACTATATACTCTTTATGACATTTCCACTGTGCCTGTGTAAGGTACTCAGAATATCTCCCTCTCATATACTCTATCCCAACAAAATCTGGGTCTTTAATGCACTCAAGTTTCAAAGAAAAAAAATACATTCAATAGTTTTTTCTTTATGATTTGGATAAATAAATAAATAAGCAAGCAAGATTTGGGTGACAAAATTTATACTAACCCATGTTTACATGATCCAGTGTAAGGTAACTGATAATTCAAATGAAGTAACCAAATAAAAAAACATTATGCTGTGTGATGCGATGCTATGCTGTTCTACTAATTTATTAAGCAAATGCTATCGAGCACCTACCAGATATCAGGCACTATAATTTCTTTTATTTATTTCTGAAGAGTTACTCACATCACTCCTATTTTTGGCATTTGCCTTTGCCAGAACTATGTCCATGGCATCAGGAATGCTGGTGAACTTGTTTCTGTCTGGAGGCTGGCGATATTTCTTCTCACTGATGATGTTTGAAGCCCGTTTGTTCTTTTCTGCCTCCAAAGAACCCAGGGGACTCCATCCTGTGCCTCTCAGCCACTCAAGGTCAGACTTATACAAATTCTGTGAAAATACAAAGCAAGCCATCAAAATTCCAACCTCATCTGGACCCTTGACTCAAGTGATTCTATGCATTACAAACAGATGCATTTTAGATATTCAGTAATAACTTATCTATCTAGTTTCACTCTGTCTATGATTAAATGGCTACTCATATGAGATATGAAGTACTACATAAACTATGAGACTTAGTAGAAACTGACCTCACTCTGTAGTTCATAAACCTTTTTAGCTTGAACAACGTCATTCTGGTCAGGCAGACATGTCCACTGGTGCAGGTAGTTCTTGTAGTCTATGTCACTGACCAAGGCCTGGCATTTTTTGGCCAGCACCACTCCAAGCATGTCCACTGGGCTGCTGAACTTGGTTTTCCACTTCTCAAAGTCCTTCTTGTATTCCCTTTCACTCTGCATTTTGGCTACATTCATGGACAACACAAGCTTTGGATCATCTTGCAGACTCCGGAATCCAATATGGTGGCCGACTTGCTTGCGGTAGCCTTGTTTATATTTAAACTGAAATCAGAGGAAACAGTTCTCTTATTAACATAAACACAGGGCAAGTTAAACTCAGTTTGCTTTGTTTGCATGTTTGTTTTCCAAAACTGAGAATTTCATTTAACTTAACAAGAAATGTAAAAACTTAAGTGGAAGCTTCCAAAAAAACATAATGTAGCTGAGTATCAGGACAGGTTATGATGAGAAATTAAATTCAACTAGAGGTAGAAATATATATTGGGATGTGCTAGACATTGTGTATGCTGACTCTATGGTAGCATTTGATAAAGCTCTTGTGATATCTTTATGGGAATGATGGAAAAGTATGGCTGAATGGCAAAAAAAAAAAAAATTGGGGAGATTCAGGACTTGATGAACAGGCCTAATAGTGTAGATTAATTTATTAAGCAGCAGGGTTTTTGAGTGGTTTGCCATATAATTATGTCACATAAACTTGGCCTGTTTGGGATCCATATCTTCATGCACATAAAAACAGCTAAACACATTGAATTAGAAACAAAATTCCACAAGATCTCAACATATTGCCAAGATAGGTCAAACGAACTACATAAATGTAAGAAATTAATAGTGAAATCTAGTATTTAGATTCAATTGGGAAAAACTGCATTACTGTTGGATGACAATGACAAGAGGGATAATAATGAGAGGAATAATAGCATTTACTTGATACCAGATGCTGAACATACATTACACTTCACAGAAGTAGGTTCTACTCTCTCTTGACACCCAGCTTCATGGTTATGTCTACTAAAAATACTCAAGAGTTTACGTGGATTATAAGCTCAATGTGGGCAATCTGACAAAGTTGCTTTTAAAAAAGTAGATTTTTGTAAGAGATTCTGTAGGGGTACAGATAAAGGCAAATCAGAAGCTCATTTGCTTGGCCTGACCTGAAACAGGAAAACAACACCGAGTTTTGAGGCACTCTATTTTGAGAGGGGTTTAAAAAAATAGAATAAATCACAAGTGGAATGATCAGAGGATTGAAGGACCTATAAAGCTAAAACCAAAGGAGAATAAGTAAGAAACTTGAAATGTTTGAAGGGGTATCAGGTGAAAGAGGAAATATGCTACTTTTGTGGTGTTCTAAAACACAGACCTAGGGTTGATCAGTAACATGTTCGAAATAAGGAAATAGATAACGTCAATTAGAGATGATCCAGCAAGGAAACAACCTGCCCTGAATGACACAAAAATTCTTATATTTGTAAGTATCCAGAGACCAGTGGAATGAAGAGAAGGTAGGATGCTGAGTGGGAGATTAGATTAAATAACCTTTAAGTTATCTTCTAACTCTAAATTCTATGATTCTAACTTATTAAATTGAATACTCATAAAAAATAGCTCTACTCTCCTTAGATTGTATAGATACAAGAACCATTTGAAACTGAGAGGAGATACAATCTCTACAATGGTGGGAAATTCATTTATAGGTAATTTAACTTTAGGGTAAGATTCCAAAAGTTTCTAACAGATTTACGTGAAAAGAAATTAGGTACTATCAAATATTGTGTTGTTAGGAAAGTATTGACACAATTTAATTTCCTAAACTATCTTTACCTCATGGGGAGCACTAACATTAAATGAAAATGAGTTTACTTTCTGGGGACCGTTCAAGCATCACTACTGCTTTAGGTTCATTACCACATCTATTCATTTTAATGAAGTATTGACCTGCAAGCCAGAGGGTGGGTAATAACACGTCATCTAATTAATTCTCAACACTTCTAATTAACTGAATTAGAGAGAAACTTCCCTTATATTCTTAGAATTTATTGTCAGATTCTGTCTTTATTTTTTTTTAACTTTTTAATATTGGAGTATACCTCATTAAGAATGTTGTGGTAGTTTCAGGTGCACAGCAAAGTGACTCATCCATACATAAACATGTATCCATTCTTGCCCAGACTGCCCTCCCATCCAGGCTACCACATAACATTGAGCAGAGTTCCCTGTGCTAAACAGTAAGTCCTTGTTGGTTATCCATTTTAAAAATAGCAGTCTGTACATGTCAATCCCAAACTCCCTAACTATCCCTTCCTTCCCCCCTTCCCCCCAGTAACCATAAGTTCATTCTCTAAGTCTGTGAGTCCGTTTCTGTTTTGTAAATACGTTCATTTGTATCATTTTTTAGATTCCGCATATAAGTGATATCATACGATATTTCTCCTTCTCTGTTTGACTTAACTTCACTCAGTATGACAATCTCTAGGTCTTTGCTGCAAATGGCATTATTTCATTCTTTTTTATGACTAATATTCCATTGCATATATGTACCACATCTTCTTTATGTCAGATTCTGCCTTTAGACATGCTTTCTCTCCAAACCAAATCCTTGTTTTGCTTTGTTTCAAAGATTTTGATTAAGAGGTTGTGCTTCCCTATGAAATTCTGGTAATTTATTCTCTATAACCAAAGTTCTCTGAGTTTTTGGTGCTTAATTTTTGGGGTTAACAAAATTATATGTTTTAGTGTTTGCAGAATATCTAAGTTGAATACTTATAAAACTTTAATTGATCAATAGGAACTATATCCAGTTTATTTATCAAATTTACTACCCTTTCCAATCATAAATAGAAGTTGCCTTGGGAATTCCCTGGCTGTCCAGTGGTTAGGACTCAGCGCTGTCACTGCCATAGCCTGGGGTTTAATGCCTGGTCAGGGAACTAAGATCCCACAAACTGTGTGCGGCCAAAAAAAAAAACAGAAGTTGCCTTGGAGAGCGAATATCCTTGTTTTATGAACTTTCGACAAGATATCCAGGGGAAAGTTAAGTCCTCTGGATCTTAAACCTAAATTCCTGCCACTTTCTGTATTTTCTATACCCTGAGCCACTTTATTATAATTATGTAAATGCAAGGATGGACTAAATAGAAAGAATTGGAAGCTAATTTTAAATATGTGCAAAGAAAAATCTATTAACATTAGGTTGTTGAGGTTATTTATTATCTGGCTCTTTGAATTTGTCTAAAATCAACAAATAGAAGCCAGGAAAATTATTTGCAGGCAAGCAGGGGAAAACGGAAATCTCTGGTTCTTTTGTAATGTCTAGAAACATCATGTCTTAGTGTAATGCATCTTGTAGGTCCTCTGGCTCAGTCTCTGTCCAGGCAGCCCCTTTTTTGATATTCGATCAGTGAGAAACAAGAGTGAATTTGGGGTAAGTGAAGAGGGTAGGAGAAGGTGAAGGGGACGGCATTACATTTTGAAAGGTAGGGCCTATCTGTGAAAATCATTACCAGCATTAAGGTACTGGATTCAGATAACAGTATATCCTCATAGAAGTCAAACAATACTTACATCACTAGCAATGTCTCTTGAAGCTTTGGCCAATTGTACAGAAATTGCATCAACTGGGAGATCATAGCCTTTCTTCAAAGCTTCTTCCCATCCAAGTTTATAGAGTTTCTGAAAATTAAAGAAATTATTTAGCATTATTCGATGTATATTAAAACCCAAACAGATTATTGAACAAAAGTGTACCTAAAGAGTAGACATCAGATTTTAACATCATCTATCTTATCTCTAAAGATATGGATAAAAACAAAGCAAGCTGTTTAATAGAGCAATGACTTAGCATCACATGATCTGGCTTCTTTTTTTTTTTTTTTTTTTTTTGCCTCTGAGACTCACTCCCCACCCCCTTGGTAGTGCAGTTGATCATGTCCTTTTCTGTTCAGACACCATATGGTCATATCAAGTATACTAGGTAGATTCCCTTTGCAGTTAAGTACAGTTGAGGCTCACTATTTTGATTATAGATGTTAAATTGATTTTTTAAAAAAGCGTCAGGTAACATATTTTAATTATCTAAATGATAAAAGTAATAGATAATGAAATGTCTTTTGTAAAGTGCAATAAATAAGTTAATCTTTCTGAATCAAATTTATTGAATGGATGCACATGTTAAAACTGGACAATAATAAAAATAGCTGAAGGCCATCCAGTGCTTACTATGTGCCAGGCACTGTGATGAGAGCCCTTCATGGAATTTCCCACTTGGTCCTCATAGCAATTCAATGTCATAGGCACTTTTATGGTCCCAGTTTTAGGGATGAGGAAATTAAGGTTTAGACCCAATATTACACAATTCATAAATGGCAAAGCCAAAGCTCATACTAGTTCTGTTTGGTGCAATTTTTTCTTCCAACAGCTATTTATCAATTTTCTATACTGTGCCATGCACAATGAGTACTGAAATAAACAAAACAGGCACAATGCCTACTCCATGGGATATATAATCACAGCCAAAGTGCTTGCTTTAAACCACCATAAACTGCAACATCCCTACGCTAACCAGTTTGAGTCATTCATTTCCACTGCTTCAGCATTTACATCAATTATATACCATGCCATCATTTAAAACGTTCAATTAGTTTCAAGCAAAATTTTTATGTAGCTTTACCTGACTGTAGTGTGTTTGATTTTGCTTGGCTTGTAAAATATCTGGTGTATCTGGCATCACATGAACCTTGGTTTTATCTTTGTTCCAATCAACGGTGTATAGGTACTAGAAAGTTAAAAAGCATACATTTAAAATTTAATAACTTTTTAGGACAAACAAGAAAGAAAAAATATAACAATATTTGAATGCACTCAATTTGAATTAGCTTAAGTTAATTTAGTAACTAAAGTAGTATATGATTCAGAAAAGACACCAAAAATAAACTCAGACTTAAAAAAATAATTTAAAAGAACAAATAATTCCTAACTTAATTAGAAGCGCAAGTAAAATAAAAATAAGAGGTAGGGAGCAGAAGAAAATGGTGTAGGGGCGTGCTCTGGTACTGTTTGCCACTGCATAGAAGTGGTGGGCCCAAATTAAATTTCCCAAACAAGAACCAGAGACTGCTAGCCCTGTCTGGCTGGGAGCTACAAGGAAGGATAGCTGTTCTGTCTACCTTGTTCATGGTATGCGCATTCCGCTTGGCAAGAACCATGTCCATGGAGTCATTCAGCTTCTTAAACTGGAAGTTGCTAGGGTGCTGGCGGTATTTCTGATCACTGGCATTTTCAGTTGCTTTCTTGGCCTTCTCCACTTCTAGGGAACCAGCTGGACTCCAGCCAAGCCCTTTGTACCATTCATTGTAGTCCTGCTTATATTCATTCTATAAGGAGAAGAAGCACATTCTACTTTACCTTATCAATTTAGATACAAAACTGTGGCACAGGAGCCTGTAATCTCCCTTCTCATGCTAAGAATGCAACCATCACTCAGAAAGAAGACAGCCTTACATCACTCTGTATATGATTCATATTCTTGGACAGCTGGATGTTCATGGAGTCTGGAAGGAGGATGTACTTGTGAATCAGGTGCTTGTAGTTGGTGTTGGTGATGTTGGCTTGGGCATCCTTGGCGGCCGTGACACTGAGCATGTCAGCCGGGGTGTGGTAGCTGGTCTTGGTTTTCTCATAGTTTTTCTTGTACTCCCGATCAGATTGCATCTTGGCCACTTGTATGGAGTGGACTAATTTGGGATCATCCTCAAGACTGCGGAAACCAACCATCTTCCCCCTCTCCTTTTCATAATTGTGTTTGTATTTATACTGTGAAGAAAATTTTGAATATTTATTCAGAGCTATTCCCTTGACCAGAAATCATTCTAGTGTTAATATTCTGTATTTCATAAAAAGGGATACTTTTATAGAATTCTACAGTTCACAAAACACTTTTTTCACATTTATTTGTGTAAGTTGATCATCACAACTATACCTTGTGAGGTAGACAGCAAAGTTATTATTACTGCCCCCATTTTAGAGAACAGTAAGCTGAGGCCAGAGGGGTGAGTGACTTCCTAAAGTCATTAAAGCTTAGAACATGGATCTTGTGATGATACACCACCCAGATTTTCACACATACACTGTTGTTAAAGACATTTAGTAGGTAATAAGTGTACAGCAAATGAGAGAAAAAAAAGCAGAATGTTCTAAGCAGTTTAATGTTGCCCTGAAAAATCATCCAGCCAGTCTTTCACTGATGAGAAGAGGCTTAATTATGAGATACACAGTATAATTTTAGGGTAGCTTTATATTTGTGGAGCTTTTTTTCTTTTAAGACTCTCTACTCTGGTATAATGGGGAAGAAATTTTACTATTTATCACCAAGTTCCCTCTTTCAGGGGGAGATCCTGATGCATGGAAAACTCCTTATTCTGCCTATCTCTTGTGGGTTCGGGTGTACAACTTAGGGGTTAGGAGCTGGGAGAGCCAAATGACTCCAGCACAATAGAGGGAGAAGTTTGGAGTCCTCAGGACAATGTAGGAGTGGGATAGGGATGGGTAGGTAGGAAAAATGAAGAGCAGAGATGGAAGAGGAAAGAGAAAGTAGACCTGGGGGATGGCTAAGGAACGAGTGCTCTGAATGTTCTCCTCTCATTACCCCCAAATCATTAAATGTTCACTGTGAGTGGATTTCTTGTGGAAACAACCAAATGAAAGAATTGAGTTTCATAAAGGTGATGTGTTATGGCAATGGTGTGTTGGCACACCAGCTCTCTGGGGGAAAAAAGCCCTAATTTGTAGTGTTTGCCAATTTCTGTGGTGTAAGTACTCCCATTACGGTTGATACCAAGCTACCAATAGTTTAACAACTGGTTTGCAAAATTCATGATTATTTAATAATCAGCTATCGTGAGCACAAAAGATCAGGACCCCCAGCACACCACTTCCTGGGACATCCTGTTGGGAAGACAGAGCCTAAGAGGCAGGAGGCAAGAACAACACAAGTCTTAAGAAAACTTAGAGAAGGGCTTTGGATTTCTACCGGCCATAGCCTTAGTGATGGAGTACAAAGGTGGTCATAATGTGGCTGGCATTCTGTTTTTTCAGAATACCAGAGAAAACACAAGAGCAAGGCTAAGAAGCATTTACAGAACAGAATGGGACTATTGTTAGCAGGCATGCTTTCTTTCTCATATTTTATTCACTCAGTGTTTCTAAAACTCAGCCCTTATTATTTTGGTAGATTAGAAACTCCCAGTCAGGTGACCGCTTTCCTTCAGACTTACATCGCTTGCAATATCTCTTGAGGCTTTGGCAGCTTTGATAGGAATGGCATCAGTTCTGAGATCATACCCTTTCTTTTTAGACTCTTCCAAAGAAAGTTTGTAGAGTTTCTGGAAAGAGAGGCAAAGGAAATAGTTTTCTTCTAAATAGGAAAGTCTGGGTTTATTTTAAAAGAGTAAAATGGCACTGCAGCATCTTTTTTTTTTTTTAATCTTTCAGCAGAATGCTTCATTTGTGGTTCAAGGGCTAAATGCTCTCACAAATAACATAACTGTGTTTGAAAACAAAATCTATTACAAATTAAAACATCTTCAAAAAACCACCAGAAAAAGTAAGAGCTACTTACTGGTCTCTATTAGGTTGTAAATATGCTTTTTAAAAATGTGAAAGCCCAGTAGATTCTTACTGATGCATTTTGTCAAATAAGAGTCAAGAGTAGAATACAAAATAGCCATGTTTTTACATCAAAAGACTTCACTGTTTTGCAATTGACACTTTTATGGTATATTATTGTGTGGATACTACAATCCAAAAAGAAGTCAACAATTCCAAATCCCTGTGTAATTCAAACAAACAAAAGAAAAAAACTGGTAGGGGGACTTCCCTGATGGTCCAGTGGTAAAGAATCCAGGGGACCCCCTTCCAATGCAGGGGACCCAGGTTCGATCCCTGGTCAGGGAACTAAGATCCCACATGCCGCCGGGCAACTAAGCCCGCATGCCACAACTACTGAGCCCGTGCACCTCAACTAGAGAGCCTGCGAGCGGCAAAAATACAGAGCCCACGTGCTCTGGAACCCATGTGCCACAGCTACAGAGCCCACCTGCCCTGGAGCCTGCATGCCACAACTAGAGAAGAGAAAACTGCATGCCACAACCAGAGAGAAGCCCGTGTGTTGCAACGAAGATCCTGCACGCCTCAATGAAGATCCCGCGTGCTGCAACTAAGACACGATGCAGCATTTATTATAAATAAATAAATAATAAATAAATCTTTATTAAAAAACACTGGTAGGATTTGAGGTTTCCTGGCAACTGGTTAGGATGAGAAAGGAAGTGAAATAAAACACCTATGCAGTTTCTAACAGTAAGTGTTGCACATTCCTTACGGGGCTTGACCTAAATTCTTCAAAATGTTATTCTTCCCTTTCCATTTAACTTTTCCCAAGACTGCCTCTTTAGAATCATTTCAAAAGCTTGGCAGAGGGACTCTTTAAGAAAGTCCTGGGATTCACTCTTTCTTTATCTCTTATCCTGGGCTCTAAACCATTCTCTTTACTTCTCTTAGTTTGATAAGAAGTACCTACTCCTAGAACAAAATCCAACTGCCCTTCGAATTCCTAACTGCTGTTCCATCAGCAGGCCTACTCCTACTCTTAGCAAAGCAAGATTAGAAAGAGAAAGATTCTCATTTGTGGGTTCCCACTCATTGTCAAAACAGTCATTCTCAAAATCGAGCCATTAATTAGTTAATTTGTTTTTATTGGTTCAAATAGGTAGGAAAGAAAGATGACAACTGGAGGAATTATACTCACATCACTCATATTAATTGCATGCGCCTTTGCCAGAGTAATCTGGGGGATATCAGACATGATGTGGACTTTGGTCTTGTCAGCCTCCCATGCTTGTTTGTAGAGGTGCTGGAAAGAAAAAAAGAAAAGAAAAATGGAAGGAAGGAAGGAAGGAAAAAAGAAAGAAAGAAAAGAGAAGAAAAAACCAGTGGAAGTTAGTATTTAAAAGTTTTAAAGGAAGTCACTTAGTACATATATATTATTGTACACAAATATCAATATTTTATGTATTTTTATTAGCTGGCTCTTATTTTTTAAAAATTTAAAGGAAAAAGGTGCTCATTCAAACAAGACAGTGGAGAGGATGTAAGATGGAAAGTAAAATGTCCTGCCTTCCTATTTTACAGCCTGGATATAGCATCTCCATCCTAAAATTTTCTATGCATATTAAAGTCCACATATAGTCCTTTTTTTTAAATATAAATGAGGTTATATAAAACATGTTTTACATCTTGCTTTTTTACTTAATATTATAGGTTAGACATCTTTCAGCCCTCTTAATAATTTACTTCATTCATTTAAAGAGCTGTGCAGTATTCCATGAAGAGGTGTAACCCAATTGATTTAACCAGTTCTCCATTGATAGACAGTTAATTTGTTGTTTCTAGTTTTTTCTACTATAAGCAATGATGCCATGATCTTTGTGGTGGGCCTGGAGATGTACAACCCAGATACTCACTCAAGGAAGGACTGGTTGCACCAACTATTGGCAGACAGCCTCCAAACTGGCACTTGCTTCAAGGTTTTGTTGCCTCACTCAAGAGCACACTCTTCCCTGGTGGCCATCCAGTTACTCATCAGAGTGGTGGTACAAAGGCCTGGCCGTTCCACCCAGTTCAGGACACTTCCGGCAGGCCGTATATACTCGAGAGCCCTCTGGGGCACTGGCATAGGCTTTGTAGGGCTGGCATCACAGTCGGACCCCTCTTGCCCCCCCCCTTTTTGTTTACCTCTTTATTGGAGTATAATTGCTTTACAATGGTGTGTTAGTTTCTGCTTTATAACAAAGTGAATCAGTTATACATATACATATATCCCCATATCTCTTCCCTCTTGCATCTCCCTCCCCCCCACCCTCCCTATCCCACCCCTCTAGGTGGTCACAAAGCACCAAGCTGATCTCCCTGTGCTATGTGGCTGCTTCCCACTAGCTATCTGTTTTACGTTTGGTAGTGTATATATGTCCATGCCACTCTCTCACTTCGTCCCAGCTTACCTTTCCCCCTCCCCATATCCTCAAGTCCCCTCACTGGTACTGATCCCTGAAAAATGCCCTGTACCCCAAATTCCATCTCAGCATCTCTTTTTGGGGACCCTAACATGCAAAAAATATTACCGTGTGTATGTATGTGCGTACATCTTTGCACATACATGAGGATTTCTGAAGGGTATTGGGCAACTGAAGTTTTAATTTTAACAAATATTAACAAAAACTGTTGATTAGAAGTTTACATTAACTCCCTTTCCAATACTGTATATCACACAACTTTTTAAATCTTTGCAAATCTTATAGATGAAAAATGCTATCTCTTTGTTTTAGCCAGGTTTGATTAAAAAACAAACCCAAAACTTCTGCTACAGTCTTTTTCTAGATCAGGGGTCAGTAAACGTAAAGAGCCAGATAGTAAATAATGTTAGGCTTTGTGGGCCACAGAATCTCTGTTATGAGCTACTCAGCTCTGCTGTTGCAGTGCAAAAGCGGCCACAGATGATATGCAGATGAATAGCTGTGGCTGTGTTACTATAAAATTTTATTTACAAAAACTAATTTTCTGACTTCTGATCAAGACCAGCACGATCCAACAGAACTATGCAATGTTGAAAATGTTCTGTGTCATCTGTGTCATCAACACGACAGTCCCTAGCCACACGGGGCTATCAGTCACTTGAAATGTAGCTAATGTGAATGAAGAACAAATTATTAATATTAATTTTAATTAAGTGAGATTTGTCATCACATGTGGCTAGTGATTATAGTATTGGAAGCACAATTCTAATGGAAAGAGCAATAGTTAGTCATTAGAGTACTGGTTCTAGTCCAGACCATGTCATTGACCTGCTGTGTGTCTTTAAGGGAGGTGCCTTGCCTCTCTGGGCCACCCTTTCCTCAACTCTTCAAGGAAGGGGTTCAACCTGATGACCACCAAGATATCTCTCAATGTTAGCATTTGCTATTTCTGTGATTCTCATCTTGGCATGATTATTTTAAAATGGTAATCCTTAACACTGAAAAAATGAAAGGCTTAATTTAATATTTAAAAAGTTAATGTATGTTTGTGGTAGTTTAAATTCTAAGTCTTAAAAGGGGCACTGAGGCTTTTGCCTTGTGTCAACAAGTCCCTTTCAAAGAGGTTGGTCTTCTTGACAAAATTCTTTCTCAGAAGATTCCAGAGGATTTACTCAGAGACTTAGCGTAATACAGCTCTATCTTTCTACATCATTTTCTGCAACCGTTTCATGTTCAGGTCCAAATTATTTTTCCCCTTTTTGGTTAATCAATGGCATTTCTAATTATGATGCACAAAATATAACCAATTGCTGTTGCAATTATTTTATTATTTGCAACTTAAAAACAGATGTCCAAGGGTGATGTACTTGTTGGTCCTGAAATCAAATTATGGCTAATTATGTCAAACTACAGTAAGGCTTTTCTAAAGGCTGGAGTCATTAATGATCCAGGGAACTACTGGTGGAGAGCTATCGCTCTCAGCATTGCTCAGAGAAGGTCCTGGCTCAGAATGCTGCTACAGCCATGTAGTCTAGGAGTTTTCTTTTATTCCATCAAAAGAGCAAGGAAGCAGGGGTGGGCTGCAACACCCAGCTGTTGTCAGCCCTACAGTCTACTGATTCAGCATAATGAGCTTCTACTAACTTCGCCTTAGACAAATGGGACTCATTTTCAAGATCTGCATTGAAAGAAAAGAGTCCATACTTAATTTGTTATATCTATTAGGTAGGGTGGTTCATTGAGCATTTGGAGAGGGCACTTATTAGGACTAATTTCTATCTTTTTTGTTTGTTTTTTTAACTACAAGACCCTTTTTCAAGGTAGAGGAAACATTAATTATGATGCTGTAAAACTGTTATCAAAACCTGTAGATTAAATGTAGGATATGCCTGGCTTATTCCTGATGCTTATGAAACACTACATTATTGAAAGACTTACTTCGTTCATAATTTTTGCATTATTCTTGGCCAAAACCATGTTCACTGAGTCCATCAAGGTGGAATACTTCAAAGTGTCTGGGTGTTGGCGGTACTTCTTTTCACTGATAATCTCCATGGCTTTCTTGTTTTTCTCAGCCTCTACGGAGCCCAGAGGGAGCCATCCAATGCCCTTCACGAAGTCAGCATAGTCAGCTTTGTACTGATTCTGCAAAAGAGGAAAAGTTCGAGGATGAGAAGAAACAAAATCTTCCAAGAACCATGAGCGAGTATTTAATATTCCATAAGTTCCACTTCAGTTTTCAACCAATAGTATATTCAACTTTAATTACTTTTAACCCTAAATTTTATTTTTTTTACATTTCCTTACATGAGGAATTTAAAACAAGCAGCAATATCTTTGTGATTTATTTGCTTCTCTCAATGTCTTCATAAAGAAAAAGTGCTAAGAAATACCAAATAGATCAATCTACCATGTGACTACTATCTCAAGAAAGGTGACCATGCTGGACTAACTTTCTTACAAAAATCCCCAAGTCCCCTTGGTTAATAGGAGACTTAGAGGACTCCATTTCTCTCTTTTGCTATAAGCCTTTGAGCAGCCACCATGGTTACAACTCCTTCGGGTATGCCAGAAACCTCACTGATACTTTGTGCAAATTTCGATTTTTTTCCCCTCAAATCAGACATTTCCCATTGCTTTCATTTGGGTACTTATGTACCTCCCCAGCTATAGCTCATCTCTTATATTTCCAAAGAGAAACATAGGCTCAGCATGGCCTGAATTTGGTTCATAATTTATATTCACTTTCCCCAGCCACCAAAGGGCCTCTATAGCTCAATTCTTGGCTTTACACTCTCTGTGCATTCCTCACATTTATTCTAATAGCTTTTCAGCCATCACCTCCTTATTATTTCATCAGTAAGTAAGATAGGCAATTATAAAGCTGGAAATGAAAGCTGGTTGGGAGTGAGGGACAGTAGCTCTCAAGTTACCTGACTTTCTGTTTTACCTCTTACTCCTTAATCAGGAACTTTTTATACTTCTGACTCTCTCTGCTAGATATATTTCCTTCAACACATTCTTTCTGAAACCAAATTTCATGTGTTACTGCTGATCTAGCATCCAATAATGCTCACAACAATAATAGATAGGGTTCATCCCTTTTGTGTTAAAAAAAATAAATTCAATCTAAGGTAAAAAAATGAAACACCTCATTGGGAAATTACATATGAATTTCTTTCAGGATTTTCAAAATGTCATTACTTATGGTCTTTCATGATTTGCTTATTATCCAAAGTAAATGTTCTGCAAATGTTGTGGCTGTCACGTACATCACTTTGAATCTGCATCATGTTTTTGGCCAATACAAAGCTCATGGCATCAGGAAGTATGTTGTAGGTATGGATCACGTTCCTGTAGTCGGTGTTGGTGGCCACTTCCTGAGACTTCTTGGCTGCCACCATGCTGAGCATGTCCGCCGGGGTGTGGAAGGATGTCTTGGATTTCTCGTACGCCTTCTTGTACTCCCGGTCTGACTGCATCTTGGCCACTTGCATGAAGTGCACCAACTTGGGGTCGTCCTCTAGGCTCCGGAAGCCAATTTGTTTCCCTTTGGCTTGTTCATAGGCTTGCCTGTACTTGTACTGTGGATGGAAAAGAAACATGGTGATGAAGATAGTGAAAGAAAGAGAACAAAATATAATTCACTACGTGCCATTAGCTTTGTCATAGGTGTAGGGTTTTAGAGCTACTCTAAACTTACAAAGGAAGGAGTTGTTGGTGGGGTGGGGGGACTGGGAGCAAAATTTATTTTATTTTATTTTATTTTTTGCGGTATGCGGGCCTCTCACTGTTGTGGCCTCTCCCGTTGTGGAGCACGGGCTCCGGACGCGCAGGCTCAGCGGCCATGGCTCACGGGCCCAGCCACTCCGTGGCATGTGGGATCCTCCCAGATGGGGGCACAAACCCGTGTCCCCTGCATCAGCAGGCGGACCCTCAACCACTGCGCCACCAGGGAAGCCCCAGGAGCAAAATATTTTTACTTCAAATTTCTTGACAGACTTGAGTCCATGAGGGAAAAAATATCATCTCAGAGTTAATCAAAGTGATGTGTAAATAAGTTGTTTTAGGGTTTTTTAGAAAGCAGCTTTTCCCACTCTGCTGTGTAACCAGCGGAAAAGGCTGCAGGCACCACTTTTCATGGTGCACCTCTACATTCAGGAAAGAGCTTGGTAATGGATCTTCTGGGTAAAGTGCATAGATCACATCCCTATGTTTGCTAGGAATTGCCCATAAACAACTTAAGCACTCTAAAAGTAACTTATTTTAATAAGACCCTGTCACTTTTTACATTGAATGATGAACAAATAATTAGAGCATCCTTGGACTGGGTGAAGGGAGGTGTCTTGTGTGTTACATGGGACAGTGGTCCCACCAACACTGGACAGAGCTGATTACAGCTCCTGCATACACATGAGCTTGGCTCATTTGCTCTTTTTCTCGTTTAGACTAAATAAGCATCAGTGGAAGCACTTACATCACTGGCAATGTCTCTGGAGGCTCTTGCAGCCTTTATTGGGATGGCATCAGGCCTCAGGTCATATCCTTTCTTCTTTTCTTCTTCCCAGCCAGCTTTGTACAGTTTCTAAATGATGAAGCAGAAAAACACCAGCATCTTGTTAGTCGTGTTAGAATGGGGACCCTAATTTTAAAGTGGTTGTCATGTGGAAGACAGATATTCCACAACTATTAGTTCCCTTCAAACTCTTCCCTCCCCCTGCCACCCCCCGCTCCTTGCATCTTTGTTGTTGTTGTTAATCTACTCACATCACTCATGGTGATTTGGTTGACTCTGGAGAGTAAAATGCCTGGAGTATCAGGCATGACATGAACGGTGGTCTTGTCTTTGTTCCATTTTTCAGTGTAGAGCCTCTACAACAAGAAAGGCAGGCACATGACTGTACAGCAGGACAAATCTGCAATGTGCTATCAAGAGGAAGAGACTCACATCTCCATGGTAGAAGAGGTTAAATCTGATATTGGAAAATGAATGAAATAGCAAGAAGATGGGCTGATGAGACTGGACACATGATTTTAAAAATCATCAAACAAGGGAGCCCTCTTCCACTGAAACAACAAAGGCTATCGTGCTCCAACCACACATTACATAGAGTTTTGTGGTTCTAGCACACAGTCAGCATGAGATTGACAGACAGCCTGGGGTTGGTATAAGTGGGAGCTCTCTAGACACGATGACGGTTATAGACTGCCCCCTCCTACCACCACCGCCATGACCACGACCATCAGAAAGATGAAAACCCTGATGAAGGTCAAAGTGGCACTGCTTGGTTCAATGGTCTGAGCACTGCAGGGGTTCTGAGGCTGAGGCCAGCAGGTGAGTTCTTACCTTGTTCATAATCAGTTTGTTACTTTTGTTTAGTGCCTGTTCCACTGTGTCCATGGCGTATGTGAACGTTAGCTTCTCAGGGTGCTGGCGGTACTTCTTCTCGCTAAGAATGTCTCCTGCTTTCTTTGCCTTCTTCACCTCCAGTGAATCTATGGGCACCCAGCCGATCCCTTTCATCCAATTGGTGAAGTCGGATTTGTACAGGTTCTTCACAACGAAAAAGGAAATTCTCATTTCAGAAAGAGTCAGGGCTTGGGTTTCTTTGACCAGATGATTTGCTCATTTTCAAAAAGAGGAAAAAAACAAAAAAGGGTGGGGGGACTGGGAGAATAACCTGCTTTTTATTCCCTACCATCCTTCAGAAAAAAATTAATTATAAAGTGATTGTATTCACAGTGGTTTTGAACAGAAAATCCTGACCCAATAATTCCTTTAAAAATTTAACTTTCTTGGGGGGAACGTTAACAGAATTTTGCACTGGATGGGATATTATATAGCACCCATTTGAACCTGTTAGTCTTTCACAGGATACAACACATATTGGGTCTAATTTCCAAAGTTTAAGTATATATATACATAATAACTAAAGAAAACTATATATATAGTTCAAATGAGTGAAATTCTAAAACTCCAAATTCTGGAGAGGATTCCTAATTACAGTGAGTCCAACCAGGTTTAGGATGGAGTAAATGGAATTGCCGATTTCTAGTTCTTCTTAGCTGTCAGCTAGAAATGGATAACTAATTTTATGCTGACAATTTGATGACGGCTACATACATCACTTTGAATCTGCATCGCGTTCCTGGAATGCTCCACGTTCAAGGCATCAGGCAGCAGGGTGTACTGGTGGAAGGGTTGTCTGTAGTTGGCGTTGGTGGCTACCTCCTGAGATTTCTTGGCTGCTGTCACACTGAACATATCCAAGGGGGTGTGATACTTGGTCTTGCTGGCTTCATAGCCCTTTTTGTACTCACGATCTGACTGTATTTTGGCTACATTCATGTAGTGAACCAGTTTAGGATCATCCTGAAGACTGAGAAATCCAATTTGTTTGCCTTTGGCTTTCTCATAGGCCTCCTTATATTTGAACTACATGAAAAAGAAGGGCACACAGAAGTTTGATAGGGTAGATTGTATGAAATATTAAAGTGTTAAATTGAATTTATACCACAAATTAAGCAATAGCCAAATTCAGTCTGAATCTAGGTAACACCTAAGTTTTTTAGTATTTTTAAGTAAACAACTAGCAAAATATTTCCAATGGATGGTCTTGAGATCTGCTCTGGGGATAATTAAGAATGGAATAAATTGTAGTTTATATCTAGATTATTCATAAGTGGATTCTTTGAATACGATCAAAGGTTCCTGAAAAGTTTATTAAGGATTTTTGGTGTATATAGTTTTTATTATCTGTTTCTATGATTAATTTGCATCACCTTATAAAGTATTTGCATAATCCTGAGTAAACTGCAGCAAAGACATTATAAAAATTAGTATATTGGACTCCAAATGAATGAGTTTCTACTCTATCAAGGTATATCAATTCCTATAGAAAATATAACTTATAAAAAGTAATTAATTAATTAAGTAAATAAGTAAGTAGGTAACTGAAATGCTGTCATTTAATACATAATTCTTCCTGGTTTTCCATATTTCACCAGATTTTTTTCTTTATGGAAATTACATTATAAAAAAATTGTATTCTTTTAAAATACTGGGAGAATTTTTTGATTTAGTAATATTTTAGTATATCAAGGTTTTTTCTTAACAAAATCCAAATAAAAAGCAGTTTTCAAGTTCATAATAATAATATTAATGAGAATTCCATGTATTTGACAGTTAAAAATATTATCTTCTTTGTAACAACTTACTGAGTTTTTAAATATTTTTAAGATAAAAAAATCATTGGTACCTAAGATATTAGGAATTATTTTTATACTACAATTTTTTATTTGCTTCCTAATATAGCTCATATAACCTCATACACCATGTAAATATTTTTTAAATATAAAGAGAGTTTACTACTTGCAAATTAGACTTACATCGCTAGCAATATTCCTTGAACTTTTTGCAGCAACAATTGGAATGGCATCTGGTCTCAAATCATAGCCCTTAGCAAGGGTTTTCTTCCAATCTGCTTTATACTTAGCCTTGAAAAAAGGAAAGATTATTTTATTATCTGACATAATTAAAAGAGGAATGAAACAGGAAACCAAAATCTTTCTTATAAAACATATCATAATATATCCCTTTCTATTAAAAGAATCCAGAGTTAGGGCTCTTAGTTCATCTTTTAGAAATTATTCTTTAAAAAAAAAATCAGTAAACTATATACACAGTATGATCTCAACTGCCGTAAAAAATGTATGTGTGTGCATTAAAAAAAGCAATGGAAAGGTATTGCTTTGAATGTGGGATAACAGAAGATTTTAATTTTTTCATAATTTTCTATATTTTCCAATTTTTCTATAATAAGCATGTAATGCTTTTATTTTCTTGTATTTTTTATAATGAAACATTTTAAACTTACAGAAAAATGTGGGTAGTAAAATTAAAAGTTCATATATAGTACCACCCAGCTTTAATTAATATTAATGTTTAAATATTACTTATAAAAGCAGGAAAAAGTTTTAAATAAACCAAAAGCATAGAAATGAGTACTTTAAAAATGTTTATTTGGAGATAAAAGAGAGCCTAAAATGTTAGGAAGAATGACTAAATCATCTTTTAAGAAATGAACAATTTTATCCAGGTTGGATTATGTCTTTAAATTAGAATTTACCAATTTGCTTTAAAAGTAAAAGGAAATAATTCATAACAGTAAATTTAAACATCGCCACCAATTAGACAGAGATGCTAGTCACATACAAAGAAGAGTTTCTAAAGAAAATCACGGTAAACTTATTTAGAAGTTTAACAAATAACTGAAACAAAAGTTATAGAAATAGCAATACTTATCCTTACTACAGACTGTGCATTCCTGTATTCTCCAATCCTCTCTGTCCTATTTTGTTTTACTTTTTAAAAAATGGAACACAACCTACTAGATTGATTTTATAACCCACTAATGAGTCATAGCTCACAGTTGGGAAAAGTCTGCATTAAGTGAAATGTATGGTAGGCTCTAGTCTCATATTCTATGATAAGGATCCAATCTGGAGACTGTTAGTTCACAAACTGGTCCCCGTACATGGAGGGCAAGGAGAGACTGAAAAAACAGGCTGACCACTCCAGCTTGGTAGGCGGCAGGTTTAATAAACAAGGGAACTTACATTCAAGGATTGTCTTGGGCAGCCACAAGACAAGTAGATCTTCACACCTGCCTGCCAGAACCTTACAAGTTTATTTAGGCCTCAAGTGGATTCAGTGCAAGTGGTCTCAACAACACATTGGTCTCTCAAGGCTGTGTCCTTGAAAATGGCTCCCACTGTGGGAACAGTGGGCAGAACTTACATTCCAAGGACAGGAGGGGGTGAGGAGCCTCCAATTGCCCAGGTCCAGCTCAAGGTTCACCTGGCAATCACGTCCTCTCAATGACCTCCTCCATCAAAGACTCAAAGGGTCCACACTCAGTTTGCTCCCCCTAAAATTCCAGTGCTAGAGTTATATAGAACTGGAAAGGAGAGGCCCATGTAAGCAATACTAGACGGGCACCAGGCCAAATACTCACATCACTCATGTTGAAGGCATTGACCTTGGCTTGAATAAACTGCGGTATATCAGGGTCCATAGTGTACTTGTGCTTCCGTTTCTCTCCCTCCACCTTGTAGTTCAACTAAAAACAAAGGAGGCAGAGTGCAAATCGTATTAGCTAACATAATGTAAGTTTCATCTAGCACACGTTCCTTTAAAAAGAAAGACTATCGTTTGTGTTTTTCCATTTATAAGGCAATTAGCTACATTATCACACAGAGGGAGTGTTGGCAGACATATTCACTGCTCATTCCACCCATATTTATTGGACAGCAGTCTGATCAATAGGCAGCATGGTAGGTTCTGTGTTTAAAGTGGTTAAAAAGAAAAAGGCAGACCTGTCCTCTTGGAGCTTATAGTCCAATAGAGGAAACAGAGAATAGGACATAAACTGTAAGACAGAGCTAGAATTCGTGATGTGTTGTAAATAAAATAACTTTAGGAAAGAAATGAACAGGGTCAGGGTGGGGGGTCAGCAAAGGCTCTCTAAAAAGGTAACATTTACATCCAAACTTGAAGAAAAGGGAAGGGTCCAGGCAGAAGAAGAGCATTCAGGGTCCTGGGTCTAGAAGGGGCATGGCCAGCTTGAGGGACTGAAGGTCGCTGGGCTGGAATGTGCTGAGCGGGGTCTCAGGAGGATTAGACAGGAGGGGGGCGGGGGCACAGAGCTGAGGGCCTTTTCAACCAAGTTAACAGTTTAGATTTTACTTTGAGTTCAAGGAGAAGCTACTAAGGGGTTTTAAGTATAAGAAGGACATGATTTGATTTATGTCTTAAGACAGTCTTTTTGGTTTTTGTGTGACCCCAGGCAGGGAGTCCAGGTAATGGATTATTACAGTTGTCCACATGAGATATGGAGGCCAGAACTAGGGTTGGTGGCAACTGAAAGACAGAGAAGTGTTCCAACAGGATGGCTGAGAGATTTGGGAGGTTAACTCAGTAGATGCATTGGATGAGGGGGGTTCACATGGGAAGGTGTCAATGGTGACTGCCAGGTTTCAGGCTTGAGTAATTAGGTAGATGTTGATGGCATTTACTGGGATGAGGAAGACTTCATATAGTGAGTTTAGGGTTTTCCTAGCTAACTGGAAAAACACAGGGAGAAGTGACACCTCGGTCAGTACAAAAGAAATCAGAACAATCTACACCATTTAGTACCACTAGAATAGAATTAATCTTGAAACATCTGTGGTAATATGGGACTGGTGTGAGAAATAAAATCCAGAGAACCCTCAAATCTGAACCAAAGAATGCATTCCCCACCTTTGAATATCTGGGGTTAAAGACACAAAAAGTCCTCTCTTCTCTGTTTTATACTTACCACTCTCTTTCTGGGGGAGGTATCTTAGAACTCTGAAATTATCAAATGAGGTGAAGCACTGAGCATTGTAATTAGCCTCTAACTAAGAAAAAGGGTCCAGATAGACCTCGGCTCAGAAAAAAGACTCTGGATGACTCTGAAAGGAAACTGCTTAACTCTTCCCCAGAGGCGTCTCTCTCTCTCAGAATGTCGCCCTATTTATTTTGCAAGGGGATTAGGACATTAGCCTTCTCCTCATCTGGCTAGGTAGAACTCTTGCAACTCAGAGCAATAAATATCTTGGTTTGCCATTCAGACAAGGTCATAGATTATAATAGAAATAATTTTATTTCATATGTATAGTGTAGGGGTCTGCTTATAAATAACATAGACTCGCTACATTTGGAAAACAAAGCAAATTTGGAACATCGTCCTTCTCTCCTTCCTGTTCTTCTTAAGTCTCAAGTTGCTTCAAAAGTAAAACCTTTTGATATACCTCTGAAAGCAGATGATTTGCTAAGACAGATGCACACTCATGAACTGAATTAAGAAGAATTGTGGGGCTTCCCCGGTGGCGCAGTGGTTGAGAGTCCGCCTGCCGATGCAGGGGACACGGGTTCGTGTCCCGGTCCGGGAAGATCCCACATGCCACGGAGTGGCTGGGCCCATGAGCCATGGCCGCTGAGCCTGCGCATCCGGAGCCTATGCTCCGCAACGGGAGAGGCCACAACAGTGAGAGGCCCGCGTACCGCAAAAAAAAAAAAAAAAAAAGAAGGATTGTGAAGTAACTGGTCATGGGGTTATTCATGGACAAAACTGTTTGAAGGAAAACCACTTACATCACTTAGCTGCTTTGTGTTGTGCTGAGCCAAAACCATGCCCATGGAATCAGGCACACTTGTGAACTTGATGGTATCTGGGTGCTGTCGGTACTTTCTCTCATTTAATGCATTGCCTGCTTTCTTGGCCTGCTCAACCTCCAGAGAACCAAAAGGAATCCATCCAACGCCCTTGAAGAAGTTGTTGTACTCATCTTTATATACATGCTGTAAAAGAGTAATCTCAGATAAGGAGATATCCTAGTGCATACTCAAGAGCTGTTTCTGGAATCTGTAATTCTATCCAGGGGGAATGAAGAGCAACCTGTCAGCATGCTTCTGTCTATACTGGAGCTTTTGGCTATCTCTGCCACAGAGCTCCTTACCCAGAATTTGGTCATAAGAAAAAGCAGTTCTGTTGTTAGACTGCATTAACATTCCAGGAGAGAATGTAGGCCACATATTTCCACGGGTACTGCTAAAAAAAAAAAAGTGTCTCTTTTGACAATAAATTGGGCTTTCCTTTTGATTTCACTGAAATCTCCACAACTTTTGAATTTCACCCACACCGTCCACCTGGGCTCCTCCATCTCAGTTGGAGAGAGACATTCTCACTGAGCAACAATAAAGGAACACAATTTTTTCCCTTTACCAAGGATGATTCTTACAAAAACCTGGCTCCTGCAGCAGGAAATGCTCTGAATATTAAACACCCTCCCCCATGCAGCTCTCCATGAGTCATGCTGCAATCACAAAGCCCTCCTGGTTCATTTTAGATGACTCGTTACATAGATTTACATGCATGAGAGTGTGACCTTGAGTTCAAAAACAAAAGAAGAAAAAAGAAAAAGAACATTCTTGATTTCAGAAAGAAGAGAGAATGCTCCTATTTTATATTATACATATTGCCGTTGAAGCATGCCCACCAGGAGTAACCATTTCCTTTTGTTGAGAGCCAAGGTGGCTTATGTACTTAGTAGAACATGGCTTTATCTTTGATCCATAAGTTAATAAAGATAATATCAATGATTGCGATAGGAGCACAGAAAGCTAGTAAAACACAGCGTGTCTACCATGCCTTTGTTACTCTTTCAATGATGACTGTATATTTTAAAGTGCATTTTTCAAATACCTTATTGTATTGTGAAGTCTACTAAAATAGGAAGAAATGATCACCTGTTCAGTACCAGCATCTCTAGGTCTATAATATTATACATACTCACATCACTCTGAATTTGATTCACATTCCTGGTATGCTCAAGACTCAGGGCATCAGGTAGGTATGTGTAGTGATGTATCGGCTGCTTGTAGTTGATATTGGTGGCAACATCCTGGGCCATCTTTGCAGCTGTAATGCTAACCATGTCCCCAGGGGTATGGTAGCTGGTTTTGGTGTTTTCATAGTTCTTCTTGTATTCACGATCAGACTGTAACTTTGCCACATTCGTATAGTGGACGAGCTTAGGATCATCCTGGAGGCTTCTAAAACCCACATGCTTTCCCTTTGCCTTCTCGTAAGCTTCCTTGTATTTATACTGTGGAGGCAGAATTTGGTTAGCAAAGTCCTAAGCACTGGGAACATTAGGTGGAGCGATTATATTCACACACAAAGGCATTCAGAATATTGTGACTTTCTGGAAGACTGTACAAGAAATACAGTCCACACCCCACGCCCCCCAACCCCAGGAAGCTTAGACTGAAAGCATTTATTTCCAACATTGCTGGGTTATAAATGGGTATCATGGTAAATTCAGGAGCAGTTTCTTTTCTTTGCTACAAATGCTATAGATGATTTGCATGTGGGACTTTATATAGAGCCAACTTTATTAAGTTTTCACACTTAATATAAACATAACATATTCCAAAACATAAGACTACATTCCAAATATATCTCTTGGCTTTCCAGGGATGTGAATTTTCCTAATCCAACATGTTAGTTCACATCACAGAATACTAGAAATACTTCTGTTTTCGATTCTGATTGGTCCAGGATATGTACACAACAGGTGCAGAAGAAACTCTAAAGAACTGTACATGCAAGACGTTTATACTCAGATCTCTTTGGGGTGGGGGATGGAAAATATTACTATGTTTGTTGTCTCAGGTGACCTAATATGGTTAAAAAAAAAAAAAAAAACTCTTCTCTGGCAGGTAGCTAGGCTTTCACCCAACCCCATTTCTCAGCAGCTACTCTCCAAGCTCACTGCTGAAGCAGCTGCAGATGAATTAAGGAACTATATAATAAGGGCAGGAACCACGAGACCTTTCCTCATCAGTAAAAGCCTGACTGCAAAAGCTCTGCGGTCCAAGGTCTCTCACCGCTGAGATTGGCAATGGGGTGTAGACTGAGCTCTACAGTAGGTAACAAATCAAAACCTCAATTTTTATGTAAGAGAATTCAAATCCACCCAAACTCTGAAGACACTCTGCTCCTGCCATTTAAGCACCAATTTATAAACAAGAGTTTAGCAGGCAAAAGAATTATCAAGTAGTTTCTAGGCATGTTAGAAAAAGTTCTGTGTAAGGGCTAAAAATAAAAATGATAATGTCATATTTTAGACTGTCACTTTCTCCTTAAACTAGAAATGTATTTCAGAGTGATGTGCAAAGCTTTGAAGAACACATTTTCAGTACCATCCCTACATGGAAGGCTGTAGAATTCTTACACCCTATCTTCCACATGGTCTGTACATGTGGTTTCTTTCTTTTCTTGTCTCAGATGAAGAGTGTAGCCTCTGGAATAGTGTGTGACAGTGAAATCTATGGGGTGTGCGTGCTTTTGGAAAATTTTGTTTTTCAATGATGAGAAGAAGTATAAGTGTATACTTTTTCTATTACAGATGAAATAAATCAAAATTATATTCTAGAAAAGTGGGCTTTTTCCCATTTGGTTTATAAAATCTGTACATTTTATTTAACATTTTTTCAATCTTCTTAGTACAATTATAATGCAGGCAGTCATCTGAATTTAACGTGTTAGTGGCAGGTGGGGTATTCTCCCTGAAAATAAATGTGGGCTGTCAGGGAAATGTGTCAGGGAAGGTAATTTGGGCTATGAATCAGGAGATAAAGCCACTGTCAGATTTATGACAGCTCTACCAAGTGGGGTCAACTGAAAAGAATCACAAAATATTGAAAAAGTGACAGGTTTTCAAAACAATATTTTGTGGAGAATTTAAATTTCATTAATTCAACATACTGTTTTCAATGTGGTATCATTTTAACAAGCACCCATTTGATTACTTTGTAAAAAAGACAATCACCCAGATTTCACCTAAAATTTTTACTCACATCACTGGCAATGTTTCTCGATGCTTTGGCTGCAGTGATGGGTATAGCGTCACCCAGCACATTGTTGCCCTTGGCTATTAAATCATGCCAGTCCTGTTTATAACAGACCTGCGATGGAAAAGGAAAAAGGATGTCAGCATGCTCTGGGGTAATCAGCTACACTGATTCCTCAACAGCTGGGATTGCTTTGTTCTTTTCCAGATAGAAGCTAGAAGAATCTCCTATAGCACACAGTTTTAAGAAGTCACATTAATGGTAAATCAACTACACTTCAATTTAAAAAACAGAAGTCACATTAGCAAAATGTCATACATAAAATTGTATAGCATAAAATTATTAGACTCTGTACTAATCATTCACCCAAGTCTGGTTTGGGCACATATTGAAGAGGGAAATTGAGAAACTGGAGTGGATCCAGAGGAGAATAATAAAGGTTCTGGAAACCACAGTATGTGAGAACCAACTCGAGAAAATGCAGTTCAATCTTATGAAAGGAAGGTCCAGGAAAGACCTGGTGGTTAGCTTTAGAAATTTTAGTGTTGTTGTTAAAAAAAAAAAACAAAGGAGGGGGGATTTCATTTATCCTTATTTTTCTGGAGGATAAAAACTTCCTCCATGTGCAGAACTAGGAAAACTAGAGGAATATGTGTTGAGCTTGACACAAAGAAGAATGTTATACCCTTTAGAGTTGTCCTACACTTGAAAAGGCTGACTCAAGAGGTACAGAACCATCATCATGGGATATGCTCTAATGGGGGCTATGGAGAAAATTGACCTAAATTGTCAAAGTCCTGTCATACTCTAAAATTCTATTATTTTATCATCAGGTCTGGATTTCACACCCCATCAAAAACCCTACTTACATCACTTATATTGTAAGCATTACACTTGGCCTGGAGAAATTGAGGAACATCAGGACCCATCGTATATTTATGTTTCACATCTTCTCCTTTAGCCTTGTATAAGATCTGCAACACATAGTCACAAAAATAAAATGCATTATGGATGGTACAAAAAGGAAAATACATTAATTACACACTTAATGAAGTTATTCCTAGCATAATCCCCCACAATTTCTATTACTTAAAATTATCAAAGCCATCTTCCTATTTTAAGAAACTCATTAAGGAAGACCCAAAAACTCTGTATTAAAATAGAGAGAAAAAAATCCTAAGAAAATAGAAATCTTTGCTTGCCAGATATGAATAAAAAATGAGTTCAAACGTGAAACCCTAAAATGGATAAGAGAATTCACTAAAGCCAGAAAAGGTCATTTTTTGCTAGTGGAGTTAATAGTTCTTAAAGTCTTGGTTTTTATTTTTTTAGTTTTGGTTTTTTATTCTTAGAGAGAAAGACGTAGTTAGAATGAGTCTTTCAATTCCCCTAAAAACTTTCCAATTATAATTGTATCAGTAAAAGCACATAATAATTTCCTCATAATATAAAGGTGCTTATATGTAAATCCAGCCTACGCAAGAGGTTTACCACTTCATATTTACCCTGTTTTGCCATTTTAAAGATGTCTGAAAGACACCAAAGTGCATGGGGTAGAAATCATACTGTATCCTCCTCTTGGTAATGAAAAAGAAAGAAATTGCTCAGTTTCTAAAACTAAAACAGAATTGGAATTCCAAGTAGATTTTTAATCTCTTGATTGTCATTTATCATATATACCTCCATTTCCCAGGCATGTCTGTGTGGAATACCATATGTAAACTGGTGTGCATGTATCACAAGTAAAATCTGAAATGGCTGATATCTAAATGAATCTCCAAATACTAAATAATTTCTTTTAGGAATCCAAGAGCTATCTTCACTTCCTCACTGCCTTTAGAAACCACATCTAAGCATTCAGAGAATCTCGTTAATTTTACCTTCTAAACATCTCCTTTCCCACTGTTATTGCCTGAGTTCGGTCCAAATAAGGTTTCTGTTGAATTTCTGTAGCAGCTTTCTAATTCATCTCCTTGCCTTCAATCTCTCCCCTTTCCAATATCTTCTCTGCATTTTTTGCCAATTATCTTTTAAAACACAGACCTGATAATGCAACTCCATGGATTAAAAATCTTCAGTACTTCCTGTTACCTACCCCATAATGTCCAGAGTATAAATTAACATTCAAGACCCTCAATAATCAGGTCTTGAAGGATTACAATCCTAAATCCTTCATCCTTCACTGTCCTTCCATTCATTACTTCTTGACTGTCATTATGTTTTTCCTTTTGCCAGTAATGCAGGCTTCCCTTATTTGCCAGGGAAGCTCTGGCAGGCAGTTACCCTCTCCTCTTATACTTACTTAGCACATGCCTCTCCTGTAGCATTTGTCTCTCCATATGATGATGCTGTTTCTATCCATGCCTTTGTCTTATACTCTTGTCCTGTATCCCATTCATCCTTGTCTGTTTCATCTTTATACCATCAGCACATAATATAGTGCCTGGCACATGGAAGGTGTTCAAAAACATTCATTCAATGAATTAATGAATGAATGTTTTTGATGTCCCTTTAGCTCTTTCATACACCAAATTTTCCTTGAGAGCTGTCTTTAGCCAGAGCATATACATTGCTCACGGACAGGCAGGCAAACAATATACTAATCTCCTCCAAGACATAAGTAAAGAAAAGTATCTATAATAATTGTGTATGATGAATTCTGAGGAGAGAAATCATCTACTCATGTGTATTATTTCCCTGTACTAATATTTTATATATGAAAAGCAAATATGAGCAACTTAATATAGAATTGAATATAATGCATTTGCCACAATAAGGTGTATGGGATTTAAGCTTAAGTTTTGTTTGTGGGTGTGTCGTTCTAGGGTAGAACTTTTTGCACTTTCTCAAATACTTTATCCAATAACACAGTATTTATAGGCAGTTAAAAAGGAAGACATTTTTTAAAGGAAGGTAAAAAGCAAGATATTAAAAAAAAAGAAAGAAAATGTTAGTGCCCAAACTAAAAATAAGTGTAATTATTATTTTTAAATGAAATAAAATAATAATTTTAAAAGGAAAAGATATTAGGCTCAGAGAATAAAAATGATGAGCTCATCTTTTGAAGCCTCCCTCCATCCTTTTGCACCCTCTGTTTTGTTGTACTCACATCACTGACTTGCTGTGTGTTCTGTTTTGCCTGGACCATAACTGGGGAGTCCACAATGCTGGTAAATTTGAGGGTGTCTGGATGTTGCCTGTACTTCCTTTCATTCAGGGCATTACCTGCCTTTTTAACTTTTTCTACCTCCAGACTGCCAATAGGTATCCAGCCTATGCCTTTCATGCAGGTGTTGTAGTCTTCCTTATAGACATTCTACACCAAAGAGAGAAGAGAGAAGTGAGTGCCCCAGGCAGTGGGTTCTCTCACGCAGGCTCCCTCCTTAGAGGGGGACTGTCTTGTGGAGTAAATGTCACTTACATCGCTCTGTATGTGCATCATGTTTTTCGACAATTCCAGGTCCATGGCATCAGGCAGGTAGGTGTAGTGATGAAGCAAATGCTTATAGTTGACATTGCTGGCAACATCCTGAGCTTTCTTAGCTGCCACAACATTGAACATATCATGGGGTGTGTTGTATTTGGTCTTTGTCTTCTCATAGTCTTTTTTATACTCCCAGTCTGATTGCATCTTGGCCACATTCACATAATGAACCAGTTTAGGATCATCTTGGAGACTTTGGAAGCCAACCATTTTCCCTTTGGCTTTTTCATAATCTTTTTTGTAGTGAACCTGTTGGAAACAAAGGTGGGCATATTTTTTAATGCAGTTATGAAGGTTTTACTGAACAATGAGACCATGATTTGAGCAACTGAGCTTCCCAGAAATTATTTCAAAATGAAACAATTTGATATTTGCTTGTATATATTTGAAATGTAGCCTGTTAAAATTAAAATGTTATTTAGAGCCCATTTGGTTGTCTGTGGTTGCTTCTGCCACCCAAGGGAGGTTGGGGTGGGGACGTTACTATAATTTATATCAGTGACAAAGTAAAATAAGTTCTGTTCCACTTAGTGATAAAGACAAATGAAAAGATAAATATTTCACAAACTCTACCAATTATACTGTGCTTCTAAAGCCAAATAGCTGGCTATTTTATTAGTAGAATTATACTAGTAGTAGTAATAGTACAATTTTAATGAGTCTTTGGATATTCAAAGGGAGACCCAGAATCAGTAGTGTGTAACACTAATTGGTTCTGAATAATAAAGTGGGGAGAATTAAGCGTCCTTGAGGAGACTTGGGAAGAAACCCAGGAAACGGAGAAACAGAGATGTGAGGGAAGGTTTTTGTGTATGCTGGGGTGGGGTGGCTGGAGGAGATCACCCACAGAGAAAGGGGATCAGTGAGAAATTCTGGAGCAGGGCTTTTAGGACATGGACATTCATTATTCAGTCTTAATGTATTTACATTGCTGCAGTGACAACTCCATTTCAAACAATCATTAAAGTTGTACTTGGGATTTGGAGGGAAACCAAAAAGAGAGGGCTGAGTTCCATCTCTGGATCATGCAGAGCAGAAAGAGAATAAATCTAGGGGAGGAGAGCCCAGGTGAGCCAGAGCAAAACCATCATGTGCAAACCAGGAGCCAGAGGTGATCAGAAAAGCAAAAACCTCAGAGAATGCAGCAATCATGGGGAGGGAATCCCACTTCCTGCAGGACAGCAGGAGGGGGCAGGAGTCCATTTTATTTAAATCTCAAAGAGCAAAGTGACTTCAGTTCACATCTGAGTTGAAGTAAGATAGGAAAAGAAACAAAAGTCTTAACTTTAATGCAACCTAATGACTGACTCTTAGGGGCTCTGACACTTGAAGCCCATTCATCAGTCTGTAGAAGCAGTGAAGTGAAAAGAGAGGTAAGGCAAAGAGGGAATTCATAGAAATTAAGCAAGTTTTGAGATAAAGGTTTACCATCAGGAGGTTATTATGATGTAAATAGCAGGTAACTTCTTTATTTCTATAAGAGAAATAACGTGAATTTGTGCAGAAATATAGATGAGAATTTTAAATTAGGGGGCTTGATTAGAACAGATTTGTTAAGGTTATACAAATCCTTACCCCCAAGAAAATTCAGATCTGTTTAGGGAACTTTCTTCTCTAAATAGTTTCAGCCTGGCTTGCTTCCAGTCAGGGACAGCAGATGCGGAGACTTGGATAAGAAGCCCACCTGCCCCCATTTTCTGATTACACACAGGTGACCACCAGCTGGACTTACGTCACTCGCCGCCTGCCTGGCAACTTTGGCAGCTTTGATGGGGATCGCATCGTTTCTCAGGTCGTATCCCTTCTTGCTCAGATCTTTCAAGTCTGCTTTGTACATATTCTGAAAGAAAAATGTCATTTGAAGATAACTCAGACCACATGTAGAAAAGGCTTAACCCTCAGTGAGCGGCTGAGCCCACATGCACACCTCACTGATATTGTAGGCGTTGACTTTAGCCTGAATGAACTGGGGCACGTCCGCCGGCAGACTGTACTTGTGAATAATTTCCTCCCCTTTGACTTTGTAGGCAATCTGGAAGAGAAAAAAATGCATAAACAAACAAATAAAGTAGGGGAAAGTGTTTAACGGCACAGGAGAATAATTTTGGAGCAGATCACATTGCACAGAGGAGTTTTTTTAATGAAAGGCAGTCTCTGTGCCTTCCCCACATTCCCCGGAAAATATCTGTAGGCATTTAAGATCTCCTATGCAATTGCACAGGGTCTGATTTTAGTGCCTGTTAGCCTTGGCAAAAGTCCCTTGGTATGTGCTAAGAACCTCCAGACTAAGGTAGGGGGACCTACCTAAGAGCCCAGGAAAGTGACCCAAAGACAAAGTTAACCTGCAGACACTTTCCTGAGCATAGGAAAAGTTAATAGGGTGGGATTTACCAACTATCTATATTATATTTTGTGGGCAGTGGGTGACTAAAGGGACTTAGGGGTAGTTTTTACTAAGCATGATTTTTGTCTTACCTCTGACTTTAAATATAACCGTTTCATATGATGTAGTGTCTAAAATCACTTTCCTGATCTTTCCTAGAAATAGGCTTGTGTTTCTGGTTATCAAGAGAAGCCCCTCTTACTTTTTCCTTCGAGAGCAATGTCCAATCACTGAAATATATATAATCATCTACAGATATGAATTAGGTGTGCTTTTTTAATGAAAACCTGGGGAATTATACAGTTGCTCATATAACTGAGTCTCTTTAGATTGCCTAATAAGTACAGGTGATCATTACATTTAGAATACAAATGTATTTGTATTAGTTAACATTTAAATACAGAGAGAATTAACACTTACATCACTCCTCTGGGCCTGGTTAATCTTAGACTGTACTATAATTGGAGCATCTTCAATCGAAGTAAACTTGAGAGTATCTGGATGTTGGCGATATTTTTTCTGTTTGACAAATTAAAAAGAGAAAGATAATAATACTTTCACCAAAAGCTAATAAATCAAAATATTTTAAATTTATTTTGGAGGGACGAGAAATTTTCCTGGTTTTAAAATATAAAAATATTTGATTCTTTGCTGGCTTGGGGGAAGAAATGACTACAATACAAAAACCAACCTTTAAAGAAATTGTTTTAATTTTGGATTGTTTGGGGCAGTACAGACCAATAGAAGTTTCAGGAATGACTTTAATTTCTTGCTTATGATGTGAAAGAAGGCACTGTGAAAGCTCAGCAGAATCCCGAAACATCACAAAGTTTTCTAAAGGATTAACAGAAAAGCATGCAAGGACATTTGGAGTATCTTTGCATGACACTAAACAAGCTCCCAGGAATGTCATTTTCCTTGTCACTCCATCAGCAACTGAGGTTCTCCAGTTGAGGGAGGAGGAAGTGAGGAACTAGGGCATAGCTATGGATTATTAATAAGAAGAGCAGGACTTTTGCTTTGCAAGCTTAATGTGGTTAGTATATAAGTTATCACTAAAGTGCTGAGGAGACACAGGAGAGGGGCCATGGGGAAGATGTCTCAATTGGGAGCTGGCAACAACTAGCTACCCTTATTCCTATATTCTCCTCCTAGTTCTCTTCATTTTTTCATACTATACATCCCACTTTTGTGTATATAGTAGCATCCCTCTTTCAACTTCAGACTTCTGAAAACCACTAACCCAGAATTTTTTCTGAAAGATCTCTTGAGTAGATAAAGTGGTTTTCACCAAAAATAAACAGAAGCACAAAACAATAAGAACAACAAAAACTTGGGTGTGGAAGACAACCCTCACTTAGCACCTCTGACCCTTCTTTATGTGGTCTAACTTCCTGGATGACGGATTCACCTGACAGCAGGGGGAACGTTCAACTGCTGTCAGAGAAGGGACTGCTTTAAGAGCCCCAAGATCATCTTTGTTTCTTCTTAGACTGAATAACAACATATATACTACTTCAAAGTCATCAAGAATATAGCATAAGGTATAATAATACTTCAAAGAAAATTTCTATAATAGTCATTATATGCATAATTCACAATTGCCAAATATTGGAAAAAATCCACATGCCCACTAACTGGACAATCAAAGCGTGATATAGCCGTGCAAAGGAATACTACTCTCACTAATAAAAAGGAAAATATTACAGACACATGTAGAGATATGGACGAACCTCAAAAACATTATGCTAAGTGAAAGAAAAGGCAAAATTATAGAGGCAGAAAGCAGATCGGTGGTTGTCTGGGGTTGAAAATGGGAGTGGGAATTTTTTGGGGTGCTAGCAGTATCTTAAAATTCAATTGTGGGGCTTCCCTGGTGGTGCAGTGGTTGAGAGTCCGCCTGCCGATGCAGGGGACACGGGTTTGTGCCCCAGTCCGGGAAGATCCCACATGTCGCGGAGCGGCTGGGCCCGTGAGCCATGGCCACTGAGCCTGCGCGTCCGGAGCCTGTGCTCCGCAACGGGAGCGGCCACAACAGTGAGAGGCCCGCGTACCGCCAAAAAAAAAAAAAAAAAAAAAAAAAAATTCAATTGTGGGTCTGATATCACTGAGCCCCTGAATCTACGACAGCAGCCAACTACCTCCTGACTATTTTGAAGGCAAAGTATTTGAGTAGCCTCCATAACTTCAACTATTCTCTCTTTCTTGCTGCTAAAACCGTTCCTAACTAGTAGGGGGATCTCATGAAACCCAAGGCCAAAATTGAAACAACCTTGACCTAACCTCTTGATATCAACTGCATCCAACGACCTAACAGAGCCTGCAGTCCAACCTCCCTTGACCATGCTGATTTCACTCCTATATTGTGTATTTCATAATATACTACTCATTTTCTATCTTGCTTCTGAAAAATAAAGATGCATTTACCGGTTTAAAAAAATTCAATTGTGGGGATGGCTATGCAACTAGATGGATTTATTAAAACTTGTCAAGGTGTACACTTAAAATACGTGAATTTTTGTGGTATGCAAACTATACCTCGATAAAGCTGTTAAAAGTATTTCTGTCATGAGTGGTTAACGTAAACGACTTTGGTGATGTGAAGAGGTATGATTATCTACCGAGATAATTCATGCACATGATAAGTTGGGTTTTTTTTCCTCAGCAACAATACTAGAAAATGAAGTGGTAAAGGAGGCATTTCCCATGGTTTGAGAAGTTTTACCAGGTCACATTCACAAATCTATCTCTGTGACACACAGAGACATGATGGCTTTACCTCATTCAGAATGTCTGAAGCTCGCTTTGCCTTTTCCATTTCTAAGGACCCAAAAGGTACCCAGCCGCAACCTTTCATCCAGCTATTGTAGTCAGCTTTGTATTGGACCTAAAACACCAAGAGAAAGGTTACATTTCTTTACTCAGCATCATCCTTCTTCGTAAAATCATTAACATTTTCCCAAAAAGAATGCTTTTAAGATTTCTGACCAGTTTCCTTATTCCATACATTGAGGTTATTTTAAACATTTCCTTGGGGAGAGATTTTAACAGCCCTTAGGTTTTCACTGTTCTTTCTAGTTGGCATATGTTCTACTTCATCCTTGTTTCCAAAGTATGTGGAATTATAATTCCAATCTGCTAAATTCAAAGCTGTATTTCAAAGAATAAATGAAATTGTTATATTTAGATCATCAAACGTGAGATGTTTGCTCACTAGAATATATTATGTATTATGTTTCTATGGTCCGATTATAACTGAAGGCCATATTGTAGGTGGATAATTTTGCTCATTTTCTGATAAGACTTGATAGTAGTTATTTGTATTAAGTGTTTACACATATTGCCCTTCATGTGTAATGGTAAGCTTAGGAGTGTTTCTACCTTGGCTAACAACACACTTTAATATAGTTGTATTCAATAATTTGCTTATGGAGAGCAGTTAGCATTTGGAATCGGACCTATCTGGGAGACAGTTACTTGATGCTATTAAAATAATGACCTACTCCTGTTGTCTGGCTATAGGTGATACCTAAAACATGTACTCTAGATACAAAATTCAGATGATTGTTCTTTAGTGTGGGCCTTCGAACTGGAATGAAAAATCAAGAAACCATTGGTTCCTGCCTTTGAAAAACCTATGATCTATTTGGGAGGAAGAAACATAACAAAATGAAACAAATAAGATAATAATGCTTAAAATAGAATTTTTAGTGATAAGAATGTAAAATTGTGCAGCTGCTATGGAAAGTAGTACAGCAATTCCTCAAAAAATTAAAAATAGAACTACCAAATCATCCAGAAATTCTACTTCTGGGTATATACTCAAAAGAATTGAAAGCAGGATCTTGAAGATATTCATACATCCATGTTCACTGTGGCATTAGTCACAATAGCCAGAAGGTGGAAGCAACCCAAATGTTCACTGACAGATGAATGGATAACCCAAATGTATACACATAGAATGGAATAGAATTCAGCCTCAAAAAGGAAGGAAATTCTGACACATACTATAACATGGATGAACCTTGAGGACATTATGCTAAGTGAAATAAACCAGTCACAAAAGGACAAGCACTGCATAATTCCATTGATACGAGGTCTTTAGAGTAGTCCAACTCACAGAGACAGAAAGTAGAAGGGTGGTTAACAGGGACTGAGGGGAAGAGGAAATGGGGAGTTGTTTAATGTGCAGAGAGTTGCATTTTTCCAAGACAAAAAAGTTCTGGAGATTGGTTGCACAACAATGGGAATGTAACTAACTGCTGCTGAACTGTACAATCAAAACTGGTAAAGATGGCAAATATTATGTCTATATTACCATTTAAAAAAATAGAATTGTTAGGATAAAGTATTCAATTGTATAGCTCAGACAAATTAATTTGCCTAAAGAAGTTTTGATCTGCAGGAAAAAAACCTAGCTATTATAAAAAGTAATGCTATAAATAATATATTTTATTTTCAGACAAGATAGCAATCTATACAAAAAATTATTGATAATGATGAATGTGATAATTATGATAATGGTGATGATGATAATAGTGAATGTTTACTGAGAATTCACCAGGGCCCAGCACCATGCTAAGAGTATTTTGAATGCATTTAAATAATGAAAACAATTCTTTTGTATTATTCCAATTTTGCAGGAGGACTCTAAACTCAGGAAGGTTGATCACTTTCCCAAAAGGAAACTGGGATGGGGTGCTTGCCAGACCCAGGCCTCTCTAACTCTGAGAGGCGTGCTCTCATAGAATCCCAAGGATAATTTTCCCATTACATACTTGCTACATACAGAAGACAATGCAGATACTTCTGAGAATCGCCAAAAAATCACTCAACTTAGAAATCCTTTTCAGTTTCTACCTTAAAAAGAGGGAATAGAGAAAATCTGGTTACTCACATCACTCTGCAGTGCATAAGCCTTCTTGGCAAGGTCCATGTTAATGCTGTCCAGCGGGTAGCTGTAATTGTGTAAGAGGTGCTTATAGTCCACATCACTGGCAATTGCCTGAGATTTCTTAGCTTGAGTCACTTGGAGCATATCAAGAGGTGCCGTGTAGATAGTTTTTGACTTTTCATAGTTTTTACGATATTCATGCTGTGAATAGGAAATTACCATTTATTAGCACAAATCTTCAATGGATTTCCAGAAAAGCACAGAGATCTCTCATAAACAACAAATACAAGATAGAGATTTTTTTCCTTCTAGTTAGTTACTTTTTTCCTAAAATGTGATCATATGTTTCACATCATTGAAACCGCCCCTCCCAAAAATCATGGGCAGATGCATGAACAGATCTTCTCAAATCTTTGTTTAGATCAAAGAGGAACTGTTAGACAGTAGGAATGGGCCACAGCTTCTGATTCAGCCAGCTATTATTTTATTTTAAAACAGGGCTTTTCAAGGACCACTAGCAAGCATGATTTCTGCTAAGGTAATCTAACCTTGGAAGAGTATTCCATTAAAGAAGTATTTTTTAAACTGTCAAAAATCACTTGACAATCATTTCATACTTCTGATTTTATAAAATGACTCCTTCATAAATAGAGCTGTACACTTGACTTCTTGACTTTTCTAAAGTCATCTTTAAGTGAATAGTTACTGATTTTTCAACCTGACTATTCTACTTTGGACAACAGATAAGCCCCACTGAGAACCCCAGAGGTTTTTCCATACTAAGTTTAATTTTGGTAACAATTTAAAAGAAGTTTCAGATTTCAGCAGTTATAAGACCTCAAAGGAGAAAAATTTATGAAACTGAGCCACTGAAGTAACGTTGACCCTTATGTACAGTGTTCTCATAAACCAAATGTCCTGACTGGCCTCAGAAGGCACTTTCATCGGTTGGTTTTCTGGAATGGTTAGACAGGGTGTTAATTAGGTCAAAGTCCCAGCTTCATCACGTCTGCTCACCAATTACCTTAAAAGAGAGAAAAATTCTGACCCAGAATTTTTCCTTTAGGAAGATTCTAAACCTATTATATCTCCCTATAATCACATAAGCTCTAAAGACAGTGATCCAAGCTAGCAAGTATAGATGTGCATTATAAATCTCCTGCAGAAATTCCTTTTACAAATAATCCAATCTTTTAACTTTCTTAGGGAATATAGTCTTCCGTCTAAAACATCATGGGTAGTCAGTTTCACAGAATAAATTCGTCTCTTAATTGTAAAATCTAGGCCCTGGTTTATGAAAATAAAATATGGAAACTTTCTGATGGCATGCAAGAACACTGAAAAAAATAAAGACAGTTTGTCTTTATTAGAAATAAATGGATAAAGCAATGTTGCAATAGCAGTTGGTGTGTGGAAGTGTTTTTGACTAAATTGTTTTGACCCTTTTGTTCAAGTTCAGATAAGCTCACACATGCCTGCACATATAAAAGGTTGTCAAAGATCCAAATGGCTTTATTTATTTTTATTTTTATCTATTTATTTATTTGGTCCCACCGAGTGGCCTGTGGGATCCCAGTTCCCCAGCCAGAGATGGAACCTGTGCCCCCCTGCAGTGGAAGCATGGAGTCTTAACCACTGGACCACCAGGGAATTCCCTACTGATTTATTTTTTTATTGAAGTATAGTTGATTTACAATATTAGTTTCAGGTAGACAGCATAGTAATTCAGTATTTTTACAGATTATGCTCCATTAAAAGTTATTACAAGATAATGGCTATAATTCCCTGTGTTGTACAATATAACCTAATTGCTTATCTATTTTATGCATAACAGTTTGTGTCTCTTAATCCCATACCCCTATCTTGCCTCTCTCTCCTTCCCTCTCCCTACTGGTAACTATCAATTCAAGTTTGTTTCTATAACTGTGTCTGTCTCTGTTTTGTTATATATGTTCATTTGTTTTATTTTTTAGATTCCACATATAAGTGATATCATACAGTATTTGTCTTTCTCCGTCTGACTTATTTTACAAGCATAATATTCTCTAGGTACATCCACACTGCTGCAAATGGCAGAATTTCACTCATTTATGGCTGAGTGATACTTGATTGTATATATATACCACATATTCTTTATCCATTTTTCTGTTGATGGATGCTTAGGTTGCTTCCATATCTTGGCTACTGTAAATAATGCTGCTACAAATACTGGGGTACATGTTTCTTTTTGAACTAGTGTTTTCGTCTTTTCTGGATATATGCCCAGGAGTGGAACTGCTGGATCATATGGTAGCTCTATTTTTAGTTTTTTAAGGAACCTCCATACTGTTTTCCATAGTGGCTGCACCAATTTACACACCCATCAACAGTGAAGGAGGGTTCCCTTTTCTCTACATCCTTGCCAACATTTGCTATTGGTATTTTGATGATATAGCCATTCTGACGGGGATGAGGTGATATCTCATTGTTGTTTTGATTTGTATTTCTCTAAAAATTAGCAATGCTGAGCGTCTTTTCATGAGACTGTTAGCCACCTGTATGCCTTCTCTGGAAAAATGTCTATTCGAGTCTTCTGCCCATTTTCTTTTTTGTTTTTTTGATTGTTTGCTTTCTTGATACTGAGCTGCATGAGCCATTTATATAGTCTGGATGTTAACCCCTTGTTGGCCATATCATTTGCAAATATGTTCTATTTCATAGATTGTCTCTTCATTTTGTTGACAGTTTCCTTTGCTGTGCAAAAGATTTTAAGTTTAATTAGGTCACATTTTTTCTGTTTGTTTTAATTTCTTTTGCCTTATGAGACAGATCCAAAAAAATATTGCCAAGATCTACGTCAAGGAGTGTTCTGCCTATGTTCCCTTCTAGGAGTTTTATGGTTTCAGGTCTTTAATTGATCTTGAGTTTATTTTTGTATATGGAGTTCTAATCTCATTCTTTTACATGTAGCTGTCCAGTTTTCCCAGCACCACTTATTGAAGACACTGTCTTTTCTCCATTGTATATTCTTGCCTCCTTTGTCATAGTTTAATTGACCATAGGCACGTGAATTTATTTCTGGGCTCTCTATTCTGTTCCATTGATCTCTGTGTCTGATTTTGTACAGGACTATGCTGTTTTGATTTCTGTAGCTTTGTAATATAGTCTGAAGTTTGGAAGCATAATACCTCCAGCTTTGTTCTGTCTTCTCAAGATTGGTTTGGCTATTCAGGATCTACTGTGGTTCCATATAAGTTTTAGAATTATTTGTTCTAGTTCTGTGAAAAATGTTATGGGTATTTTGATATGGATTGCATAACATCTGTAGACTTCTTTGGGTTGTATGGGTTTTTTTTTTTTTTTGCGTTACGCGGGCCTCTCACTGTTGTGGCCTCTCCCTTTGCGGAGCACAGGCTCCAGACGCGCAGGCTCAGCAGCCATGGCTCACAGGCCTAGCCGCTCCGCAGCATGTGGGATCTTCCCGGACCGGGGCATGAACCTGTGTCCCCTGCATCGGCAGGCGGACTCTCAACCACTGCGCCACCAGGGAAGCCCTGTATGGGCATTTTAACAACATTAATTCTTCTAATCCATGACAACGGGATATCTTTCCATTGTTTTGTATCACCTTCAATTTTCTTCATCAATGTCTTATAGTCTTCAGAGTACTGGTATTTTACCTCCTTCGTTAAATTTATTCCTATTTTACACTCCCATTTACCACTGCAACAAAAAGAATAAAATACCTAGGAATAAACCGACCTCGGGAGACAAAAAGCCTGTATGCGGAAAACTACAAGACACTGATGAAAGAAATTAAAGATGATACCAATAGATGGAGAGATATACCATGTTCTTGGATTGGAAGAATGAATATTGTGAAACTGACTATACTACCCAAAGCAATCTACAGATTCAATGCAATCCCTATCAAATTACCTATGGCATTTTTTTACGGAGCTAGAACAAATCATCTTAAAATTTGTATGGAGACACAAAAGACCCTGAATAGCCAAAGCAGTCTTGAGGGGAAAAAAACGGAGCCGGAGAGTGAGCCAGAGTCCCCGAAGAGGCTGCTCCTTTAACCCTGTCCTGTCTGAGCGAAGAACAGTCGCCCTCCGGCGACCTACACGCAGAGGCGGGGCCAAATCCAAAGCTGAGACCCAGGAGCTGTGAGAACAAAGAAGAGAAAGGGAAACCTCTCCCAGCAGCCTCAGAAGCAGCGGATTAAAGCTCCACAATCAACTTGATGTACCCTGCATCTGTGGAATACATGAAGAGACAACAAATCATCCCAAATTGAGGAGCCAGGAGTCAGTGCTGTGCCTCTGAGGTGGGAGAGCCAACTTCAGGACACTGGTCCACAAGAGACCTCCCAGCTCCACATAATATCAAATGGCGAAAATCTTCCAGAGATCTCCATCTCAACACCAGCACCCAGCTTCACTCAACGACCAGCAAGCTACAGTGCTGGACACCCTATACCAAACAACTAGCAAGACAGGAACACAATGCCACCCATTAGCAGAGAGGCTGCCTAAAATCATAAAAAGTCCGCAGACACCCCAAAACACACCACCAGACGTGGGCCTGCCCACCAGAAAGACAAGATCCAGCCTCATCCACCAGAACACAGGCACTAGTCCCCTCCACCAGGAAGCCTACACAACCCACTAAACCAACCTTAGCCACTGGGGACAGACACCAAAAACAACGGGAACTACGAACCTGCAGCCTGCAAAAAGGAGACCCCAAACACAGTAACATAAGCAAAATGAGAAGACAGAAAAACACACAGCAGGAGAAGGAGCAAGATAAAAACCCACCAGACCTAACAAATGAAGAGGTAATAGGCAGTCTACCTGAAAAAGAATTCAGAATAATGATGGTAAAGATGATCCAAGAGTCTATTTCCAAGATCCAAAATCTTGGAAATAGAATAGACAAAATGCAAGAAACAGTTAACAAGGACCTAGAAGAACTAAAGATGAATCAAGCATCGATTAAAAACACAATAAATGAAATAAAAAGTACTCTAGATGGGATCAATAGCAGAATAACTGAGGCAGAAGAACGGATAAGTGAGGTGGAAGATAAAATAGTGGAAATAACTGCTGCAGAGCAAAATAAAGAAAAAAGAATGAAAAGAACAGAGGACAGTCTCAGAGACCTCTGGGACAACATTAAATGCACCAACATTCGAATTATAGGGGTTCCAGAAGAAGAAGAGAAAAAGAAAGGGACTGAGAAAATATTTGAAGAGATTATAGTTGAAAACTTCCCTAATATGGGAAAGGAAATAGTTAATCAAGTCCAGAAGGCACAGAGAGTCCCATACAGAATAAATCCAAGGAGAAATATGCCAAGACACATATTAATCAAACTGTCAAAAATTAAACACAAAGAAATCATATTAAAAGCAGCAAGGGAAAAACAACAAATAACACACAAGGGAATCCCCATCAGGATAACAGCTGATCTCTCAGCAGAAACTCTACAAGCCAGAAGGGAGTGGCAGGACATAATTAAAGTGATGAAGGAGAAAAACCTGCAACCAAGATTACTCTACCCAGCAAGGATCTCATTCAGATTTGATGGAGAAATTAAAACGTTTACAGACAAGCAAAAGCTGAGAGAGTTCAGCACCACCAAACCAGCTTTACAACAAATGCTAAAGGAACTTCTCTAGGCAAGAAACACAACAGAAGGAAAAGACCTACAATAACGAACCCAAAACAATTAAGAAAATGGGAATAGGAACATACATATCGATAATTACCTTAAATGTAAATGGACTAAATGCTCCCACCAAAAGACACAGATTGGCTGAATGGATACAAAAACAAGACCCATATATATGCTGTCTACAAGAGACCCACTTCAGACCTAGAGACACATACAGACTGAAAGTAAGGGGATGGAAAAAGATATTCCATGCAGATGGAAACCAAAAGAAAGCTGGAGTAGTAATTCTCATATCAGACAAAATAGACTTTAAAATAAAGACTACTAGAAAAGACAAAGAAGGACACTACATAATGATCAAGGGATCGATCCAAGAAGAAGATATAACAATTGTAAATATTTATGCACCAAACATAGGAGCACCTCAATACATAAGGCAAATACTAACAGCCATAAAAGAAGAAATCAACAGTAACACAATCATAGTAGGGGACTTTAACACCCCACTTTCACCAATGGACAGATCATCCAAAATGAAAATAAATAAGGAAACACAAGCTTTAAATGATACATTAAACAAGATGGACTTAATTGATATTTATAGGACATTCCATCCAAAAACAACAGAATACACTTCCTTCTCAAGTGCTCATGGAACATTCTCCAGGATAGATCATATCTTGGGTCACAAATCAAGCCTTGGTAAATTTAAGAAAATTGAAATTGTATCAAGTATCTTTTCCAACCACAATGCTATGAGACTAGATATCAATTACAGGAAAAGAGCTGTAAAAAATACAAACACATGGAGGCTAAACAATACACTACTTAATAACGAAGTGATCACTGAAGAAATCAGAGGAAATTAAAAAATACCTAGAAACAAATGACAATGGAGACACGACGACCCAAAACCTATGGGAGGCAGCAAAAGCAGTTCTAAGAGGGAAGTTTATAGCAATACAATCCCACCTTAAGAAACAGGAAACATTTCGAGTAAACAACCTGACCCTGCACCTAAAGCAATTAGAGAAAGAAGAACAAAAACATCCCAAAGTTAGCAGAAGGAAAGAAATCATAAAAATCACATCAGAAATAAATGAAAAAGAAATGAAGGAAACGATAGCAAAGATCAATAAAACTAAAAGCTGGTTCTTTGAGAAGATAAACAAAATTGATAAACCATTAGCCAGACTCATCAAGAAAAAAAGGGAGAAGACTCAAATCAATAGAATTAGAAATGAAAAAGGAGAAGTAACAACTGACATTGCAGAAATACAAAAGATCATGAGAGATTACTACAAGCAACTCTATGCCAATAAAATGGACAACCTGGAAGAAATGGACAAATTCTTAGAAATGCACAACCTGCCAAGACTGAATCAGGAAGAAATAGAAAATATGAACAGACCAATCACAAGCACTGAAATTGAAACTGTGATAAAAAATCTTCCAACAAACAAAAGCCCAGGACCAGATGGCTTCACAGGCGAATTCTATCAAGCATTTAGAGAAGAACTAACACCTATCCTTCTCAAACTCTTCCAAAATATAGCAGAGGGAGGAACACTCCCAAACTCATTCTACGAGGCCACCATCTCCTTGATACCAAAACCAGACAAGGATGTCACAAAGAAAGAAAACAACAGGCCAATATCACTGATGAACATAGATGCAAAAATCCTCAACAAAATACTAGCAAACAGAATCCAACAGCACATTAAAAGGATCATACACCATGATCAAGTGGGGTTTATTCCAGGAATGCAAGGATTCTTCAATATACGCAAATCAATCAACGTGATACACCATATTAACAAATTGAAGGAGAAAAACCATATGATCATTTCAATAGATGCAGAGAAAGCTTTCGACAAAATTCAACACCCATTTATGATAAAAACCCTGCAGAAAGTAGGCATAGAGGGAACTTTCCTCAACATAATAAAGGCCATATATGACAAATCCACAGCCAGCATCGTCCTCAATGGTGAAAAACTGAAACCATTTCCACTGAGATCAGGAACAAGACAAGGTTGCCCACCCTCACCACTCTTATTCAACATAGTTTTGGAAGTTTTAGCCACAGCAATCAGAGAAGAAAAGGAAATAAAAGGAATCCAAATTGGAAAAGAAGAAGTAAAGCTGTCACTGTTTGCAGATGACATGATACTATACATAGAGAATCCTAAAGATGCTACCAGAAAACTACTAGAGCTAATCAATGAATTTGGTAAAGTTGCAGGATACAAAATTAATGCACAGAAATCTCTGGCATCCCTATATACTAATGATGAAAAATCTGAAAGTGAAATCAAGGAAACACTCCCATTTACCATTGCAACAAAAAGAATAAAATATCTAGGAATAAACCTACCTAAGGAGACAAAAGACCTGTATGCAGAAAATTATAAGACACTGATGAAAGAAAATAAAGATGTTACAAATAGATGGAGAGATGTACCATGTTCTTGGATTGGAAGAATCAACATTGTGAAAATGACTCTACTACCCAAAGCAATCTACAGATTCAGTGCAATCCCTATCAAACTACCACTGGCATTTTTCACAGAACTAGAGCAAAAAAATTTCACAATTTGTATGGAAACACAAAAGACCTCGAATAGCCAAAGCAATCTTGAGAACGAAAAATGGAGCTGGAGGAATCAGGCTCCCTGACTTCAGACTATACTACAAAGCTACAGTAATCAAGACAGTATGGTACTGGCACAAAAACAGAAAGATAGATCAATGGAACAGGATAGAAAGCCCAGAGATAAACCCACGGACATATGGTCACCATATCTTTGATAAATGAGGCAGGAATGTACAGTGGAGAAAGGACAGTCTCTTCAATAAGTGGTGCTGGGAAAACTGGATAGGGACATGTAAAAGTATGAGATTAGATCACTCCCTAACACCATACACAAAAATAAGCTCAAAATGGATTAAAGACCTAAATGTAAGGCCAGACACTATCAAACTCTTAGAGGAAAACATAGGCAGAAGACTCTATGACGTAAATCACAGCAAGATCCTTTTTGACCCACCTCCTAGAGAAATGGAAATAAAGACAAAAATAAACACATGGGACCTAATGAAACTTCAAAGCTTTTGCACAGCAAAGGAAACCATAAACAAGACCAAAAGACAACCCTCAGAATGGGAGAAAATATTTGCAAATGAAGCAACTGACAAAGGATTAATCTCCAAAATTTATAAGCAGCTCATGCAGCTCAATAACAAAAAAACAAACAACCCAATCCAAAAATGGGCAGAAGACCTAAATAGACATTTCTCCACAGAAGATATACAGACTGCCAACAAACACATGAAAGGATGCTCAACATCTTTACTCATTAGAGAAATGCAAATCAAAACTACAATGAGATATCATCTCACGCCAGTCAGAATGGCCATCATCAAAAAATCTAGAAACAATAAATGCTGGAGAGGGTGTGGAAAAAAGGGAACACTCTTGCACTGCTGGTGGGAATGTGAATTGGTACAGCCACTATGGAGAACGGTATGGAGGTTCCTTAAAAAACTACAAATAGAACTACCATATGACCCAGCAATCCCACTACTGGGCATATACCCTGAGAAAACCATAATTCAAAAAGAGACATGTACCAAAATGTTCATAGCAGCCCTATTTACAATAGCCCGGAGATGGAAACAACCTAAGTGTCCATCATCAGATGAATGGGTAAAGAAGATGTGGCACATGTATACAATGGAATATTACTCAGCCATAAAAAGAAACGAAATTGAGCTATTTGTAATGAGGTGGATGGACCTAGAGCCTGTCATACAGAGTGAAGTAAGTCAGAAAGAGAAAGACAAATACTGTATGCTGACACATATACATGGAATTTAAGAAAAAAAAATGTCATGAAGAACATAGGGGTAAGACAGGATAAAGACACAGACCTACTAGAGAATGGACTTGAGGATATGGGGAGGGGGAAGGGTAAGTTGTGACAAAGCGAAAGAGAGGCATGGACATATATACACTACCAAACGTAAGGTAGATAGCTATTGGGAAGCAGCCACATAGCACAGGGAGATCAGCTAGGTGCTTTGTGACTGCCTGGAGGGGTGGGATAGGGAGGGTGGGAGGGAGACACAAAAGGGAGGGGATATAGGAACATATGTATATGTATAACTGATTAAATTTGTTATAAAGCAAAAAATTAAAAAGAAAAAAATAAATTAAAAAAAAAAATGGAGCTGGAGGAATCAGACTCCCTGACTTCAGACTATACTACAAAGCTCCAGTAATCAAGACAATATGGTACTGGCACAAAAGCAGAAACATAGATCAAGGGAACAAGATAGAAAGCCCAGAGATAAACCCACGTACTTATGGTCAACTAATCTATGACAAAGGAGGCAAAGATATACAATGGAGAAAAGACAGTCTGTTCAAGAAGTGGTGCTGGGAAAACTGGACAGCTACATGTAAAACAATGAAATTAGAACACTCCCTAACACCATACACAAAAATAAAGTTAAAATGGATTAGAGACCTAAATGTAGGACCGGACACTATAAAACTCTTAGAGGAAAACACAGGAAGAACACTCTTTGACATAAATCACAGCAAGATCTTTTTTGATCCACCTCCTAGAGAAATGGAAATAAAAACAAAAATAAACAAATGGGACCTAATGAAACTTCAAAGCTTTTGCACAGCAAAGGAAACCATAAACAAGACGAAAAGACAACCCTCAGAATGGGAGAAAATATTTGCAAACGAATCAACAGACAAAGCATTAATCTCCAAAATATATAAACAGCTCATGCAGCTCCATATTAAAGAAACAGGGGCTTCCCTGGTTGCACAGTGGTTGAGAGTCTGCCTGTCAATGCAGGGGACACGGGTTCGTGCCCCGGTCTGGGAGGATCCCACATGCCGTGGAGCAGCTGGGCCCGTGAGCCATGGCTGTTGAGCCTGCGCATCCGGAGCCTGTGCTCCACAACGGGAGAGGCCACAACAGTGAGAGGCCCACATACCGCAAAAAAAAAAAAAAAAAAGAAAAGAAACAAACAACCCAGTCGAAAAATGGGCAGAAGACCTAAATAGACATTTCTCCAAAGAAGACATACAGATGGCCAAGAAGCACATGAAAAGCTGCTCAACATCACTAATTATTAGAGAAATACAAATCAAAACTACAATGAGGTATCACCTCACACCAGTTAGAATGAGCATCGTCAGAAAATGTACAACCAACAAATGCTGGAGAGGATGTGGAGAAAAGGGAACCATCTTGCCCTGCTGGTGGGAATGTAAATTGATACAGCCACTATGGAGAACGGTATGGAGGTTCCTTAAAAACTAAAAATAGAAATACCATATGATCCATTAATCCCACTACTGGGCATATACCCAGAGAAAACCATAATTCAAAAAGACACATGCACCCCAATGTTCATTGCAGCACTGTTTACAATAGCCAGGTCATGGAAGCAACCTAAATGCCCATCGACAGACGAATGGATAAAGATGTGGTACATATACACAATGGAATATTACTCAGCCATAAAAAGGAACGAAATTGAGTCATTTGTTGAGATGTGGATGGATCTCCAGACTATCATACAGAGTGAAGTAAGTCAGAAAGAGAAAAACAAGTATCATATATTAATGCATGTATGTGGAACCTAGAAAAATGGTACAGATGAACCAGTTTGCAGGGCAGAAGTTGAGACACAGATGTAGAGAAGAAACGTATGGACACCAAGGGCAGAAAACCATGGTGGGGTGGGGATGGTGGTGTGCTGAATTGGGCAATTGGGATTGACATGTATACACTGATGTGTATAAAATTGATGACTAATAACCTGAAGTATAAACAAACAAACAAACAAAAAACTAATACTAAAGTTTCTTTGGGTTATTTGTATGGAAATATGTTAATATAAATGTTTCAGACATTACATGAAATTTCTAAAAATCTTATATGTTCTGGTATAATGTTATAAGTCATAATTCTAGTTATTACTTTAAAATGTATATCTCAGAAAAAACTAAATTTCCTTGTCAATTGCATTATTATGAACTTTCACCAAATCTTTAACCATGGTCATTTTTAAGTCTTTTGTCATTTACAGACAGTTCTGGGTGTACTCTGATGCTTTTGAAAAAATGTTCCTATAAAAGGATTTCATCTTCAAGGAATTCATGGAAAGGACTCTGACAAGTACAGGTTTCTGGTAACTGACTATACTGCTGAACTGAATGAATAAGCATTTTCAGAACTCTAATGGAAAACTGATGTATTCATAAAAGTGCTAACAAAAGATCAAGATAAAAAAAATTAATCACATGGGACTGAGTGAACTGATGAGGATGATTATAATTTTTGTGACTTTCTGTTTGAATTTAAAAAAAGTTATTCCTATTTTATTCTTTTTGATGCAATTTTAAATGTAGCTTTTGTTTTTTACTTTCTGATAGTTCATTATTAGTATATAGAAAAGCAACAGATTTCTGTATATTAATCTTGTATCCTTAAACTTTACTAAATTCATTTATTAGTTCTGATTGTTTTTGGGTGCAGACTTTAGGGTTTTCTATATAAAGTATCATGTCATCTACAAATAGTGACAATTTTACTTCTTCCTTTCCAATATGGATGCTTTTTATTATTTTTTAAATTAATTTATTTTTTCTGATTGCTGTGGCTAGGACTCCCAGTACTATGTTAAATAGACGTGGAAAGAGTGGGCATCCTTGCTTGTTCCTGAATTTAGAGGGAAGGTTTTCAGCTTTTCATCACTGATGTTAGCTGTGGGTCTGTCATAAATGGCTTTTATTTGTTGAGATATGTTCCCTCTATACCCACTTTGATGAGTTTTTATCATGAATGGATATTGAATTTTGTCAAATGCTTTTTCTACATCTGTTGAGATGATCATGTGATCTTTATCCTTCCTTTTGTTAATGTGGTGAATCACATTGATTGATTTGCAAATATTTAACCATCCTGCCTCCCTGGAATAAATCCAACTCAATTATGGTATATGATCCTTTTTATATACTGTTGGATTCAGTTTGCTAATATTTTGTTGAGGAGTTTTGCATCTATACTTAAAGATATTGGTCTGTAATTTTTTTCTAGTATCTTCTTCTGGTTTTGGTATTAGGGTAATTGTGGCCTCAGAATGAATTTGGGAGTGTTCCATCTTCTTCAATTTTTTGGAATAGTTTGAGAAGGATAGGTATTAGTTCTTTTTTATATGTTTCGTAGAATTCATCTGTGAAGCCATCTGGTCCTAGACTTTTGTTTGCTTGCATTTTTTTTTTAATGCAAATTCAATTTCACTACTAGCGATTGGTCTGTTCAAATATCTGTTTCTTCTTGATTCAGTTTTGACAAGTTGTATGTTTCTAGAAATTTGTCCATTTCTTCTAGGTTGTCCAATTTGTTGGCATATAACTGTTCATAGTATTATAATTTTTGTATCTCTGTGGTATTGGTTGTTATTTGTCCCTTTCATTTATTTTGTTTATCTGGGTCCTCTCTTTTCTTCTTGGTGATCTTGGCTTTATCAGTTTTTTTCTCTTTTCAAAATAACAGCTCTTGGTTTCATTGATCTTTTCTATTGTTTTATTAAATTTCCATTTTATTTATTTCCTCTCTTATCTTTATTATTTTCTTCCTTCTGCTGACTTTGGGTTCTGTTTGTTCTTCTTTTTCCAATTCCTTTAGGTGGTAGATTGGGTTATTTATTTGAGATTTGTCTTGTTCTTGAGGAAGGCCTATATCGCTATAAACTTCCTTCTTCAAACTTCTTTTGCTGTATTCCATAGATTTTGGAGTGTTGTTTCCATTTTCATTTGTCTTGAGGTATTTTCTGATTTCCTCTTTGATTCCTTCATTGACTCACTGGGTTTTTTTTTTCTTTTTTCTTTTTTCTTTTTTTTTGCAGTACACGGGCATCTCACTGTTGTGGCCTCTCCCGTTGTGGAGCACAGGCTCCGGACACGCAGGCTCAGTGACCATGGCTCACGGGCCCAGCCGCTGCATGGCATGTGGTATCTTCCCGGACTGGGGCACGAACCCGTGTCCCCTGAATCGGCAGATGGACCCTCAACCACTGCACCACCAGGGAAGCCTGACTCACTGGTTTTTTAGTGGCATGTTTAGTCCCAAATGGCTTTAAAAGACTTTTTAAAAGTGATGTGTGCTCTGTATCTGCAGCTTAGATTTTAGCCTGAATATTATTTGAGAATGACTCATCATTGACTATCTCTTTTGGTTGCCAACATGAATCAATTAACAAGTACTTATTGAACACTTATTATGCATTTAATAACTTATTGTTCTAATGGGTTCTGTGGTAGGGTAAAAACCAAAGATAAACATACATGTGCTGTCAATGGGAGCTGTAACTTTCTTGAGTTGAGACAAAATAAGGAACTGGTGAAGAAGATAGTATTACGTATGTGAGCACTGTATACTGACTGTATATAATCACACTGTATCTAATTCAGTGTGAATTTACTAGAGAAAATAACTGAATAAGACATTTAAAGTGCTATATGACTATATAGTAAATGTGAAATGATTTAAAGAAGGTTTAATAGCTCACAATATGAACACATGGTTAAAATGAAAGTAAATGATACAAACACCCTTCTCTTTCATCATGAAAAGCTAATATTTGCAAGCTATGTTGAACATTCTTACTCTTAAGGGATTCTCCAAACATTTTAAAACACAGTGTATATTGCAATTTTCAATAGTGTATGTTTGCCTCTCTATGGTAAGAATTTTAACTGGAATATGATAGATATCCTAAAGGCAATCCTTAGGGAATCCACGAATTCTCTATGAAAGTCAGGCAAAAGATGTGAAAAAAACTCCATTTTCCTAAAGAGATGGACCAGATCTTTTATCAGATTCTCAACGGGGCCTATAATTAATGGAATCTTAGACCTAGGCCGATACTAATTACTAAAGTCAGTAAAGAGCAATGTTGGCTATACTAAGATTTTTATCTCTGACTCAAGATTTTCTTCCAAAATAAAGTCACTTTTTAAACCACAATTTTAAGTTACGTTTCAATTAGAAAATATGAAAACATCTTAATGTTTTCCAAAAGGTGTTGAGAATTACAATCAATATTCTACTAAATATGAATACAGGTTTTTTCAAAGTGAAATGGAGATCGAGTACAAATCATTAATTTCTGTCCTCAAACATGAGAGGTGCAAGAGCCTGGGGAATCATTCTACTTCTAAAGTTCTCCTCAGCAGTTCATTGTTGTGAACCTGAGAGAGCCCATGGATATGGAATCTTTTTACATCATTACCCTTGGGCATGTTGACTGGGACACAATCTTGAAAACAAGACAGATTCACAAAAGCACTCACATCACTCTGGTTTTTGGCCGTCTTCAAAGAGTGCAGCATCTTGGGATCATCGTTAATGCCGAGGGCTCCAATCATCTTTCCTTTGCTTTTCTCATAGTCTTTCTTGTACATCACCTGCAAAGACATCACACGTGCCAGATCTCACTCATCAAGAAGATTGCTGAGGCCCACCCTGTCCAGGTGCCCAGGCCATACTCACATCGCTAGAGATCCTGGTATTGGCTTTGGCTGCCAGCAGGGGAATGGCATCCACCTTAATGTCAAAGTTCTTAGCTTTGGTCTTCTCCCAGTCATACTTATAAACATTCTGGACAGAAAAATTTCAGCACAGGAATGGGCAAAAGTAATATGCATGTTATCACACTTTAAAGACTAGAGGGTAACCCAATACCCTGTCTTAATATAAAATAAATAGACCATTTTCTTTAAGAAATTGTGCATATTTTAGATAATTCTCCTCAAGATGAATCTTCCAATTCTCTAAGATTAAGCTTCTCTACTCTCCATGAGAATATTGCATTATATTAACTTCATTCTAGTTATCATACTAATATTTGATTCCTAACACTGAATATTTTATAGAGTGGCACAAATATTCTATAGTTAACTTACTTTGTATTATATAAAGGCACCATTTTCATTTGATCTCAAAGTCCTCTGAAAAGGTTATTTCACGAATCATTGCAATATTCATTGATGCTGGATAATTTTAGTACTTATTTAAAGAATTGAAGAAATTGAAACCCTCAAGGGTAATTTGACTTTTCTATAAAATTAAGTTTGGAAATGAAAGATAGCAATGGATACCTGGCCTTATGCCTTTTGAATACCCTATATCTTTGTTAGTGCAAGTTCTCTTACATGTAGAAATAAGTAGCATTTGTGTGAAATAAGGGACTTTATATGCCTGGGGAATAAACAAAATGAAACTGTATCTTAAAATATGAGGTTCTGAAAGAAAATTATAGTATAGTATAAAAGGATATATGGCAAAAAGAGCTTACATTAAGATTTGCAATTAAACATACATGAATGGTGGTATTTTGAGGGTTGGTTAAAATATATTAAGATTGTCTCATTGTATGAAGCTACTTATAAGATTGCTACACACATTTTATAAGGTGAGTTTAAAGTTACCCTGGCAGAGGCATAGGGACACAATACAAATGTTAACTGTTATTCCCATCTTTAACATTGAAATATTTATTTAATGAGGCAATTCAAAAATAAAAGCATAGTTGTCATTATAACACATGGCATAGTGCATGAGGAACTCACATCACTCAGGTTATAGGCGTTGACTCTGTGCTGGATAAAGGCAGGAGTATCTGGAGGTATATGGCACTTGAACTTTTCATTTTCATGTTTTGCTTTGTAATTTAGCTGAGAGCAAGAGAGAGAGAGAGAGAGAATGAGCCAATTAGTTCTCAATTCAGAAGAAGATTGTTCCAAAATACAAAAAAAAAAAAAAAAATCTTGTGTGGTACATTTCATGAGATAAAATGTAAAATACATTTTGTTAAATAACAACTGACAGAGTCATTACGATCAAAAGAGAAATCCAGATCTAGGGTGGGCCACTCTGCCTTACTGACACTGCGTGGTGGATAGTTGACAGCTGTTATCATATCTGTCACCATGGTAGGGCCCTAATAGAAAGAGGTGGCACTTTCATACGTGGGAGCTCCCCTCTTTATATATCACAATTGGTCCTGTAGGTTCTGAGAGTGACAGCCTTTCTTCCTTTCTGCTGTCAATGCTCAATCACTGGAAGATCTTTTCTAACAAATCTGGTTATGTCCCCTCACATGCATTATGGTTTGTGGATACTCTAACTGAAGTCTTCATTTCTGGCCATAATCTACTGAGGTTACTTTTATTTTTCATTTTTTTAGTTCAACACAAGTTTGGAAATTCACATTGAAAATTTATATGATAAAATGTATCTCAAAGACTCCATTTCCCAAAAACTTATTTGAGAGACAGAGAAATCCCATGTACTGAATACCTGCTCTGGGTCAGGATGTGTACTATGCGCATATCTTCTTTCACAATCTTCAAAACCACCACAAATTATCAAAGGGAACTATGAGGTATGGGGAGGTTAAACAACTTTCCTAGGCCCCAGGTCATAAATGATAGAGCTGGAATTTGAATCCAGTTCTCTCTGACTCAAAAACTCATGTTCTTTCCAGTGCATTAAGCTACGTTAGTTTCCCTTGCAGAACTCTTTTACTATAATTGTTATCCACCCAAGAAGATGTAAGGTAACTAAATAGGAAAGTATTTTAGGTGATTACAAATATATACAAGTTAAACCTGTTAAAAGTTATGTAGCCTTTTTTATAAATGTGACAAGTCACTGGATTTCACGTATAGAGTTATGATATGCTATCCCTCATAACTGAATTTCTTGGATATTTAGGGGAACTTACATCACTCAGCTGTTTGGAATTGACTTGGGCTTGCACCAGAACAGGAGAGTCGGTGACCTGAGTGAATTTTGTCTTATCTGGATGGACTTTGTAGGTGTACTGTGGGGGAAAGAGAATCACGTTTAGTAGTATCACTTGTCAAATCCGAGTTGGCCTATAGGCCAAGCAAGCAGAATCCCATCCCCCAAAAGAAAAGAAACTTGCAGTAAGCAAAACACATTTTTTCTAATTAGACTGCAGTTTCTTTGAGAGATGCTCTTACATCTATATAGGAAACTTTCCCATATCTTCAGATTCCTGATTACTTTTCTTTGGGAAATTGAGCTAGAATTAGCGCTTGAGACATGTGGGTGACAACAGGGAAACATAAATTGTTATTCTTACAGACTCCTTGCTTGCATTTGTTTGCAAAAGTGTCAAAATATTAAACACATCTTGATCACTAGATACTGTGGAGGGTGGTAACATTCACAGTTTATACTACAGACTTACATCTTTACACTTATCTAGTTTCTTGATTGCTTTATATTCTTGAGTTATGGTCTGGGGGAAGAAGCCTTTGCCTCTGTCCTCTTCATATTCTGCTTTGTAGTTTTTCTATGAGGAAAAGAAATCAGACATAAGGATGCAACCAGTGTATTCATGCCCTAAAAATGTGTTATTTGGGAAGTCAAACAATTGCCTTAGAACTTACATCACTGTTCTGAGCTGAGACTTTCATGCAGTGTATATGATATGGATCCTCAGAGCTGCCTACATAATGTCCCAAAATATTCTTTAAGTAGGAATCTTTATATTTAGTCTGAAAGACAAAACATATTTCATTTGTTTATTGGCAAAGTGATGGGTCTTTGATTTAACAGAGGAAATGACCATGGGGTGGCTTACATCACTACTGAAGTTCTGCAGAACTGTATCAAGCTTAAATTTGGGGGTCTCACAGTAATTTATGCTCTTTGCCTTTGTCTTTTCATAGTTTTCCTTGTACAGTTTCTGTCAAAGAAAAAAAAATCAGTTACAGTAGATTCCTGTCACTCCCACCCTGATTATTACACTTGTATTTTCCAACACTAAACAAAGGAAGAAGAAAAAAGATATTACCTGTCAACTGTCTAAAAACTGACAATCAAACATTGGAGTGTCATAAATGATAAACTTTTTCTATTAGCAATTATTGTAAAGCCTAAGTTTTTAATATTCTCCAAAAAATTAAGAAACCACTATACTGCCTCAGACCAAGACCTTAGTTGTAGAGGTTCTTGCGTATCTGAATTGCTGCCTTTTAGACCTCCCAACTCAATACTCTTCCCTCACTAGTGATGCCCCAATAAACAGGAGTACTCTGAGCAACAGCAAATTTTTCATTTTTTTAAAACAAACCTTCATGGAAAAAGTCTAGCACACAGAGAAATACGCACTCTTCCTCTTTCCACCAAGGAAAAAAATCCCTTATCATACGAACAGACAGTACACCTTAAAAATAAGGTATACACAAGAGTTTACTAACTCCTCTTCTCTGCTAGGATTTATCTTTAGCTCTAAAAGTCACTGGATTTTACAGTGCACAACATGATTTTTTCATGTTCAGTTTTGAAATTGTAAATAGTGCTATTCATTTTCAATATTTTTATATTGCTGTCTTTTTCAACAAAATGGATTTGAACTTCAGTTTTTATATGTTTGATAAAGATGACCTTCATTTAGGAAGCAGGCGATGTGCTTTGCATTGATTTCCCAGTACAGCTATTTGAACAGATCCATTTACATCCGCTCACCTGCCACTCCACTCGCCCCACTCCTCAGTCACATGTACACATTTCTGTGGTGCTGACTTAATTCAAGGGACAAAGAATAGACAACTAACTCACACAGAGAGCTACATATAATCCTCAAATACTGGAAAACTTAATACTGCCTAACCAAAAGGGAAAAACTCAACTGATCTTATGTTCAGTCTCTTTATATATTGATATATAATCAAAGTGGTCTTGGGCTGTTAGTCTTTTAATGCCAGGCCCAGTTCTCACTTATCTAATCTATTTGAAACCTAATGGATTAGGCAAGCTCTTAATATTCCACAAGTAGAAATTCCTCTGAAGACTTAGGGAGCCATCTTTTAAGTTCTGCTATCTGCAAATGATGGTTTATGGGGCCAAGACCTGAGTAGAAAATGGCAGAGTTTGGGGAGAGAAGTTGTGAAACACAGGACCTTTTCCTTCTTCTCCTAGCAGCAGGCTTGAAGAGCACAAGGGTAGGGCACTAAGTGGCTTCATCTTTCTCTCCTCCCCTTTCAAAGTCTCCTTCTGCCTCTGTCAGAATCACAACATAACTCCTACAATGTACTCTTTGCCCACACAAAGGCATAGGCTCCTAGAGCTTATAAGCAAACGAGGATTTCCCTGCCTGCTGAACTAAGTCCACAGGCTCCCCAAATGGACACACATCAGACTCAGAGGCACTAATGCCTTCCTGTGGTTAGACAGCTCCAGGGAAACTGTTACACCATAACCTTAAAGTATTTGCAAAGTTCTATTTGCATTTATTCATTATAGAAGGAGAGAAGTTTCATCTCTCTTGCTGCTAAGGTTAAAAACACACTTTTGACAAGAATATACTTACATCGCTTAGGGCAACTCCTGCCGCCTTCAGCTGCCTAAGCAGTGGGTTTTCTGAAGCAGGAAGTACATTAAAATCCGCTTTTCCTTTATTCTTTTCATAGTCTTCTTTGTATTTTATCTGTAGGAGTGAAATAAAGTGATAAAGTAACTCTCCAGGTTATTTTTGCTCTCGTCTCTATTACAGATATTATGACATAGCTCCACAAATCGATTTTCTCTTTAGAAAAATGGCAGCTTGACATTTCATAAACAAAATAGTCATAGTAACTTATGACAGCAGCAGGGAAACTGCATACATTTTCAGGATATCTTTTCTTCTCATTCATTTATTCATTCAAAAATATCCATAGGGCATCGATTACGTTCCTGGCCCTGGGACAGATACAAGAAAGAGTAACACATGGTCCCTACCCTCAGAGAGAGAGGTAGGGAAGGCAGGGGTGGGGGGTGGGGGTGGAGAAAGAGAAATAATAAAAGAAAGATGCACATCATAATAATGACAGTACATCATGCCCCAGATACCTGCTGCTCCAGAACCCTCATTCATCTCTTAACCTCCAGCTGCCTATGTGCCAACACATTTTTAAAGAAAAAAGCTAGAAGCTTCATGCCTCATCCGTGATTATGTGTGTAAGCACATGTGTATTTAATGTACACGTGGGAGGAAGAGGAAGGGGCTGGGGCTAGATGAATGCTGGCAACCTCATCTTCTCCTTCTGCCCTCCCTGCTTTGCACCTTCAATTCCAGCTATGACAGAAGCTTTAAGTGAGGGCACAAAAGCCCCCTTCAGGCGCATGTCCAAAGGAAAGAAAACAAGAAACTGGTCCTAATCTTGACCATGATCTCCAGTGCCAGCCATTTGTTCAAGCAATGTAATGTGAGAATATAGACAAGTTGAGGGAATCCTAGATAATCTGCCAACATTTAAGAACCTCAGAAACAAATACAATCATCTTGGTATCCAAAGACAGGAGATACACTCTGAAACACAGATGCACCACCCCCTAGAGCCCAAACAGGGGACTCGCAGGGGGTGTTCTACAGGAGTGGAGGATATAGATAACCTCTCTATCTTATAGAATTATCTATTTCCTTGAACAATGGAAACAACCAGAAAGGAAATTTCACAAACCCTACTATCCGCCTATCTGCATCTGGGATTCGCAACCTCCTCTCCTGTTTCTGGGGAAGCCACCCCCTCCTCTTAAGTGCCAGGGCCCTTCCCCTTCCCCCTATTCTAGGACAACACTCCAGCCACTTTCTTCCCCCGGCCCTCAACATCATCACATTTTCCCACTACACTGGATTTTTCTTCTATCAGCATAGAAACATGGTATTTTTGTCTCCTAACTAAAAAAATCCCCTCTTCACCTACTTATCCATGAGCTACTACCCCTTTTTCTTCTTTTCTTTTCAGGAAAATACTTTGGAAGAGTGGAGTACACTCACATTCTATTTCTCTCTTTTCATTCACTCACGAACCCTCTCTATGCAGATTCAACCAAATTGCTCTTATTAAGTTCACCAGAGACCATACATTGATAAATCCACTTCAGAAACGTTTGACACAGTTGCTCACTCCCTTCCTTCTTCACCTGCTTCCCAAGACATCACTTTCTCCTAATTTTGCTCCAATTCCATCTCACTGATGTCTTCACATGGAAGCACTCCAGAGTTCAGTCCTTAGAGTTTTCTGTCTACACTTGCTCCCTTGATGGCCTCCAGTCTTATGACATTACATACAGTCCATATGCTACTGACACCCAAATTTATACAGCCTTCCCAGATATCTCTCCTGAAACTTCAGACTCATGTAATCAAATGCCCACTTGACATTTCCACTTAGGTGTCTCAAAGGCATCTCAAATTTTACATATCTGAAGAGCTCAGGTCTCCCCTCTAAAAAGAAATTACCTATTCCTTCCACCATATTCCCTATCTTGATAAAGGGAAACCCCATCCATCTAGTTGCTTAGACCAAAACTTTTCTCTCATATCCCACATCCAACCTATCAGCAAATCAGGTCAGCTTTACTTTCAAAATACTTCTCATCACTTTCTGTGCTACCCTCCTGGTCCAAAATATCACTGTCTTGCACCTGGATACTGAAATAGCCTCCTAAGTGATGTGATCTTTCTGCTTTCACTGCTCCAGCAGAGGCAGCACCAGGGTTAGAATCAAGTCTGATTGGCTTTGAACTTATTGCTCTTTCTAGTGCTTTAGAATGCCTAGGAGTAGACTATTTACCAAAGCCACTCTATAGAGTATATGAGCAGATCCATGGATTCAAGTATCTTGTCTGTGACTATATTTTCACCAGTTAGTAGGAAAATAGAAAGATGATAGTAGTTGTAAGTGTGAAGTGTCTATATGCATATAAGGCTGCCAGTTGCTTTTTCTTGAGAAATTCTTTTGTCCTTTCTACTTCTGGGTATCAGAATGTCCTTTAGTCTAAGAAATGCTGAAGATGGTAATTGAGTATTGTGAATTCTCCTACATGGCAATTTTTTTTTAAAAAATTTGGTAGCCCTATTGTAATCCCAAAGTATTTTTCTTATTGTCCCCCAAGAACCTTTTTTTCCCATTATATATAAAAGTAAGAGTTGTAAGAAATTCACCCACACTGAGACCATCAAGATAAAAGAGAGAATGTCCCCATACCTTGCTAGTTGCCACCCCAGCTTGTTTATTCACTTTGTACTCTGGTGTTTCAGTCTGCATGAAGTAGATATGGTCTTTCATACTCTCAAAGTCTTCCTGGTATTTCCTCTGTAAGACATTAAACATGCTGGAGAACTGCTGAGGGAACAAACTATGTAAATATTTTATACGGGAGGACAGAGGCCATTTGGAGATGTTACCCAAAGCCATGCTCCTCTTAACTTCTGCAGGTCAGATTACAATTACAGAATGTGGTGCCATCACAAAAACCATTAGCAACTTAACAGAGACTTGGGAAAATTATAATAGGCTGAAAGACAACCTCAAATAAGGAGCTCTCAAAGGCCAGAGGCAGAGAACTTAAGAGAAGAGAAAAAGAGGACTTATGTTTTCCAGGGAGGAGAATCTAGGAAGAAACTAATCAGTTTCATAAATGTACCGTTCGAGTGCCCAGACACAGAACAAACTTAAAAGGGCCCCTTTCACCTGTACTCACTTTGAAACCATATTGTTCCTATGAAAACCGAGGCAAGAATAATGGAATCCAATAAAAACAGCATTTCTCAAAAGGAAGGAAAGATTGTGGAATTTCTTTCTAAATAGGAACACTACACAGGTCTTACCCCCAAGAAGAGGTGCCTAGATTCAAATGTTCCAGTACCGTTGCAGGAGCAGCAGGTGGCTAGAAGTCATACAGGAAAGGGTCACCCTCTCAACCCAAGGACATCTGGCGATCCATTCCTACTTACTATGCTGATGTTATTAGTATTCATTCTGGCAGTTGCAACTTCAAAGCAAGGTGTCTCACTCCATTTGCCTTTGATTTTATTTTCATAGTCTTCCTTGTATTTTTGCTAGGATTAAAAAAAAAAAGAAAGAAAATAAGACAAGCAAAATCTGGGAATTGCCAAATAAGGCAGCTAATTAAGTGGTAGTGGTTGACTTTTAAAAATATCTTGACCAGGCCCTTCCTGGATACTTAACAGATGTCTTCAAATCTCCCAGTATAGTGTCAATTTACCCAAAAGAAAGTTGGGTGTGGGAGATAGGGGTATCAATCCCCACTTTGCTGAGTTTAGAGACTTAGTTCATTGAGAACTCACAGATGGTCCCTGATGTTTGAGGGAAGAGAGAGTCGGATGCATCTTCCTTCTATAATTCATAGTTATAATAAAACCACTCAACCCCAGATTTTCATGCCCGATGAACTTCACCATTAATTTCTGAGCTTTACCAAAACTCCTAGTTATCCAGAAAGCAACACCACAACAAAATTTGGCATGTAGGCCAATGAATAAGACTTCCTGGTTTAGACTTAAAGAAGTTTTAATGAGAACTGACAAGTAATTAAAAAATTGAACTGCTGTCCCATATTAACTCACAAACACCACACCACCTGAATCTTAGGCTGTGAGCTCCTTGGAAAGAGGAATTACATCTTCTTCATTTTTGAATCCTCAGGATCTAACACAAAATGCAGTATGCAGAAGTTACCACATAAATGTATGTTCAACTACGTTAAATTAAACCTAGTCCATGATATATTGACTACCTTGGCTTGAATGTTCTTGGAATAGAATTAACCCCAAATTTGGGACATGAGCCTGAGCCAGAGCTGGGTTAGAGCAATTTCCCCTCCTTGGCTCATAGAATGTGTCCACAGACATTACCAGGGGGTCTCAAAGTGTTTGGCTGCTTATACCCCCACCATACTCTTCAAAGAAAAAGAAAGTCATTTTCTGTCACGCCTTTAAAGAACAAGTACCAAGGGTGAGTGATACGCAGAGCCAGAGAATTTGACTTATAGGAAGCCCAGCCCTCTCTCTAACACCCTATATCCTTTCTTCTCAAAAGGTTAACATTCTAGATCCCAGTTTCTCCTTTCAGGTCCAGACCTAGTGTCAACTGGAAATTCCAACCTGAAATCTTATATCTTTCCTATCACGAGTCTGGAAGAAAGCAGAGAAGCAGGCACAGAGAAGCTAAAGGGACTTCCCAGTGTTTCTTACAGAACCCCCTATAAAAACCCCAGCTGGTTGTAGTAGGCACGGTGTACAGGGACTTCCCAGTGTTTCTTACAGAACCCCCTGTAACAACCCCAGCTGGTTGTAGTAGGCACGGTGTACACGAACAGCCCTGCCTGCCTACCCATCTCTACAAAACGCGCTGAGGCAGGAGGAGGTGCTGTCATGTACTCGTTGGCTTTGGCCAAAGACAAAGGTGAGAGACTTAATTCTGAAAGGTACAGTAAGGAAGGATAGTAAACAGAATGTAACGGCAATATAATCATTACAGATATGTGTTCCTTATGTTAAAATCTGAACTGGAGGCTGTAAGACAAAGGGATGGACCTGGGAGACATAATCTGACAAGAAAATGCTAAGAAATTAAAGTATGAAAAGGAGTAGATAAAGGAGATTTTACCTTTTTGGAGAGAAAGGAAATGATACTGAAACATGGGTCAAAGCAGCTTAAGAGTGAGGAAGACTTCAAAAGAAAGGCAGCGAGTCCCACATCTAAGTCACCCCTGGCAGCCCTACACCTCTCTTACTGGATGGTTTGTCGTTGGATGGACTGCTACCCATCACAAGCACTTCTTCCCAATGTGACTATTATTTTGGATGCACAACAGCCATTAAGAAGTTGGAAATCTGGATGAGACTGGGATGAATAACTATCACCGTGGTTGAATCTAATGACCTTCATCCACAGCCCTCCTCCCCTTGGATCATATTGTTATTCCACAAAGCAAACCCAGTTGTAGCAATGCTTTCAAAGTACCCAATGCTCTCTCTGCATCCAGCAGACTGTTGCAATCCAACAGGCATATAATCCAAGCCACCACTGTAATGTTAAGTTTTCTAGTAGCCATACTTTAAAATGTAAAAAAGGAACAGGTGGGAAATTAATTTTAATAATATATTTTACTTAAGCCAACAGATGCCAAATATTGCCATTTTAACATAATATAAAATAATTAATGAGCTATTTTACCTTTTGTCATACCAAGTGTCCAAGATCCAAGATCCAGTGTATATTTCACACATATAGGACTCAGTTCATACCCTCACATTTCAAGTGCTCAATAGTCACGTGTCTGGTGGCTACTCTATTAAAAGTGCAGCTCTACAACCTAAGTGTCCATTGACAGATGAATGGATATAGAAGATGTGGCACCTATATACAATGGAATATTACTCAGCCATAAAAAGGAAAGAAACTAAGTTATTTGTAGTGAGGTGGATGGACCTAGAGACTGTCATACAGAGTGAAGTAAGTCAGAAAGAGAAAAACAAATACCATATGCTAACACACATATATGGAATCTAAAAAAAAGAAAAAGAAAAAAATGAAAATGGTCAGAAGAACCTAAGGGCAAGACAGGAATAAAGATGCAGACCTACTAGAGAATGGACTTGAGGATCTGGGGAGGGGAAGGGTAAGCTGGGACAAAGTGAGAGAGTTGCATGGACATATATACACTACCAAATATAAAATAGCTAGCTAGTGGGAAGCAGCTGCATAGCACAGGGAGATCAGCTTGGCGCTTTGTGACCACCTAGAGGGGTGGGATAGGGAGGGTGGGAGGGAGACGCAAGAGGGAGGGGATATGGGGATATATGTATATGTATAGCTGATTCACTTTCTTATACAGCAGAAACTAACACACCATTGTAAAGCAATTATACTCCAATAAAGATGTTTAAAAAAAAAGAGTACAGCTCTAGACTAACTGGCAAGCCTAAATTAGTGGAGAGACTGATTATAGAGGAGTTTGAAATAGATTTTTTTAAAATCACTTTCAAGTACCCACGCCGCATACTCAAATGAGGTAAAAGAATGTTGCAAATATTAAAAATAGATTTATTTTTCTTTCTAAATGACTACTTGAAAGCCATTTTTTATTTTTCTCCCCCCCCAAAAAATAAATAAATAACCATCCTTCTCTCTAATTGTCCTTCTCTCCAATCTTATTTATAGTAGCAACACTTTCAGGAGGCCATCTCTTTGTCAATAGTTAGTTCTAAAGTTAATATCTGCTTAGCCCTGCCTGGGCAAAATTTCAGGTTCACGGTATTCCTATCAGTGAAAATTTACTGTACTTAGTAGATCTTTTATCCAAATAGCCCTTGGTTACACCAGTAGGTAATCTGCAATATCAGACACTAAAAAATATTGCTGAATAGACTTCATCATCTGTAATCTTCTTGCTTCTCCTTTACTGGAGACATACTTTCCCCCAAAATACTTAAACAAGATAGAAATCTTGAGGTTCCATCACAATTCAAGCAGAAGACCAAACTGACAGTCAACTCCACAGAGGGCAAAGGAAAGTATTTAAAAGCAGCAGTATCCCAGAAGAAAGTGGCCTGATTTATGCCAAATTAAAATGGGAATTTAGCATGGATCTATTCATCAGTTGAACATCTGTTTCTCTGCATTCTCTGTCAGGGCTGCGTTCCTCAGAGCTAGTTTACCAGACTAAATACAGACAGACTAAGCTGTTTGCCAGGGCCTTAAAAATTATGAGGTGCACTTTCCAGAGCTGTCTAACCAAACTACATCTGAGAGACCACTCATGCACTCTTATTTTCACCAAGTCTGACTCTGAGCATAAAACTATACAGGGTCTGCACTGAATTAAAACAATCAGACCCTTTGTGGAAATTTGCAGTTACTTGGTTACTCTGTTAGTATCCCTCTCATAAGTCAAAATGTCAAAGGACATCAGAACATGGGTTCTGTTCTCAAAACACTTTCCCATGTATCAATCACTGAGTCGTCAAGCTGGCTGAGTATTAACATGGTTCCACGGTGTTAATGGATGTGTTTCTTTAGCTGTAGAGTTTTCTGGTCATATACACAAATACTCTTAGTGTTTGTGTTGCGTTTTTAGGTTTACCTTAGTTACTTTCTCTGATATTTGAGATTATTCAGCAGAGTTTTCAAGGGAAACAGTGTCCCAGCCCTATTTACTTACCTTGCTCACTTGATTGGTCACTTTCTTGGCAAATTCTATATCTGGAGGATCCGCAATAGATGTGAATTGAGTTTGCTGTTCAGCGTGACCTTTTTTGTAGGCAATCTGACAAAATAAAAGACAGGGATGCTCAAGAGCTATAGCAAATTAATCTACTTCCCACATTCCATTTGTTGACATTTTTTAGAAAAGTCTATGTCTTCCACTTTATTTGAAGTCTTACATTTTAGTGTACCGTAATTTATCCTTTTAAATGTTACAAGCCCTTTCTCTCAGTTTTACTAGTGATTTCAATTTCTTTGAGTCTTCCTTCTCCAAGACTATTGGCCTTACATCCATCCCCTTCCATTTGTCTCCACACCATGATTTACAACTAAAGCTATTCTCTTAACTAGCACCCTCAACTCCCATCCTCTTGTCTTTACATCACACCTGCTCACAAACTCCCAGCTCTGGAAAAGTCAAGCACACACTTCAGCTATTCTTATATCCAGGATGCTGAGTGCTGCTGAGGAAAATCACACAACTCTATGGATTAGATAATTAAAAGGGACACTGGAAGAAGGTGCAGAGGTGGGAGGGGGAGCCTCTGGAACCCAAGCCTCTAGTTGAAATCTATGTGTCTACCCAATGGTATGTTCTGTGAACAGCTACTTGCTTGGTGCTCTGTGCCCAAAACTCTGCATTTATGGTACCCAATTGCTACTTTGCCTTTACTGAAGCTTGAACATCCCATTTTGTGTCTCTGGTCAGTCTCTACTCCCAGTGACTCATCTGAAACCCCAACACTGTCCAATCTGCTCCATTTTCCTCTCAGCTTCCTCTTTCATAAAGACAGGCTACACACTTATCTTTATCTATCCTCATCCCTGCCTCTCCCAGCCCCTGCATGGCTCAGAGGAAGCATCCCTTGCAGGGCATGAGTCCTGCACATGGGGTGCTGCTCACTCCGGTAGCCCTGGGTACCCAGCTCTAGAAGCCACCCCTCTTCTTTCTTACAGATTCAACAGCTCCCTCTTCATTAGCTTCTTTCCTTAAGCCTACAAAAGGCCTCTCTAACCTTAAAATAAGCATTGTGCCCATTAACTATGCATCCCCTTGGCTCCTGTTCTCCCTTTTTTCTTCACTACTGACTTCTCTGGCTTTTTCTTCCACCAGTCTTGACCCCTGCCTCTAACAATGTAGAACATTCACAGATCCCCAGACACACAAGGTCTTTTTATGCCTCTGAACCTCAGACATGCTGTTCCCTTTCCCTGGAAGCTCCAACTCCACCCTCTCCCCATCTGCTTGCAAACTGCTACTCATTCTTCATGTCGCAGGACAAGCACGATTTCACCTCTTGAGCCTTTTTTGTCTTGATGACCTTCTCCTGGGACCTCACTCAACTTGGCCCTTACCTCCTTTAAAGGAATTATCGGATGACACTGTAACTGGTTGTTTACATGTCTGTCCCACCTTGGATTGTGACCTCTGGATGGCAACCTCTCATTTGGGAACCCTGTTCCCTGTCTAGTACCTGACTGGAGCAAGGGTTTCATGACTGATTTCTGAATGTGTGTTTTACAAACTAAGGCCATAGGGGGAGATCTGAAGAGGAGAATTATCCTCCCAGCTCTTCCACTACTCAGCTGTGAGACTTCTACAAATGATTTCTTCTTCCATGTGGCAGTATCCTTATTTATAAAGTAAATAGGTAGGATAGTTCCAAGGTCACAATCATCTTCATCATACTTTAACCAAGTCTAACTATATCTTATTCTAAAAATATCTACCTAGTGCCTATATAAACGCTTTCACAAATACTAAGTGGATTGGGATACAAAAGACAGATTTTAAAATGTATTTGTATTAATTCCATGGCTTATTTTCTTTTAAATAAGTGAAGGGCTTCCCCGGTGGCGCAGTGGTTGAGAGTCCGCCTGCTAATGCAGGGGACACGGGTTCGTGCCCCGGTCCGGGAAGATCCCACATGCTGCGGAGCGGCTGGGCCCGTGAGCCATGGCTGCTGAGCCTGCATGTCCGGAGCCTGTGCTCCGCAACGGGAGAGGCCACAGCAGTGAGAGGCCCGTGTACCGCAAATAAATAAATAGATAGATAGATAGATAAATAAATAAATAAGTGAAGACTTATTCTAGGCATAGGGCAACCTGTATTTTCCATGACTAGCTAAGTCCTTAAGGAGAAAGCAACATTCTGCCAGGAGAAATGCTTACTAAGTATGACATGCTGTCAAGAACTTTCTGAGAGATCAGATATAGAAGTCCTAATTTCTGAAGAACCTTTGTTCAGAATTCTGTCTAGTTAGAATTCTGTACTCTGGATCGGCTTAAAGACTCTGTGTTTGCAAAGTCATTTGTCTCTACTTAGATAATAAGGAAAACATGGTAAGTAGGGTTAAGGACACAGAGAGGGAGAGAGAGCCTCTGAAACCAAACCCTTAGCTCAAAATCTATGAACCTACCCAGTGGTATGTTTGTGGACAACGGCTTGTTTGGGTCCCTGTGTCCAATAATTGTAGAAGTTCATGGTGCTGACAACAGTATTAATAGGCATGCTGGTAATCTGATACTTGGTCTGCAGCAAAAATAGAAGCCATACCTCAACTGCCAAGTCTTTCTGAGGCAAGGATGGGAAGATTCTACTTCGTTATTATAAATTCTTCTTCATTATGTCTTCTATTGAGATATCTCAAAAAATGTGGTCAACTTTAATTGTTCAAAGTCCATAGCACTAAAGTGGCATGGAGGTGACCCTTCATCTCTCCATTTTGTGGGTAAAAGGAGACATTTGGAGATTAAGAGTCTTCTTGGAAACTTCTCCCTAGGCTTACATGACATGGCATTTCCTGGTTCCCCTTCAACTTCTCCGACCTTTGTTCTGTCATTCTTCTGTTGGCTCCTTTCCAGGTGTCCCAAGTGTGGGTGTCCTCCAGAACTCTGCCCTTGGCCATACACTGTTCTGCCTCCCTCATACATTTTCATGTCTACAGCTGTCAGTTTTTAAAAATTATTTGACTCAAATATTAATCTCTTGTCCTGATCTCACACCTATGCAATAGAACTAAATTTCTAGTTTATCAAATGCCTTGATCTGAATGTTTCTTCCATTATCTCAACTCTATTTCTCTTTTCACTAAAGGCATCTTTACCACTTATACCCCTATTCACCCAGACTACCGGTCTGTCATAAACTCATGGATGTTTCCTTTCTCACCTTTATCTCCAATATCTAATGTCATTAACACTTTTTAAATACCACCTTCAGATTCCTTTCTTCCTCTCCTTTGTCTCCATCATCCCTCTGATTTGTCTGTGTTACTAAAATAATGTTGTACAAATCGTGATGTTCCCTGTCTCAATCTACCATATGGTCCATCAAAATTTCTCCAGATTCTACTTTCAGGTGTTTGCTCTTTAATTCTTCTAGGTCTTTGTTAAACATTTCTTGCATCTTCTCAATCTTTGCCTCCATTCTTTTTCTGAGGTCCTGGATCATCTTCACTATCATCATTCTGAATTCTTTTTCTGGAAGGTTTCCTATCTCCACTTCATTTAGTTGTTTTCCTGGGGTTTTATCGTGTTCCTTCATCTGGTACATAGTCCTCTGCCTTTTCATTTTGTCTATCTTTCTGTGAATGTGGTTTTCAGTCCACAGGCTGCAGGACTGTAGTTCTTCTTGCTTCTGCTGTTTGCCTCCTGAGATTCTACTTTTATCATGTTGTTTTCCTCTCCAAAATCTTATGATGCTTCTCAATGCCTACCATATTATATCAAAGCTATTTTGTCTGATTTTCAAGGTCCTGTTACCAGTTTTTTTACAAGTGCCTTCCTAACTGAGCACCCACAGCATTCACTTTCTTTTCTTTTTTTTTCAATTTTTTAAAATTGAAGTAGAGTTGATTTACAATGTTGTGCCCATCTCTGCTGTACAGCAAAGTGACTCAGTTATACACAGAGACATTCTTTTTTTATATTCTTTTCCATTATGGTTTATCACAGCAAGCATTCACTTTCTTTGTCCCCTGAAACTCCAGACTCATTTCACTTCTGTCCCTTTGTCCAGTACTATTTCTCCTCAAAATGCCTTTCCTGTTCATCACTACCTATTCCCTTGGGATCACCACCTCCACATGGCTTTCTCTGATTATTCACACATGTCCTGTCTTTCTCTTAGCAAATATTAGACTGTAGGGTTTGGGTTTGGCTTTTTTGTTTTTGTTTTTTTTTATTTTTGCCTTGTTGTTTGTTATAGAACACTTGCATCTTACCAGCCTGGTTTTAAATTCTCGGGGGAAAGGATGAAAATTTCTTGTACTTTTTCATCCTGCCAGGTATGCATGCATGATGGACTTTCAATAAAAAATATTATTGATCACTTGATAAAGGCCACACAACAACATTGTACATTTATGAGATTCAAAACCAAACAGCTAATCTTAAAAGAGAGGCAGGGCTTCCCTGGTGGCACAGTGGTTGAGAGTCCACCTGCCGATGCAGGGGACGCGGGTTCGTGCCCCGGTCCAGGAAGATCCCATATGCCGCGGAGTGGCTGGGCCTGTGAGCCATGGCCGCTGAGCCTGCGCGTCCGGAGCCTGTGCTCCGCAACGGGAGAGGCCACAACAGTGAGAGGCCCACGTACCACAAAAAAAAAAAAAAAAAAGAGAGGCAGAAGGTCCCCACACATTAAAATTGCTGCCATTTACTAGCTGGTCTTAAAATTTTGTTATGCCTCCGTTATTTCCTAGTTTACCCTGTGGAAGGATAGGATTATATCTGTGCTATATTTTAATCAATTATATGCAAACGGGGATAGAAATATGTCCATTAAACTTGCAGTTGATATCAAACGATAGGAATTAAAAAATAGAGCTCAAAAGTTGGAGATACCTTCAAATGAGTATGTATAACTTCAGTTCAGGGCAAGATAGGATCCTAGGATGCATTCTAATGAGTCTCAAGATGCCAAGTGACTTAAGTCTATGTTTAATGTAAGAGGTTCAGGGGTCTATTGAATGAAAGACAATGTCTCATTCTATAATAGTGTTTTCCTGAAGCCTAGAGCAGTCTTATTTTCAGTATGGCCTCTAGCAAATCAAGGGGTCAAGAAATAAAGTACCTCAAAACAAGGGCTAGTGCTGGAGCCAAGTGGTTATCTTTGCTGCTGCTGCTCTCAATTCAAAGAGCTCTATTACGCCTTTTAAGTTCTTCTAATAAAGATTTCAAGGTCTAGGATACTAAAATTCTAGCCAGCGGGGCTGCTGAATTTTTTTTTTTTTCACTATCTCTGAAATATCCTCTACGTACACTCAATGGCGAGAGCTCTTTGTGAGTTAACCACACAAAGCTGTTTGGACAAGTACGTAGTCAGGTCCTCCGTGCAGAAGTAGGGGACATACCACAGTTCAGACTTTATGATTAGGATAGCAAATCAAAATCCTTCAATAACATTGTCCCCTTAATACATTTGGGAAGGTGGCTATAATCCCAATACGTTTTTTAAAATGCCACTCTAATGTCACAGAAAAACTTAACTCCAGCCAGCGGGGTAGAAGGACACATACTCTAGCGGAAAGAACATTGGTCTTAGGGGATCACAAGACGAGGCTTTTGGTCTGGGCTCTGCCACTAACTACTTATGTGACCTTAGACTCAGGTTCCTCACCAGTAAGAAGAGGGCATTAGACTAACTTATATGTAATATAAATTATAAAATCAATTTAAATTAGACATCATAAATTATAATGATTCTAGATGTACTCCTTTGCAATAATAGCACTTAGTCTTTTTACAGGAGTTGCAATGAACTTCTGGCTAGAACTCATAATTCGAGGTGTCCTGATTCCACACTCCCAAATGTGCACACTGCACTGCACTTACGTCACTGAGAGCTTTCTGGGCTCGGGCAACCCTCCTCAGCTCCGGGCTATCATTATATGGATAAAACAAAGTTTTGTCAGCTTCCCAGTCTTCAGTGTAAAGTTTCTAAATCAGGGAAGAATGAAAGTTATGAGAATGTGAGAACACATTTACTTGAAATATATAATTTTGAATTCATCCATCATTGGCATAAAAAACCCAGGGCAAGGTGAGAGCAAAGGTAAGTGGAATTCACAAATTCCATAATCCAAGTCATATTTATTAATAGCTTCTCCAGCTTCTCCTGACAAGTCTTATTTACAGAAGGGCAGATATGTCTGATTTTGTTTCATCTCCCCTCTGTAACTGCACCTGCCTCCTGCAGCAAGTACTAATGCAAATGTAAGGAGCCAGGAAGCACTTAGCATAATTGCTGTGCTTAAACCTTTAATAAACCTTTAATAAGAGTGAGAAAATTAAAGCTTTAATGAGAGTGACAGCTGGGAATATCCAAAGTGTAGCACAGGCTCTGCACTCTGTGGGTCTTTGTGGGCCTCACAGCAGGCTCTCAGGTGCATCTTTGTTTTCCCCAGTTGTTCAGACCCTCTCCTCTACTTGGCCCAAGAGCTTTCTTCTCCGTTCCTCCTGGCCAGCCCTATCCCTGCAGCCCCACATGCCTCAAGGTTACTCACAAAATGGTTGGGGAACCGTATTCCAGATTAGCCAGGGTTTACGGGGTATCCCTCTGCATGACGTGTGGGAGGACATGAGAAGATAGAAGTGGTGACAGAGCAGAGGTCCTTACCTTACTGAACATGGCTGTGTTCTTGATGGCCTGGACAAGTTCAGGGGCATCAGGAGGAAGCAGGTACTTATCCTTGGTGTCTTCCCAGTTCTGCTTGTATAAAACCTGGACAGAAAGAACAGAGGACCTGTGGCTTGATGTCTCCTACAAGGGCATGAGGATTTAGAGCACAAAGGAGAGCACTATGAAGAGTCTTTCAAACTCTAGTTGTCCTCATGCAAAGCCTGCTGATGTGCCACCAGCATCAATTATGGAAACATTGACCATGTCGACATCCCATGATAATTTGCCGGCATTAGTAAGCTTTTACTTGAAAAGCCTAATTTTGTAAACTAAATCATGATTCTGATTCTCTAGAGATTCTTTACAAAGGTTGCAACCTGTCAGTCATTCACTGAATTTGGATGGTAGATGTGTTTGACTTAGATGGTATTTTTTTTAATGTTTTAATTAAAACATTGTTGCCTACCTTTGAAATTTGGAGATTTCTCATAAAAATTCACCTCCCAACTTCTTTAAAAAATAAATAAGAGATTCTGGTGACACTGGGACCACATTCTGTGCAGCACCTGTCTGAAGCTGAGTGGCAGGGCCTGGGCTTTCCAACCCCCATAGCTCTGACCGGCCACTTCAGTCACCTGTGCAGCCTCCCTGACACGTGTTGCCGTTAGAGCCCACCATGCCTGTGGGTTCAAGTGAGACTGGTGAGCAGGATCTGGCCAGTCCAGTTTTCTCCTCTAAGGCCAGGCAGAGACAATGCACATGCTATTTAGTACTCCAGCTATCCATCCCATGACCTTACCTTACTGACTTGCTGCGACACTTTCTTTGCATGTTCAATGTCCTTTGCTTTTTCGTCTACGTGACAAATAGTTTTAGCAGCATCGCCATCCATTCGATACTTAACCTGCAAAAATAATGCACAATTAGAACTCATGACAGGCATGAACATATGAGTATATTAAAGAATATCTTATAATAAAGAGCACTGACCCAATCACTCTATGTCTGCATCACAAAGCCAAGTTTCTGCATTTTAGGTAGAAAACTGTGATCTCCAAAGATCTATAGAGCACCTGTATTTACTGCGTGTCTGCTTTCCCAGGGAAATTTCAGCCTCCCTGTGCTCCAGTATGGCAGATCACAGCGAGCTGGAACTCCCTTCTCATACCACCTTTAAGCCAAGCTTTTAGAAATCTCTTTAGGTTCACATTTACAGCAGCATAATCTATGGCCATTGCTTCCTCTAGATTTCTGGACTGGCTCATAGTAATTCGACCCCTTATTCTCTCCACACCTATTTAAAGCCCTCAAATTCCCAGTAGTAGGCATATTTTTGAAATGTCTCTCTCCTTTATTTTAGCAATGCAGCCCACCTCACTGAGTTGATCTTGTACTTTCTTGATTCTGCGAAGTTCTGGGGTATCAGTTGTGATGGCATATGGCTGCCCTTTTGCTTTCTCATAGTTCTCCTTGTATTTATTCTAAAAAGAATATCAGATATTAGCCTAAAACCTGACAACACAGTAGCAGAAATTTCAGGCAATGCACACATCCCCATCTTATTTTTTTAATCTTGCAGGTTATAACAATTATCGTAGCTCTCTTTTTGTCCCCCACCCTGATTCTCAACAAAAACTAAAATAGATATGTTAATTGTTCTTTCTAAACACAGCTGAATACTGGAGACAGTAGAAATTTTATTATAAAATATTGTCTTGGAAATGCCCTAAAATGATTCTTTCAATATTTTTATTGTCTGAATTCACACATGAAAAGCTGGAACCTCAATAATTTTAGGAAATAAGTATGGAAATTGAGTCAAGTCTGAAAAGATTTGATTGCTAATACAATGCAAAAATATTCAGTTCAGAAGTTGCAGCTAAATCTCAGTAATTTAGATAACTGAGACACCAGCTGAATTAATGGAATATCTAAATTATGAGTATTTTGAAAAGGAATGCAATTTTATTATTTCTGCTAAATATAAGAGTTCTTGCTTTAACAATAATATGCATAATTTATCATTATTAATGCTTCAGGAAGACTCAAGTGGAATAGTCAACAATCTAAATTATACTATTGATTTCATTACTAATCACTTTAAAAATATTACAAACCTTTGCCAACATTTTGTTCAGACCATCAGAAATTCTTGAATATTAGTGTCTGAATTAATGAGATTTTTATGGCAATAAATTGACAAATTTTTCTATCTTTGTTGAATACAACTGTGATAAAAGAGGCAAGATAATCTTGTTTTTAGAAATCTAAATTTTAGAAAACCTAAATTTTAGACCATTCAAGAAGCTGAACTAGAAATTTACCAAATTGTCCCCAGTAGTTAACACTCAACCAGAAATGAATATTTATTGGTCAACCACAACAGGATGCTTTTGACATAAGCATTAATCCTATATACACCGATGTTCCCCTGAGTATCTTTCATCTTTTTCAAACCTCCAGAGGATGTGCAATCAGGCCACCTAGTGAGACCTCACTCTACTCTGGACAATCAACAAGTCAGATCCATTCAAAGGGGTCTAAACCTGCTGCCAGTCAGTGTAACTTATAGAACTGTACATGGAAATGTAAGGACCAGGGATCATCAAAAGCAGTGATTCTCAACCTGGGCTGCACATTAGAGCCTGGGAAGCTTTTAAAAATCCTCCTCTACAGGTCCCAGGCCTGCCTGGACCAATTAAACTAGAACAGCCCAGGCATCAGTAGTTTTAAAGCTCCTCGGGAATTCCAATGTGCAGCCACAGTTAAAAAACTGCTGTTCCAAGGTACAGTAAAACATTCTGATCCTCAGTTTCAGAAGAGTTCTTAGTCTGATCCTGGTTTTTTCAACTACACGTTCTTTTTCACTATACCTCCTAGAGACCTTGTTATATATTGTTAGCTAGTCTATTTGAAGGGCATCATGCTCAGACATAGTGTAGATTAAGTGCTATTTAGCTTCTGTGAACTGATTTCAACTAAATCTATATCTATAAATCTATAACTATGATTTCATTATTCTAGACTGGCTAACAAATAGTGATTAAATCCAGTAAATGCTTTATAGTTGGCCTTATGCTTATTTTGTGGGGATAATTTCAATAAGGATGCTTCCCCTGATGCTTCAATGGTGCAAGTAAATTACCTGAAAGCAGAATTCAAGAGTTACAAGACATATTTCTGTAAAATAAGTTTTGTCTCATACATGGTTGAGAAACAAAATCCAGCCAGCATCCAAAACAGAGTTGGTTGAGATCAGTAATTTCTCAATAATAAAACCAGATAAATAGAAGTTGTTTGAAACTTACTGTGCTGAAGAGATCCTGCATTTTCTGACTGTGTGCAATGTAAGGGGTCATGAACTTTGAAGAGTCCACCTTCTTTCGAATGATTCTCTTCCTCCCCACCGGCTTTGCTGGTACTGGCTGTGCCAGTGCCGGTTTGGACGTTTCTGATTGCCCATAGTCAGATGTCTTTGTTGTCGTAGTTTCATAGATTTCTGTTACTGTCTGAAAATTTGACATGCAGTTATGTCAAAATTTGACAACACTGTTATGAAAGTAAAAACTGAGATACCATAGTCTTGATATACATTATTCTAACTTCAAGTCAGACTGATATCCCTGGTGTTACTTCTCGACATCTAAAGCAGGCCAAAGCAGGAAATCACATGCTATATCCATGTGAAGGCATATTGTGTGACATAAATCTGAATGCTGATTGTGTCAGATTGTATGGAATAAAATGGTTACTCTTTACTGACTTGCAACATTACCTTAAAATTCCATTTGCCTAAAGGAACACCTTAAGATAGGATAAAAACCAAAAATAAAAATATTTTCAAACATTTAAAAATCTTCTTAAACTGCATGGGTAAAGTAAAAGCAAACTGGGATCAGGGAACAAAAAAATGAAGACAATCAAATAAAGTTCAAATTCTTGACTTTAATATTAACTTTTAAATGATTCTAAGAAAAAGTTGGTTGCTTTTTCTGCAGGTGTTTTAATCATTCTGTAGTATGAGACAAAGAATGATGAACTTGAAAAAATGAATCACATCAATATTACAAGTGATTACCATTCTCTTGGCTTAGTCAGTTAGCACAGGGAGATCAGCTCGGTGCTTTGTGACCTCCCAGAAGGGTGTGATAGGGAGGGTGGGAGGGAGACACAGATGGAGGGGATATGGGGATATATGTATACATAGAGTTGATTCACTTTGTTATACAGCAGAAACTAACACAATATTGTAAAGCAATTATACTCCAATAAAGATGTTTTAAAAAAATTAATGTGAACTGGAGTGCCACTTACACTAATAAATGCTTAGGTAGACAAGAATAATGATGACAACATAATGTGGTAATTGGTTAGCCTCACAACAGTCCTACATATGTGGTAGGTGGGAGATTGTTGTTTCTTACAACAGGCTTTATAGTGGAAGAAACGAAGGTCCAAAGTTTGGGTGTAGTCCAAGGTTAAAAATACAGTACGTAAGAAAAGAAGATAAGTAGCTAAATCTTCAATCCATCTCATAGTAAAATTTCCTTCACAGCTTATATCATCTGTACCAGAGGAAGAGTTCCAGCATCAATTATGAAAATAGAAACCTAAATGATAAGGAAATTGTACATCTATGACAACTACCTCTACTCTTGTCAGATCATTGTTAATAGGTTGCTCTCTGCCCATTATTACTGATGTATGGTTGATGGTGAGAAACTAACCAATTTACAACATCTACAGATGTTAGTTTTTATGCAGGCTTCAGGGTTAGCCATCTATATCACTATTTGTCATGCTCAAGAGAAACAGCTCCATGCAGAAAATGAAGCATGAGAGAGCTTGAAAAAAAAAGTTCCAACTTGGAATATTTATGGAAATAACTTTCTCAGAATTCCTAATGTGCCAAAATCTAAGTAGCATTTTATTGTATCATCAAGAACAAAGGCTTGGAGGTGCCATCTCTTTCGGCAGAGCTGGTGCCCCAGAAGTTATGACACTACACAATAAAACTGTTGGTCCCCGTGCAAATCACAAGTCCAAGGCAATACCTTTGCTGCAGTCAGAGAGTGGTGATAGCCAATGACGTTATTCTAATAAGCATCACCTACACCAAAAACTCAACACGAGTAACAGGGGAAACCATCCCTAGCCATTTTGGATATATTGAATAGTAAAAACAGGTAACGTTTATTCTTTTAATACTGGCTGCTGGGCACACAGGTGAGTGATCCTCCAGATTCTCCCTTTTGCCAGTTCGGTGGCCCTGGGAGTCTGAGAGAAGAGAAGGCTCCTTCTGCTTTAATGAGCATGCAGCTCGTGCAGGTGTGGGCTGGGTCTTACCTCCCCTGGCACCTCTTCATAGACTGTGTCCCCTGTGTAGTACTGTAAATAGAGAACAAAGTTATCATGAGAACTAAAGCAGAAATCACCTCTGCTCTGCCTCAGTAGAACCACTTGGCATATTTCACTAGTCCAGTTGGTTTTCAATATTTGTGGGAAGGAAGTAGATGAGGGAGGCTGTTCACATTTTGGAACGCATTCCAACTATGTGAAACATCAGGGTAGCTACAGTGAAAGCCCTCAGACTGGACAAGGAGATGCAGACAGAATGATGAGCAAAGTGTCTGATGCTGGCTATTTATCTGGTGAAGCTATTTTACTTGAGACAAGTAAAATCTTTTCTTATGGTACCCTAGATAGAGTTTGTTGAGAAAAGAATATAATAACAATATCTTGAGTGTGTGGGTTGGCAGAGAGGAACTGTGATAAAACTCACTGCTGACTAACAATAAAAAAGAAGAAAGCCAGAAACCTTAGTGTGAATAAAACTTTAAAATATTGTTATCATGGAAATGATAGATCCAAAAACACAGACACATCTCAATTATCCCTATACCACCCTGAGTACTAAGTAATAAGAGTTTCTTCTGGAGTGATGAGCAAATTGCTTCTAGTAGCATGATGGTCCTGAAAGGGTTGCTACGGTAAAATTCCTCATCAACAAAATATGGGAAAGTTAGGCAGCGATTTGCCACTGATGGCTCTGAGGTGCCTGCAGGCTGGATATGAAGTCAAATCTACTTTTGAACTACTTCTGACGTCACTAGCAATAAATAGACGTGGATAGGAACTGGCTGACATTTTGTTTCAGATGCTAAGGAGAGTGGAATCCTGCCCCCAGCATCACCCAGCAAAGCTGGGTGAACAGAAGGAAAGACTAGTTTAGGCCGAGGCATACAAGGAAAGGGATAAAAATGAAACACTTTGTTCATTTTCTCAGTTAACAAAATGTATAACATTTTATGCTTCATTTTTTCTTTACCACCAAAACATATTCTTGGGGGGAGGAAAAAACACTGAAGGCAAAATCCCTCTCGGGGGCCTTTCTTTTGCCCTTGGTTCAGTGAACTCTCATCAAATTACTTAACCATTGTCACTAGGCCACATGGTCTGTTTCACTTGCAGTAAAATTAGCATAAAACTTGCTTAACGTCCCCCACTCCTGTGCTTTCTTTGCTCCTGTACTATTTTTTAAAAATTTGAAATCTAATTCTGTCTCTGTGTCCTTACACATAGCAACATAAATCACAAGCTCTTACAGGACAGAGAATCTCTTGTGTGCTGTGCCTTCATCACATGGGAACTATCATTTGGACACTTTAGGAAATGCTGTTTGATGCTGATCTACATGGAACCATTTTTCTGGCCACACAAAACATCAGTGACTTGAAAAGAAATGTTAAACTAAAGTGAATGATTCACAACTATTTTGGATTTTCTTAGCATCCAAGTAAAAGCAGCTCTTTGGTAGCCATCAAATTTTACCTTTGCTGGGCTCTCATCATTAGTAAATATGTCTTAGAAAAAAGCTTACCAAAAAAGGCAACATTATCCAAATGGTTGGCATTAACTTGCAGGCCAAATCTCACTTTTTTTTTTTTTTTTAGAGCTGTGCCACTAATTAGATAGTCCATCTTTGCCTTTTCCTTTCTTTCCAAGTTTAAGTTTGAGTACAGAATGACAGTACAATTTTATTTAGTTGTCCAAGATTCCCAGGAGATATATTTTTAAAGCTAGTTCCTGTCTGTTTTGTGAATTCTTCCCTGCCCATTTTCTTAAATCTGCCACCATCCCATTCTCATGGCATCTTTTTTGAGGTCAGAGAGACCTTGGTTCAATTCTCTCTGGCAGAAAGTCTATTAGTTTATCACCTGCTGGTCAGACCCAGAAGCAGTAATGGGAACAAAATGGCAAGGGTGAGATGCCTAAAAATAGCCTCCTCCATTTTTATGACATCTAGTTAAATCCATCAAATCTAGCACTAAGGACAATTTCCAGGGACCAATAAACACGATTATTTTAAGAAAGACAAGGTATATTTAAGTTGGAGGCTAAAAAGTATTCCTGGTATTACCATCATAGGAAAGGCAATTTAATTTATAATTGTGTTAGTGCTTCATAGTGATTATTCTGACCATCAGGGATGTATGTAAAATGCACTAGTGATAATACTGAACACTGAAGACATGACCTTTGGCATTTAAGCCAGAGAAGTTGAACATTATATTGAATGAGTCTCAGTCTGGGTTTTTTTTTTTTTTTTCTTTTCCTTCTTCTTCTTCATATCCTTCAGTAATAAAAGCAATTTTATTTGTAGAGTAAACTTTTCTTGACCTAAATATAAACTGCTCCATAAAATAATCTTCCAAAGACAAATTTTGGCACATTCAATTTGAATTTGATTCTGGGTAACTCTTAAAGTTAATTTCATTCTTATTAAAAAGCACCTATTTTCAAAGCTGCCTCCATGTATCTTGGGCACTTAGAGATTTTCACATGTGTAGATCATCACGGTTAATTGGTAATTATTAAGGGCCTTCAGATTCAATGGCAATGTATCACATGGATGCTAAAGGCAAGAGGTGGTAAAGAAAACCCACAACATAATAAAAAACAAAATAAAATAAAATAAATATAAAAAATATATATAAATATAAAATAAACAATTAACAACTTTATAACTCATGTCAGATATCCACCAATAATCTTGAGGGAATATTTCAAGATGCCCACTATGATCTTTGTTTTTTTTCAAAATTCAAATGCAAAAGCTAGTCTTGTTCCCTTGGGTAAATATATTGGAGTTGGTGGGGAAGTGTGGCTCCAGCAGTCACTTGTGAGACAAGTAAAAATAAACTCATGAGTTTGCTTTTATATATGTATGTGTGTGCACATAAACACATATATAAAATCTCCCATATGACTATAAGCTCATATATATATATTATTCTGAACACTTGGTCCATTTTGCCCTATACGTGGATAATTAGCTGATTGAAGCAAAGAGTAAGTAGCTCTTTTTCCTCTGTGGCTGTGCAGACACTAAGAAATAGAGTTCAGTTCTCAGAACTTTCTCTTCATCCCCTCAGTCCCTTTGATCATGGGGTCTGGGAAGTGGGGAAGAATGTAGCTTCAGAACACAAACGAAAATCTGTCTTTATCCCACACTTTTTTTTTTTTTTTCTGAGAGTTTAAAGAAAAGCAGAAGTGGGAAACAGTGATACTTCTTTTCAGTTCTACTCCCACATAATTATAGTGAAACTGAACGTAAAATATTCCTTTCTTATGCTTTAATGATGACTCCTTGAGAAGTTATAATAGACAATGTGTTTTTCGAATGATTAGTTCACCTACACGATTTTGACTGTCGCCACATAAAATTCTCTGCTGTCAAGAGTCAGGATTTTAAAAAATCTTACCTCCACCACCTCCTCATATTCTTCGTCATCTGCCATTTTCCCAGAGTAGTAGTGGCACCTACAAACTTTTCATGTTCCAGACGAATGAAAATACATTAGAATCTATACACTAGAAAACACATTAGAATCTATCCCCAGGACTGAAACCATCTTATAACATTCTAAAAACAGAATTTAAGGCTAATCCATTCTACATATTCATATATTTTTGCAGGCTAAGTGAGAAAAGACATTTAAATACAGGTCTAAAAAAACTGAGGCTTCAAATTTCTCTCTCTTGATTCCCGCAGGAATATGTTTTGTATTGCTACTTCTAGCTACATGATCAATTTAGCTAAAGTTGTAAAAGGAAGCTGAGGTAAGGGAGGTAAAGGGTTTGGATTCAAAGGTACAGAGTATTTACATTTCCAGATACTTGGAGAACAGTGTTTTCAAGTAAAATTTCAAGCAAAAATGTTAGTGAAAGTTCAGCTTGGCTTTCAGAAAAAGTTGGAGTTTTTCCTGGTAGCACCAAAATTCTAGGAGGGCTGCCTTAGGTCTCCATCCTGTTTTACTACATTGTATGCAATAGATCCTATGCTTCAAATTAGAACACATAAAAATAAATCTGTCAACTGACTTTAAAAGAAAAAATAGAAACCTCAAGGTAATGGGGTTATTCTCTTCCCGAACACCATTGGCCTGTGTGGATTTTCCTCTTTTGTTTCTGTAGCTCTGTTCAAACCTGAAAAAAAAACAAATTGTTAAAGCATTGATTGAAGTACATATGAGATGGTGGGTCTTTGGCCTAAGCTTCTAATTCAGGAACTAGCAAAAGGATCTCCCAAGGCCTTCTTAGTTTGACGCCAGAGAGTAGGACTCTCTCTTGATAAAAGTGGATGATGATTTGGAGCAGCTGTCCTTTCGCCCAAAGATATTTGCCATGTAAATCAATACCCCAGCTGTGGCTGGTTTTGTTACGCTAGCAAAACTGCCTCTCCTTCTGAGGCAAATGAAGCCCAGTAGAACCAGATAAATATAGGAACGTAGAACATAGATCCTTTTTGTACTAATATATTTAGGAAAAAAAAAGGCAAAAAATGAAAAAAAAATTTGTTAGACAAGAGAGCCAACTCAGTCAAGCAATAAATTGGTTAATATAGGACTCGAGTCTAATCACACACTACATGTCACGTATTAGTAAGGTCTGAGTAGGGCAATGGGGTTACAGACTTTCCTAGTCACATTTGCATCACTCATTTCCCCAGTTACAACCCAAACTTTGGAAAATACTTCAAGGGAAGTTGTGGAACATCTCCTGAAAGAATATTACAGAAAAAGCCATAAATTGGCCTTACCTTCAATCTACCAAATAAATTTCCTCAGCAGCAAAGCCTCTCCCAACTCTCCCCTCCTGAGAACCCCAGGCAAGAGCCAGCGAGGAGCCTGGGCTCCGAGTTATCATGTGGCCAGAGCAGCCAATCAGATCTCGAGTTGCTCAAATTTCAGAGGCTAAATATACTGAGTGATCTTCTGAAAACCACCTGTTCATCAATTCCACTAAAGGATAAAGGGTAACAAATTGCTTGCATAGAAGTATTCAAATGTAATGGAATTTTACCTAACTTCCAGAGTACGGGGTTCAAATTTATGTTTAATCTCTCATTTCCTACAGCTCTGTTTAATACCATATTCATGCAAAAGAATTTAGAAGAAAATCAGCATGACTTTGAGGGGCTTTAACCCTTCTGCAACTGCTTTCTTCCTGTCAATTTTCCAATCTTCATGGAGATAACTATGCTCGCTCATATACAGCTCACCAGGTGAGCCACAGGTAAGTCACAGGTGTTGATGTGAAAGAAACAGGAATAAGATCCAGAAAGCATCAAGTTGGCAAAACCAATTTTTAAAAATGTGATAAAATGAAGTGATTGGTGAAAATACTTGATGGTGACACTAGATAAGGTATCCACAGGGCGTAATTAGAGAGATTAGGCCCCATCATTTTTCTATTACGAAACCAGGTGGGGAGGATGCCAAGATCATGTTCATCACCTTCTCCCTTTCTAAGCATGCCTAGCTGCTAGGAATGCAGAGCCTCTCATATGTAACTGGGTTACTGATTTTCTATTTACTCAAATGCTTCCTAGAAGCAAAGTGTGAATGCAGGCACAAAAGGGTTCAATTTCTGAACAGCAAGGGCAGATAAAAGGGAAATAAGTAAATTACTAGAAGATAATGCTCTATAATGCAAGTCAGAGTGTAAGACATTGACTTTGTAAAAATCATCCAACAATTTTCTACCTGAAATCAATTTTCACTGGTTTAATCCCTTTCCACTTCCCTGTACTAAGGCAAAAACCCCATGGGTCACTCACATCTTGATATGGATTTGAAACTAAACATATTGTTATAGTTCTTTTTGGTTAAATGTTAGGAAGTAATGTCACATTTCAAACATACGTACCTCTCCCCCTTCCATGATTCATATGGTGGTAAAATTTGAACATCATTTTATCATCTGAATTAATTATACCTGTTTATTTTGTTTCCACAGGTTTTTTGTGTGTGTGTTTTTTTTTTTTTTTTTTGGTACACGGGCCTCTCACTGTTGTGGGCTTTCCCGTTGCGGAGCACAGGCTCTGGACACGCAGGCTCAGCGGCCATGGCTCACGGGCCCAGCCGCTCTGCGGCATGTGGGCTCTTCCCAGACCGGGGCACGAACCCGTGTCCCCTGCATCGGCAGGCAGACTCTCAACCACTGCGCCACCAGGGAAGCCCATTTCCACAGGTTTTATGACCAAGGAATATTTGTGTGGATTATGGGATCATTCACCTGGCAGCTGCAAACTAGAAGAATTATGACTTACTATTCATTATGTGCTTTTTAAAAGATGGTGTTAAATTGAAAAATAATACGGGCCTTTTACAAATATATATATAGTATAAAAATATATAAAGTAAAAAATAGGCATAGATTAATGCTTATCTGGAGTTATGCCCTCAGGACGAAAGAGCACCCCTATTTTTCTGGCCTATCAACGGCCTCTTCGTGGAAAAAGAATCAATTGACACTGATCTATTGGTAGCTTCTTATCATATGCCTTATACATAGTAAGTGCTCAATAAATGTTAGCTATTATTATTTTTAAATTATTACATCTTTAAACATTTTATTGGAATCTTTACTCTATATTAGACTGAAATACCAAAATATTGTGAAGCTTCTGAAACCAGTCGGTAGTTAGTCTCAGAATTTATGAATCAATAGGAGTTTGGCTATAAGCCTATATAATTGGCTACGAAACAAAGCACGGTACAGTGAGGTACCAATAGCAGAGCTTCAGATGATGCTTTCTGAAATATCAAAGTATAGAAGTGTCACGTCTGGGGACCAGAAAAGAATTGATGGAGGAAATGGCATTGTAAAAGAGTATTTGCTGCTGCAGTTTGATTTTATTAATTATTTTAACCAAATTTTATCTGCACATCATTTAAGAATCAAATAGTTTTGCAAGGCTTGTTATTAAAATCAGTGCCTCCTGTTTCCACTATTCCTTTATTTTTCCCACCCTGGAAACAATAATTTTAACCCTTTTAACTGAATCTTTTGTTATTTATCTCTACACATTTAACAAAATGTCTATATTATTCTTTTCTGATTTTTCCAGTCATTGGTATTATCTGTCAGGTTCCCACCTTGGAAGATCAGGCTTTAGTTCTTTTTTATATAACCCCCACTCTCACCAGACACAAGCCTCATCTCCCAACTCTATCCTCCCAATAATGTTCTATTTATGTAATTCAGAATTCAATGTTTACATTATTATGATTAGCAAAAGGCCATTCATAGCTGAACCCCATATATATATTATGATTATTTTTCTTTTCCTGCACAAGGGTTTATTTTTCTGCAAGTTGATAGTTTTTGTTGCTTTTGTTGTTGTTTGTTTTCTGTCTCTCCTTTTTTTTCTCCATCAGCTTCACTTTTCCAGATAAGCAGTATCCAATAGAGCTCTCTGCAGTCATGGAAAAGTTCTATACCAGCACCACCAAGATGGTAGCCACCAGCCACGTGCGGTTATTGAGAATTCAAAATATGGCTGGCATGACTGCAGAACTGAGTTTTTTTTTTTTTTCAGAACTGAGTTTTTATATATATATTTTTTGTTTAATTTAAACTTAAATAGTCACATGGGGCTGGTGGTTATGGTGTTAACAGCACAATTCTAGAGGCTTATCACTACCTCAAACTTTCTGTCTAAATCCACTCTTGGTGTTTTCAAAGACATCAAGTAGCAATTTATAGTTATATCCATTTCACCTTAGATCTCTCAGGGAGCCTTTTGTTCTATCCAACCTAATTTCCTGGTACTCAGGTCTCATCTTGATGCCCCTCACTGTCATTCTGGGGATTATGTAGATTATAATATGAAAATTCCCACTCCTTTAACTAACATTTATTATGTACAATGTAGCAGGCACTGTTCTAGGTGCTTCCATCCTGCAGCAGGAGTTGACTAAGCACTTCTTGCTTTTTAATGGAACCGCAATTTAGTTTGGGACAGAAATATGCTAATTTAAAAAATACATTCCTCCTCAATTCCTTAAATGTTAGGGGAAAACTGTGACATAGTTTTGCCAGTAAGATTTAAGTGTAATTCTAGAGAATAAGCCTTCTGGGAAAGGTATGATTTTACTGAGGAGCAGGGTCAGATTCAGCAGGCATGTACTGTTTTCCTCTTTCCATTCCACCCTTCTCTAGGCCTGGGACACAGATGTAATGTCTAGGGGCAGAGCATGAGGGTGTAAGTCATACACTAAGAAAGGTAAAGCTAGAAGGAGACTCAGGCTTTAATAACCCCCTTAATTTTTATATTTTGTAATTATTTTATAATTTAATAAGTTTAGTATATAATTGCACAAATAATTACATTGTATTTTAAAATTTCCTGCATATTATATATTATTTTTTTCTATTTTGCACTTTACCAACTACTAATAAAGTTGGTTATTTTTTCATATGTTTATCGACCATTTGTATCTTTTATTCGGTATATTATTGGCCCATATCTCCCCACCTACACTGATTTAGAGTCATTCTTTTTCTTTTTTAATTTTATTTATTTACTTATTTATTTTTGGCTGTGTTGGGTCCTCATTGCTGCGCGTGGTCTTTCTTTAGTTGCAATGAGCGGGGGCTACTCTTTGTTGCAGTGTGCGGGCTTCTCATTGCGGTGGCTTCTCTTGTTGTAGAGCACAGGCTCTATGTGCGTGGGCTTCGATAGTTGGGGCACGTGGGCTCTACAGCACAGGCTCAGTAGATGTGGCACACGGGCTTAGTTGCTCTGCGGCATGTGGGATCTTCCCAGACCAGGGCTCGAACCTGTGTCCCCTGCATTGGCAGGCGGATTCTTAACCACTGCGCCACCAGGGAAGCCCCAGTCATTCTTAATATATTATAGCTATTGGCCATGTGTTTCTTCTGTGTGTTGTATTTCCTCCAAGTTGTTTGTGGTGTGTGTGGCCAGAGATGTTCTAAATCCACATGCAGTCAAATCAGGCAATCTCTTCTTTCCAGTTTCGACACTACTTAACAAGTAAATTGAATTTGAAATGCCACTTTTAGCACTTGTTGAATTAACATGGATGTCTGTTTCTAGTCTCTTGTGTTTTTTCTTGTTTTTTTCTCCTTTTACTTTCTGGGTTTTTGTTTTTGTTTTTTACTTTAATTTTGTTTTTGTTGTGAAGTATAATATACGGAAAACTGTATAAAGCTTATGTGTACAGTTTAGCAAATGGTGGTAAAGTGAGCACTTATATAACTATCACTTAGGTACAAAAAGGTCATCTCTGTCGTGACCTTGAGAGTAAAAATTTCCTTGCTTTTATTTTTAGTTTTGCCACCTCTGTATGCACTCCTAAACTATATAGCTTAGTTTTGTCTGTTTTTAAATTTTATATAATGGATTCATGCTGTATGTAATTTTTATAACTTAACTTTTCACTTAATGTCATTACTTTTATTATTGTATAATATTATCATATAATAATGTTTATTATTGTGTAATAATTTAATTATTGTACAATATGACAATACTTCTATTTATCCATTCTGCTGGTGAGGAGGAACTGAGTATATCCAGCTTTTGTCAGTTAAGAGAAAAGTTGAAATGAACATTGTTGCACGTGTATTCTGGTACTCATAGACAATTAACTGACCAGAGTATGTAAGTAGGCAGGTAAATTATAGGTCGAGGAGTATGCTTATCTTCAACTTTATTAAATAATGCTACCTGTTTTCCAATGTTGGTACCAATTTACATTCTTATCATGTAAATTGATAAGAATTTTTTTACATTCTTTACATGTATACTCTTAACCTGGCCACCACTTAAGATTAAGCTTTCTAAATTTCATCTGTCTGATGGGTGTGAAATAATGTAATCTTGTGGTTTTAATTTGCATTTCCATGACTACTAGTAAAGTTGAACTCTTTTTTCTATGTTTATTAGACATTTGGATGTTTTGTTGTTTTTTGAGAAGTGTCTGTTTAATTCTCTTGCCCATTTTTCTGTTGAGTTCTTGGCCCCCTGTTCATTGATCTATTAGTATCCTATAAAGGATACTAATCCTTTGATGGTTATATATGTTGTAAATATCTTCCCCTCTCTGTGGTTCTTTTCATTAGTTTCACACTGACATTTGATGAACAGGAGTTCTTAATTTTCATGTAGTCGACCTCATCAATTTTCTCCTTTGTGACTAGTGCTTTCAATAACGGACATGTGGACACGGAGGGGGAAGGGGAGGGTGGAATGAATTGGGAGATTAGGTCTGACATAAATACACTACCATGTGTAAAGTAGATAGCCAGTGCGAACCTGCTGTATAGCACAGGGAGCTCAGCTCGGTGCTCTGTGATGACCTAGATGGGGGGGAGGGGTAGGTCCAAGAGGGAGGGGATATAGGTATACATAGAGCTGATCCACTTCATTGTACAGCAGAAACTAACACAACATTGTAAAGCAGTTATACTCCAATTTAAAAAAAAAAGTTCTTCCCTAAGATCATGAAGATGTGTTCCTGTATACTCTTCTAAATACTAGGAGTTTTACCTTTCATATTTGTGTTTAACCTATCTGGAAATTTTTTTTTTATATAATGAACAAGAGATCTAATTTTATTTTTTGCATATGGATAGCCAATTATGCCAGCACCTTTTATTAAAAATTCCATTGTTTCCCCACTGATGAAATTCCTCCTCTGGTATCAATCTTATCCATATATGTATGAGTTCTTTCCGGACTCCCTATTCTATCCACTGGTCTACAATACCACACTGTTGTAATTCTGTAGCTTTATGATCTGCCTTGATGTCTGGAAGAGCAAGTCCTCTCACCATATTATCTGTAAGAGAGTTTTGGCTCTACCTGTCTTGGATATTCTACATAAATTTTAGAAGTGGCTTATCAATTTCCCTAAAAAGTGTTCATTCAATTAATCTATTTGACTCTTCCTAAATCAGTATCACACTGTTTTAGTTATTGTAGCTCTTTTGTATGTTTTGATATCTGTAGGGCAAGCTGCCTTCATTCTTCTAAAATTCATTTAGATATTCTTATACTTTTGTTCTTTTAGAAGTACTGAGAATTAGTTTATCAAGTTCCATGAAAATTATCTTTGGATTCTTTTTTTTTTTTTTTTGCGGTACGCAGGCCTCTTACTATTGTGGCCTCTCCCATTGCGGAGCACAGGCTCCAGACGCGCAGGCTCAGCAGCCATGGCTCACGGGTCCAGCTGCTCCGCGGCACGTGTGATCTTCCCAGACCGGGGCACGAACCCGCGTCCGCTGTATCGGCAGGTGGACTCTCAACCACTGCGCCACCAGGGAAGCCCCTGGATTCTTTTTTAATAATTGCATTGAATTTGTAGATTTATTTTGCAAGAATTGATACTTGATAATGTAATCTTCCCATCCAGATTCTTTTTTACATCCATTACTAAAGTTTTATGGATTTTGTTATATAGGTCTTGCACATTAATAGTATAAGTGTATTTCTAGGTATATTAAAGCACTTATTTTCACTGTAAATTAGATTTTGTATAGACTTTCTAGTAGATACTATGTATCAATTTCTTTTTATTCCTGTTATTGATTTGTCATTTATTACTATTAATAACTTTTTCATAAAATTTATTAGGATTTTGAGAAAGGTGGAAATAAATGTGTGTGCTCAGTCAGCCATCTTTTTTTTTTTTTTTTTTTTTTTTTTTTTTTTTTTTTTTTTTTTTTGTGGTATGCGGGCCTCTCACTGTTGTGGCCTCTCCCGTTGCGGAGCACAGGCTCCGGATGCGCAGGCTCAGCGGCCATGGCTCACGGGCCCAGCCGCTCCGCGGCATATGGGATCCTCCCAGACCGGGGCACGAACCCGTATCCCCTGCATCGGCAGGCGGACTCTCAACCACTGCGCCACCAGGGAGGCCCTCAGTCAGCCATCTTGAATCCAAAGCATGGACACAGCATTTTTGAGTGAATTTTGGATACAACTTTAAGATCCAGAAATGACAGGGGTAAGAGCATTCCAGGATTAGTAGATAGCATGAACAATCACATAGGGGTGGGAAAGTGTGTGGCATGTTTGAGGAATGAAGATTAATCTGGTTTAGGTCAAGTAAGGTATATGTAGAGAAGTAATGGAAGACTCTAAAGTAGAAGTTATGCTGTGGATGACCCTGAATGCCGAGCTAAGCAGTGGAAAATGGCATGTTCTGACATTCCCATATGGCTATTCTCTTCTACATAGTGTAGAGCTTTAGCTAATGTCTCTTTAGTGTAGAGACAGTAGCTAAACAAATATACATCAGGAATATATTATACAGTATACAATTAAATACATTCAATTGTGAAACACGCAGATATAATAACATAGCAGGATACGTAGGTATGAATAAGAGATTTCTCAAATTATCAAAACTCCCAGGTGTTATTTGCTTTCCAAAATCCATGTCAGACATACTAAATTTCAGCAATATGCCTACTCACCCTTCTAAATACTCCTACCTCCTCCTACTGATGCTCCCTACAATGAAAAACACATAAGCATGGAAGAGGGAGCTTTTAAAATTACCTTCTGATCCATTTCTAGGTTCTCTTTCTCCTCTCCCTGCTTCCTTGGAGGTCTTGGACATAGGTTTATCTTCTAAGTGAGTCCTTCATTAAGTTTCCTGGTTTCGAGAGTCCTGACTTTGAAGCAGCGAGTCTCTGGATCTCTGTATTGCAATGAGAACAGCCAAGGGCTTTCATTGTTTTGCTTCTGTTCTCCCCTCTCCACAGCCTAGCCCAAAATTGTCCTTTCAACCCACTACCCATAGATATTCAATTGTTATGCAGTAAATTATCAGAATTTACAACAATTTACTGTCCGTTGCCAACCAAACTTCGCAAATGAATGGGTCTCAAAAAAGTCAGCCTTAAATTGCTGATTCCTAAAGAGTTTCCAACATGAGATATAAAGATAAAATAGCAAAGCTGGTTTTCTTGTGTGGCTTTGAACTTACTCCATAGTCAGTACCTCCAACTCTTGCCCTCACACACAAATATACGTGTGTATGTGTGTGTGCATCCTTGCACGCATGTGTGTATGTATGTGTGTGCGGATTTCTTTCCAGGAAAATGACTTCCCAAATACTAGTTTGAATATATGTCATTACATTGTTGTTAAAAATAAGGTCTAGAGTTCAAAAATTATTCATTACATGTATTTGTGTATACATGTATATGTAAATATGAACAGAGAGGCAGCCATAGAATTTACAACATAAAAGGTACACCTAGCTTAGATGACAATTTTTAAAATTGAATATACATTTCCATGTCCATTAGTGATTGTATGAGCTGGTCTTAGTGGAGGAAGCTGCTGTATCACTTTCTAGTTAGCAAGAAAAGGCTATGTGAAGGAGGTGACATTTTATGAGGTCCTGTATATGCCAAACCAACCTACCTAAGCCATCCTTTGAGAGTGATTTATTAAATAGTTCTTTAAAAAAAAAAAAAAAAGAAGGTTAACTAGTTCTTAACGCTCTTTGTGAGGTAATGAGCAGTCTGGGAATGCCTAACTCACTTGACAGAGTTTGAACTAATATCTAACTCACCTTTCCGTCACTGTCAGCAGGACCAGAACAGTTTGTTTTTTAAGAAGGAAAGTGGAGAGAGTTTATCAGCAATGTTTACATGGTTAGTCACATAACATTGGAAGTTGGAATGTTTGACAATATAGCAAATATGGGCGGGTAAACAGTGGACAATAATTGTCCCATTGATTCTCAAGTGCAGTGTAGCCCCAGGAAGACCCTGAAATGCAGGTCTATTCCTGAAATCCAGTTCAGCATGGTATGGGCAGTCTAGCTGACCTATTGAACACAGGTGGTCTGGAGGTCACTGAAAAACTGGGTCAATTCTATCTTCTCCAGTGACTCAAGATATGCTTTAGGGAGGGCCAAGATGGCATTGCAGATCCTGAATTAAACAGATAATCTCAGATCCAAACGGTGCCTAAATAGAGCACTCTGGAATTATTATTTCAGTAGACAGCTGCCTAGAGTGGGCATGACTGGTGCTTGGTTACCCCTGAGATTAGTTTGGGTTTTTTTTAATAAGTTTATTTATTTTTGGCTGCAATGGATCTTCGTTGCTGCACGCGGGCTTTCTCTAGTTGCAGCGAGCGGGTCTACTCTTTGTAGTGGTGTGTGGGCTTCTCATTGCAGTGGCTTCTCTTGCTGCAGAGCATGGGCTCTGGGCGTGCCAGCTTCAGAAGTGTGGCACACGGGCTCAGTAGTGCAGGCTCAGTAGTTGTGGCGCATGGGCTTAGTTGCTCCGCAGCATGTGGGATCTTCCCGGACCAGGGATTGATTCGTGTCCCCTGCATTAGGCGGGTGGATTCTTAACCACTGTGCCACGAGGCAAGTCCCATATGTCTTGATTACTGTAGCTTTGTAGTATAGTCTGAAGTCAGGGAGTCTAATTCCTCCAGCTCCTTTTTATTCCCTCAAGACTGCTTTGGCTATTCGGAGTCTTTTGTGTCTCCACACAAATTTTAAGATTTTTTGTTCTAGTTCTGTAAAAAATGCACTGGTAATTTGATAGGGATTGCATTGAATCTGTAGATTGCTTTGAGTAATATAGTCATTTTGACAATATTGATTCTTCCAATCCAAGAACATGGTATATCTCTCCATCTATTTGTGTCATCTTTGATTTCTTTCATCAGTGTCTTATAGTTTTCTGAGTACAGGTCTTTTACCTCCGTAGGTAGGTTTATTCCTAGGTATTTTATTTTTTTTGTTGCAATGGTGAATGGGATTGTTTCCTTAATTTCTCTTTCTGATCTTTCATTGTTAGTGTATAGGAATGCAAGAGATTTCTGTGCATTAATTTTGTATCCTACAACTTTACCAAATTCATTGATTAGCTCTAGTAGTTTTCTGGTGGCCTCTTTAGGATTCTCTATGTATAGTATCATGTCATCTGCAAACAGTGACAATTTTACTTCTTCCTTTGTTAGGTGGATTCTTAACCACTGCACCAGCAGGGAAGTCCCCTGAGATAAGTTTTTTCCAAAATAGAAGCTTATCCCATAAAACTTCTCTGTGGCTTCCTTTCCTCAAAAGTAAACAAGGGAATTGTGACTGGCCTTTCCCAGTAGGAGTTCTTGAGAATCATTAGTCTTATAAGTTGGTCCATGAGAAGAGGGTTCCATTGGCAAGAAGTGTGGGAAGTGCTGAGCATTCTAACCCCTCTATGAGATTTGCAGGCACATTCAATTGTAATGGCTCCAAGAAACAGAGCCTCGAAGGAAGAGAAATCTACTGGTTTCTTTGGTTTCTCCTTGCATGTCTGAAAAGTATTCAACCATAGTACAATATATTTAAGTTAATTTTGTCCCACTGAATATACTTTGTGAATTCCGACATTAACATTTATCCAGTGTGGCAATTCCAGACCTGCCTTGGTCTAAACAAACCCTGAGGACTGGCACAGAAAAAAAACTGGTACCCAAGGCTGGGAAGAGAGGGTCAGTTTACCAACCTTCCCATCTCTGACCTGCATGTCATTTAATTGACAACTAAATGTCTTACTCTAGGAAATCCTTCCCTTGCTTTGGGACTCATTTTCCTTATCTGTAAAATGAGCAAGCTGTATGACCCGTTCGGCTCTGCGTTGCATGAAATATCTTCCTATGTGTGAGGTTCACTTTAGAACTTGACCTCACCACTGCCCCTTGGGCTGCTGAGTGACAGACACCACAGCTAATCTTCCATAAATAGATGTTCCATATCTTGGGTCTCAGGATGAATTTATAGCTGAAGACTGACACATAGTAACTTTCAAACAAGACCAATCTGATCTCCAAAAGAAAACATTTCACACTATTTAAAAACCATTATATTATACTATAAAGCAACGACATATTTTTAATTTAGTAAGTATGAATGACAGTCCTGATTTTTATTTAAAAATAATAATAAGTTTAAAACTAACCAATACTTACCAAGCAATTTCTCTGGACAGGTCAACACCCAAGAGGCATCTCAATGCACCTTGGCGTCATCCCAGGGGCCACTGGGGTTAATAATGACGTTTTACCTAAAAAATTTGTTTCCTTTTTTTTAATGAAATCAATAAAAGACATTTCAATGTGATTAGTACAGTTCTTGATTGGTTACAGGTGTGCCTCATTTAATCACCCCAGGAGCTTAACAGGTAGCAGAACCATTTCGTTTCTCTGTTATTTTGCTTAATTCTGAATGATGACAAAAGGGTCTAAACACCAGCTGATCTAAAAATGAACCTAAGGCTGCAGAGACTGAGAAGGACCAAAAGTAAAATGCAAATCTAATTTAGATGCCAAAGAAAATATGGCTTTCAGGGAAGAACATTTAAAGAAATACCTAAGTCATGGTATTTTCTGGGAGAAAAAGTAATAATAAGAAACTATGAGATAATAAGCTAGCAATGTGTTAATCTCAAGTGAGTATCCAAAACAAAATTCAAACCCCATTAGCAGTTTGGAACTGACTTCTGCTTCTTGAAATAAGAAAAGTATAATTCTACAGATTGGGAGTACGTAAAGAATAGTCCTACATGTAGGGAATAGGTAGAGAATATTAACTCTAAAATGTGCCATTCCCAGAGGCTAAATACCTGCCATCCTTAGCCAGCTAAAGGAATCCTTCCTCCTACCTCAGCTCAATTTCACCTTCCTGACTTTCTCTTTCTCCAGATGCACAAAATGAAAATAAACACTGAATTACAAGGCTGACTGTTGCTTTGCCATGCTGCCTAAAGGCCCAGACTGGGAGACTTATCAGAGACCATTTTTGGCATTCAGCTCAAGATTACCCCCAGGTGGTGTTTTATCAATGTACAGTCTGTCCCTTGCCCCTTTGGACATATTCCACCACTTCTAAAGCCATATCTGCATCTCTGTCCCTGAGGCTCTTTTCCTCAGCACTAAGGGAAGTTGTACTGCCCAGCAAGCTGCAGACCAGAAATGCCAAGGAATTAACACACCACCCCAGGTCACCAGCTACCACACTCCATAGTGCCTGTCAGGAGTTTTTGTACAAATACCCCATCTCCCTCCCACCTTGGTAGGAATAATTTTGAGGCGTGTGCTTTGCACTGATCCCAGTTTCTCTGAGGCTTAATAGTTCTGTCTTTCCTTCCCTGTATAACATGTCTTTCTTTACTGGAGTTGTTTGCGCTTCTTAAATAAAGTACTTTCATTTTAATCCATCTTCAGTGTCTGCACCTGGGAAAATCCACACTAAGACTCGTTATATCCAATGGCCATTTCACAATGAGGAAGGGAAGTTCTCAAAAACAGGTTATACTGCAAAGGGGCATGGTTGTCAAGGAAAATCTCACCTCCAACATGCTGAAGCTCTCCAAAGGCCACTCCAGTAAGCAAGTCATGATCTCTTATGATTGCCTCGCCTACGCCTTTGAGCTCCCCTAAAATGCTCTCCTCTATCTTCTCAGCTAATTTGTGTCTAAATCCTTCCTAGAAGCTACATCAAAATGTAACTATACCATTCTCTAGGATAGTTCCCAAAGTATGGTCCCAGGACCAGCAGCGTTAGGATCGCCTGGGAACTTGCTAAAAATGCAAATTCTTGTGCCCCTACTCCAGCCTATTGAATTAGATTCTCTTGGGTAGGGGCCCAGCATCGTTATTTTAACAAGCCCTCCAAGTGATTCTGATGCACGATGAAATGTGAGAACTACTGTTCTAGGAAGCATTTCCCGTCACCCACAGTCTGACTGTAAAAACCTCTAACTCCAGTTCTTACCCTCTTCCACATTTGTTCAAACTCTCAGCGCCACCTCGTAAACCTCTCTCATGATGACCTCTTTTCTCCTTCTCCATTGCCACTGCTTTAATTCAGCCCAATCCATACGTCTCACCTGAATTATCAATGCAGTCTCCCAACTGGTCTCCCTGAATCCGTGCCTCCCATCTATTCTCCATCAGCCCTTAGATGTATGTGTGTCTAAAATGCAAATGTGTTATGTCCCTCTAGTGCTTCAAATGCTTCCACTGCAGTCTGTCATCTAAAGGTAAGTTTAAGATGCTTAAGCTCTTCATGCAAGGCCATTTGTGCTTTGGCTCCTGCCTAACTTTTCCTGGACTTCAGACACACCAAAGTACCTACAGCACACCTCCCCTTTCACTTCCTCAGGTAGCACCTGAACCATCTCTATCACAGCTACATTCCTTAGGGCCTTAAAAACCCCACAAGTGCCCTCCTTAAACAAGCCATAGGCATGTAAAAAACAACCCTTCAAGACAATATCAAATTTTGGAGAGGATCAGTAGCCTAAAGCAACTCAGGCTGCAGGGGTGAAGAGAAAAGGAGGACAGAGGGGCCAAAGCTAGATTTTTCTCTACTTTTTCAGTTTTCCTCTGGGTAGGTCTTACCCCTCAGGGCCCAGTCAGGCCACTTGTTTTCAAGCCCATTCTGCATTCACTATCTTTGGCTCTAGGATTTATTGTGTCCCTAAACTCTTTGAGATGAATTCCTCCTCCGTAAACTAGAGATAAATGCTTGCCTGTGTATCACATGGGGCTGGATGAGGCTCAAATGAGAAAACAATTATAACAAGCTTTGAAAGCTCTGAGGTATAGATACAAGACAAAAGTAAGGTATTGCTGTTAAATAACCGAAACAATTACACTAGTCAACATTTAGTGAGCACTAATTATTTGCCAGGCCTAATCTGACTGTAAAATGCATCATTTTATTTAATCCTTTTAAAGCTCCATGAGTAAAATACTATGATAATCCCATTTTACATAAGAGGAAACTTAAGAGGCAGCAGAAATTGCAAACAACCTGCCCAACATTACTTAGAAGTAATGGAGCCAGGATTCAAACCCAGGTAGTGTCACTCCAGAGCCCAAGTTCTTAACCCCTGTGTGCTACTGCCTCACGAGCATGTCTGTGACTGTGGGGATGTGACATTATCCAAAGGACCTGACATATTCTAGGGTAGGCCAGTTGAGCTCACTGTACAGGGGTCCATCTATTGCTCTATCGTCCATCCATCCATCCACCTGCTCACTGGTCATCCATTCATTGTCCTCCATTGGTGGCCAGAGCAGTGAAGAGTCTTGTCCCTGAGGTTGGAGCACCTGAGTGCAAAGATACTAACAGTGTGACCTTGAGCAAGTAACCTACCTGCTTTGTACCTTGGGTTCCTTTCCTGTAAAATGAGGAAGACATCTGTATTGGCCTCATAAAATTTTCTGCAGATTGAGAGAATTTCTGTAAAAAGGTGAGCACAGTGCCTAATACATGGTGAGTGTTCAATAAATGTTGGTTCTTATTATTATCATTTCTCTGGGGGCAGTAGCAATGTGGTGAGGTAAAGCAATATTCTCTACCAAACTGTGAAGAATATATTATAGGAGCCATCACAATGTCTCTGGAGAATGCTTGCCGCACTTAGAAAACTGTCTTGAGCCCTTGAGCTGTCTTTGGGTCATCAGACAAGAGCAAACAGGCTCAAGACCTGGGGTCAACACAGTGTTGAATGCGGAGCTCACTGCTGCAAATAGCAACCACCTGTGGGCTGGACAGAATGTGTCCACCCTCTGGCAAGGAGTCAGGGGCATCACCCTCTGGCAAGGAGTCAGGGGCATGAGGGTGTGAGGAAAACTAAACCAGAGCAAGGGCAGTGTGTGTGGGCTCAGTGGGCAGAAGGGAAGGAACTAAGTACATTTCAATAAAAAATGGCTTCTTTTCAAGGGGAGCTGTGCTATCTGTGAGGCCCAGCCTCATTTTCACAAAGGGCCTCAAGAGGAGGCCTCTGAAGTTAAGTCTAGTGAGGTTACACAATAGCTGACCAAGATAAACTGACAGGATTAAAATAAGTTGCCGTTCATCAGGGAACTTAAAACTTGGATCCCACCTCCTAGAGTACACTGTAAATTAAGATTTTTAAGTAAGTTCTGCAATCATCTCATGAATAACATAATTATATTGCGCTCTGTGTTTGTTTTATAAGTTAATTTGTTGATTGAAAACATTTAAGTATCCCATAATATTTATAATCTTGCAATCCTGATACAAAATTTTTTCAAGAGTTGTTTTTTAATAGATTATGAGTCTCCAAAGACAAAGTGGAACAGGCCAGGCACTGAGTCTCCAGAAGCTTTACATTAACTTTTACAAAATGAACATCAGGATGTGATGGGTGGAATTGTATCCCCCCACCCCCGCCCCAAAAAGGTACATTGAAGTTCTAAATCCCCAGGATCTGAGAATGTGACCTCATGTGGAAATAGGGTTGTTGAAGATGTAATTAGTGAAGATGAGGTCATACTGGAGTAGCATAGGCCCTTAAACAGTATGACTGGTGTCTTCACAAAAAGACGAGAAGCACAGAGGAGGCTGTCATGTGCAGAGACAGAGACACAAAGGAGATGGCCACATGAAGATGGAGGCGGAGATTGGAGTGATGCATCTACAAGCCAAGGAACCAAAGATTACCTGCAAATACCAGCAGCAAGAAAAGGCAAGTTTGGATTCTCCCCTATAGCTTTCAGAGGGAGCATGGTCCTGCCAACACCTTGATTTCAGACTTCCAGCCTCCAGAACAGTAAGACGGTAAATTTCTATTATTTCAAGCCACTCAGTTTGTGGTACTTTCTTACAATAACTCTAGGAAACTATTACACAAGGTTACATCTTCCCTCTATTTTCACAGCCCCTGTTAGATGGTCCAGGCATCTGTTAGAAGAGGATCCCATGTGTTGCCTTATGTTTGCCTTATCTTACTGGGCTATAAGCAGGAGTGGTGGTGTTTACTCATCTATAACTCAGCACATAATAGTTGCTCGATAAATGCACGTTTGACTGAACGAATGAATCTCAAAGAACCTCTGGGATTCACCTTGGCTGCTGGTCCACCTTCAGCCTCCAGCCCTTGAATAGTGAACTATTTTCCAACTTAATAGGTATACAAAGGTGCTAGGTGTGAGAAACCAGGGCAGCAGCAAATGGCCCTGGAGGACATTGTGGGATCTGAAACACTGAGTTGGTCACACAGCGTTGACCTCAGATCTGCCCCTTACCTCTGAGTAGCCTTCAGTCACACACTTTTGGATCTTTTAAAAAGTAAGTTATTGCCTTACTGATTTGCCTGGGAAACAACTCCTTGAAACTAAAAATGAGTATCACTTCAATGTCCAGTGTACATGTGGGAGATATTAGCTGTAATTCAGTGTTTCTCCTTCTCCATATATAACACACACACATGTGAACACACACACATACACAAGTACATGTGTGTGTAGGTGTGTGTATAAATTTCTGATGTTGGTGTCAACAGTCTTTGAGTTGATATTCAATGACTTTTACAATTAGGCTACTGTAATGATTACTACACAACCATTGGTTGAAAATAATCATGTTATCATTAAACATGTCAGTTCTGGAAAGATGAAATACGTAACAAAAGGAAAAGAAATGGTAAAACAAAAATCAATTCATTAAAGGTTATGTGTTTTCAGAAGTATTGGACATTTTAAATTCTTCAAAATGTATAACTTCAAAGATACCCAATTTATACCTCACTAGAAAAAGTTGTATCTTGTTATTTACCCCTAGGTGCAAACTGAGTTATTTCTAACAGAACCATCATGACTTGAACACTGGAACCATCCAGTCAACCTCAGTAGTTGCCCAGAGGATCAGATGGAAAAGAGAACGACTACGTGCTTACCATCTGTTTCCCATATGCCTGAGAAAAGATCCAGAAAATCCAAATTCTCAGGGCAATGGCCTTCAAATCAGTCACCAGAGAGAGAAATGCTTCCTGCTGCTGGCTAAACTGACCACACTGCAATAAATACACCTCATGTTCAATGGTCAGAATCTTGATTGTCTTGTACAGTGGTATAAACGGTATCAGAAAACCAAGAGAACTCTGACCCATCTAGGTGCACACCTACTCACACAGGTGTTTTAGATGTGACACTTGGTTACCACGGGCCTTCCTTTCTCTGAATCGACACTCTGGCCTGTCTACCTGCCAAGCAGTGTGAATTTCAATAGTTTGCTAGAGGGTTAAAGAGACTGTGGCTTTTAAACTGAGATATGTTAAATACTTAAAAAACAGCTTTTTTTTTTTTTTAATCTTTTGGCCATGCCACCCAGACTGTGGGATCTTATTCCCCCACCAGGGATCGAACCCACACCCCCTGCATTAGAAGTTCGGAGTCTTAACAACTGGACAGCCAGGGAAGTCCCTGAAAATCACCTGAGAACACTTTTTTTTTTTTTAACATTTAAAAATACTCTTCCTGACCGTGGTCTTTTGACCATGGTCTTTGGGGCCCTGGGTGGCTGGAAGGAGTTTTCTTGGGGTTACCCTAGGAATAGCTGACAGTAGAATTTCTCCATTTTCCCCCCTCCTTTACATGTTGGAATTTTGCTCCTGATAAACAAGGCAGAATTTGGTTTTTCATTTTAATGCATTATAGTAGCTACTCAGTAAATATTTATTGAATGTTCCAATAGATTCAAAATATATGTGCTTAGTGAATTTTGTATTAACAGATGCTAAATGATGTCACTGCTTATGAATGCAAGCCAGACTAAAAAGACCTAGTCAACAAAAGCTGTAGGAATGACACACGGGTGACAACTTTCCTCTTGGTACTGCCTTATGGGTATTTCATGCAGCATGGGCTAGTCCTCTTGGGGAAGAGAGGAAACTCAGAGGTGTTGAGGTCCTTTCATGACTTTTAACAGCTTCATGCAAACAGAGAAACCAAGCTAAAAAGCAATCAAACTCCTCAATCCAATGTGGCTGAAACCACAGAGGTCCCTGAGGCTGTTTGGGAGATATGAGGACCCCAAAGAGATCTGGGTCAATACAAAGTTCCTATCAACACTAGCTCAATAGATTCCCTCTCTTTAAATAATTTATTTATTTTTATTTTTATTTTTTTTAATTAATTGGATCCCTCTTTGAGATCCACCCTCAGCAATGCCCAGAGGCCAGATGTGCTCTGGATGGCATCTCCCTTTTGTGCTAGCAGGACAACAGGAAGGCATGCCAACCCGAGCCCTAGTGAAAGCCTTCAAGGCTGAGGTCCTGAACGTTTCCTCTGTTTTTTGGCCACATAGGTTCCTGAACTTGCCACCATGCCTTTTACAATTTTCAAAAATCAAAATATGCAGCACTTTTATTAGAGCTATTCTTAACATGCGAATGTATACACATGTACACACACACACACAGACACATACAACCAGGGCATATAATTAGTGCAGATGATATACATAGGCTCATGAACGAAGCTTGTGCTGGAGACATTGCTGGACCAGCAAGTACGACTCTGCCCCACCAAAGCATTCATCCAGTGAATATTTATTGAGTGCCAATTAATGTGCCAGGAATGGTGATGTGGATATGGTGATGACTGAAAAGGACAAAGTCTCTATCCTCCTGAATTTACATACCAGTGAGGAAGACAGATAGTACACAGGGGGACAGATCAAAGTTCTGAGAGGAGAGGGAAGGGCGGCGAGGCAAGCTTGTCAGGAGAGCCACGGAAGCTCTGTGATACGGTGAAGTTGGAGCACAGGCCTCAATGAAACGAGAGTGAGCCATGTGAGTGTCTGAGGGAGACCATTCTGGGCAGAAGAAACAGCAAATATAACGGCCCTGAGGGAGGGATATGCCTGACCTATTTAAGCAAAAGCCAAGCCAAGGAGGCTGGAAGGGATTGATGGAGGAGATTAGCAGGGAACCCTTCAGGAACACATCAGAGTCAGATCCCATCGGCCTTGATCATGCTTTTGGAAGGTTATGAGTCAGGGAGTGACAGCCACGTGCACTGTGGTCCCCATTGATAATCCTGGAAAGGGCGTTAGTTCTGATGATTGGGTGTCTTGCACAGACTTTTCAGAGGTGGCCAGAGGGCCACCATTCCTTGCAGAGGGTAAGTTCCAATCCCAGGCTCTTGGGGCTAATTCAGGAGTGGGCATCATTCTGCCCACTGTTTCTCTCCTTCCTCCTTCTCCCCCCCTCAGGAGCTGTCCCTCCTCAATAGACTTCTAGGAAAGGTAAACTGGGGAGAGGAGACAAAATGCAAAACACGAGTCTTTCAACTTGGTCCAAGTGTAGGTAAGGAAGGGTGAACCGACAGCTGATCTGAGGTCTGGGAAGTAGCTGATCCGTGTCCATCATTAGTATCTGCCCTTTTTTGCTTTAGATTCATGAATCCAGTCCCAGACTGGCTCTTTTTACTCATTTATCAGTTTATTTATTTATTTATTTATTTATTTATTTATTTATTTATTTTTATTTTATTTTTTTTGCGGTACACGGGCCTCTCACTGCCGTGGCCTCTCCCGCTGCGGAGCACAGGCTCCGGACGCGCAGGCTCAGCGGCCATGGCTCACGGGCCCAGCCGCGCCGCGGCATGCGGGATCCTCCCGGACCGGGGCACGAACCTGTGTCCCCTGCATCGGCAGGCAGACTCTCAACCACTGCGTCACCAGGGAAGCCCTATCAGTTTATTTTATTCTGTTATTTCTTTTCTTTGTTTTAGAGGGCTTGAACTTGCCCCTCTGGAGAGTAGATGTCCACATGCATCAGCCCATGCAGCCACGCCCCCGGGAGATACCGAGGCCAGGAAAGCAATGGTTTTACTTCTTTGCTTTCAAAAGGTTGTATTGAAATAAAGACCGAAGATAATATGGGAACAATTTCTGCACAGCACATAATTATTCGGCTTAGCAAATATTTTAAAAATAAGCTAGGAGGGCTTCCCTGGTGACGCAGTGGTTGAGAGTCCGCCTGCCGATGCAGGGGACACGCATTCGTGCCCCGGTCCGGGAGGATCCCACATGCCGCGGAGCGGCTGGGCCCGTGAGCCATGGCCGCTGGGCCTGCGCGTCCGGAGCCTGTGGTCCGCAGCGGGAGAGGCCACGGCAGTGAGAGGCCCGTGTACCACAAAAATAAATAAATAAATAAGCTAGGAGACAAAGTATAGGCCCTGCCATTGACTGCCCCTGTGTTCTCACAGAGGAGAAAATACAAGGGAAAAGGGAAAGGTGGGATGTGATGGGGCTTCTCTCTTCATTCTAAATAGTGAACTCAGAGTTTGAAAATACAAGATGAACAGGAAGCCATTCTCTTGCCAGCCTCCTGCCTTCACTCATCAACTTCACAATTTCGCCAAGGAGCCCTAGCATGCCCACTTCCCTGGCCCACCTCCCTCCCCAGCCTCCCTCTCTCACCTCCAGCACCTCTCACCTCTCAGCACCACTGGAGATGGGAGGGAGCTGGGAGAAGCAGGTTTTCCCTGTTACACATGGACTGAACAGCTCTGAGAACCAAAATAGAATGAAAGTCCCCACGCCTGGAGTGAGATCCAATCTCCTGCATTGGCCTGCTTCCTGCCCCTCCAGGCTCACTTCTCCCCAGAGTGGACTCCAATCCCCTTGGCCTTCTTACTGGGAGCTCCAGGCTTCAGACCTGCTGTGGCCCCTGCCTGGAACATTCTTCCCCCAAATAGTCACTGGGCTCCCTTCCTCCCATCATCAAGCTGCTGCCCAAATAGCACTTCCTTCCACTGTGTGCCGGCCAGCGCCTGCCAGCCCGGCCACTCTCCATCACATTGCCTTGCTTTATTGTCCCTCGTGGTGCTCATCACCAACTAGCCATCACCATGTATTTGTCTATTCATTATCTGTCTCCCTCCCCGGGACACAGGCACCTCGAGAGCAGGGACCTCGGGAGTTGCTCCTGGCTGTGAAATTGTTCCTGGTGTGTGAAAGGTACACGACAAACTTGAATGAGTGAGAACAGGATTAGAATTTTTGTGAGTATAATACACTAGAAATTACTTCCCAGTTTATGGCATTCATTTTAGAAATGAGAAAAATGAGGCCCACCCAGAGAGGTCAATTGACTTGCCCGAGGTTACACAGCCAGTTAGCAGCAGAACCTGGGGCTAAAAGTCGAGGGGTCCTGATTCTCCTGGGCCAATGTTCATCCTACCAAACCCAGCTGCCCTTGATTCATTTATCTCTCTCTCTCTCTCTCTCCTTCTTTTCCTTATAATGAACCACAAAGGAAATCTCAAGTTAATGATATTCATTAAGTTATTTCCTGCCTTAACATTTTGAGCCAAGAAAGGAAGGAAGTTTAGAGCTACTGAGTAAACATCGGTGCTAAGGCCTGCAAGGCAGGGATTCCTACCAAATTTGATAGATGAGGACACTGGCCATCAGAGAAGGTAAGGAAGATGGCTATTTAGCTGCAGCGCTGACACCAGAGCCCTCTCTCCTGTGTGTGTGGCTGGGCTCCCACATCAAACAGCCAGCATCAGACTCTGTGTCTCCTTTCGAGTATCCCTGTCACTGTGATGCCTGTGGAGCTGTGGTAAGCTGTAGCCTCTCCGATTCTTAATGAGCCACTGAGCTGTCCCTCATCAGCTTTGTGGCAGCAGCCCTACCTTTGATTCAGGGCTCAGGGTATGTGTGTTGGGGGTGGAGGAGGGGGTGTGGGCAGAGAGGTATTTCCTGGAATGATAGCTCATCTGGATGCCCATCCTCTGAGGGTTCCATGGACTGAGGTAAACTTGAAGACAGTCACCTTTCCCAGGAGTCACTCTCATCCTCCTTCATGCGTTAACTCACAGGCAACACAAAGAGCAGTTGGATGTTCTGAGCTAGAAAGCACTAGGCAAAACCACCTTTGAAAGTAACAAGCCCAGCTAGCACTGAGCAAACGTAGGCTCGGACGTGCATGTTCAAGCACCAGAGTGAACCAGCCGGTCCTGGAGTAGTGATCTGACTCGGTCTTCTCTTCTTCCTCCCCTCAATGCCACAGACATACACACACACACACTCTCTCTCTCACACACACACAGAGTTTTAGTTTGTGTTCAGAGGTAGGCAACCTCAGAGTTGGAACTTGGAAACACAGTCATAGGTTAATATTATGTGGAAGAGGAATTAGACAGAATCCCTGAGCAGCTCCAAATGGCAGAATGCGGCTCAGTGGAGGGCGAGGGGGTCACAGAGAGGTAGACCAGGGGCCGACATCGACAGAGACAGTCGTAGAACTAGAGCTGTCTGACGAAGGAGCAGCCTGCGTGGTGAGGCAATAGTTGCTGTAACTCAAAGGGCGTGGAAGACGGCTGTACAACCTCTGATTAGGAATGCTGGGGGGCCCTCAGCATCCCACAGTCCTTCCAACTCTACGACTCTAAGAGAACTTGAAATAGGTTGCTTACTGTCAACTTTCGTCGAATCATTTGCCGGATCATCATTTCCTAAAGTCACTGTGGCTCACACATGGTTCATAAGCAAAGCTTTTATCTTCATACCCCAAATGCGTTGTTTGAATCTGTAAGAAAGGAGATAAATTTATAAACAGGGGGTTCATTTTTTGCCTTTCACTTACATGTATTTCTCATATTTTAACTCTCTCCTGTGATATATTTAAAAAGAACATCACTACAGATAGTATGCTTGGACGGCACAGTCAAAATGTCCTCAAAACCCAGGGAGTCAAAATTGATGTCCTGCTCTCTGAACCAGCCAGATAAATCCTCCTATTAGCCTAGAAATCTCTGCTCAGCACCCCAGACTCAGCTTACACCTGTCTGGGGCGACAGAGAGAACTCACTAACCTTCTTCTTAAACAAGTAGGGAAATATTGTCCATTTCTATTGTGAACCTGCCGTGTGACCTTGGGAAAGTTACTAGCTTCTCCAAGACTCGGTTTCCTCATGTGAGATGTAGAGATTACAACAGTACCTAGCATACAGAGTTATTGTTAGCATTAAATTAAATAATACATGTAATATACTTTTTGCAATACAGGACACATGGTAAAAAAAAAAAGGTTAGCTACTATTATTATCCTTAACTTCATTGAACTTTATTAGAAATTACTATAAAGAAAGTGTGTGTGTGTATATATATATATACACACACACACACACACACACATATATATATACATACACAATGAAACTACAACTCAGTCATAAAAAAGAATGAAATTTTGCCATTTGCAACAACACGGATGGACTTGGAGGGTATTATGCTAAGTGAAATAAGTTAAACAGAGAAAGACAAATACTGTATGATATCACTTATGTGTGGAATCTAAAAAATAAAACAAACGAGTGAGTATAATAAAAAAGGAAACAGACTCACAGCTATAAAGAACAAACCAGTGGTTACCAGTGGGAAGAGGGAAAGGGGGAAGGGCAAGATAGGAGTAGGGGATTAAGAGGTACCAACTACTATGCAAAAGTAAATAAGTACAAGGGGGACTTCCCTGGTGGTCCAGTGGTTAAGTCTCTGAGCTTCCACTGCAGGGGGCACGGGTTTGATCCCTGGTTGGGGAAATAAGATCCCACATGCTGCATGGTGTGGCCAAAAAAAAAAAAAAAAGGCTACAAGGATATATTGTACAACACAGGTAACAGAGCCAATATTTTATAATAACTAAAAATGGAGCATAACCTTTAAAAATTGTGAATCACTATATTGTACACCTGTAACATGTAATATTATACATCAACTATACTTTAATAAAAAGAATTTTTTTAAAGAAAAATACTAAAGAATTATGCCCTAAAAATCTCTTTCATGTAAAACAAGTCTGAAGATAAGCAGTCTTGGGCTAGTATGCAGCTTCCAAGCATTATTAATGACCCAGTCTCCTCCTTTTTTCTCTAGAAATTTTAGCATGTGATACCCATTCTCAAATCACCTCCTGGTCCAAGATGGTTGCTAGAGCTCAAGCCACTTCATCTGCATTCCAAGTAGCAGGAAAAAAAGGGGAAAGATAAACATGCACTTTCCTAGAGTCCCCCAGAACATTTCTGCTTGTATCAATATTTTATAGGCTGGAACTCATCCACATGTTCACACTTAACTGCAAAGGAACTTGGAAAAGGTAATCTCTAATTCTGAGCAGTAAGAAGCTCAGCTAAAAATCAGGGTTAGATTACTAAGGAGAAGAAGAAAAGATATCAGAGTAAGTAACTAGCAGTTTCTGCCAAAACCTCCAACCTCACTTTCCAGCCGAATCTGCTGGCCACTCACTTTCACTGGTCCTGTCTTTCAGAGGTTCACCTGCTCATTGTCTCCCAAATATTGCTCTTGTGTGCCCTTGTGCATAATTCCTCCTGGCTTGGAGCACATCCCAGCTTCACTTCACTACTCTGAGGCCTCCTTTTTCAAGGCTCCTGTCAGGGCTCTCCCCATCCAGAGCATCCTGATGCCATTTTCCACTGTAATTCAGAAAATGCCACCCCTGTGTTTTACCTTGTTATCTGAAATTTACCTCTGCAATGACCATGTGAGTCTGTCTGTTAGGCATAGGGCCGATTTTATTTTTAATCAAGTTCCTGGCAAAGTTAAGTTTCTTACTTACTGTAAATATTCAATATATATTTGTTTCTGTTATCAATGACAGTGATAGACAAGATCTGGACTCAGAGTTTAAAAGTTTGAGGAATTATTCCAGCTGGTCAAATTCCCTTTGCTCCTGTGAGTAGATTCATGAAACTAACGCTCCTTGGAGTTAGTTTCCAAAGAAAGATAGAGAAGATTTAGGGAGTGGCAAAATTTATATAAAATTCACAGGGGACATTTTTTAAAGTCTTTATAAGCCCTTTTTATGGATAAAGTCAAGGTTTCCTGGATAGTTTCTGGTCTCTGTTTAACTTTGCAAAGGTTACTGAAGCTCTTAGAGTTTCATTAGACAATCTAATGAAGTCTGACCCTCCCATTACACAGATGGGCAAAGTGAGATAAACTAAGCCTAGAGATAAAATGTCTTGGCCCAGGTAGTGCCAGAACTAGGGGACTGTTTCCAGATATGCTCCAGATCCCTTACCACTAAGCCACAGCACAATGACGGAGGATCTTTGTTTCCATTTCTAAAGAAATGAGATGATTAATCACTCTGCTGTACCCATCGCTCTCCTCTAGACTGTCAGCAGCCCAGATTCAGACTCTCCAATCAATTGAGGAATGCCAGTTCCAAGGAATTTACATGCTAAACAAATCCAGACTTCTGAAGGCCTTAATTTAGAAATGGGGATTCCAAATCTTATCCTATCCTCCCTTTCCAGCCTTTTGGTCTCTATGGAGCATTCCCAATATCTAAGCAGACAAGCCATTTTATTGCCATGTCATATTTACAGTTTAGAACTTGCTGTTGTGCTGTGTTTTCTTTTCTCAGATCTAGTCCGCAGACTAAATAGGAAGGTGACATCAGACAGTTGGGCAAACACAGCTGTCGGAAGGTGCCCCAAGCACTCTGGGAAAGCAGTTGGTCCCCCTCCAGTAACATCCAGGGGCAGGCTGGCACTGAAAGGTCATTGACTACCAAATAGCAAGCTCACTCTGAGGCGTCTGAGATGTGACGGTTGTTTGGAGTACACTAATGCTGATTTTACTCAAGAGTTTGTTGTTTTTCAGGGCAACCATGGATTATTATGACTACTAACATTTGCTGTTTATTTCGTTCTGGCTGATCAACAGATGGTCCCACAACAGCCCTTGGAGGCCTCACACAAACCCACTCCTCGTTCCCCACCTGGGCCACGGAGGTGCTGGGACCTTCGAGGGCAGAGGAGGTGTGGAGTGGGGGAGGGGAGTATTGGCCATAAGCCCGAGTCGCACATTTCCAACCTCTTTTATTTCCAGAGAGCCACATGAGCATAAATTGCAGCCAAGACAGTGAAGTCTCCTACAGTAAATGCAAGTAACTACAGACAATAAGAACTCAAAAAGGCTCATTCTAAAAGACTCCAAAAAATGACTCCAAGCAGATTCTTCATAGCACCATGGGTTTTACTGAAAAGTGGAAGGAACTTTAATATCTTCAAATCCAGTCTCCCTGTCCTCCACACAACAGTCCTGTCAGATAAATTTTAGTGCCTGTTTGAACCATTCCAAGGTCTGGGATTCCTCAATTTTGTGAGGCAGGTTTATTAGTAATGCCCCGCTTTGGTTCTGTAATTGTTCAATGGGAAATCTTTGAGTGGCAAGGACCCAGACTAGAGTAAGAAAGAGAAGTAAGAAAGAATCAAATTCTGCAGAGTTCTGTAACTTAAACAATACCATAAACAGAGTCAAAAGAAAACTGGTAAAAAAAAAATTGCGATACATACGAGAATGGGTTGAATTTCCCTAATATAAAAAAGCACTTGTATAGCAACTTGAAAAAGGAATCACATTTTAAAAATGAGAAAAGGCTATGAATAGGCAGTTCACAGGATAAAAAAGGACCAATAAGCAGATGAAGAGCTTTTATTGCACACATTAGAAAATTGCAAATTCAAGCAATAAAATGCCATTTTTCACCAGTGCTTGACTAACGTCAAATCATCTGACAATACCCAGAATAGGGGGAAACAAACACTGTCATACTGCTTGAAGAGCAATTTAGTTATGACTATTGAAATTTAAAATGAACACAGCCTTTGAAATTTAGTTCATAAGTATACTTTTTTAAGTACACAGAAATATTTTCAGCAATATTTGTAATAGAGGAATTTTTGCAATAGGAGAAAGTAAACAATTTAAATGCCCATTGATAAGAAATTGGGGTAATAAACTGAGGTGCATCTAACATGGAATACTCAGAGCTGTTAAATTGAATGAGGTAGCTCTACATGGGTAAATATAAAAAGATATCTAAGATATATTAAGTGAAAAGCACAAGGTGTAGAAATGCGTATATGAGCTTATGTAAGTAAAAAATCATATATGCTTGTATGTTCACAGAAATTTCTGCAAGAAGACACAAAGTATTAGCAGTAGTTACCATTTATTTGAAAATTAAAATATGCAAAGGCAATACTGTATTTTATCTCTGGATACATGCATATACAGCAAGTAGAAAATATACTGGAGCTCAGACATAATAATATAGTTTAAGAGGGAAAGAGAAATGAAACTGGCAAGGGCCCCTTAAGAACTTAAAAATACATTTTAATGTTTTGTTTCATTATAAGTATTTGAAGGGGAGAAAAAGAAATAAAAAAGAAGACTCATTTGACTCAAAACACCCGTTAACCTTTATAAAATCTCTTAAAATAATCAGTGAGACAATGATGACTCATTTTTTATTTTTAATGTGAAAGCCTGTAGCGAGTATGGATTAACATTTCCTTGGAGAAACTAGATCTACTTGGTAGAACATTCTTGTGCTAATCTTCTTTGTTTACCAGATTTTTCTATTAATATAGTCTGAAATGAACAGTTGTGTTTTCATGGCGTGTTTCTGTTTGTTGTCAAACACAGCTGATAATTTATCAAATTAGCAGCTTTCTTTGTGCTGGGGAAAGTCTTACCTTCCTCACCCCACTAAGGAAACCTCTCACCAAAATTATTGGACCTTTTGTAAATCATGGATCTCCAACAAAATATTACTGCCAGATATTTTTTGAAACTTGCAAAGAATGGGTCTTCATTTTCAGGAGACGTCAACATGTTAGAACTGTTCACTCTGGACTGTGGGCTGGGTTCTCAGATCTGCGCTGCTGAATTCTCAAATATCCATAAACGTGCTCCTGCTTACAGATCTCCACTGACGCCTTTGGGAACTCTCTGTGCAAAACGATTCAGAATCCACTACCCAGATTGCTCTGTAAGAGCGAAGAGGTGGGCTCAGTGACTTGGCACTAATTGCCCTATTGTCCCTCTGATTCAGGAACTCACAGTGACAAGAGATGATAATGGCATTGAGCGATGAAACGTAATGTGGGTGGGAGACATTTCTTGCTTTGGATACCAGTAAGTGGCTTACCTCTTTATACTACACACATTTTACTCTCAGAGTATTACAACTGAGTTTTAACTATACATAATGGATTTTTCTCCCAAGCACTGTGCCATGGATGCAGTGGTGAATATTATCTAGTGAGAGGCTCTCATCTAAAAGTCACTTTTTTAGGAGACAATTTCCTACCCAGAAAACTGGTTAAAACTCTTCAGGAGACAGCCTAATTGGCTGGTTCTAACTTCCTAACTGGAAGCATGCTGGCCACAAATTAGCCAAAGGAAGTTTTAATCATAAGAAAAAAAATCACCAAAAAAAAAAAATCAGCGTTACATACTCTGTTACCAACAAACCCCAGAAACAGTATGTTTCTGCAAGATCTCCAATGGTGTCTGCATGGATTCCATTCTGAGATACTCCGCTGGCAGAGACCTTTCCGACAAAGCCTGCTGTCCACTGTCCTCCCACTCATACAGCAAGCCTGTTGTTCTTCTGCTGTCCTCTCTGCACTCGCTCTGTGGCATCTGGAAGGCAAGGGCTTTTGCACAGATGTCCATCTTACTCCTCTTCCAGTGGCCTTACTCATCCATTAGGGCACGCTAGGTCTCCGTTTTTCCAGATGCTAGCGGGTGAATGAAGCCTCAGGTGTACTGTTGACTTGGCCAGTAGGTACATCTCCTCTCTGCAGCTCTCAAAATGAGCCTTTCTTCAGCTGAAGCTTTGCATTATTATCATGTAACAGTTACCACATATTAAGCCCTAGTATGCTCTAGACCTCACTGTCCAGTACAGGAGCCAAGAGTCACATGTGGCTACTGAGCACTTGAAATGTGGCTAGGTCAAATTGAGATGTGATGACAGTGTAAAATACACAATGGATTTTTAAGACTTAGTACAAAAAAATGTAAAATTTCTCATTAATAATTTTTATGTTGATTACGTGCTGGAATGATAAGATTTTGGATACACTGGGTAAATAAAATACACTATTAAAATTAATTTTACTGTTTCTTTTACATGTAGCCACTGAACAATTTAAAATTACATATGTGGCCCACATTATATTTCTATTGAATGGTGTTATTCTGGATGCATGTTCATTCATCCATCCATCCTTCAAATATTTATTGAGTGCCTATACTAGGGTTCAGGCACTAAAGCAGGTGCTAGATGCATGGTGGGGTTTGTGAAGTACTCAAAGCCTTTGCCCTCATGGAGACAGATAGTAAATAAGAAAGCAAAAAGATGAATAATCACAAAACTGGGTAAGTGTGATGAAGAAACAGCCAGAGTTTCACAATAGATAATAGCAAGGGTCAGAGGGTGAGACCTATTTACCTAGAGTTTACCTAGAGTGGCCAGGGAAGATCACACCAAGAAGGTGACACTGGTGTTGAGACCTGAGTGGGATGAGCCAGACACGTGAAGAAGAGGAGGAGGAGGAGTTCAGAAGACAGAAGGGTGTGTACGGACCCTGAGGGTCCTGGAGCACTGTTGGTGAAGGGGACCATTGGACACCACACGGCTCATGGAAACATGCAGGCCTAATAGGTCAAGATAAGGAGTTTGGATTTTATCCAGTGGGAAGCCAAAGAAAAGATTTAAGTAGGGTGGTGGCTTGATCCATTTTATGCTTAAAATACCTTCTTTTGGCAATTGTATGAAGAATGGATTGGAAGTGACAATGGAAGATGCTGTACGTTTAAGAGGCACTTGTAGTAGTCCAAGTTAGAGGGGGTGGTAGCTTATTCTAAGGTGGTGGCAGTACAAAGTACTCAGTGTATTTCACTTGTCCCCAAGTCCTCCAGGTTTTTGGGCTCAAAGGGATGCAAAGACTACAAAATGCAAATAAATGGATAACTAGGAGAGTCCAGCTCCCTTCCTAATATTTCTGAGGAGTGCCAGAGAGGAAGTTACATTTTCCTGGTGGTTCTTCTCACCACTTGCTCCCAGTCCCTAGACGCAACTCTTGATTCCCTATCGACATCCTGTGGCCTGCCCCAGCCTGCTCTGAACACGACCTTCCACTGATTCCTTAAGGCAGCGTTAATACAAATCTAAGGAAGCTGCAAAGCTTCACTGAAGACACAGAAAGGGTAACAAGAAACTGGAGCACCAAAGAAAAAGCAGCCGTCACTTTATTATCTACTATGCCTGTTGGGAAGAGCACTCTGGGCTTATTCCCCCATTGCTTTTTCCTCTAGTTCCAGGGTCCAAACTGCTTTCCTTGGGTTTCAGGGAGAAAATTTGAAAGTCTCACTGCTTCTTTACTCAGAGCAAGCTACATTTATACCCACTATATCCCAACCTCTCTGATCCAGTTGGGTCTGTACTTTGCCTCTCAGAAGTAGGTGGCCCATCAATATGCTTTCCTAATCAAAAGGATATGTTTTCCTGTTGAGGACGTTTCATGTGGAAGCCTCTGAAATTAGGTTTTTAAATTACATTTTCTTTCCTCCACACTTGTATGATCTCATTTAATTCTCATTACAAAGTAGACATTATTCCGATTTTCTGAAGAAAAGTGAAGCTAAAAGAGGTGGCTCAGAGATTAATTTGCTCCAAATTACAATCAGTAAGGGATGCAGAGACGATTCAAAACTGAATCCAGCTAAAACCCTGGCTGGCCACCACCAGCCTATACCACCTCCCCTGCAGAGATGGGGCCCAAGGGCAAGGTCAGTTTTCTCCTCACAGCACCGCCACCTGCTTCCCTCCCTTTTGGAAATCCTTTTTGCCTAGATGTCTAGAAATTCAAGGACACATTTTGTAGAATCTGTGTGTCTTTCCTCAGTGAGTGGAGGAAACAAATTCCCAGAAATGGGCAGAGGGAGGTAAATATGTAGATAAGAGGGCAGTGAAGTCAAGAAATTAACACCTCATAGCCTTGACTGACTTTTTTTTTTTTAATTATGAAGCAAGGTTGTCTGCTGAGCTTGGGGAAAGGTAAGTAAGGAAAATGGTAGAGGAGAGCTGAGCTGTCCACTGAAGTGTTGCAATACCTCATGTGGGCGAGAAGGGGCACCTGCTGTGGGTGGAGTTAGGTGCTTCAGGAGACACTCTACAAAATGGGATTCCTGTCTGTTACTCGGCTATTAATGCACCCGTCATATCAGGGTAAAGGCAATTCCACTGTACTCTAAAAGACAAAAATCTCACCCTGACCAATGGAATGATATTTTAATACCAAGCACTTTGGAAAGTTCCTGGGGTTAGCAAGGGGTCCGGGGATTAGCTATTCAAAATTAGCTACATTGCCGTTTTGAATAGGAAGTCCTCTCAGAAATGCCTCTCATATCATATCCTACAGGCAACTGTGTCAGTCTGCTCTTCAACTCTGAGGCCTTCCCCTTTCCTAAAATTTTTCCTTGAGTCTAAAGAGGGCTCTTTTGAAAAGTACATTTTCATATTATCATGTCCCAGATTCTTGTTTAGAAGCAGGAGTTTTCTAATATAAATTCTCTTGAACCTCTCTTGAACTCTTCCCCAAATCCTCTGCATGGAGTTGTTGGGCCAGTGCCTGTCATAGACACCACGAGAATTGGACCACAGCCTTTGGGGGAAATGGCACCATTATCTTAAATGAGAGGAAAACTTTCCTTTTGGAGACTACCCCCAACATTGAATCTTGGCTTGGCTTTTGCAAAACCATACCCAAAACGTTTCATTTTAGACAACATTCACATTAGCATTGTTTGGCATTATTTTCATTCTCTCTCCTCTCCCTATACCTGTTGTCTTCATTTCTGTTGCATGTGAACTTGTTCTCACCATGAGACAGCTCAGCTGAGAACATTAATTCAAATAAACATGTCAATGTCACTCTAAAATAATGAGTCCCATGCTAGTACACTACGTTGACATATACCATTTAGGAAATGTTGTATTCTGGGGAGTAGGGGCAGAATATGGTTGTTGTGATTGAATAAATACATGTGTGTCCTTAGTTTAGCCTTATTTACAATAAAATCCAAAATTTCCCCCGTGGTTACAAGGCCATAGGTGGTATGACCTCTCACTATCTCAGACCTCATCTCCCATCCAAATCTTGTGGATTCTACATCCTACAAAATATTTTGAATGCGCAAGTTTTCGTTTGAATCTAAAGCCTCTTTAGCCACGTCTTTCGGCTCACCTTATCACAGCTCTGCAATGCAATCCACTTATACTGCACTACTTTTGTTCTCCTAATCATACTTTTATACCTCCTTATCTTTCACGTTTTCTCTGCCTAAAATCATTTTCCTCTTCTTCACTTAACTTTCACTCTTCTTTTAAGACACAGCTCAAATGCCACTCTCTCCCCAAAGCCTTCCTTGACCTGTCCCCCAGTCTGAGTTAACCGAGTTAAACGTATTCTTTACTGCCATACTGTAATTATTTGTCAACTTGTCCAAATGCCCTACATGACAGAGAGAATTGTTGTCTACCAAATCCCACTCATTGATTGTGATACTGTGGTGACCAGGAAGTGGCTCTCCAGCCAGGGACTGTATTTCCCAGCCTCCCTTGGATCTTTTGGTGGCCATGTGACCAGCTCTTGCCCATGGAATATGATCAGAAGTCAGGCATGCCACGTTTAGGGCTGAGGCCTTTAAGAAGCAGACATATCTCCTCCATGCTCTGTCCCCTTCTTCAGGCTTGATGCAGTTAACAGCAAGGCCTTGGGGATGGCAGAGTCACAAGACGGAAGGACCTGGCCATCAAACTGCAACACCTGCCTTGGACAATTATGGGAGAAATAAACAACTTCAAGGAATCTCTGACTTATTTTGTTGTAAAGAAAAGTTGTTAAGGAAAAAAAAAAAGTATTGGTTTACAGGTAAATAGGTAAATCTGCAGAAAATCAGCCAGTTGAATTCAGCAGCATCTGATCATTTTATGGGATTTTTGGTTCAACGGACTTATTTAGCTGGTTCCAGTATTTGAAGGAGGAAAGGATAAACGTCTGGACAACTAGAAAAACCTCTGAATACATGTTAAAGTTCAACTCAGAGCCGTTCTCTATCCACTTACTTTTCAGACAATACCTTAGAATTAATTTTAATACCATTTTTGTTGAGTGGACTGAGAATTCAAGAAGTACATGCATACAGAACATTATTTAAATGTATAATCACTAGCAAACATCTCTTTGAAATGTTGTCATTGTTCTGCTAAATCTATCTTTTAAAAATAATACTTGGTATACTAGTACTTTTGTGATAATGTAACTGATTAGTATTAAATAACTTGAGCAGTAATTTTGAAAGAACAGACTTGAGGAAGGAATAAAGTTTTGAGTTTAAACCAGGAGAACTTTCCAAATGTTTGTTTGAAGTTGGAAAGAAGGAAAGAAACACAGATACTGGTAACAAAGGTTGAACGGAGAGAGGGAGGGGAAAAGGAGAGGCCATTCTATGTGAGGAGGTTGTTACTTGAAGGACCAAGAGAAGATCAATGGTAATGAAATTTGAGAAAATGGAAAAAGGAAGCAAGAGGTGGGTAGTAGAGAAGATGAATTTTCCTGACATACACATCACATTTCAGACATCTGAAATCACACAGGCAACATATGTCTGTAGGCAACACGAGTCTTAATAAAAAGCAAATGGTCAGGGACGGAGAGGGAGGTTTGGTAATACCCTGAATGACTTGGAGTAGCAGAGTGGTGGTGTGTCTTGAGGAATTCCCACAATACAGGGTGAAAGAGGAGTCAGTAGGCACAAATATGAAAAAAATACATCCCAAAGAAGAACCAAGCTATGTGACTGATACCTAATAAAAGAAAGAGATGCTCTGGCACAGCTTTATTTCTCATGAGTTTTGGGCCAGAAATCTTACAACCAGAAGCAGAAATACTTACATGTCTAATGTTATGTTTCTAACACTGCCCAAGCTAACTGTTCATAAATCTTCCCCACGAGATTAAGCAACCTGGGAACATACGTGGTTTCATTCTCTACGTCCCTGACCCCTAGCACCATCTCTAAGACATGGTAGGTATTCAGGTATCTGTTGAATTTTATTTTGCTATTGTACATAGAAGCTGAAAGATACATTTTTGGACACTAGAGAAGAGGAGTGAGGAGATACACATGGTGTCAAAAAATCACTTGTAGCTAAAATACTGTCCTGGGAAAACTAGCTATGCACTTAATGGATTTTTGGTCAGGTTATTGCTCCACTGAATGCTACTCACTTGTGTTTCCTTGAGCCAAGGAGGGTGGGAACTCTGACTCCTTGCTTTCATGCTGTTGGGACTCGTGCACTTATATGCTTGTCAGCCTTGCACTACAAGGGAACAGATAACTAATAAATATCCCTGAAACACATTTCTTAAATGTCTTAGATGAAATTAGCAATATAGGTTTAAATTCCAGACACGTATATAATATTTTCTTCCAAGGTCTCCCGCCAAAGAACTTTCCCAAAAAGCAAAATTCTTAATGCTGTCCACCCTTTCCTGAATTCCTAACGTGGGGTATGCAAGCTGGTATGGTTACACTTTGAAGACACAAAAACATTAAAAAGAAAAAAAAGCACAAGGTTTCCTTTGACTTTAGTGAGTAGACTTCCAGCTCATTTCCTTTAAAACACTGCCCCTGAATTGCAAATTACTTCATGGTCTTTTTTTAAGTGCACTCTCCTCCTAGACTGACAGAGCCAGCTGCAGCATTGTACTGTCTATGGAAATGATATCATCAGCACTCTGTCCTTGAATAAGACCACAATCATTACATGTGGCTCCTTTTCACACAGCAGGAACGGAATATATGCTTGTTTACAGCAACGGTACCCAGAAAGTCATCACGTTGGCACTCTTGTCGGCAGCTTAAAGTCAAAAGAAAGTTTAGCATGAATTACCTGAATCCTCCTTTAAAGTAAGAGTCATTTTACTTTTAATACATTACTAATGTTTAAAGTGTTAGCTTGTTTACTAATATTCAAATTCAGCACATTAATTATAATTAATCTTGATAAGTCAGCTGAAAATTATAATTTATTTGCTTACTAGATATATTTATATTTCTTATATTTCTTTGTTCCAACTTTATATCAAAAGTATAACATACTGTTTAATTGTAATTAATTTGATACTAATTACAAAAATTTAATCTAATAATTAAATTATTAAATAAAAATAAAAGAATAGTTACAACTAAGTCATTTTTACAACTTCCTACAATCCCATTCCTTACAGAGAGCCACTGTTACCCATTTGGTATAATTCCCTTATATATCAACTTTGCTTTTTCATGGATGGGCTCTTAAATGTATTCATTTTAAGGGGTAGAAAATAATTTTGTCTGAATCAAATGAATTTGTTCTTTAATCAAATGATAATATAAAAATAAAACATCTGAGAGCCATACTCACCATGAAAAATGTTGTATAAACATCTTTTATTAAAGTAATGTTCTCACCTGGCAAATATTAGTGAAGCAATCCATTAAACTATAAATAATTTTAATTTGGCTCTCATTTATCAAGTACAAAAAACAAGCAGGCAACTTAATAGTCTGAGAAAAATTTTATATTTTCTTAAAATGACTACCACTCTCTCTCTCAAATACATCCTATTTTTATTAAAATGAAGCCAAAATGCTAACACTATTTATATGTACAAAAAGACCATGAAACATTTAAAATTTATTTCTATCTTTAGTAAATCAATCTTTCCCATTTTTTGTCAATTATTATTTTCCTATTTTCAAAAAGTGAACACACTTTAAAAAATCCTAAATAAATGTAAAATTTTAATTAAATTTGATACTAATTAAATTTTAATTATACTGCTCCCCCTTTTTTTCACCCAGTAAATGTGGGAACTTACAGAAAATGGACAGAAATAAAACAACAATTTTATCTGTTTTTGTTTTACATAGGGTTTCACAGAATATCACTTAAGAAAAAAGGGTTTTGAAAATGAGGAAGTTGAGGTCTTAAAGCACTGGAAGTGCATACACGGCAGATCTAAGTTTATCACTCAGGCTGTCTCCCAGGCTAGTGTTTGGTTTACTATACCAGCCTGCTTATATGAAGACTTCTTGAACCCCGCACAGGAAATAATACCTCTTTTTTCTAACTCTCACTGCATTTTGCTTGTACCTTTTGAAAAATAACCATTTGAATGGATCTTATCCATGGTTAAGAATCCTTCAAAAGCAGTAAAATATCAACAATAAGCTAAAAGAGTAGTTCATATCTTTATATCTACAATGATTGATGGGAATTCTATCAAAATAAATCAACCTTGCAACTGGAGTTTGCAAATGGTATTGTATCAGTGAATTAATATTTACTAATCACCTTGATCTCTCTTCATAATGCCCCAAATGCAGTTAGACGAAGATAAAACAAAAAAACAGAGTTGCATCTCATTTACTTATAAATTAGAAACATTTTTATATTTTTCCTACCCCACTAAGATGATTCTTTAAAAACAAACAAAAATGATCCAACACTGGTTTCTAAGTATTAACGTAACATGCTCAACAGAATATGTGGCATGTACAAAAGCATAAAGAATCAGAAAAATATCAACCATAATGCTGACATCTTACAACAACCTGTAATATATACTGTTAGGATACATTTTCTTCCTTTTTTCTATGCTTTTTTCCTAAACATAGTTGATTGAGATCATACTAGATGTAAAAGTCTGTATCCTTTTTTCCCCACTTACCTGTCACATCAGTTATTTCCCCACATTGTTAAAATCTCCTTGTAAAGAAAATTTAATGGCAGCATGTTTCACCTTATAATTTAACAAATCCCTTCAGATGTTGGACATTAATGGATGGACACTGGATATATATTTTGAATGAATTAACACAGGACTTTCAACACTTTTTACCTTTGAATTGTATTCAATGTATGGCTTAAGTAGGGTCCTACAAAAAGGCAAAATCTTAAGAACAAAGAAAATGTAGGACATATATCCAGTAGGTAAAAAGCCAATCATGTCCTCTTAACTGATCCTATCACATTAACTAGAAACAGTTTACTGGGGGGAAAAAGGAATAAATATAAAGTCATTATCATCCACTCAGGGTACAAAAAAAATATCCTACAACCATTAGGTATAGTTATTTTCATCTTCTCCATCACAAAAATTTTGAACAAACCATAAAGAAAGCTTAATATATCCAGTTAAAATTTTTAATTCTTCTGAGACCAACTTAAGATACCATACACACACACACACACACACACACACATACAAAAGGTAAAAAGATTAATGACACATGGCAAAAGATCATTGTACTTTAAAACAACTTTCACAAAGCAGGAGCAAAATGTACAAAGGAGGTAGAAAATTTATATAATACAAATGACCAAAAATCTATGAAGATGTTCAATCTCATACCTCAAACATACCCAGAGAGTAGCTAAGAATTTAAAAGAATGAAACAGTAAGTGTTTGAAATATACAAAGACGTGTTCCTGCAACTTAAAAACTTGTTCATCAAAAACAATTTTCTTGCAAGAGATAATGGTAAGATGGGAGTTTCAGTTACACTGGGAAAGAGTACAATCTCTATTATTAAAATGAATGTAAACTTCCTATAAAACAAAGAACCTTTAAAAGAAAAGTAAAAGGACTAGCATTAAAGGCTGCCAGTTGTAGACTGACACATTTGCAGGAAAGCATCACCAAGGCAGAACACCAGTCATCTCTGTTAGATGATAAAGTGTTAGAGATTACTCTTCCCCCACATTAAAAAAACATGAGCTGAGAGTATCTTTTTTAGGTTTTTTCCCTTCTATTCTTCCAAAAAAAGTCTATGATTAGGATGGATACATTACAAGTGGATTAACAAGTAAACTTTGCGCAATAATTAAAGGCTAAAGATCACAGAAAAGTCGAGGGTAGAGAGAAGCTCTGTGCGGCCCTTTGCTAAGTGAGGCAGAACTAGTGAATGTACGGCACAACCTGAAAATGCCTCGAGAGTAGTGATGACCTGTGAGGAGCGATGAACAGGTCAACAAATCTTACTATAATATAAAATGTCTTGGGACTTCCCTGGTGGCACATGGTTAAGAATCCACCTGCCATAACAGGGGACACGGGTTCGAACCCTGGTCTGGGAAGATCCTACTTGCCATGGAGCAACTAAGCCCATGCGCCACAACTACTGAGCCTGCGCTCTAGAGCCCGTGAGCCACAACTACTGAGCCTGCATGCCACAACTACTGACGCCTGCACGCCTAGAGCCCGTGCTCCGCAACAACAGAAGCCACCGCAACGAGAAGCCTGCGTACTGCAACGAAGAGTAGCAGCCAAAAATAAATAAATAAATTTATTAAAAAAAAACAAAAAACAAAAAAACAGTCTTAATATAGAGATGGCCATGTGCTTGAGTGAAGAATTGACCAGGATGTGAGTACTCTTTGGGTAAGACAATTAGGCAACATGTAAATAATGTCTTTTAAAAATTCAAACACGTTTACACAGCAACTCAATTTGTAATTTGAATAAAAAATAAATTCAAGTATTAACTGTATTATTTTTAAAGGTGAGAAATAAGGAACAATTTAACAACAGAAGACTGGTTAGATAAATTATGATAATCCAAACAGGCAAACACAATACATCCAGTAAAATAATGTTTCATGTATAAAAGATGTTTATAGTATATCGTGGAAAAATTACAGGGTTTTTTAGAATTCTGTATTCAAAATATTGACTCAAATATATACCCATTCCAAAGTATTGATACTGGTTTTATTAGAATGATGAGACAATGAGTGATTTTAATTTTCTTTTTGCTTATTATGTCTCTTTTCTGGTTTTCACTCAAAGAAATCATGCATTTCTTATGTAATTTTTTTATATTCATAAACACTTTTATATGCTAAAAAGATAATTATAGGACTTCCCTGGTGGCACAGTGGTTGAGAGTCCGCCTGCCAATGCAGGGGACACAGGTTTGTGCCCCGGTCCAGGAAGATCCCACATGCCATGGAGCGGCTAGGCCCATGAGCCATGGTCGCTGAGCCTGCGCGTCCGGAGCCTGTGCTCCGCAACGGGAGAGGCCACAACAGTGAGAGGCCCGCGTAGCGCAACAAAAACAAAAACAAAAACAAAAACAAAAAACAGATAACTATAGTGACTTCCCTGGTGGCGCTGTGGATAAGAATCTGCCTGCCAATGCAGGGGACACAGGTTCGAGCCCTGGTCCGGGAAGATCCCACATGCCGAGGAGCAACTAAGCCCATGTGCCACAACTACTGAGCCTGCACTCTAGAGCCCACAAGCCACAACTAATGAGCCCGCGCATCTAGAGCCTGTGCTCCGCAATAAGAGAAGGCACCACAATGAGAAGCCTACGCACCACAACGAAGAGTAGCCCCCGCTAGCCACAACTAGAGAAAGCCCACATGCAGCAAGGAAGACCCAATGCAGCCAAAAATAAATAAAATTAAATCTCTAAAAAGATAAAAAGATAATTATTAAAATTAAAGGGACAAATGGGGAAGTTTAATGATCAAGGACTAATATATTGGGGCCTCCCTGGTGGCGCAGTGGTTGAGAGTCCGCCTGCCGATGCAGGGGATACGGGTTCGTGCCCCGGTCTGGGAGGATCCCATATGCCGCGGAGCGGCTGGGCCCGTGAGCCATGGCTGCTGAGCCTGCGCATCCGGAGCCTGTGCTCCGCAACGGGAGAGGCCACAACAGTGAGAGGCCCGCGTACCACAAAAAAAAAAAAAAAAAAAAAAAAAAAGGACTAATATATTTAGTATTTAAAGAACTTATTCCATTTACAAGAAAAACACTAAGATTCTAACAATAAATGAACAAAAGAATAATTAAGAGGACATTGAAGCATATAAGAAAAATAGTCTCAATAATCAAATATGTGCAAAATGAGGCAACATGCTTATCCTTTTATTAGAGTGGAAATTCCCCCACCCAAAATATACAATATTAATAAAATATGGAATAATAGGCATTCTCAAATCCCATCAAACCGTTTTCTCTTCTGGGATTCTAGCCAAAAGAAATACCCCTAACTATGAAAACAACTTTCACTGGAAGATGTCAATCACAATGTTCCTCGTAAAATAAAATAATGGAAATACAGTAGATTACTTGGGGATTTGAATACTAGAAGAATTCAAACACTGGATCTGTTTCAAAAAGATTTTATCCATTTTGATATAGAATGATTTGCTAGAATGTAAGCCATGTCGTGATGAGAATAACTGGTCACTTAGGCAGCCCAACTCATGGAATTCCTCAAAAGTTGGTTCCAGTCATTAGGAACGCATTCAAAAGGACTGCCGGAGGCTATTTTACATTGTGAAAATATTCTTTTCATGGGATAAAGTTTATTTAGCACCAAAAAGAGGATATTCCAGATGTGAAAACTAAAAAAAGGGCATAAAAGATCAAGAAGATGATGTCACAGATGTTTTCCCAAAAGAGCTATTGTACCATTTACTATTTCAATGTCTACAGATGGTAAACCACAAACTCTGCTGCATTCCTGACATTCCTAGATGCCGATTCACACAGATCTCAAACAAATAAAATTTGTATATATTTATTTGCACTGCATGATGCTTTTGGGCCATTTTTAAGGAAATGTCTTATTTCTACTAGAAGAACTAGTCAGAAAAATAGTCACCCTGAATTCCTTTTGAAATAAGGCAGAATTAAATAAAAGTTGAGACAAAAATTGAAATAAGAATTAAATGAGGTAGTATGTTACAATCACAGACATAAGAAAAACCCATTCATGGTGGGGGGCAGGACACAAAAATATTAATAATTCATTAATTCGTTTGTCAACACGTATAAACTGAACACCTGTCACATACTAGGCACCGTGTTTGGCGCTGAGAGATGTAAACTTGTAAACACAGCAATCGCGGTCACTGTGGTCCTGCAGCTTACATTGCAAAGGGGAGAGAGACCGCTACTCAACAAGCATGCGTGTGGAGGTGCCGTCCCCAGGCATCCACAACGTTTTTCCTCCTTTTTCTCCTGTTTACTGTCAACCATTCTCATGACTGTTCACTTTTAAAATATTCATTTTAAACGACTGGACCTTCCTCACATTTTAAGACAAATTAATCACACAAACTTGTCACACTGTTTATCAGGTTCATGTCCAATTCAAATACCCAGAAGTAAAAGATAGAATGCTATTAATTGACGAAGTTCCATAAAAAGGTTCCTAGAGAAGATGAGGACAATCGTTTTTTCATTTGAATAATGCAACCGTCATACCTTTTCAATTGCCCTGGCGATCCCAGCCCTGGACGGTTAATAGAGCTACCATCACCAAGTCTGCACACATTAAGACAATAAACCAGAATGAAAACACTGACAACATGGATGTGTGAATAGTAATTATAATTAACCTTTCTAAAAGAAAAGGCATATGTAATAGTACATAATAGGGTAACAATTTAACTTGTCTTTTTTTTGCTGTTCTTTTTACTCAAAGCATAAAGCAGAGACAATACTTTTTACCAGGTTAACATGCAACTTTAAAAAAAAGTTAATATACATATTAAACATGGAAATTCACCAGTAAAATCATATTTGTTATTCCCCCTCAAACATACCTTAACATTATTCCTTTATTGCATTATAAACAAGGTCCTACTACTGGTCACCTGACCCAATGCCTTACATTTCTGGAACTTGACATTTCAGTCAGTTATGGACACAGGAATGATGTTACAAGTATAATGAAGTAACACACCTGCAAAGAAGCTGATTGCACTGCTTTACCAATGGAGAGGTCCCTATACCATCTGCCACTCCATCCCAACATGAGCACAAACATAAATATCCCCCAGCCACCCACGAAGTTGTCTTGTCAAGAAGGCCCTGAAGCATTATTTCCCTAGTTACCTAACATATCAGCACTGATGAAATACAAAAGCACCCAAGTGCTCTAAGATTATCACTTTTTGGAATACTCCTTGAATGTACAATTTTCCTAGGATACAGAGAAATACAAGTTAATAAAATGATAAAGAGATAAGAAAAATTTTCCACCTCTCCTTGCATACAAAGCTTGAGTCAAAACCTTGTATCATATTAGAAATTCCAATACAACAAACCTAAAATTTTTCAAAAGGTTTCTAATTAGTTGTATTAAATGCAGCTTCAATTATGTCAATATACATAGAGCACATATGTCAATATATAGAGACTAGTTGGAACACATTTTCATCTAGTTTCTCTAGGAAAATATAATAAGCAAGGAAGATTAATATCTACAAGATAAATTTGTCATATTTAAAAATCAATATAGTTAGTAAAATATATTTTAAGCACAAATTAAAATTAGTATTCATTTTTCTCATATCTAGCAACCAAAAAAGCCCTCATTAGACATAATTATAGCTTCCTTTTCAATGTGTTATCTTGAACATTAACCCAGAAAATATCTTTAAAAGTGCTCCGCAGGTATCACTTCCTCTTAAGGAACCACAGAGGGACATAATGTAACAAAATACTCTAATCTAAAGGACTATTTCAAGCAAAAATAATTAGAGCACTTCTTTACATCACCAATGTAAGAAGTTTTGGAAGAGAATAGTATATATTATAATAATTAAAATCATAAATACATTTCACTTTTCATGCAAGATTGTTTAAAATATAAACAAAATGTAATTGTGAATCACTGAAAATACAGTCTTTGCCCCCAGAGTTTACAGTCAAAAAAGAAAGAAAGAAAGAAAGAAAGAAAGAAAGAAAGAAAGAAAGAAAGAAAGAAAGAAAGAAAGGAAGGAGGGGAGGAAGGGAGGGGAAAGGAAGAAAGAAGGAATGAATGAAGGGAGGGAGGGAGGGAGGGGAAAGGAAGAAGGAATGAAGGGAGGGAGGAAGGAAGGAAGGAAGGAAGGAAGGAAGGAAGGAGGGAAGAATGAACATGAGAAGCATAGTAGAGTTCTATCAAATATTTCATTTTATAAGGAGAATCTAAAGAGGAAGGATTCTGGTGTGCACACACATGAAACGGCTCAAGATCTAAATGATACGACTCAAAATTACTAACCACTAAGTATGAGAATTAAGAGGCTACTCTTACACAAGCAACAAACTTTTACTGAAGATTTTAAAACACAATATAATTTTCTGTGTGTTAAAACTATTTAAAAAAAACAGAAATAGAGTCTAGTTTTCTAGTCTCTGCATTAACTAACACCAGGATCATGGAATATTTGTATTAGGAAAGAGAAAAAATGGTTTTGCTCGTGCTTCCTTAACCTATGGTTTACTCAGGGTTAGGATGGGTATCTTCAGTTTTGAGGCTTTTTAGTCAAACCAAGCAAAAATTATGACTTAAAAACCCTCAAGGCTGTATCATCAGTAAGCCAAGCACATATAATACCATAGAAAACATGTATAATTTATTGGACTTAAAAATCAACACAAATCAGTTTTAGGCACTTGTTGAGTACAGACTATGGGAATTTTCTACCAAAGAACACAATATCTAGCAAGCAAGACCATAAGATTCAAACTTTAGTTTTTAGAACAATACACAAGGGCTAGACATTCAATAAGAAATACTGCATAATTAATCCAACTGTATCCTGTTACAATTTCTTCACAATCCCACACACGATTTTAGGATTTAATAGAAGCAGTCACTTTTTAGCATCCAAGGTTTTTAAATTCTTTCTTTCCTTTACTCCACCATTCTGTTCTTAAAATTATCGTACATTCTTTGAGGGAGCATGATATAGAAGTTTTATTTTTTGTATAAGTGGAACTTTAAAAAAGTATTGTCTATATTATGTCTGCATCTATAGTGTCAATACATGGTGATTGATAATTTTGATGTTTTTTAAAGTCCATTTCAACACGTTTGTTTTGTAAAGATAGGCTTCTCATTACTAATTCCTTTAGACAGCTAATGTTTATCTTTGTTCTTTAAGTAAACATGAGGGAAAAAAATGGAATGTGGTCTACAGTCTTAAGGATGTGGGGATGTCTTCAGGTTAAACACTACATATGAATTTGGTCTGGCGTCTTTTATTCCTCAAAACGTAACTCATTTTTGGTAATGGGAAGATAATACACATATAACTTAATCCCTTTCAAGTCTAACTAGTAGCTCAAGGAGCTGGCAGTCTAGGTAGTTCTCTTATCTTTCTGAATCTACCTTTCAGTGTGAGAAGCTAAAATTAAGAAGTATTAAAATGTTAAATAGAGTGTAATTTAAAGGACTCTACTGCTGGTATGTATTTATGTGCTGTGCACACAGCAAGCCAGTATTGTGATGTACTCAACAACTCTGATAATACTCTCTAATGAGCAAAGTGCAAATCAATGAATCAAGCCAGTGGAGGATAGCAAAGAACCAGAGAACCAACTTAGAAACTAGTAGTTTGGAGAACAGTGGATATGGGTAAAGTTTAGAATATCTCCAGGACCAAGATAACATATCTTCGTTGATGGGCAATGAAGATACCGGAGAGCAGGGGATGGCTGAGCTATGGGAAAGCCAATCCTAAAGCAAGAAGTTCCAGATTATATTTGGACAGTGGGAGGGTTCAAAGTTAAGTCATGCAAAACCTTGTCTCTACCCAGCCTTGAAAGATGGATTGATTCCAGGAAACGACTGGGTAACTGAGAGAAGATGACTCCAGAGTCCACAGATAATCTGGGATGTGCTACTACCCCCTATATACAAAGTAGAACACACTACAGATATATTCCCAAAAATGCCTGCAGAGAAAACTAGAAAGCTGTCTACAGTTTTTCTATGTGCACTAATATAAACAAATTTTGAGGTTGTCTGTACTGTATGTGGTTGCTGTAGTCACAGCAAGAGATGTAAAGTGCCTCTGAGAGGGGACAACAGAATCCCATTTCTAGATATCTTAATACTATACACTCAGAAAAGAAAAGAACATCTCAGGGACTTCCGGCCCTTCCTCAGTGCCCTGCACTTCTCTGTGATCTCACTGTCACTACCTACTAGGCACTTCTTGAAGGCCAGAAAACAGTAACTCTTTTCTATTCCATGCCACGCTTCTAAAATCACTTTATCTGCATTAAAAATGCCAGACAGCAGTGCTGAAGCACTTTTTTATTCTTAAGGCAAAATGTCATATTCCCTACCCACTTTCCCCTGCCTCCCAAACTACCTGCCTTCAATGTATTCTTTGCCCATCCATGAGGGCCAAAGAAGATAGAACTGAAAAATTTCAAACAAGAATCCTTATTAGACTGTGTAAGATATACTTCCTAAATGCAATATGACAAAATTAAACACATTTAAATGTGTATAGCAATATGGTTACTTTTACCAAGATATCAAGAGAAGTTACATAACTTTCAAAATTAGTATCAAACATAGGATATTTAAATACAGCCACATGTACAGAGGTATGAGGCTTCGTTCTTTTCAAAGCTGAGCATAATAACCCTAAATAAAATGTTTGTTTACACCCAAAAGTAGCATATTAAAAAACCAAAAGCATTGCCCTTTGCTTAATTCCACTTAAAAACTACATATAAATCATCAATATGACTATTCATGAGGCTGTCCATGTTATTTGGAAGTAATACTGTTACAATAATTTTGATGTATTTTCGTACACAAATTAAAAAAATTTTTTCCCATTGTAATTTTGGTTTTATGCACAAGTATAAAGGTACCACCTTTTTTCTAATGCTTGGCCTGGAGGGTAGAATATAACAAAAAAAGCATGTTTCATAAATGTGGTAAAAGATTTCATGCATTCTCATGATGCCATGTCAATTACTAAACCAACTGTAACAATGTAGTACATGCTTTAAACATCCAATTAAGAATAAATTTTGAAAAAAAAAAGAATAAATTTTGGCTAACACCTTGATGACAAGGGAATGTGCTGGTATACTGTTGAACTGATGTGGCAGCAATTCAAGGGACTAAACCATGGTTATTCAAATTAAAAGACAAAAAGGATAAAAGATGTGGATTTGCTGGGCTACTTTACAGAATATTTGTCTCTGATGACACTGCAACATCAACAAAATAGATTTGGGTTTTTAATATACAAGCAATTTCTTACAGTGATTTGAAAAAGTATGAGGACATATGAACAAATAAAGCTTAGTAATTTAGGATTTACTTTTGTAAAAGCAAGTTGACAAATATTATAATGTTATACTTGCATTTTGAACATTATAATATAAATATAAAACACAAAACATCTAATTTTAAACGCTGATTTCCCATGCCTGACTTGGATTTATATAACAAGCATTTTATATTTTATAGAAAGGAACTTTCAAAGTTTTGTCAATACTTATAGTATGTACTATTATTTCTCATCAAAATCTTTGAAATCGAAAAGGTTGGTATTAAAAGTAGTTGTTTTTTTTTTTCTTGAATATTCTAAAACATGCCAGTTTGGGATTAGTCACCAGATTTTCAGGGCATGAAAGATATACCAACAGAGTACCCAAGAATATGTTTTAACACATTTAGGATAAGTTTGTTTACATTTATAACAGAAATACCTTAGATTTTCAGATGCTGGAAAAAAAAAAAAAAAACCTAGCAAACATAAAAGGTTTTGGGGCCAAGTTACTTCTTAGTAAAAATAATACATTATGTTGATCAATATTTAAACCAAATTCTTAAAAACATTAAAAAGGATTCGTATTTTGTAATTGTCAAACAATGCATTCATGTGGTTTAAGATGATAGAGGAAAACTTACAGACACAAAAAAAACCCCTCAAACTATCCCAACTCCTAAGTTAAGAAATAAGAAACTTTCAAATTAAGAGATTATCTTTGTTGCTTAGAAAATATGCTTTACTTTTCATCTTAAATTGACTTTTAAATGCCTGACATATAATTTAATATCTAAGAAGACTAGCTAAATTATTTGATAATATTTATAGTGTGATACTTCTTCTCTGGGTAGACATATTTCATGCAACAGTTTCCAATTAATGCTGAAAAAAATCACTTGGTAATTTTAATCACAATTAATGATTAACTGAAAATAGATTAACAATTTACTCAGTAAATTTAGATGACATAAGGTCCAGTAAAGGGAGCAATCTGGTGACTGCTCAATGTGCAATTCTGCCCATTAGTAATACTAAGTCAAGAATATGACAGATATTTCACTCAGCTGGACTACATGTTTCCATGTATGTGATTTGGTCAACAAAAAATTAGGTACACAATGTCAAGCTTTTTCCTTTCTTTTTTTTTCTTTCTTTTTTAACAGCAGCTCAATGATTTGGGGGTTGGTTAGTATGATATGGAGAACATAGGGGAAGTACAAAATGGCACTTACCACCAATGCCAGTACTCATCTCATTATGGTTATAACTAAGGATATTATTAATTTTTGTGTTATTTCCTTTTTTTAAGAACATAAATCAAAGCCATTAACTCGAATTTGAGGTATAAACACAATACCTACACAACCCTATGCAAAATACTTTTGATAATAAAGCTCTTAAAGTTAAAAATATCCTCCTCTCCCTTTGTACTTACCACAGGCTACACAATGTCCTGAGAGGATTCTTTATGAGAAAAATGTCCATCACAGCTTTAAGACCTTGCTTTGGAAGGAACTAATGAGAAAGCAGATGGAAAGGTGAGACTTCATCTTTGTTTTCAAACAAGTGGTCTTAATTTTTCTTCTTATAGAAAAAGTTTAACTGTTTAAATCAGTTTATTATAAATATATCTAAACCATTAATTTTTGCAGCTTTCAGGTAAAGTCCAGCACTTCATTTATACAAAGTCTATGAGAATAGGTCAGTAGAGATCATCTAATCTTAAGTCGTGACATCATCCATTCAAGTCCTTGGCATAATCTATAAAGAAAATAAAATATCTTGATTAACTAAGATATTTTAGCTATGAACTAAAAAGCTATGAACAGCAAACTAAAAGAAGATATCATTTTTCATCTACTTAAACAACAAAGATTAAAAAATCAGTAGTATTCAATGTTGGTGCTATTGTGGTGAAGCCATACTTTCACAGAGTATATCCATATATTTTTGGTTCTGTTATGTCTCTAGTGCCTAGAATACTGCCTGACACATACAAGGAGCTCAATAATTACACAGTGAATGCCCACAGAAAGTAATTTAGCAAGAAGTATCAAAAATGTTTAAAATATCGGGGCTTCCCTGGTGGCGCAGTGGTTGAGAGTCCGCCTGCCGATGCAGGGGAAACGGGTTCGTGCCCCGGTCTGGGAAGATCCCACATGCCGCGGAGCGGCTGGGCCCGTGAGCCATGGCCGCTGGGCCTGTGCGTCCGGAGCCTGTGCTCCGCAACGGGGGAGGCCACAACAGTGAGAGGCCCACATACCGCAAAAAAAAAAAAAAAAAAAAAAAAAAAAATGTTTAAAATATCAATACTCTACCCCTTTTTCTACTTTTAGAAATGTATCCTAAAAAATAATCAGAGATAAAGACAGGTTTATGTATTTCGACTGTTCATGAAAGCATTCTTAATAGGAAAAAGTAAAATTTAAATGTCTGGCAATAGAGGAAAAATTTAACAAATTATGGAACATTCATATGATGAAATATTAAAAACTTCCTTTCAAAGACTATTTTACAATATGATAAAATGCGCATGATATAGGGGCTTATCTGGTGGCGCAGTGGTTAAGAACTCGCCTGCCAATGCAGGGGACACGGGTTCGAGCCCTGGTCTGGGAAGATCCCACATGCTGCAGAGCAACTAAGCCCGTGTGCCACAACTACTGAGCCTGCGCTCTAAAGCCTGCAAGCCACAACTTCTGAAGCCTGCACACCTAGAGCCCGTGTTCCTCAACGAGAAGCCACCGCAATGAGGAGCTCATACACAATGAATAGCCCCTGCTCGCCACAACTAGAGAAAGCCCGCACGCCGCCAACAAAAACCCGGCTCAGCCAAAAATAAATAAGTAAAATAAATAAATTTATTTAAAAAAATGCTCATGATATAAATGAAGTAGAAATGACAGGATATTAAATATATGGTAGAGTTGTTAAAACAAAGTATGCACACAATATTTATGTTACATCTATATATTTTAAAAATCTGAAGGAAATAAAATCTCATATCACTAACACCAGTTACCACTGAACAATGGGTAATTGAGCATAATCCAAAATACAGAAAGAGATATTCATTGTAGTAAAAGAATCTAAATGTTTAGTAAGAGAGAAATGGCTGTACATATAATTTTATAAGGAAATGAAGGACTGTTAAGAAGCATTAACCATTATCTACAAGGAGCTTTTATAGATATGAGAAACTGTGCTACTATATTAATATTTAAAAAGCCAGAACTCAGATTTTTGTATAGCAGTCTAACAATGTAAAAGATGATAGAAATAGAAGGGAAAAAAGGGCAATGAGGTAAATAAATGGTTGTTTTGGTGTTGGTCCATACTTCTCTGCTATTACTCGATTCCTTACTTTTAAACTACTCATAGGAAATGATATAAAATAATAAGAATAATAGGTGAGTAAATTATTTAATTCCAAACTGTTAAAGGTATAGTAGTTACTTAACAGCAAAGTAGAAACTGCGCTAAGCACTTAATATCCATTATCTTCATTAATCTTCACAACACTAAGACCAGAACCCTTCCCAGAGGGAAGCCCAGGCTGATAGGTTAGCAAATGGCAGAGATGGGAGTCAAAATGTCACCAATACTAAAACCAAGATTTTAGACCAAGGTGGTCAGACTGCACAGGGAAACAACAGTACCCCTCAAACCAAACATTTCCATTTGCCAACTGCTGCAAATGGAAGTCTACATAAACCCCAAATTGAAAAGATACCATCATCTGTTGATGTCCCCTTCTAAAAATAAAACTGCCAGAGTTCACATGTTTCCTAACTAATGATATATTTTCCACACAATTACTCAAAGTATATAAGTTAAATCTTTTATCAATCCTAGATGATTTGTCTTTGCTGTCAAATTTAGTATTATAATCAGTGCTTTCACCTAAAGACCTTTGATAGACAAAGATAATATATAAAGATATACCTGTATCTATATATGCATCTTGACATGCATTAAACTATTCAACAAAGAAATATGTAAAAGATATTTTTACTTAAATAAGTATGTGGACAATTGGTATTGTCTGATTTTTTTTTTTTTTAATGAACAGATTTGCTTCTTTGAGGATCTAATTATGCTTTTCCAAATATCTGTAATCAGGTAACAGTGGCTTCTATTACCCTAAGATTCAGCTTCAACTCCAATTTAATTCTTTTTTTTTTTGGTGGTACGCAGGCCTCTCACTGTTGTGGCCTCTCCCGTTGCGGAGTACAGGCTACAGACGCGCAGGCTCAGTGGCCATGGCTCACGGGCCCAGCCGCTCCGCGGCATGTGGGATCTTCCCGGACCGGGGCACAAACCCACGTCCCCTGCATCGGCAGGTGGACTCTCAACCACTGCGCCACCAGGGAAGCCCCCCAATTTAATTCTTTTTTTTCTCTGCTTTTAAATATATACATGAAGGCTTCTAAATAAAGGTCTTAAATTTGGGGTTGAGGTTCTTCAGGTGTCAGAAAAGGGCAGAAGCTTGTGGCAAAGATACATGAGTTTACCTGAAGTGGCAGAAATTCCCTTCCTTTTAAGACCACAGTGACGAGTAAACCAAATATTGAATTACTGACACTATCTATCTATGCCACGTATAGATTATTTTATGTTATATATCTTACATATAACAATGCTAACAACCACTGCCTTCTTGAAATCCTTTCATCTCTGGGCATTAGACATGGGCAAAATTCTACTGCAGGCACCCCCTCACGCCACACTCTCTCCAATTCTAACTCTTTTATTTTTTTTAAGTGCAGCAACTCCCTCTTGACAGCACTGATGGCATATCCGCACACTAGTCCCACATGCAAATCTTCTTCTATTTCAGCTTCTTTATGCATAAAATGTGAATTAAAAACAACTGGTCTACCTGATTGTTAGGAATAAATGAAACAGTCTATAGAGAGCAGTAAAGGCAAGGATACACTCAGCAAGTGTTAGTTCCTTTCTTAGACTGTAAGTCGCACCACCAGTGCAGGAACTATCTCCTGACTTCTCCAGACTCATGACAAGCCCATTTCTCAGAACTCCTACAGCAACTCTATCATCCATATGCTCACATGCATTAGTTCAGTATGTTTATGTGTATTCTGTGTACGCTGTGTTTAATTCTTTATAGAACCAAGCTAAAATCTCTCTCACTGTAGACATGGACTATGTCTTACATCTCTCCCTTACAAAGTTCTGTACATGGTAACCTTAAATATTTGATTTTAAAAAGAAATACATGTTTCAAAGTTAAGTACATGCTATTCATGAAGAAGACATCTTACCCCTCGCCAGTAAGAGCGCAGCATGCCTGGACATGCCACTGGTGATCTTTAATAGAAGTTAGTTTCAAAAACTGGGAGATTTCTGCTACAGTCATGCATTCTTTAACATCTTGTTTATTAGCAAAGATCAGCAATCCAGCTTTCCTTAGGTCCTATAAAAGCAAACAAAACTGTAAGGGCCAGTTCATTTTTTTCATACATTTTCCAATTTAATTAACAGATTATATTTGATAAACTTTGTAGCCTAGAATTTCTCAACTACTTGACATAAAAGTATCTCATAGCTCTTATGACGGAAAGTAAACATCAAACTGAACACATTTAAATAAATCAGTCTATACTTGTATGGATTTACATATTTCTTACATTCCTAGATTACATTTTTATGGTCCTAAGTGCTAAATTTAACAGTCACATCTTCCAATTTAATACATATCTAACTAACCCTTTCCCCAACCCAAAACTAGGCTTCTATGGCTACTAAGAACTACTCTTTAGCATGGGACTCAAGAGCTTTTCAAAATTCTACCCCACTCTACACTTTAGGTATAGGTATCTATACCTAAAGTTACAACCTTCTTCCCAGTTTATTTAGGAAATAAACTAACTCATTATATACAATATACGCCTTAGGCCTTAGGACTTTTCTCAATTGGAAGGTGCTAACCTAAACCAATCTTATTCATCTTCTGAGATCTAGCTCTTCTATCTTCGTCCATGAAGATGTGTTAGATTTGAATATTTGATAGGGCCTTCTTAGACTACCATTAAACTTATCAAATTTCCCAATTCTACCACTTCTATGCTTTGACTCTGAGGCAAGTTCTTTAACTTTTCTGAATCTGTTCCTCATAACTAACATTTATTGAGTATCTAATCTGAGCAAGTCACCCATGATACTAACCATTTCCCAAATAAAATCTCTTTAATCCTCACAAGACTGCTACAAGATAGGCTTTACTATTCCCATTTTACAGATGAGGAAACTAAGACTCAGATGTAAGTAACTCATACAGAGTCACATAACTACTCAATAATAGAGCCAGATTTGAGCTGAGATCTTCCTACTATAGCTGTTGCCCCTCATCTGTAAAATGCTGAGACCACCACCTACCTCCTGGGGATGTAGTTTGAATGAACAAATTACTACATTTAAAGCACTCAGTTCAGTACCTGGGTTTGGTGACAGTTCAACAAATGTTAGTTCACTTATTGCTCTGCAAATGAGGATTAGCTTTACCCTTGTGCATGCCCCCAAATGACTGATGTAACACTCTACTCACAAAGCAGACCAAAGGTTCTATGTCCCCTTTTGCTGTACTCTACCTCTCCCTCTCTCAACCATTTTTACAGCCGGGAGCTTCCTTGATAATCTATGGAAAGTTATGAACCTTTCCCTCATAAAAAATGTATATATGTTTATGCCAAAAAAAGTTTATGTATGATTTTAGGGTGTTAATAGATATCCTAAAGTCCATTCGTGGATCCTGGACTAAGAAACTATGATAGATGCACTCAACAAGTGGATTAAACTCTCATAAAATTCTGCCTATATATTTTAAGAGATATTGAGAAAACTAAGGTTTTGGTGCTATGTCTGCAAGTTTTCCCAGCTGTGTTGAATGCCACCTTCTTCTTAGGGATCTTAGTGGAATATTTTGGTTTCAATCATATGTATGTGTGTTTGAAGCAAGAAAGTGTTCAGTAGGTTTAAATTGACATTGCTCCACATTATTTTACTCTTGTTAGAACAGAGTTTCGATGACTTCTTTGATTCTTTCTGATGCAAATAAAAAATATAAGTAGTAAATTTCTTATTTGGTTAAAAGGAGTTCTGCAATATGCTTTATATAACAAAGGAGGCTGACTTAGTTACAGTGCCCTCTGCAGGATGGCAACTACACCACTACAGATAAGGACAGTTACCTGAATAGCTTGGTCAGAATGGGATACTCTAGAACATTAAGTTTTAAGAGCTCCTATTCAATTTGTTTCACCTATAGTTCAGTTCATCTGTCTATTTATATAAGGCAAAAATTTGAAGGGAAGAACTATAACCAGCGCACATATACATTATCAAGTATATGGATATTTTTTCTCTTATCCTAATCAGAACATGGAACAGTTATCAATAGTTGATATATGGCTGAATCATTGAGTAGATGGACTTTCCATGGGATTTAATTCCTATCTTCCTATCGTCTAGGTTTCACTATCTCTTGCCAGTGTGTGTTGAAATCTTTTATATAGGTCAGGATTGCTGACGCTGGCATGTTCAGAGAACACACTTTAGAAATATCTGACAACAGAAATACTTGGCACAAGTTAGGACACATAGTTTATGCTGTTTTATTTACAAGTAACCTATCTTCATCACTTTTAGTAACAAAATTATTTGGAGAAGGCTCTGGACTGAAAATTGGAAAACATAAGAAATAAAGTCATTTACTAAAAGGTCTAAAAAAAAGAAAAGAAAAAAAATCCATATTGAATGTACTTTTTCTAGATTTCACAAGCTCAAATTTTTTTATTTAGGGTTCTTGATTTTTTTTAAGCTATATTACCCACTTTTAAATATTTAGGAAGAGAGGAAAGAAAATCTTCCTTTACTTTTTATTAAATAACCTCACAACCAATTATGCATTATGATAATAGTAGAAAAGAGATACATTGGGTTAAGGCTGTTCAACTTGACTTAACAAGAGGTCAAAGTACAAGGTAAACAGCGGTGATCTTTCGTACATCACCCATTTTAAACACTTTGAAAAACTTCTGCTACATACTTCTGCTACATATCAACTTCTGTTCTTCAGAGTCTAAAAATATTTTTTAGTTTAGTCAAGAAAATGAATAACAGCACACGCAAGGCATACTGATTTAGCATCTTCTATATGCCATATGTAGTTGTCAGTTTGTTTCGCAAAGCTTCCTTTGTGAAGATAATTCCTAGAAGTTGAGTCATTCTGAATAAAATTCATCTATCCTTTTGTCTTTGGAACTTTTTAAAAATTCATGAGCTTCAAAGTTTTATGCTTCATTTAAGATGAAGCTTTCAGAAATGTATTTAAATGTTTTATAGCTTTGTATTTAGTAATACATAGAAAGAATCATTATTGATGATGATAATACGACTCTGTTGGTTTTTGTGGTATGCAAGAAACATCTGACTAACCCATGCCAAAATTTGTTTTTCACACATTCTCATCCTTGATCCGGATGTCCCTCTCCAGAACTCTGTCTATTTGGCTCTTCCTGACCCTATTAAGTGGCTTACTCTAGCTCCCAAGTTCATCTGTAATTCCCTTCTTCTCTGGTAATCTCATCCCTTCTCCTTTCACTTTCCAGCTAGGCCCTATTTCTGGCTTTTATTTATTTTTCCTAGCAAAGAGCCTGAATGATGTGAATACCTAAATTCAAGTCCCATAAACTACTGGGCCTCAGCGTACTAATCCATAACAGATGAGGTTAATTGATCTATCCAAGTTAATGACCCAACTTATAAAATTCAATGACTTTGTTTGAGCCCTACTATTGGGCTTTTTATAATACTGATCCTCCTACATACTGGCCAATTAGAGTAAGAATCAAATAGGGAGGCTACCTGTTTACAGAGTAAAAAATATAGTCAAGAGACAAATACATTTTGTGTCTTATTTTTCTTTTTCTAAAGTCTTCATAAACCAACAATAAAATAACCCTTTGGTATAAAATGAAGAATGATACATTCTTGTAATATGCAAAGGGGAAATTTTAAAAAATCCTTAGCCCCCTGCCTCTTTTATTGCTTACTGTTTCTCAAACTAGAACTGAAAGCTGTTAAATACATGTACAAAGGCAAGATGTGTTTTTTTTTAAAAAACCCCAAAGGGTTTAGCACAACTGCTATAATCAGTCCAAAACAGGGGAAGGTGCATCTTGGTAGGTATGATCACCACAAGCAAAACAGAAACTTCAGTTTACGTAACCACTTTACTAAGTTTCCTTACGTCTGAAACATACCAAAATTCTTAATGAAAATCTCAAAAGCAAATCATTGAATCAATATTAAAATTAATATAAAACTTCATTACAAAGACATCCCAGTTTTCTTAAGGTTTATTAAAATTCCACTGAATATTAACTTTTCTATTTCCACCTTTGAGTTGAGAAAGTAACATCTGCAATAAAAGGCATACAAAAATAATCAATTGCCACTACAGTCAGCCCTCCTTATCCGTGGGTTCTGCATTCACAGATTCAACCAACCTCAGACTGAAAATATTCAGGAAAAAAAAGTTCCAGAATGTTCAAAAAAGCAAAACTTGAATTTGCTGCACGTTTTCATAGCATTTACATTGTATTAGGTATTATAAGTAATCTAGAGATGATTTAAAGTATACCGGACGATGCGCATACCGGTTATATGCAAATACTACGCCATTTTATACAAGGGACTTGGACATCCTCAGATTTTGGTATCCTTGGGCATCCTAGAACCAAAACTCTGCTGATAGAGAGATATGACTGTATTATAAATATTATATGATTTTATAGTTACTATTATCATTACTGACTATATTATTCAGTTTATGTAATTTTCAAATTATGCTACCAGTAATATTTCTCAAGGACTAAAAAAATGTGGCTAGTTATAACAGTTTTGTTCAGTTAAAGAAACAATATCAGAGACCTATGAGCAACAAATTTAAATATTAGTCAGATAACTGAGTTACAATCAAGACTCGCTGTGTGACCCTGACACTGTAAAATCTCATTTCTAATGATAATCGTCTGTATAATTAATCTATTTAAAATGCAAAATGAAAGTCAACTTAGGTCTTTTTGGCCAGGAAAACTTCTAGACCAAATTTATCTAAGATAAACGGAATTAAAATACTACAACTGACTCCTCAATCTTTCTGCTGCTTCCAGATACGCTTCCAAGTTGGGAAGTGTCAAAATTATAAAGCAGGCATGGCCAGCAGATAAAGAATGTTTTTAAAAATTTGAAATAGTATGCTCATGAGAAAGTAGAAAGTACAAAGGTGACAGAAATATCCCACCCCCATACATCTAATGCCAGAATCCTACTTACCTCATGGGCTAACATTTTATAGAGTTCTTCTCTAGTTACAGAAATCCTTTCTCTGTCTGTACTGTCCACAACAACTATTACAAACTAAAATTCCAAAAAAAAAAATCATTAGTGATTACATAATTTGATATTTGTAAAATTTATCAAGTGTTTATTTGATTTACAGGCTAACAGCTATCAAGAAGTTAGAACCTTATGGTATGGTATTACTGGAAAACCAGAGACACCCACTATACATTGTGAAGCCTAAAGGTCTGATCCTTAATTCAAACATATTTACTAATTTTTAAGAGAAAGTAAAAGACAATATGATGTTATCATTCTTTTAGAATACTCTACTAATATTCTAACCAATATGTCTGTTTTCTAAATTAATATCTTGAATGTTAATGGGCCTATTTGCACCATAAGTCAGTAAGACAAAAATATGATCCTAAATTTAAGTTACTTCCAGACAGACATTATTTATTAATGTCAATTTAAAAATCTAAAAGAGGGCTTCCCCGGTGGCACAGTGGTTGGGAATCCGCCTGCCAATGCAGGGGACATGGGTTCCAGCCCTGGTCCGGGAAGATCCCACATGCCCTGGAGCAACTAAGCCCAGGCGCCACAACTACCGAGCCTGTGCTCTAGAGCCCACCAGCCACAACTACTGAGCCTACGTGCCACAACTACTGAAGCCCGCGCGCCTAGAGCCCGTGCTCCACAACAAGAGAAGCCACGACAGTGAGAAGCCCATGCACCGCAACGAAGAGTAGCCCCCGCTCGCCGCAACTAGCGTAAGTCCAAGCACAGCAACGACTAGAGAAAGCCCGCGCACAGCAATGAAGACACAACACAGCCAGATATAAAAACAAATAAATTAATTAATTAAAAAAATCTAAAAGGGCATGCATATGAGAATAAAGTAATGTGACAGTTAAAGAAATCAATTTTTAAAAAATCAACAAATTGAAAGAATAAATCTATATCAAAAACCATGCTCTCTTCCTTATATAAGTGGCACAACTCTTTCCTGAACTGACGATGAGACCAGATGCAATCAAAGACTGGAAAGGAGCTGTGCAGGGCTGAGCTACAGCGTGCCTCTTCTTCAATTCCATGAACACCAAAAGGCACCAAGGAAACAGGAGCAAATATAGTTGCTTTATGATGGCATTTGTTATGCCCAAGTTAATTCTGACTGCCTATTATTAGTATGTGCTATTTATTGTTTAGAACTAGCTTTTCATTTCCAAATAAACCTCAGTAATTTTCAGGATCTTTTCTATTCTTCAGATTTCATCAACCATAATGCAGAAGGATAACAGAACTGCTACTTTCCCTCTTCTCTCACTTGAGACCTTACTGATACGTGGTTTTATCACTATAATACCTGTTCTACTCCAAGTCTTCTTAACAAGGCTATTAATTTTCAAGGTGTTGCCATGAACTTGATACCTGCAGCATTTTATATAGGAATACTAATTATATATACTCCTCCTTCTCCAAAAGACATAATTAAATGCTTAATGGAGTGTTAGGGGATCAAGTCATTAGAGACACTTAATAGTGTCTTACTGACATAATATTCATCTGTATATACATTTGGAGATTTATTAACTTATAATCAGCACTACAAAAACAACTGTCACAGCCTTTCATCTTATAAGGTCTATACAGTGAAGCTCTCAAACGTCAGAAATTTTCTCTTGGCAAATAATATGTAAATAAAACACATGGTTATGTCTAAATTGCTTTATAATCAAAAGAAAAAGAATTCTTTAATGTGCAGTTGTATTGCATAAAAGAAAACACATAGTAAAATTCTGGCCAAGAATTCAAACCATCAGAGCCCTCTCATCTAACTAGGATTTCCTCTACGCAGACACAAATAAATAGTAAGAGAGAAATGGAATTACAAACTGTGAAATGGAATTCTTTATTAAAACAAGTACATAAGGCAAGCTCTAGGAACAATATAAAATCAGACTAATCAATCACCAATTCTCCCTACAGAGGTTCAATGAGAATGGATATACATAACAATGACCCTGACCCTGAAAGAGGGAATCAAAGATTCCACTATGTTTAAACTCTACTTATATTAACATACTGTGATATTTCAAAAAGATGAGCTATAAGAGTTCATATCTGGAAGGTGTTTCCCAGGCATTATATTCATAGAAGACTTAGTATATTAAGAAACATACCTCTGTGTTAGTATAGTAAGTGTTCCACGAAGAACGAAGAGATTCTTGGCCACCAATATCCCACATTAGAAAACGTGTATTATTAATCACTATCTCTTCTACATTACTTCCTATTGTTGGGGACGTATGTACAACTTCATTCATAGAACTGGGAAAAAAAAGTTCAAATATATTACAGTTAGCAAGGAAGCTAGATTGTTTGAACATTTTTCAATTAAGGGATAAGTCAGCATGACCTCTTTTTATATTTTGTACCCAAATGTCCCCTTTCCACTAGCTCATAAGAGTGAATGAAGGGTTTAAACAGAGGTGGAGCTAGGTAGTGGACTATCTGGAACACTCTAGATTCATTCCAGGGAACTATAGAAACAAATATTTCTCTACTCTCCACAAGCAAAACAACTGAACAACATGCTCAATGTCATATAAATTTCTAGCTCTCTAGAAAAGAAACAGTTGCTTATATTTGGCTCCTGGTTCATGGCCAACCTGCCTTCTTACAGAGTAACTTGGATTCCATATAATTTTTTATTGTTTCCATTAATAAAATATCACTCAGGCTGAAAAACTATAAACAATAAAATAAAAAATTTTAAGTAGTTAGTACTTACAATTGGTAAAGGATGGTAGTTTTTCCCGCATTATCCAGCCCAACAATGATAACTTTGTGTTCTGAAAAAAAGAAAAACACCAGTGATTTATTAATCAAAAACAAAAATTAAAAATTTTCCTATTTCACCCATTCTTTCCAGCTATGGTATAATTCAATACATGGCACTTTATACCTTCTTGTAACTCGAAAGAACATCAGAGCAAGACCAGAAGTACGCCATTGGTCTAACCTCCTTATCCCCCTCATTCTACATAGAGAACTCTCATCTCTCTGAAGGAAGCCAGAAGCACTACATTCTTTCCACTCTATGGAAGCCTACTCTCAGTAAAGTATCCCAAATGTAATCACAACAATTTATGGATGACTTGAGGTGTAAATGTTTCACACTGGAAACTTAAGTTCTTAAGTTTAACTAACTAAACTTAACTAAGTCACTTAAGCTCTAAATGTGAATTTTAGGCCTTAACTGGGTATATATAGGTGAGATGGGATGAATGGGAAGGGAAAAAAAGGGCAGCCTTTTAAAGCTGCTGGCAGAAGGCAACTGTAAGCTATCTGAGTACATTTGAACCATAGGGTCTTTCTAACCAAATTTAAGGACCTATAGCTATGGTGGCAGCAGCTTCCTCTTCCCTTGGCTTCTCCTTTTTTTTTTTTTTTTTTTTTTTTTCAGTACGCGGGCCTCTCACTGTTGTGGCCTCTCCCGTTGCGGAGCACAGGCTCCAGACGCGCAGGCCCAGCAGCCATGGCTCATGGGTCCAGCCGCTCCGCGGCATGTGAGATCCTCCCGGACCGGGGCACGAACCCGTGTCCCCTGCATCGGCAGGCGGACTCTCAACCACTGCGCCACCAGGGAAGCTTCCCTTGGCTTCTAAAGCATCACTTTTCCCAAGTTTTCTTCCTCTGTCTCTTGATGTTTATTTTTTTCCCACTGACTCCTCTTCCTTGGGTCTTCCTTCAAACATTCATGTTTCCCAGAGTTCTCTTTTTACACTCCTTTCACATTTTAACAAGGCATCTTGGGGCCTATCTATTGCCGCGCTGTCTAAAAACTATTCTGAAAGACAGCAGTGTGTGGAGAAAGCTAATCTCCAAAGATGGCCTCTGGATATTCATGCCCCTATATGGTTCCCCCCTTAAATCCTGGCTGGTCCTATGACTTGCTTTTAACCACAAGAATGCAGAAGTGACGCTGTATGACTTCCACACCTAGATTATCACACACCTTGCAGCTGCTTCCTGGTTCTAGGAAAACTCCCCCTGGGGTAAGCCAGACACCATGTAACAAGTCCGACTACCCCAAGACTGCTATGCATGAGTGAGGAAGCTCAGGCTAATCACGTGAACTGATCTTGTGGAGAGAGACACACAGTTGCCCCCAGCTGTTCTAGCCATTCCAGCTGAGACGCCAGACACACAAATAGAGAAGCCACCTTGGATATGCAGCCAGGTGGAGCTGGAGATGACTCCAGTTCTAGCTGCCATCCAAATGTAATCAAATGAGCCCCAAGCCAGAACTTCCTAACTGAGCTCAGTGAACTCACAGAACCACGAGAGACGGTAATAAATTATTCCTCTAAGTCATAAAATTTATGATTGGCTTGTTACACAGTAATAGATAACAGAAGCAAGATGGAAAAATACATGTGGTTATGTGACCCTGAGCAAATGACTTATTTCTCTAACTCTTAGCTTCGTCACTGTAAAACAGGGACAACACTACCTCTCTTTCAGGGTTATGTCATGATTAAGATAGCACATGGGGTGTGCCTACCACCAAGAAAGACAATTCCTAATCCATGTTCCCAAATGTTTCCTAAACTCCAGTCTACCTAGTGGATAGACACAGTGCCACTCAACATAACCAAAAACCCAATATTCAAACCTGTTCCTAATTCTATCTTACTTAACTTGCTTAATGGTATTACCATTAATTCAGATGCCTTTGGAGTCCCTCAACCCGAGCATCTAATTTGTCACCAAGTTCTATTCTACCTCAAAAATATATCCCGAACCTGTCTCCTCCCACTGTCCTAGTTGTAGTCCTCCTCATCTCTTACTGTACCTAAGCAGACTATCTCCAGTCCATCTTCCTATTGTTTCTAGAGTAATCTTTCTAGAAACAATAAAGCTGATAATGCCACTCTCTTATTTAAATGATGGCTCTCCAGTTTGACAGGAAAACATGGTACAAGCTCTCAGCCTTGTAAATAAAGCCAGTCCCAAATGAATAGGCTTCAGCTTTATTATCCCTCACCACTACCGCCAGGTATCTAAGCTGGAGTTCAAGCTGTTCTCCCTATATAAGCTGCCACGTATGTTCACGGCAAACATTTCTCTACGTCTACTCATGGTTTTTTTACCTGTGCTGGAATTACCCTCTCCAATTCTCCATTTAAAGAATTCCTACTAATCTTTAAGGTTTAGCTTCCCAAGAAAAATCACTTTCTCCTGCTCTTCTGCCACACCTCCAATACAGCACTTATAATAATTTACATGTACACTCACTAATCTTCTCAGCTTAATGAGGCACCCTTCAAGTATATAGATCACATGCTAATCATCTTCATATTCCTAGTAACTACAACTTTTTCTGGTACAAGGTAGGTACTCAGTAAATGCTGAATTAATATTCATTCTATAAATAATAAATGCTAAGGATTATAACACCTAAGAGTAAGGAGATCTTTAAGAAAAAGCTTTTGCAGTCAGGTGGTAGATGTTTTCCAAATAGTTGACATTTACCATAAAGGGGAATTCCTAATGCTACATAGGTACCTCCTGTTATACAAAAATACGAAGATCAAGTAAATAGAAAATTTTAATACAATCCATTTTATCCAATCACTTATTTCTTTGAAGAAAGAGCAGGCAGCTTAGAACCACCAGGGTCCTAAACTGACATCACCATGCTCCCCCCACTCAGGTTCTTACAAGTCATTTTAAAAATGCAGGCCCAGTCTATCATCTTTAGAGGTGACTAGGAGGAAGGAACTAAGAAAATGAAACTACCTGACAAGTGCAGTTTCTGCCTAAGGAGAAGTATGTAGGGTGACTGAATTAAAATCAGAAGATTACTTGGGGAGCATGGAATCCCATCAAAGGGAGTGTTAAACACTGTGGTGACTGACAAATCCATCTTCACAGGAGGGCCATATCTGCATCAGGGCCAGATTACTGAGTCCCTGGAGCAGGGTGCCTTTTTACCTGGGAAGTTTTTCAACGGCATGGCAATTTTGCCTGACTCTATATTTTTCTATGTCCCCAAATTAGGCATTCCCCTTTTGATGACAGATATCTTCTTCAGTTCTAGTAATACAAGCAACGTAAACATTTTAATATAAGCAGAATTCATATTGGGCTACACTCTGACTGCTGACTTGGATGAAAGTTTTTTTAGTTTCTCACTTGAATACCAATTTTTAATAATATAATTCTTAAAACGTCAACCTATTTTTAAGTTTCAGGAACATCATTTTGTAAACCCCTATGTATTAGCTGCAGGACTAAATTTAGATAGACTTGCCAGTATTCAGGAAGAAAATACAATTACTCTGACCAATGAGAGAAATGATACTCTAAAAACAGTACAAAATAGGGGCAAAAGCAAACAATACAAATTTAGGCAAGGAATATATATAGTTATGATAAATAACTATAGACTGACTAAAAAATGCATCTGTGCCTATGAATTATACACACAGAGATCACAAATACAAGAGCACTGTCATAAATACAAGAGCACTGTGTTTAAGGTTAAACACTTACTCTAACCATGCTACCGTTTTTCAAAATATTTTGCTACTTTTCTCTTGCCATTGCTTTCAGAGCCTGAGATACACTGTTTTGAACACTCCCAATGGTGTTCTGAAGATGAATTTGATTTTAAAGGGGGAGAGGAGCCACGTGGTATCATCTCAGTCATAAGGTAAAAGGCAGCTAAGACGAATGTTACCTTTTTGTTGTTAAATGAGGTGTGATTCCTAAATGATATGATTTTTAAATGTGTCTCTAAAGAAATTCTAAAAGGAGTTTCAAAAGGTATTTTGAGTAATAGTAGCATGTATCAGCAGAAAAACTATCTGGCTTCCTTTGCTTTTAAGGTGAAAATCCTATCTGGTTTTGTTTTTTAAAGTGGTCTGCTTAATTTAGCCATGCCCCATTGGACTTATTTCTTGATTTCAAACACAGTACTCTTCTACCACTTCTGTGAGGAAGGACTAACTAGGCAAAAAAAAAAAAACCAACAACTAAAGAAAGATTCTGTATCATACTTGACCACAAGATGAACATGATAAGGTGAAACTACTGTGAACAAACCATTGTGTGATAAACACACATACACTGAGATAAAGCAGATGGCAGAAGAGGCTCACAACCGGATTCCAGCTTCTCCTAACACAAGTTAGTTGCCAGCTGAGGACAGGATGGAGGAAACAGTTTCAAGACACACCTTTTACAGCCACTGAATGAATGAATGAACTAGAGAATCAATAAGCTGAAATTAGATAACATAACCTGTGGTAGATAAAGATGTGAAGTCTGGTTAAGTCTTTCTTCACTAGTACCTAGAAATAAAGGAAGCACACTGGGGAGAGAAGGTTTGGTGGACAATACAGGGCCAGAATTCATGTCTGGCATGGTAGAGAGTAAACAGGAGAAAAGAGTGTCAGAGATGTTGATAGGGGTAGTAAAGAAGCAACTCAAACCACTGTCCGTACTGGAAACAACCTCCCTCTTCTGTCTATTTAATTTTACAAACACAATGAATTCCTGTCACCTACAAATGCATAAATATGCAAACATTCCTCCAAACTCTTAAGACAGAAAGCAGATTTCTAAAGTCAATCAAGTGAATGCAAGCTAACATATTTGAACTCAAGAGGGGTTTTTTTAGTGGTTAAAATATTTTAAAAAGAAAAGAGGAAGAAAGAGTCTCACATCAAATATGTGCAGAACCTAGAAAATCTCCAAGGAGCCACATGTTCTGTGGAACAGTCTGAGATCTCTTTGGAGGGCATTCCAATGAGGCCATGATCCAGAGGTCCTTCACCTCTTCACCCCACCTAAACTCCTACAAGCCACATTCAATACCAACTTATATCTACTCCCTCCTAAGACTTGTCTCTATTTGAATATTTGTGTGTTTTTACAATAAAGCACCAATGGCTATATAACAGCTTCCTAAGTCTAAGGCATAGCACATGGGTCACAGTGAGAACTATAAAATTAAGACATAATTGTGCAATGGGCTCAAAGATAAAGGTGCTGACTCAATGGTGAAGAGCCAGTTTATCCCCAACAATAGTGTTAAGTTATTCACACTTTCTAATACTAAATCAACTTCCTTTGACTATCCTTAGGTTCTTTCACCACCCCAACCTGTGTCTCTCATTACCAGAACAATGTTCTATGAAAAACACAAATTTGTAGCTAAAAACTGTTATAATGCACTTTAAAACAAACATTCCATAGAATATATAATATGTATACAAAGAGATGTTATTATGGGAAAATGTAATAAAACTTTTGGTTATACCAACTCTTTGATGCATGTGATTCATGACAAGTTTACTGCTTAGTATGGCTCTTCTAGAATATCTATGCCATAGCATTCTTGCAGTTTCTCAGATAAGCCAAAACAACTATACACTGTCACAGTGCCTGGATGGAATTTTGAGTTATCACTTAGGCTTTAGTTTCCCAATCAATACTTTACTGTTTTGTCATGAAAATGCTTGTTTCCCTTCTTCACTTCCTTTTGATATACGCAGGCAGCCTACCAGTTCTGTTTACTGCCAGGTTCTAAGAGTCTATATATATATATATATATATCCTACCAGCTACCAGTCAGTAAATTAAGCAAAAAGAAATGTCACTGTCATCCTGGAGGGCTTCTATCTCTGTGAATCATACCAAAGCCAGAAAACAAAATACTACAAATACTAAGGCAGATAAACTGAGAGTCCTCCTGATTCTTCATTCTCACCTCATATCCAAACTATTACTAAGCCCCGTGGGTTCTGTCTCACATGGAGCAAAAAATCCATTTCTGTCAGGTTTATTACAGTTCTCTCAGGCCTTAACACAGAGCCCAGAATAAAGCTTGTGCTTAATAAACTATGAATGAATAAATAAATCAGATTTGGAAGACATAAAAGTTAGAAGGGAGATAACTGATCAAGTCTCTACATACTAAAAATTCAATTTGCAAAATCTAAAAGTATCATCAATAAAAAAGTTTGAAAATAAACTTGCGATTTATAGCAATGGTAGTGAAGTTTCAGGGGGAAAAAACTTTGCTGAATGAAAAGCAACAATTATACAGGGCAAAAGTAGAGATCCAATTAGGAAACATAAACCACATAGCAATTTGAACTTTCAAAGTTTAATTTAAAGAAAATAACTACTACAGAGGATTGGAGTAATGAGGGATTGGCTAACAAGAAGTAACTCTAAAGATTAAAGGAATGACAAATACACGGAGCATTCGTTACCTCTAGGGCTGAGAACTTCCCCCAATTCCCCAGGACTGAGATGCAGACCTTGCTGAGGGCCGGGCCAGAGCTCACTGAATGTCAGAGAAGTACCTAAGCAAACTTGCCAGTGGATCTTTCTGGAAATCCTCCCTCTAGGATGCTGGGGAAAACTGTTCATCGAGAGGGCCTCCATTCTGAGACCAATGGAAGTGGGTGCTAGAAGAAGCTGCTGCTGACCACTACACAATCCAAGAGCCAGCCACTGGAGATGTCCACACTGCATGAGCAGGACAGAGCCTGCTGAGCAGCACGCCATATCCAGGAAGAAAAACACTCTCCTCCTTCAGGGTCCCTCCAATGCCGTCTACCGACAGAGCCTAACACTGTGCCAAAGGGCAAGAGAAAAATACTTAAAGGACCCAGTTCTGTATCTACAGAGCATGCAAAAAGGGTGAATTTGGAGCTAAAATTTTTAATAGCAGGCACAGTTCACCCCTTTGGCTACTCGGCTTCTATATGTACTCTTCTACACTTCTGAATTCCCACACAATGAAAAAAACAACAGAAGCAGAGGTGGCTTTCCCAGCACCAGGTCTTGCAGCACAGGGAGCTTGTCCAGAACTCATTCACAACGTATCATTCCTTTTCTAAGAACCAATCAGAAGAATGAAACAAGGCTATCCATGAGGAAACTTCACTTCTTTCATAGTTCATAGTTAGTGTCTGAAAGTTCTTCCTTTTATCTAACACGAATCCTTCTTATACAAAGGAAGTTTTGTTTTGTTTTGTTTCAAGAGCACTAACTCAGGCACTAGACTATCTTGGTTAAAATCTCTATCTAAAAGGTCTATCACTTTTAATTGTAGTGCCTGAAGCAAGGTACCTAATGTTTCTTTGCCCCTTTAAAACGGGGGAGAATATCTGCCTCACAGGGTTGTGGTTAAGAGTAAATCAATTAAGTGAAGACTAAATCAACTGCATGAAACATGTAGAACCTAACCTTGCATGTCAGTATTAACTGCTATTATTTTATCTATAAAGATGAAGTTAGCTTATTTTCTGTCTCCCCACATAAAGGCAGGGGGTCTTGTTTGTTTTGTTCCTTGTCTATCCCCACCATCTAGAACAGTCCCCCAGCACAAAATAGGTGGACTGTAGAAACTTAAAAATGATATATACAACAGCATCTAGGACAAAGTTTGTACCCTACTGATTTAAATATCACCTAAACGGAACCTCTGGTTTTTCAAGTTTGAGCAATATGCAATTAGGTTTCACTGTGTACTCACATTTTAAGCTTAAACTGAAAAAGGTGTTTTAAATGGAGCTCAAAAAAATAAATAAATAAATAAGAGAGAGAGAGAGAGAGAGAGAGATATGTTACACAATTTGTTTCATCAGCATAGCAAATTCTGTAATCCCCCGAAACTTCCTTCCAACAGTTTATGTGAAAAGAACACAGGACTGTGTTCTGTATCTTCTGAAGGTAAAATAAAGCATCCAAGATATATCTAACACACATATACATATCCAGTTTAATACAGAACTAAAAAGACCAACAAGTACCTGACATTAGATTTAATGCTGAATATTTTTTAAAGTGACCCTTTTGATAAGACAACCACATCATTTAACAGGAGAGAAATAGTTTATTCACATTTTCACAATGTTGACATCTAAATTTTTAGAACTTAACTTCATTAATTTCTCTTACTATTAATTCCCAACACTGAAATAAATGTCCAGTCAAAAATTACCACAAAACACAGGTAATAAGAACACTACTCAGCGATTGCTAGTGGTAACAAAGCACACATCATTATTTACTACTGACAAGTAGCTGTTGGCAAAGTTCTAATTCATTCTTAAGTTACAGAGACAAATAGTTTTATCATTGACTCAAAATAGAAAGTGGAAATACCTAATTTTTCTTGCAGGACTAGAGCTCAATTAACAAGCAAAGCCTTTCTAAATTTCACATCAGAGTTGAAATACTAGCTCTGCTAAAAATAATACAAAATTATGGATTTAAAAACTAGAATAGATCTTATCTACTATAAGCACCACCAGTATTACAGCAATGTTAAGTTTCAATTCTTAAGACCTACAGATTAAGTTTTCAGGATTTGTGGGCTCCACAGTCACACAGTCAAGATCCCTGCTGTTCTAGGTGAGACCTGGGCCCAGAGAGGTTAAGTGACTGGCTCCCACTCACCCTTCTCTCAACAGAAACAGCTAGCCAGAGACAGTGTAGATTAGAACCGGCTTTCTCCAGTTTATGAAAATTCTCCATATCATTTGAAAATCATTTGAAATACTGCTCTTCCATTCACTATCATGTGATCGACACTATCATCTTTATATTTTTAAAAGATACACTAGAGATCGATCACAAGTTCCAGTTCTGCTCCCTCTCCATTGCCTTCTTACAGCAGCAGCTGGATAACGAAGGAGGCGGGGATGCTTGTACATAATACATGCCACCATTCATTTAAGTCTTTACTGGAAAACTTTGGGCTGTGACACCACCACCAGTTTACACAAGAGAAAAACACAAACTAAGTTACTGACAGCCAGGATGATGAATCCTTAACTACTTGAGTTAAAAAGAAACAAAAGTACACCAGTAACTATAGTGTATCTTAATGACTTTGGAATCTTTTTGTTAAAATTGTATCTTCTTTCCCCAGTTTTACACTTATTTTGTAACAAATTTCAATAAATCTGATATGCATTTCAAGGCAATGTTTGAATTTAGATAAACTTAAGCATCTCTTTATAATACACTCCATACCTGGTAACTTAGTCGTTACCTACAGTTAACAAATGTTTCATATGATATGATTTTTAAGTGCTTTCGGTGAAACACTTTACCATATTTTAATCCAGCCCCCCAAAACCTCTAAATAAGCAACACGAGTAGGAAACTGACCTTAAGCTTAACCTTAAACACAGATGTCAATACGGCAAAAGGAGAGAGGACCATCACTACTCAGGATGCAGAAGAATCTCCCCAAAGCGGGGAAGGACGGGGTGGAGGTGGAGGGCAGGCTCATAAACCTGAATGTACTGGTCAAGCCAAGAGCGATTCCTCAGGTTTTACCGCATTCTGCAATCCTCGGGTGCTCAGTGGTGCGGCTGGGGCCACAACCTGTAACCTTCATCCCAGAGAACCCCAGCATTTCTCAGTGGCGTGCAAACCCAACTGCTGAAGAAAAAGGACTGAAACGTGGACCAAGCGGGGCCACTCAGGGGCGTCGGACGTAAGGCAAGAAACCCTCTCCACTCCCAATCGAAATCGGAGCAATGGGTGTATTTGAGGCTTGGATTTCTTAGGAAGCTCTCCTAAGACAAAGGGCTGCGAGTCGGGAGTTTCCCGAGCTGGGAGTGGGAGCGAACAGCCCCAAGGCCCGCAGCCGCAGCAGCCCGCACCCAGCGCAGAGAGCGCGCGCCACCGCGCCGCCCACACTCCGGAAGTATTCGGAGACCCCCACCCACCCGGCCAGGGCTGACGCTCTCCCTAACCCGTACGCGCTCGGCCCGAGCCCCTCACCCTGGTGATTGAACAGTCTCCATATCCTGGTGAAGAGAATTCCCATTCTCGGGCAGCGGACCCCCCTCCAGCCACCCCGGCCGCCTGGCCTCCCCCGGCTCAGGCTCAAGGGGAGGAGAGAGACGCGCCGGAGCCTCCGTCTCTGCCGCTGCTGCTCCCGCGCTGGCCGTCGGCCCGCTTCCTAGGAACCGGAGGGAGGCCGAAGCCCAGGACGCCCTGCCGTGCGCGAGGACTCGCCGCTGCCGCCGCGGCTCCCGCCTGACTCGCGGACATCGCCGCCGCGTTGTCTGCGGCGAGCCTCGCGGGCCACCGTCCTCCCCCAGCTCCTCTGAGGCAGCTGAGGCGGCGACGACCGGGCGGGCGGGGGAGGCGAGGGGCGGGACGGAGGCCACGGGAAGGCGCAGGCGCGCGGCCGGAGGGGCGGGGTCTGGGAAAGGGTGCCGGCCTGGCCCTAGCTTCTGTGCGGAGCCGGACGACCTTCAGGCGGCGGGGCTGAGCCACGAGATCCAGGAAATGCGGGCTGCAGGTTGGGGCAGGTGGCTCTGGGCTGCTTGCGTTGGCGTCCCCGCCGAGTTTTGTTTTTTTTTCTGCATTTCTTACACAGAGCCAAAATGTGAACATGTCACTGAGTGCCCAGTGCCCATCCCCAACCCTGCACGCACAGAACACCAAAAGCCCCACGTCCTGGCCTTCAAAGACATGGCATTCCATCAGGGGCTCTGAGGGAAGCTGAATACCTCTATCTCTCAAATCTCTTGACCTGGACGCCCTGAAGGGTGGCCTTACCTAAGCGGTCGCCTTATGGCCGTCCTGCACCTCAAGGCTGTTCCCGCTCCAATCTCCCTTCACTTTCAAATCAATCTTGCCAGAAACTACTATCTTGATCAGTTCACTCCGTGTTTAAAATTTTTTAGTGGCCACTAAAGCTGTTTGAGCAGCAGAGGGTTTGTCTCTAAGGTCTTCCTTCGATTCCAGATCATCTGATAACAATGATAATTAGTCTCTATTCTTGTTAGAGGCAAGAGTGGGAAAACAAGAAACTGAGGTTGTTTACTTCTTCCCTTCCACAAAGAAACCAGAAACAGCTCCAACCCCTTCTATTCTCTTTAACTTTCGTAAAAAGAGAAAGAAAAAGGTGCGGGAACTGTAAAAGGCATTTTGAACTGCTCTGCCCACCATGTGCAAGAGCTAAATGAAATGAAACAAATTCAGCAATAAACTCCACCTTTCCACACCACTTCTCCTAGTCATACACTATCTCATCTCAATACATAGAAAAATAACCCATTTAAGTAAGACCTCAAGACAGTCTACAGTTTTTCGTAGTTGTCTGTAGCAAACTTGTACCTGTGAAACAAAGGGCAGCATTGAGGGCCGAAACATGTCTCTTTTTAAACAACTGTTCAAGAAGAAGTCCTTTGGTTTCTTTTGGGGCTTATCATTATGAAACGAAGTTTAGAGGAGACATATGAAGGGAAAGAAAATTACTATATTAATCCATTTAAATTTATGGATTGTTATGTTTATATTTACATAATAAAGTACTTTCGGACTTCCCTGGTGGCGCAGTGGTTAAGAATCTACCTGCCAATGTAGGGGACACGGGTTCGAGCCCTGGTCCGGGAAGATCCCACGTGCTGCGGAGCAACTAAGCCCGTGCGCCACAACTACTGAGCATGGGCTCTAGAACCCGTGAGCCACAACTACTGAGCTCACGTGCCACAACTGCTGAAGCCCACGTGCCTAGAGCCCATGCTCTGCATTGAGGAGCCACTGTGATGAGAAGCCCACGCACCACAACGAAGAGTAGCCGCCGCTCGCCGCAACTAGAGACAGCCCACGCGCAGCAACGAAGACCCAACGCAGCCAAAAATAAAAATAAATAAATAAATTCCTAAAAAAATAAGAAAGTACTCTCTAGGCTATTTAGAAAAACAACAATTTCCGCTCTTGCCCACTGTAGGTAATGCTTTTGGCAGCTCTAAAACTTTTTGCAAACTCCCCACACATCTCTGTCAACTTATTAAATGGGTGTCATATCCATATTAACTTGGGAAGTTAGGGCTTCATATTTTATAACCTCCATTATAGGCTGGGAGATGGTCTCCCAGCTTATCTTCTAAGTGTCTCAAAAAAGAAAAAAAAAAGGTGGAGGGGGGTGGTGTGTGCGCGGGCGGCGGGGAGAAGAAATTTTCCTAATACAATCTTGTCCAGCTGTAGGATCCATGGGTGAAATACAAATTGGGAACTACTGAAGAAGTAATTGGGAATGTTTGTTGGGTGGTATGAAGCTATTTGTAAAAACAGACTCCTTATGAGACTTTTTAAAGACTCATTTATTCATGATTATAGTGATATGCAAAATGTCATTGGAGAGAATTTTGCTTCCATGTAAAGGAGAGTGGGATGGTCTAGAATTACCATCCTACCACTAAATAAATAGGAAACTGTACAAAATATAGAAAACAGCTGTTTTCAGCCCACACCCAGCAAAGGACTGTGATCCCTGATAAGAGACACAAATGGGACAAGTTTTATTATTATGTGGATTTCTGCCTGGAGGCAATTCCAGCCAGCTACAGAGGGAGTGGAAACTCAAATAGAGTCTGGCAGTTCCCTGGAGATGAAGACATAGATCAGCATTCCAAGAGATCAAGGCTACTAGAATTTGTAAAGCAGAGTGATTGAAAGAAGGAAGCTATCCAGAGAAAAGCTCCTGAAACCTACATAGGTTGAGGCATTGAGTCTTTGGCTGCATATCAATCTGTACGTGTGTAGTATAAAACCACTATGAAACCCCCCTGAGGCTAGCCAGTAATGACTTGAGGAAATAAACAAGTACTGGGGAGCTGTAAAACAGGTAATTACCAGGGTTTACAAAGGGCCAGGAATCATTTGAGTTCCCTTCAGCCAGTGTGAAGAGAACACATAGAATATATAGGACATTCAGTAGACAACCCAGAGATCTTAAAAGAGGAGCTAAACTAGCCTAAGGATAAGCCTTACTCTAGACCAGTCCTAAAGGAGCTTAAAAACAAACCTTGAAAGGATCAAACTAACTCACAGTTGTTTATCAAAACAAGGCCAAAGTTCTTTACAGATCAAGAAGGCAAGATCAAGTCATTAACAGTGGAAAATTAGCAATATCTTGAATCCAATAAAAAAATTAGTGGACATTCAAAGAAACATGAAAACATGACCCATAACCAAAAGAAAAATCACACTACCAAAATAGATACAGGCACAGGGAAGTTAAGTGATTGCCCCAAACTCATAGCTAGTTACTGCTGGATCTAGGCTTTGAACACAGGCAAGGGTTAGAGGCCACAGTCTAACCACTATGCTAATCTGCAAGTTGTATGACAGGACAAACAAGATGCTTCTCTCTACAACCTATCTCATTAGTGGTGATACACTGATGATGCAAAAGGTGGCTTCAGGGCCGGGTTGATGGAGTGATTGCAGTGACCTGCAGTTCTTCCAGTTGGGACTTGCAGATTGTTGGTTGAAATGCCTTGATAGTTGGGGTAGCCTTATATAGTACATCTCCAATAACCGAGGTACCATTAATTCAGTGACTACTGTATTCCAGGCTTTGTTTTGTATGCTTCAGATGACTATCAGCCTAAAAGTATTTAATATATGTATTTTTAGATAACAGTACTTTAGAGAGAAAGACTACAATGAGCTTTGGCATCTTTATTTTAGTTGTCTAATAACCTATGCCCTGCCTATTTTCCATCGGGGGGGGGGGGGTCAGATGGATCAAATGTGATAATGCTTGTGAAGTAATTTGGCTATAATAAATCACTGTATAATCCTAATACAGTGGTAATAATCAACATAGTACACATTTCTTTTGAACTTCTTGTGCACTGCAATGAGAGAAGAGTCAAATATGGATCAAGTCATAGCACGGACACTTGACACTGAGCACATGAAATGTCAAGTCATAAGCTGTATGCCATCCATGGAATTCTTACAGGTACAAAATACCTTTGGAAACTTGTGATAATTGTTAAAATAATCATATAGGGATTTCTTGTGAACAATACGGTTTATCTAGTTTATTTTTCTATATTGTATTCAATCCTATTTCACACATACATTGTAATATATTCTATTTCATGCACACATGCATGTATGTGTATGTATTTAACTACAAGCTCTTTCCTAATATAGTACTTCTTTTGCGATCACTTGTAACACCTAGCAGAGTATTCAGGAAGTAGTCATTTAATTGAACCTGTGTTTTGAGGGTAAATGTTTAGACTTTTTTTTTGGATAAGAGGTACAGGCATATACCACTGATTTCCGGTATATCTTCAGTATATCTCTAGAATAATATAAAGGAGAGGTATAACGCTGGTTTCAGTGTTTTTTTCATTTATTATATAAAAGAAAAAAAATTAATGCAGTTGGTTTGTACACATTTAAATTCCATAAAACAAATCCATAGAAATTAGGATACTATATGCATGCACTCTGCATTTTCTTTGTTAAATGTTTTGGTTCACAAAAATAACAACACTTTTTTTTTTCTTTTAAGCCACTAAAGCAGAGGGAGAACAAAACATGCAGCACTGTACACATTTGCATAGTATATTTTACCCAGCATGCCTTGTAGAACGCTACACATTTACCTATATAAGAAAAATAAAAGGGGGTAAATTATCAAAATAAATAACTAAAATTTAAAGAAAAGAAAAATACTGGATAAAAGCATTTTTTTCCCCACTTTGTAGCTGGAGATATAGCAACAGTATGGGATATCAACAGCTCTCAGAATAGTAGGGAAATCTTTTTACATCAATTTGCCATTTTTATTTTTAGTATTAATAAGTTTATGTTTTTCCCTCCCACCACCCTTTCAAAAAAAACAGCTAATGGCTTTTACTTATGTTTCAAAATGGTATTCAGTACAAAACAAATTGAAGAATCTCTAAATACTTTTTTCTTGTTGTTGGGACATCTTTATTTCTCATTCTGACTGTAGGCTGTGAAAAATATAAAACATTTCAAACATGTCCAAAATTCAGAGGAGCCCTATAAGCTCACTTGCTGTTACTTTTTGTAGTTGTTACTGAAGGAGAAGAAATAAGAACAGTAAATATAGTAGGAGTCTTATCACAAAATAAAATTTAATAAGTTTTATGGAAGGGGATAAAGTAAAATAAATTACATCCACAGATTGCAAGGCTATGAAGTAAATTGCTGGAAAAGTATCAAGCAGCAAGTTAAAAAGATGGTAGATGAAATAAATCTGATAAAACTTAGAACTAAATCTGTATACTTTTAAAAAATACAACTGCCAAATTTAACAGTGGATTTTGTTGTAAGTTTGTGCTATAACAAATGTGCTTCTTTCTCCTCAATCTATTTTTATATTATTGGCAAAATATATATCTTTTATAATTTTGTACTATACAATATATGTTTTTGCTACATTATTTTTCTACTGCTAATGCAGATTAGAAATAACAACATAGGCTTATTTTGGCAATAAAATGCTTTCATTTTAATAACATCCCAGAAAATATTGTAAGGCATATGAAAAATAAAAAATAGTATGCAACAATATAGCATTAATGATCCTGCATCTTAAAATACATCCCATATGCATACAGAATTCACACTGATTTCAGTTAAAGATGTGTGAAAGTGGCATGCAAGTAGAGCAAGAGTGGCCCCTACATAAATATAGACATAGCCATTTGTTGAGAAATTTAAGTGTTCAAAACATAACCAAGAACACTTACAAAGTATTGTAAAGCTGGAGGCCTGCCAATTTTGGTTCCTAGATAGTCCTCAGTTTAACTGTATAATTTTCAAAGAAGAAGCATCAGTGTATTCCCCAAACACTCTAAATTCATTAACATTTTCTACCATCTTTCTACAAACATTTTACATACATCAAAAGAAACAAAGGAAAATTTCATATGTAACTATGACTCCCCCAAATTCATGACTATTCACTCTTATTTATGTTTTCACGGTAAGTGGGAGTTACAAGCCCTTAGTCAAGATTATCTGATGAAATATTTTCTAGTCCTCTCATAATGTCCCTTAATTACATGAAGCATTTGGTATGAAACCATCCACAAGTAGAGAGAGATACTTGCTACATGAGGATGAGTTTCACTTGAGAAAGTTCATTTTAACAAAAAAAGAAACTTTTAACAAGTAATTTTTGAATGCTGTAGCTCTGTCTGCTCATATAAACCAATTTTACAATTTTGGTAACTTGACTGCTTAAGTCAACCACAGAAAAGTTATCCTTGTTGTCTATCTGACAACTATTGTATTGAGTGGTTTGATCATGATTATCATCTAAAAGAAGAGGACTGTTCTCTGCCCTATAGACACAGCTTAAGTAACTTCATAACAGTTACTGCATTAACAATATTTAAAGTGTTGAGGAACTAATGTTTAAAGGTATGAGGAACTAATGAAACAAATTTTATTACATAAATCCCTATAATGTTTTCATTCATAAAGTTATTCAAAGATGAATTTTATATAATAAATAAAGAAAAGAACATGCAACAGTGTCATGAAAGACAGAAATACAGGCAGAAATATAAAAGAAATAAGGGGTACATTCTCATTTATTTGAAACATTGATATGAAGTTTGTTCCAATGACATGAGTGTCCAAGATGATCCTACTCAATAAATGGCTAAGTGTCCATAGGAGAAGTCAAGGATCAACAAAATTTGAACTTGCAAGCCAACTTCACTTAAACATCAAATCTCTGAATCTACTCTCAGATTTGGAGCTAGATGTTATAACAAATTGCACACAAAAGCAATTTCCTTGCAGTTTGTCTTCTTCCCCATGATTACTGACATATTAAATGTTTACCTTGTCTCCTGATAAACTGTGAACTGATTCAAAGAAAAGTGCACTAACATAGAAGAAATGAAAGAGTGACAAGAGCATTTTGTCAACAGTTGAAAATCTAAGGGGAAAGTATATTTTAACAATTTATGCATTTAGCTTTGCAGCAAGGTTAGCAGTAAGAGTAATAAATTCCCTACTTATTGAAAAGTGTTTTCTCTTTAAAGACAGATTGTCTTCTCTAGAGAAGAGGTAGTATAACTATCAATATATAGGGCAATTTCTGTGGTGGCATTATTTTGTTTTTATTTTTTTAGCAAATACCAAAATAAAATTGTGTAATAAGAAAATACACTAGCATGCAAATTAAGGTTGCCTAGAAACATTCTTAACTGACATCCTGGGTCTCAACAACATTTTATGATATGTTCATTCAAGGAGTTTAAATTTGCAAACCGTCTTTTGGCATCATTTTCTTCTCTCCCTCCCTTTCACTGCTTTAGCTTCCTATTATGAATTTTAAGGCCCTCACACAAAAGACAATTTCAAGTATGCAGGTATGTTAAAGAGGTTAACATTCCAAAAATACATTTTGCAAACAACAACAATAATAATTAAAGTAATTAACAAATTATTCAAAGGGAACAAATAATTTTCTCAGAATTTGTTTTATATTAAAAAAATTCATTTCATTAAGAACTAAGCAATGTCACATTGTCACATAATTAAGACTCTCTTACTAGGAAAGACTATCAGCCTGAATTGTTAATTTCAATTTTCTTTCCAACAGAACTGTATAAAGATAATCGAGAATCATCAGTCATTTATAAACATTTCTAAGTGTTGCTTTAAATATTGGAGGAAACAAGATAACATGGTTGATTATAATACTGGAGTCACATTACAGCCTTGAGAATTAACATCAGGATTGACAAATTGCATTCCTTTTTTTCCCAAGACTACACTTCCACATTGTCACATGTGTCTACATTGTTACATGTTCGCTGACTGAAATTACAGAATATGTAATTTACATATTCTGAAATTATATATGCTGAAATTACAGAATATGTGGTTTATACTACAAGTTAAAACAGCCTCAAAACATTATAAGACTTGCTTCTCCTGCTTATCATTTGCTAATCTTTAAATGAAATCAGTTAAAAACAAAGTATTTATGGAGTATGTATTTTCCAAAGGTGCTTGATGTGCTTGGTAAAAATAAAACTTTTCATTTAGTATATATCTGTATTTTAGTATCATTTACACAATAAACTCTAAGGCTTAAGAAAAAGAGAAAGGAATGCATATCCCTTATTCATTTGGAGAAGATAACGTATTACAAAAGGAAGGGGAAAGAATATGCCAAATCAAAGTAAAAATTTAAGTACATCCATCAAGAAAATATACATTATACCCTTTCCAAGATTATTAGCTTTTGAATAAGAATGCAAAGCAAAACAGGTATGGACACTTGATGGCAAAGGGAAGATTGGTTTTGTGCACAGATATTGAATGGACCTCTCTATCAGCGTGACATAGACGACATAGAAACTAGGCTTTGAGAGGCCATTAAAAACAAGAGATTTTTAAAAGTTGAAAGAATATGGTAATCTTGCTGACTAGGAAATATATGTAAATGCTGTTACAGCTACCTGCCATAAAATGTAAATATCTTAAAGTAGTTAAATGGCCAGATTGCTAATGCTACTACAGAAAAAGCTGAACAGCTGTCTAGTCTAAGTTTAACACCTTGGTGCACTCTTTGCAATTAAATACTTTAATGCGCACAAACAAGAAACCAGTAAAGCATATAGAAAAAATGTTTTGGCTAGTGTTTTCTTTTTCATGCAAATATGTGCTGTACATGTAATAAATATATTTGTTTGCTGGAAAATGCTCTTCTGTGCTCTAACAAAGTATTCAGTAATGGCAGGTTGTATGTTTAGTAAAGTGCCTAATGGATATAGCTCTTTTAAATGTCTTAACTGAAAATTCTGTACGCTTCACTAGATGACAAAAGAACCTCACGAGCCAGTATCACATGTTAACTTTTAGAACTCACTGAGCCCACATTTTTTAATTGTATCAAATATTTGCAATAACTTACATGATTATAGGCATCCTCATTATCAGCTAAACAGGTTCATAATGGGGTATGCACAGTGAATAACAGGAGGAGAGGGAATGTGGGGGTTATGATGAGGTTCAAGATATATACATAACTAATTAAGAATATGGAACCTATTTTCATGGTCAAGAAAATTATTTAACTGGTGCATGCTTTGAGAGCCTAAACATTGAAAGGCTTGGACGGGGGGAAATAAGATAACAATATGAATTATTATTGTTTTCCAAAAAAAATAGGCTTCATGACATGTACTAGTAGAAAAGGACTTTTATGCCTGATCCTATGCGAGTTTTAGAAAAACGGACTCTTAGAAACAAGAGTCTTTTCCTAAAGACATTTGTGTATTGTATAAAAGGGTCAATTTCAATAGTTTCTTGGATCATAGTGAATCTAAGGCTTCCTTGATTATAGTAGACATAAGGTCACTGATTCTGTAATTATAGTCACTGGAAAAACTGTGAAGACTTAATAGGTAAAGAGGAGTGTTCATTAGAAATAAAGCAGTTCAATCTTCAAATGCTTTATAATTCTCTGCAATAAAAATGATACAATTTTAGTAAACAAATCTATTCTGAATCTACAAGTTTATTTTTTTACTGCAAGCTCTTAAATTCGTTTTCACAGTTTTTCAATTAATCATTTTGTATAAACACAGCTTTCAGTATCAAAATTCAGTGTGTCCATGTAAAACAAAAAATCCTTAGCATGATTATAAAGAATTTGGTGAAGTGCTAGAACATTCAGATATTCAAAGACAGAGACTGAGTGAAGCAACGGAAAGATACTCAATTGTGCTGGCGGTAAACACGGAACCCGTAGTTGTGGTAAGTGGGATAGGTGAAATCCCATCTGGCGATGTTTAGCCTTGCACTCAGGAGGATCTGTGCCCATTCTTACTGTCTGACTTCAGATTCCTGGATGTATGTAGTTGTGCTCAGATTGATTAAAGGGGAAACAACACCCCATTTTCCATCTCACATAACCAGCTATTGGGCTTCTCTTTACTATTCTCTCTCACTGCTAAAGAAATTTTGAGGTTTTTTTTTTGCCAACTTCAAACAAGCTAACAGTTGTAACTAAACAAAAAGCAAAACACTTTGAATACAACAGCTGTGCCAGAAAAGAAATAAAAATATTAAAATCTGAGGAGACTGAAGAATTTCTGCATTAATTTGAGATTTTTTTTGGCACTATTAATACATTTAGTAAGTTTGAAAAGCCATTCTGGCAACGTTAACATATATTAAAATGTTTATACATTCCAACTTTAAGTGTAAATTTAGTCTCCAGCAAATAAATACCATAGCTGGTTTTGGCTTCTATTGGTATTTTGATTTTATTAATTAGTTTCTTTTTTTTTTCAGATTTTTAAATTGATTACAACATGCTCAAGTAGACTTTCTAGTCGATTCACCCAAATTCCAACAGGAATTGGTTTATAAATTGGTTCCAACTGGAACTGGTCATTTGGAATTTCCAGCATGGGAAATTATTTTATATGTGCCTTGATAAGTACCTTAAATTACAAATTGATGTGTCTAAACCTAATGAAGAAAACAAAAGGTACTGTTATGTAAATGTTGCACTTAAAAATATCTCTATGATTGGGCATCTAATATCCATCTAGACTTAAGGGCATAATGTACAAATTTTTTTTTTTCTTTTTGCCCCTTCTTAGCATCAATGACAGCAGCCCATAAGCACAGTCAATACTGTGCTGTAGTTGCCGAGTTAAGATGATTGGTTGTATCCTAGCAGTGCAATGGCAAATTGTCAACAGATGAATATTTTGTTTGTTTCTGCAGACTCAAAGCCTATGTCGAGAGTCATGGCTATATCCCCCAGGCGATCCTCGGTTCCTATGAGGTTTGTAAGTGTCCTGGTATGAGTCAGGGTAATCTTCTTCCACGAGAGGGTAATGATCTCGGCTATGCTGGGAACTGGAAGACAAGCGGTTCCTACTCTTCCGAGCCCTTTCATTGTGATAATTTTCATCAGAGGTCATTAGACTTCGCCTTTCAATTGGAGAGTTCTCTGTGGAGTGGTTGCTGTACCTCATACGCTGACTCTAAAAATATCAGATGGTTCACTGGTTAAATTACAACAGCTTCATTCATCTAGAACATACAAATGTATGTACAACAGTAGGATCTGGACAATAAGATGCTAAATATCTGACTCAATAAAACATTCTGATGTACAAATGGTCTGCTCGAAATACCTGGTCTTATGTATTTGGGACACAACATGCAAAGATGCCAAAGTGCTGGTAGTTTATGAATTTAACTACATAATACTGCATAATTATGCTTCCTATCAAAAACACAGAATTTAAAGTTAGTTGCTGAATGGAACTTAATATGTTTACGAAGGCCTAATAATTCCACTTCTATTGCAAAATGAGGATTATTTTACTGTTGGGAAATAAGTTAAAGTTCAGAATAGCATGTTATTTTATTCCTCTCTTGAACTGATACAACTTTTCTCCTCCTAAAGTCACACACTTCATCTTTATTAGCTGAATGTTCCTGAAACCTTTTAAAAATATTTTAATAAAATTATGATTTGTGCTACCCATAAAATATTCGTTTCTACATCCTACGTAAGACTCAGCAATATTCTCTCCAAAGAAGTACACAATAATTATGGAGCTAGTGAATTAATATATTTACAATTCTTGCCTCCTCAACTGAAATGTCCTGCAAAAATAATCTTCAGAATACAAACTAAACTCCTCTAATACCATTACTTGAAATTAATATCTTCAGACACTTATTTGAGCGCTCAGAAAAGGCTATTAACGCTTTTCTTCAAATCATGGGAAAACATGTATCATAGCTGTGTCTACCTGCTTAGGTAGGTTGCCTCAGTTAAGAAACAGGATGCTGATGAAACCAAAGACCCAGATGCATTTCCTCTAAAGCACACTCACCTGCACACAGCAGGAAGCTCATTCAACAGTCACAGCCTGTGCTGGGAGCCCCAACCAGGGGTCTCACAATTAAGTGCCCATGGTTACTAGGAGAAATAGGCCCCAGGATAAAGGGCACCACGGTAACTCAAGTGAAACTGGGAGAGGCACTCTACGTGGATGTCTTGAGGTAATAAGTCAGGAGTGTTTATTCATAAACAAAGTGCAACATTTCGTTTCCACCTACTAGTGTAGGTGGAAGCATATCGCTTCATGATTCCGTTTCTCACCCTACAATGTACAATTTGGAGCCAACCCAAACCAGTCAGTGGAATGCCACACTCGGATCAGCAGGCAGGCAGTGAAACAAGGAAAGAAAGAGTCCCAGTGCGCACATATACATTGCATATTACAATAGCCCGTTTCCCAAGTTCATTTCCAGCCTCGAAAGCTATTCATTTACATGGCAGTTTTTTGCTTACAAAGATGCAATTTTGTAAAAGAGTAATACAGTTATAATAACATTTGAGAGAGTGCCATTTATCTCAGAGTTAACTCTATATGATCTACAATTATGACTATCATTATAACCCATTAATACAAAACTAGTCATGATGCAAGAGAGCTCAATTGACTACCTGCTCCTCAGTCAGCTGGGGGTTTGGCCACATTCCAGCAGTGGCTTGGTAGGTGGTACATAATCATTGATGGAGGAAGGCAAGATCCACTTTGTGTCATAATATCTCTGGCTCCCCACCTCTAGCCCTGAGTGCAGCACCAGAACAGCAGGAGAGCAAGCCTCCTGCTCCTACACTCGTCCCCAGCTTCCCTAAAGGACACTGGCCATAGCCGATGACCAAGGTGGGCCCTGCCCACCCCTAAGAAAACTCAGGGATTCACGACTGTTTCCAAACAAGGCGATTCTACTTATGTGCATGTTCTGTTTGGGCAAGCTAGAGGACAGGCCCCGCAGCCTGGGGGGGAAGGGTTAGGTAAGGGTGGCCATAAGGTCCATCTGTCTCACATACCTTACTTAGCTAGCCCTGTGCCTGACAGTGCCACCACTGTATAATCCTTAAGAAGTGACACGGAGGGTTTCCCTGGTGGCGCAGTGGTTGAGAGTCCGCCTGCCGATGCAGGGGACACGGGTTCGTGCCCCGGTCCGGGAAGATCCCACATGCCGCGGAGCGGCTGGGCCCGTGAGCCATGGCCGCTGAGCCTGCGTGTCCAGAGCCTGTGCTCCACAACGAGAGAGGCCACAACAGTGAGAGGCCGGAGTACAAAAAAAAAAAGAAGTGACACGGAGAGGTAATGGACAGTTGCATAGTAGGTAGAAAGTTTCTTAGCAGGGTTTAGACATAGGAGGGATGAATTTACCTAGGTAAAAGCCATTATAAATTAACAGAGAACAAAGTTCTAAGGAAAATGCCACTCTCAGGGTAACTTTGTCTAGGGTAGATCATGATTAGGTAACACTTTTTGAGTTTGTAAAAAAGTAAAATAGTCTGTATCTGTTAGAATCAATGTAGCCAAAAGATGTGAATCTGAAGAATTTTGTTGCCAAGACTTCAGAGCAAGTATATGAACCAAAATGACTTGAGTTTGTAAAAATGTAAAATAGTCTATATGATTAGGCAATACTTTAGATTTTTAATATAGTAACGCATGGCTCTCTAGGCCACTCCCAGTCTCCATCTCAATCAAGTTTCCTATAGAACCTTAAATGTAAGGATGTAAGAGCACAAGTGACACTACCTGTAACCCAGAAATTGCTGTCGGATATGGTGAGAGTGCTGTTGAGCCCAAATTCCTTCCAAGCAGTGGGGTCATGGGGGTGCTACTGGTCGTGTGAGTGGCACGCCAGTAGGCCTCAAGGTATTCTCCCAGATGTTCACACGCATCCTCCAGCTGGTTTTCATCCAGTATAACATCAAACATTTCCTGTAGATGACAAGGAAAATCCATTTTATTTCTACTTCAGGTTTTAGGCAATGAAAAATAAAATTTCACTGCATGCAGATAATATTGTTTCTAATGTCCAGTAGCAAATATCAAACTTGAGGGGCTGTACTGGCAGTTGCTAAAGTTAAAGTCAAGTGAAGAACTGCACAGTTAACCATGCACAAATTTGGACATTCGCATAGAAATGGGAAAGTTCATCAAATATTTGAATCTTTCATTATTTAGAAAAAAAAAAGATGAGGTACATGTAAAAGTGTTCTAAGGAGAATAGAGTGAAAACACATATGTATTCACATCTTCATCCATATATTCCTATAGATATTTACCGAATACATTCTTTTATATACTATATAAAAGTTTTGAATTATACTTCAGAATAAGAGAGAAGCAAGTTAATGGTACTGAAAGAGGCGTTCTAAAAATGTTTCGGTAACAAATGTATCACTGGAATAAACATTTCATCTCCCAAAGTAACTATGTTGGAGGAAATAACATTTACTTAGGTAATTTTTAGAATGTTGGTGAAAATGTTATCTGTCTCGTGGTAAAGCAATACGAAAGGTTTAGGATCAATAGTAGAAAACCACAGTATAGTGACTTCTGCTACCAGAGGATCATTGTGTGAAATGGTTAAAAAAGAACAAGAATGAATAATTGATTGCAGTGGTGGTAGGCAGGGAGTTGGGGGTAGTTCGCCCAAGAAGTATCTGGGGTCCATGTTTCTGTCAGTAAGGACTTTGTCCAACACCTGTTCTATAATCAGGAAGTTGTTCTTCAGCCCCAAAGGAGCAGAGTGGCCCCTCTGTCACTGCAGTGTGGTCAGGAACACAGAATATAACCAGGACACAGATTCCCTGGAGGGACAGTCAGATAACCGTGGCACCTCATAAAGAGAAAAGCCATTCCATGGGTAAGTGAAAGCACACCCCCGACTTTCAGCCGCTGAATCCACTCCTTCCCTCTTGCACCACTTCCACCTGCTTTTACAAGCTCATTTTACCCAAAGAAGGAGCTCCCAGTAATGAATCAAATACAGGGTTACTGCCATCAACACTCGATGTGGCAGGTGGATTGTAGGTTTGTAACAACTGGATGATTCTGAGTTGGTGGTGGGTCAGCTGACTCACTCTCATCAGCACAAGGGCTCCCTGAAGCAGAAGTCACCATGGAAACAATCTCTCTCCCAACATTTACTCTTTGAATGTTTTCATCACGTTGATCTTTACTGAATATTTTGACCCTAATTTGCAAAGCAGTTTCAAAGTCCTTGGAGCAGTGAGATACGTTTAGCAACTAGGAAAGAATTAAGGTGGCTTCAGTCTAAACCGACTGGTGTTTGAGAAGACTCAGCCAGTAGAAGTCATGTAGAAACCAGTCCCCCACAAGAACACTTATTAGTGAATTTCAGATGGGTTTTTGCATATTTTATTCATTCATAAAATGTTTACTCGGTACCTATTCTGTGCTAGGCATTGTGCGTATACCGTGGCAAAGAAAACAGACTTCATCCTTATGCTCAAGAAGCATCCAGTCTCGGGGGAGAGACAAGTATTAAAATCCATAATACCCTACATCACACAGGGACTTTAATTCAGAACAACGGAGACTGAGCCAGTGAATGTTCAGAGCTGCAGCTTAAAGTTCTGGATTTAGAAGGAGGCCCAGAGAGATATGTGAAAGGTAATTTATGAGGGAGAGAAAATTATAAGTCAAAGAATTCTAGCTGTAGAGGGAAGAGAATAAAACAAAGAGGAGCAAAGACACAATGGAAGAGACGATAGAGCCCATGAGAGAACAGGAAAACAGCTAGTTCCTACAGTGTCAGTCAACATACATCCTTACAATAAATCCTCTTTCCACTAAAGCAAATCAAGGGAGTGTCTGTCTCCTGCAATCAAAAACTCCCTCCCCCCATTAATCTAAGCCGTCAACAGTTACAAATATAGACTCTGAGAAATATCCCTAATGCTCTGATACACACATTGCATCCTCTGATAGCATTACAGTGCTAACTTGAGTGGAACAAGAACAGCCCCATCCCAAAGGGCATGCACAGACTCAGAAAGATGACACAGGAAGAAGAAAGAGGAAACCGCACAGCACTGGAACAAGGGACCACTCTGTCAGCCACTCCAGGCTAAAATCGTCCACAAATTCTATTTGATCTGGAGTCTGCTGTTTACATAGTGTTATTTATGTTAACTGTATAATTCAATTAGGTAGATCTCATTCTTTAATGTGGGATCTCAACAATGTGTAATCTCAAGTCATTTCCTTGCTTTCGTAAGGTCCCAAGTTAATGAACGCTCCAGGGACACTTGGACTGAGGGTTCTAACTATTACAACCAGGATTGCAAAGTCCAGAGAGGGCAAAAAAGGTAAGCAGCCCTCATTGCAGAGTGTTATTTGAAAGAGATTTCTATCTCCCTGGCTGTTCCACATGTTACATGGTCAGGGCTTCAGACACAATTAAACATACACTTAATTACAAGTAGTTTTAATAAAGTACTTCTCTTTGCCAATGGATAGAATTTGTATATATCAGCACATGGCTGTTTGCTGAAGCCTCAATCATTTCTAGGAAACTAAGCTTTTGCACTGCTATAAAGACAGCTATGTGATAGAAGATGATCTGAAATTGCTTTTAGGCTTTCAAAAGCACAGAGCAAAGCAAATTTCAGCCTCTGAATGAATACTGACATATGCGGCTTATTTCCAACTAAGAGGAATCTCACAGCCTGGATATCTGTGACAATTTTTCTTTTCAACTGTTTAGGAAATAACACAGCTGATTAGACCAGAGTGTTAGGAAATGAGGATAAGGGAGAAAAAAAATTTTTTTAATTATACAAAGAGAAATTCAACAAAAAGCAGCCGAATGAATTATGCAAACCAGCTTTGCCAATTTTTCATAAATTTAAAAGTTTGGGCTTCCCTGGTGGCACAGTGGTTAAGAATCTGACTGTCAATGCAGGGGACGTGGGTTTGGGTCCTGGTCTGGGAAGATCCCACATGCTGCGGAGCAATTGAGCCCCTGCGCCACAGCTACTGAGCCTGCGCTCTAGAGCCCGCGCGCCACAACTACTGAGCCCGTGCGCCACAACTACTGAAGCCCATGCGCCACAACTACTGAAGCCTGTGCGCCTAGAGCCCGTGCTCTGCAACAGAGAAGCCACCACAGTGAGAAGCCCGAGTTCTCCAACGAAGAGTAGACCCTGCTCGCCACAACTAGAGAAAGCCCCTGCACAGCAATGAAGACCCAATGCAGCCAAAAATAAATAAATTAAATTAATAAATTTATTAAAAAAAAATGTTCAAGCCTAGCTAGCTCCTTACTGTGTAATACGTGAAGCCTCCAGCATGGGATATGGATGCAGAGAGCTATCTAATCAGGAGAAGAGGGTGGCGGTAATGGGACAGTTATGGGCAGTGAACAATTACCCACTCAGTGATACCATGCTCTTGGGACTGCCGGAGATAAGGGTAACGCCGAGCTGTTTTCAAAGCACCGACAGACACAGCACGTGCCTCTGACATTTTGTGATGGGATATTTTCTTCAGCTGAGGTGGGCAGAAATAATGTGGCTTCCAAAGTAAATAAGGAGTGAACAGAGGAGTCAAAACAAATCACCAGAAAACCAGGCAGAGTAGGTCCCTTTTCTGGACAACCTCTTTCAGAAAAATGAAAAACTAAAGCATTAGAAATAACAAGAGTGAAAAACATACCTCTAACTTATCCAGTGGTCCAGAGAACAAAAATGACAGGGAAGAAAGGGAAAGATTGAAGCTGAATAAAATGGGAATGAAGAAAATCTGCAATAGCTTCTTAAAATTTTTTTAAGTATTTAAAGATCTGTCTAGTTCTTCATCCACAGAGTATCACAAACGTTCCTAAGGAAGGCACCTGAATTAGAGCAACCAACCATCCTGGTTTGCCGGGGACTGAGTATTTCTGGGTATTTGGGACTATCAGTGCCAAAATCTGGAAAACTGGGGAGAAATGGAATGGTCAGTCACCCTAGTTTTTAGAAAAAATGGAGCACATTTCAGTTCCTACATTGACAACTGGAACAGGTTCCATTTATTTCTTTTACATTCTCTTGGGAGGGAAGATATAGAGAGAGTGGGTACGTCTTTCTTTATGACTGTGAAATATATACTTTCTAGCAAAGAGGGAGAATCTCATTAAAACAAACATAATTTCTTATATGTTTTATCTAGGAGTTGTTATTAAACATTTTTAAATAAAAAGTTTATAAAACTTAGAAATTAATTTTGCAGTTTAATCTTAACTTTTTAAAAAAGTTGGTGCATTACTGAATATTAGCTAGCCAGGGGATTAAATATATACAAACTCTCCCATGGTATATGCATTGCTTTACATTTATTTGTTGTGCAGAGATAAAACCTCACATGGGGCATCTTTCCTATTTCTAAGTGGAAAAAAGAAATAATAGGGGTGAGCATACTTTTACTTCTTTGTTATTGGAATATAGAGATCCTGAATCTGCCACCATTAAAAAAAAAAAAAAGCCTGGCAAGTACTATTCAGTGAAATAATATGGCTGAATGGCAACTATGCAATGCTAATTATAAAATAACCAACCAATGTTTCTTTCATATCAAAATTGTATTCTTTATATTATTAAAGCTTTTGAATTCCTGAGTACTCAACTCACTGGTCAACTAGTGATAGGAAACTCTAAGTTAAAGGGATTTTGAAAGATTTAGGAGATCTCATGGGGTTAAAGGAAAGCCTACCAATATCATGGGGCTCTAGCAGTTAGTTTCAGGTACAGTTTCCACTTTAATGAGCCAAAAGGGAAAGACAATCCGAATTCCTGCCACTGATGGGTGGGGAAAACATGAAGGCAAAGAATACAGTGACTTTGATCCCTTCTAGTTCCTCTCTTTTAATGATCCGTGACATTCATTCTGAACCCAACCACATTTTCCTCACCACACCCATCCATCCTGTCCATTCTTTTTTTTTTTAAGATGGTCCTGCTTTTTATTTATTTATTTATTTGACCGCGCTGTGTGGCTTGTGGGATCTTAGTTCCCTGACCAGGGATTAAATCTGGGGCCATGGCAGGGAAAGCTCTGAGTACTAACCACTGGACTGCTAGGGAACTCCCATCCTGTCCACTCTTATTCTTCAAAGATTATAACATTTATCCGTGCTACTGTCTGCAGAAAAGGCACCCAGTGTTTTTGTTAAGTTCATATTAATCCAATGCTTTAAATCACAGTATTGAAGTATCCCTAACTTGGTATATCTAAGTTGGGTGGCTGAAATTCCTGCAAGAGTAGTCGCCTTAGGACTGAGAGAAACTAGATCCCATGTGGCCTTGTTTCATGCAGGAAACATCTGAAATCAATTATTCTCTTTTTTCAAAAGTAATACTGTGAATTAAACTATGACCATCCAGAGGCTCTGTAATAATGAATGCACCAATGGGGATGGTGCTTCAGGTAGGTGAATTCACACAATTCTAAATAATTTAAATAAAATTACTGGAAAAGGGAGGTGGAAAATTACTACCATGATAGCAATACTATTGTGATAGGATACTGAGCACCGTCACTCACTTCAGAGTTCCTGTGTTTAATAAATCTGAGTCCATTCAGCAATGGAAAATGAAGAGTGACAGAAGAGAATGACCATGGTTACTGTAATGTTAGAGGATGCAAGACTGTGGAGGAGACACACTCCCCTCTAGCAGAGAGAGAGATCAATGTCATTTTACACTCACAGAAAAATTACAGAGCTCAAAGAACCAGGGTCAGCCTTTGGTAACACAAACCAGCTTGTAGCTAAGTAGGATTAAAGGATTACATTTCATTTATATATTCAATTGTCTGCCTATCTGCTTTTCTCACCATGCATTACGTAGCTCTTGTGACCATAGTACTGGGGCAATTTGAACTTTGCGCTTCTTAAAATGTACTATTTTCAACCCCTCTGAAAAGGAAAAGGGCACCAATACCTGGTAGAAGCAAAATGAAATCCAACACTATAGTGTACAGAAGGCTATGCCAAATGCAAATTCAGGCTGGTCATATAAAAATACATATATGAAAGGGCTTATGGGTTCTAGTCTCACAAACCCCTTTTCTGTCTGCATCCCAACTTTTCTTTTGTGAATCCAGAGCAGGCAATGAAGGAAAGTTCCTCCCTCTTCCAGAGTAGAACTATTCAGTAGCCCATCCTCCCAGCTCATCTTTCTGTCTGTGGCAGATTAAAAATGGCCACAAGTTCTTTGACACTCCCTGCATAGAGACGGAGGGTTTATGTCCCCTCTCCTTGAATCTGAGCAGCCTCTACGTTCCCTTGTCTAGCAGAAGGCTGTGGAAGTGATACTGAGCCAATATCCAAGCCCAGTATCTAAGTTAAAGGGAGTGGAATACTTGCTTTTGGAGCCCTGGGAGCTGCCATGTAAGAAGCTCATATTCCTGTTGGAAAGATCTCGTGGAAGAGCCCTGAGACCACGCAGAGAGGGAGAGGAGCTGGCTGAGCCCAGCCTTCCAACCATTCCTGCTAAGGGACCAGGTCAGCCACCAGCTGAGTACCACCAAGTGGTTGTCATTTGAAGTCACTAAGTTTTGGGGTAGTTCGTTGCACAGAAATAGGTAACCAGAACCTTGTCCTAGAACAAGGATGGCAACTTTGGTGGGCTGGCTACATTGGGCCTGCCTCCTGCTTCTATAAACAAAATTTGACTGGAACACTTGTATTTGCTTACATACTGTGTGTGGCTGCTTTCCTACTACCAAGGCAGAGTTATGTAGTTTTGTGAAGAAGACCACATGGCCCACAAAGCCTAAAATATTTACTATATGGCTCTTTACTGAAAAAGTTTGCTGACCCCACTCTTAGAAGAAGCCTCACCCATGAAACCCATGATTCTCTCTACAGGAAAATACATATAGCCCATCTGTTTCCATTCACTCTCTAAAGTCTTGCTAGATGAGGAGACAGAGATCTTACGCTGGCTTTGCCCAAGGTGCATGACCTTTGGAAAGCCAGTTCACCTCTCTTGGTTTCAGTCCCCTCATTTGTCTTTGTTTGTTTGTTTGTTTTTGCGGTCAGTCCCCTCATTTGTAACATGATCAGTCTTTCCTTAGAGCTGTGCCATGAAACACTAAAATGGTGCTATAGTCAAAATTCAGGGGAAGCATTGTACACGATCTATCCTAATGGAGATATAAAATGCTCGTTAGCACATTAAGGCTCTTGTAAAGAAACCAGTCTACGTTTGTTTACTTAGGTGTTTTCTCAAACATTTTTGGTACCAAAGTGCTTTCCACCTGTTGACATTGCATATGGAAACTGTAGTGGGAAGAACACACTCCAGGAAATACTACACAGGGTGCTTTTCAAGTTCCCTTTTTGCTTCAATAGTCCCTGAGTTCATTTTTCTGGCTATAGAGAGTCAACTTTTTTCAGTACTCTTTTAGACTTCCCTTTCTAAAGACTGCCGCCTTTAATTTCTTAGCAATGTGAGATTCCACCAGTGTAATTTGCTGACTTTTCAGATTGGAGACTCAGTGGCCAATTTAGCAAGCTGCAAATTCTCCTAGAGGAACTAAAATGACACAGTGATCACTCGTCTTTGGATGAAAATGATAATTATGGTCTTGAAGTAGGGTAGGGACAAATGCAGATACATTTTGAGACTACTACTGGTTTTTACAGTCTAAAGATTTTTTTCGTGAACGCCAAAATAGAGTGTACAATTCCTTCTTAGCATTACAAATGCTATTCAAACAATATTAAATGAACATGTTTAATAATGTAAAGAGTGTTTAGAAATTTTTTTTTTTTGCGGTACGCGGGCCTCTCACTGCTGTGGCCTCTCCCATTGCGGAGCACAGGCTCCAGACGCGCAGGCTCAGCGGCCATGGCTCACGGGCCCAGCCCCTCCATGGCATGTGGGATCTTCCCGGACCGGGGCATGAACCCGTGTCCCCTGCATCGGCAGGCGGACTCTCAACCACTGTGCCACCCGGGAAGCCCAGAAAATATTAAATACAAGGTAACCTTGCTTATCCAGACTGCTTGTTTAGAATTCCAGGTTATCGAACCAATTATATAAAACAAGGAAGTGTTTACCCTGCTGAAATAATGACAGGGTAAAGCTGCCTTCTCAGTGCATGAGGCTGTTGGAGTTTCCTGACACGAGGACACATCCTAAGGCAGCTCACAGTATTATGTGCATTTAAGTGCACGTATCTTTTCTTGGTTCCAGCTATTTCAGATGTAACATGTACTGTATACATACTCAACTATCAATGGTCTCAGCAGCTAAAATACATCAATTTTAATAAGATACAAGTTATTTTCTCTAGTAATTATTAGGAATAAATGTTAATAAACTCATTCTCATAAAAAGATCAAATTAAGAAGGAACAAGTTCAATTCACCTGAAATGCATCTCAAGGAATCACTTACTGAGACTTCTTATAACACTATTAACCAAAACTTGTGTAGATATTCATCTAAACCAGTGGTTCTCAACCAGGAGTGACGTTTTTCCCTAAGGGGCATTTGACAATGTCTAAAGATATTTTCGGTTGCCACAATTTGGGGTTTGTTACTGGCCAGAGGTGCTGCTAAAATCCTACAATGTACAGGACAGCTCCCTATAATAAAAAATTATCCGAACTACAATGTCAATTGTGGAGAAACCCTGATCTAAATTTCTCTTTTAATCTAAAAGAGATTTATAAAGTAGTATCTGCAAGGATATTTATGACCTAACAAATTGTTTGCCAAGAGTTGACTCAACCAATGGAAACTTTTTAGACTATCTGCTCCTTGAAGGCAGGAACGTGCCTTTGTCTCTCCAGCACCTAGCAAGGTAACAGGCCTAAAGCTTAAATAATGTTTGCTGAGTGTATTTTAGTTCTCGCCAAGAAGGTTGATTGTAGGTGAGCTATACAGAATTGAAATGACTAAATATTTGAGTTTGTCTGGTTTAACCATATGGAGACATGGATATCACATCTTCAGACGTGCCCACATGTCATTCTGTGAAACATCTTAATCATGTTTTGAAACAATAAGCATATTACTTGACTTGATATATCTTCTGCTTATGTTTATACTCTCCTTTTCCCTGGGCTCTAAAACCCTCATGATTTCAATAACACGTCTGTGCTGATCACTTCCAAAATCTAGATAGAATCAGAGTGTCAGAGTTGGGAAGGGATGTTAGCTACCATAGCCTTCAGCCTTCACCAGAGGAGATTCCTTCCACGACACCTGACATCAGGTCCTAGAGCCCACTCCACCCCCATCCCTGCCACCAACTGAACGCAATTAGAGACAAGCTCTCTACTTAGAAAGCCGTCCCATTCTTCTCAGCATTTGCATTTGAGCAGATATGTGAAATGCCTTCCTCCTGTTGGGTGAGTCTGATCACCGTGTCAAATGAAATTACACAGGCCTAACTGCCCTCAAGTCCCCCCAGATCTGCTTCCCCATATTCCCACAGATCTTAGCTCCATGTCTGGGGCCTCACAGAACCAGTGCTGCCCTCACAGTGTGGATCTCTACATAACTGAACTCAGACACGGCCAATGAGATCTGAGCTATAAATCCGTGTTTTTCCTTTTGTACCTTCCCTCTTCATTTTCCGCCATTTAAGCAGGTGGCAGGGTCTGTGCTTCCTTGTCTGGTGGGGGAGGGAGGTGTCTGTGGCAGGAAATTGCCAGCTCTCCATTTCCCCTTCTGGATTTTGTGTCCCCAAAGCCTAAATTGGTTGGAAACATTTTGTGCTAACTGCCTCTGGAAACAAAAGAAGGTGAGGATGCTTTTAGATACAACAAAAGCAGAGCGTTCCTTTAACAGTAACAAGAGGAGGGGGAAAAGGAAGTACCTCCACTCTCCCAGACAGAGAAGAGAAGGGAGCTCTCTTGCCAATGTCCCAGAGAGGAGGGGCTATGTGTCTCCCAGCCTTGCCAAAGACCCCCTGTTCCCGATAAGGTCTGATGCAGCACAGCCTCCATCCTTAAGGACCATGTGGATTTGGCCAATGAATAGGTTGTCTGCATTGGAACTCTCCCCCTCACTCCCTCAACTTCCTGCCAGCCCCACCCTTTGCCTTTGTTCTGCCCTGGATTAGGGTAAAGGCAGCTGCAAGCGTGGCTAAACATCCTGCCTGCCCAGTGGGCTAAGGGGTCAAAGTAGGAAATGAGCTATTTCTTGCACATCGAAGTTGGCGGCCAGAGATCCATCTATACTACACGGCTATGTGTACTAGTGGAGCAGTACGGTGGACAGAGCTTTGCTGGAGTCAGACAAACGGGTTGAATCTCGGGGCCCACTTATTTTTTTTTAATTTTTATATTGGAGCACAGTTGATTAACAATTAATTGTGACCTCCAACAAATTTCTTAGTGGGGACTTAGCTTTCTCCTGTAGGAAGTAAGGATAGTATTATCTACTGTGGCGGTCATAGAGGTGCATGCCAAGACTTCCCCTGGAGTGAGAACCTGCTGTGCTGAGTGCAGTCAGCAGACAGCCTTGGGCTGCTGCGCCTTCAGGATCCACCAGGGCATTCAAGCAAGGACCTGCTCTCCCCAGGCTGCTCCCAGCCACCGCCTGAGCACAGCACGTAGACTAGAGCCTGAATGTTTCTGCCCAACATGAGGCTCCTCTAGTGCTCTGGCGAGTCCCCAGCTCCGAGTGGGAGATTTTCTCAAGGCTACATCACAGTCTGAGGCTCCTCCTACCCACTTTTTCCTTCCCCTTTTCCTTTCACAGAGTCAGAACTACATCAGGTCTGAAAGCTGTACCTTCCAGTTCTGTCCCTGTTCCCTTTTTCCTCTCATAGGCATTTTCCCTCATAAATCTGTACTTCGAATTCCACTTAAGTCTCTGCTTCCCAGAAGACCCAAACTGACATAACTACCCCTAGAAAACTGTTCTAAAAATTGGAAACAATAGCCTAGTTCCTGTCTTTTGGTAGCTGCTAAAAAAAGGTTAGCTTCCTTCAACTGGGACACATTAGAGTCAGGGACTGGGTAATACATTCTCCTATATTCGCTCAGTGCTTTAATCATACATTCCATTGTGTAAGTGGACTTCAATAGTCAGCAATGTGTCTGTCTAACTACAGTTAGACTTAACATAGGACTCCAGACTCCGGGCTATCCAAATTACCTGTGTGTGAATAGGTGGGTTCGATTGGGGAGAAAATTGGCTTCAGAGCCAGATAGATCTAAATCTAATCCTAATTTGCTGTGTGACCTTAAGGAAATCCCTTAACCTCTCTGTCTTCAGTCACCTCAACTATATAATGGGGATAATACTGCCCTACCTTACTAAGTAACTGTGAGGGTTAGAGATAGTAACTGTAAGGGTTAGAGATGATCTATATAAAGCACCTAGCACAGTGTCTGGCCCATTGTAAGCATCTAATAAGAGAATGCATTGCCTGTACATCCTTATTCTTACCATGTACTCTTATTGCCTGTACCTCCTTTCATTCATTTGATATTTATTGTGGGCCTAGTATGATAGGAACTTGAGACACAACAGTGAACCAGACAGGCACAGATCCTTGCAGAGCCTGACAGGTAGGCATGGCACAGCGCAAAGTACATCCAGTAATTATAACAGAAACACTTAGATGGTGCTTATTATATGCTAGGTACTGTTCTAAGAGCTCTATTACACATTCACTCATTGAGATTTTACACCAAACCAACGAGGTAGGTATTTGCTCAAGATTACATAACTAGGGATGTAATCCCTAGTGTAGATTAGTATGGATTTGAACCCAGGCAGTCTGGATCCAGAGTCTGTACTCTTAAGAGCTATGCTGTGTTGCTTCTCTGAACATTTGAATTGAATTTTATGATTCCACAGAGCATGAATGATCCTTACATAAGCATATAACAAAGTCTAGTGAATTAAATCAGTAGGAAAAACAGTTATTTCCTTCAGAGAAACACAGGCACAGAAATAGTAAGTCAGCCGAGCAGGTGTAGACATTGGTGACCCACATGGTAGCAGTTACCACCCCTACACCCCCACCTCCTCACCATTTGCTCAGCTTCAAACTCAGCAGCTGTTTTCTGGCAATGGCATTAGAAGAAAAGTTGCTCTAATATGGTTTTTCATCTTACTTAACCCTGACCTTTTCATCTGCTATAACCACAGGGCTCTTCTAGTTCTAATAAATTCTCAATTTTCAATGTCATAATCTATTATGCCTCTAGGAACTTTCTGTCAGAAAAGTTAAAGGAGTCAAATCAGTATGTTTTATTTGTTGTTTTCTTTTCATAAAACTGTCCACATGACTGCATTAAATAGTTTGCTGACTGTTTGCAAGGCAATCAAGGTGGCAGTAAGGACAGCAGACCCTGGACACGAAGTTCATTTCTTATTACGTGGCAGACACCACACAGCTCTGGATGCCTGGGTAAGCCAACATGACAGCAGCAGTTTGTTCCAAGAAATCCTTTAGATATATGACAACATACCATCATCATGACCGTTCTAGAATAAAAATTACAATGCTAATATGATAAAAACAAAACCTACCAACCTCTCCTAACTAGCCAAGAATGATTAAGACCAAAAAAATGATTGTACTTACAGGGGGACATTGTGCAAGTTTATCAGCTGCCACCAGTTGAACATTTAAGTGTTTACTTTGGGACTTTCCTCTAGATTTAATCAACCGCTGTAAAACCTGATAGAAGAAGACATGAATCTGAGATACTGTCAATGAGTTGAAAGAAAACCAAATAAATCCAGACCTTTTTTCATAGTCTATTTAGCCTGAGAATTAATAGGGAGGAAATATAATATGACAAGTCATATATATATATATATATATATATATATATATAAAATCTCTGTAATGACATCAGCCACTTACACTGGCTTTCAGTTATAGTGGATTTGACATGTTCATCCTATTCTCGCTCCATGTGAGGTCTTGGTGGGATCTGGAGTTCCCACCCTAGATTTTACCCAGAGATTTCAGAGAAAGCCCTGCAAAAGTGGAGGCACTGATCTGTACCAGGTCGTTTATGTCCAAATTTAGTTCAGTAATATTTTGGTTCACTATCTCAATGTCAGATAAATATAAGAGTTACATATATTTGACACTTTGTGTCACTGATAATTAAGGCATTCCAGTCTAATCTTACATTAAAGGACAATTTTATGATCGAAATCTAGGTAGAACATTTGTACTGGTGTATTGCTACGTATAAACCAGGGATATACCTATGTCTTTTGGGCACTGCTGTAACTGCATTTTTCCATATACTCATCTTTCCCGTAATTTTTTTTTTTTTTTTTGTGGTATGTGGGCCTCTCACCGTTGTGGCCTCTCCCGTTGCGGAGCACAGGCTCCGGATGCGCAGGCTCAGCGGCCATGGCTCACGGGGCTAGCCGCTCCGTGGCATGTGGGATCTTCCTGGACCGGGGCACAAACCTATGTCCCCTGCATCGGCAGGCGGACTCTCAACCACTGCACCACCAGGGAAGCCCTCCCTTAATATTTTTTTTAGCTGAAGTAAGACCCTTCCCCCCAACTACTACTAATCTATGAGGCTCAATGATATCTCAGCACACATATCCACAGGAGTCCCCGTTCCTGCACTTATGGACCCCACGGTGACTGGGGCGAGAGGGGTTGAAATCTGTTCCACTGCAGTGAAGGGTGCTTGAATCCCCTTCAGTTCTGGGTCAGAGACTCCAAGTGCTCAAGGCATTTTCAATCCATTTTAATGATTCCCCAAAGGTCCTGGTTTGGTCAGGATTCCCAAGCTCATCCTGCACAGAACCCGTGCCTGTAGAGATGGAAGGCTGAGAAGCTCAGAAGCATTGGGAAGGGCACATTCTCTACCTGTGAGAGGAGACCCCTGTTCTGGTTGGAAGTTGAATTGGCATTTAAGCAAGAAAATGCACTCCTAGGGCCACTGAAAAGAAACTGATTGTTAAGGTAGTACCTCCCAAGGGTATCCATTTCATATTAACTTTTTAGAACATCATCACTTTTTAAAATTTAATTAATTATTTATTGGCCACACCACGTGGCATGAGGGATTTTAGTTCCCTGAACAGTGATTGAACCCATGCCCCCTGCAGTGGAAGCATGGAGTCCCAACCACTGGACCACCAGGGAATTCCCCATCATCACTTTTTTTTTTCAAATTTCGATATTTATTTTTAAAAGCAATCTCATTGTACTCTTTGTTTTTATAAATGCGTAATCTATTTTTTAAATTTTATTTATTTATTTTTAATTTTTATTGGAGTATAGTTGATTTACAATGTTCTGTTAGTTTCAGGTGTACAGCAAAGTGAATCTGTTATACATATACATACATCCACTCTTTTTTGGATTTTTTTCCCATATAGGCCATTACAGAGTATTGAGTAGAGTTCCCTATGCTATACAGTAGGTCCTTACTAGTTACCTATTTTATATATAGTAGTGCGTATCTGTCAATCCCAATCTTCCAATTTATCCCTCCCCCCACTACCACCCTGGCCCATCATCACTTTTTAAAATTAAAGAACACCGAAGTCAAAAGGGACCACTTTGAGGCTGTCTCACTTTTTTTTTTATCTCCCCCATTGGCATAAAGATACATGGCAGATATGCCATTGTGCTCAACCACAGAATAACTATACTCCTTGAAGAACCCAACCTAAGCACAAATGTAAGGGTCTATAAATCATAGTTTCCATGAGAGATTTTATACAGTGATGTTTGACTTATGTGATAATTATATATGTACTTCTTTTTTTCTTAACATCTTTATTGGAGTATAATTGCTTTACATATATATGTACTTCTTGAACTATGTACTTTCTCAACTGGGGCGAGAATATAGGTGATACAAGAATCAATATTACCTAAGAGATTTACCAAGATAGAGCCTAAAGTCTCTGAAAAGCCAGACTTTACTTTTCCTCACCTTAGTTCTTTTTGTTTTTATTTTACTCTTGCATAACTGCCCAGTTTGGGAACCACAATAGACAATGAGCTTCTTGAAGGAATAAACTATTCTTTATGTGCTATCTCGAAATTTCTAGAACCTGTACAGAACAGGTGAATTAAAAACTGCTCAATAAAAGGGTCTCAACAAGACATTCTCCTTGCCCACTAACAAAAATGCACAGAGCAAAAAATATTTCAGAAGAAACAAGCTTCTAACCCTTAAGACAGAAATGAGCTGATTACCTTTGGAGATGAGACTTTTACATGAACAATAATTGGTGCTAAGGAAGTCTTTATAAGTTGTGCTGGGTGATTGATGGTGTCTGCATCAAGAACAACCAGTTGCAAAGATCTTGCCAACTCAAAGATTCTTTCAATTTCACTTTGTACTTCCGCTAAAAGGAGAAATAACAAATAACAGGTCATGGTATTTTTATTAATTAGTTCCTATATTTAAAAAATAGTACCTCTTTCAGATGTTAGCCTACATTGCAAAACAGAACATTTTGAATTTTCATAGTCCTATCTAACTTAAGATCTTTTCTAAAGAGAGATGGGTTGAGTTTTACATAAAACCAAACAGTTGGTGGAAAAAATTGAGAAGGCTCTCTTGATTTGCTTCTTATGCTCACCCTAATATTTAGCTATTTACATAGCTATGTTGGTTTTGATTGTGGTTTTGTTCTAAAGAACTTTTATTTTAGCTATAGAAGTTGCAACTACATTTTAGAAAGCAATCGAAATACATGTGCAGAGCAACATCATATGGAAAGCAAATTACGCTGAAATACGCCTACCAATCAACAACTTGCATATTAATATTTTATGGATATGTTTTATAACATCTCACAACTGATCTATTTGACTGATATGCACAATTTTGTATCCCTGTTAAATGTTCTGGATCTACTCTTACAGCTAGCATATTGCTAAATCTTCATTCAAGTGTTAGGGCCAGTGTACTTGTTCTAAGGCATAATTATCTTCAGTATTAAAATAAAAAAAACAAAAAACAACCTAAGATCAATTATATTAAAGTGCCACAATGCACTTAAATGCAAATCTGCTTGGCTTGCTGTAATAGCCAACTGACCTGAATCTGTGCACGAATCTGGTCAAACGAAAAATCTAGTTATTTTCAATGTCAAAAGCAATCCAGCTATTTTTTAAGCAAAACTTAAGTAGGTTATCTATAAAAACATAATATGGCTTTCTGAAATATAAAAAGCTTTTTAATATATATTTTTATAAATCACCTGATTTATTGATCATGTCCACAGTCTGAATTAGTCTATTTAATTTTCAGAGAGACGATCTTGTTTGCTTTTTGCTTATTTTCATTTTTCGCTATAGGCATGACCTACCAATGTTGTAATCTTATCCAAATTACACAGAGTAGACGAAGCTACCTAATTTAAATTATTTCAAAGATGGCCTAGGCAAAAGTTGATGTTGCTCTAAATATCCTCATTGAAAAGGGTTTGTACCAGAATCCCGTGATTTGTTTTGCTTATTCAGTATAAATTCAAATTCATGTTACCCACCAAAAATTCTCCCTTCCATAACCAGACAGATTGACAGGGTGTGTGGAATCATGAATGCTCAAAACTATCATGTAACTCTATTTTCTAGGGCTTTGCTAATAGCATAAAATTCTTATTTCCCACAAAATCACTGATGTTTAATGCATGATCTGTATAAGAAGTATGAATTTAAAGAGTCATTAGAACCCAGTAGAGGCTGTTCAGTTCAACTTCTGACTCTCAACATGTTCTCTGGTTTCCCTCCTATAATGGGTTGAACTGTATCATCCCCAAATTCATATGTTGAAGTCTTAACCCCTCAGTGCCTCAGAATGTAACCTTATTTTTGAGACATCGTCTTTACAGAGATCAAGTTAAAATGAAGTCATTAGGGTGGGCATTACTCCTATGTGACTGGTGTCTTTATAAAAAGGGGAAATTTGGAGACAGGCACACACACAGGAGAACACCACGTGAAGATGGATGCAGAGATTGGGGTGATGCTTCTACAAGACAGAAATGCCAAAGATTGCCAGCAAACCACCAGAAACTAGCAGAGAGGCATGGAACACCTTCCTCACAGCCCTCAGAAGGAAACAACCCTGTGGATACCTCGATCTCAGACCTCTAGCCTCCAGAACTCTGAGACAATAAATTTCTATTGTTCGAGTAAAAAAAAAAAAGGCAACATATCTATCATTTTTCATATTATCCAATACCAATAGCCTGAAAGATTTCATGTTGCTCTGAAAGGTGACTAGTTTTCAATATATTAATGTAAAGAATCTGGACAATTTGGCTTATTTGCAAAATTCTGAAATATTTTCTACATTTATTAGTAACAATAACCTACTTGTCCCTTTTCTCTCATGTCAGAAACAGAAAGATATTTTTAATGAGAGAAGTTTGGAAAGTAAAGTTTATTTTTATTGTAGTAAGTTTCATTTTTTTTTTCTTTTTTCATTAAACTGCCACTGGTTTAAAGTAACTCCTGGCCAGGACTGTACTAGAACAAGGCTATCTTGCTTTAAACTTCAAATCTGAATACAATATTTTCTGAAGTAGCAAAAAGGCAGTGACGCAAAGTAGCAAAAAGGCAGTGACGCAAAGTAGACTGTCCCGGTACAAAGAACCCATGAGACACTCTGAGTCTCTGTGTAAATAGTTCAGAGACACCTGGGCCTTATTTACTTTGCACCAGCCATGAGGCAAGTGTGGTGTTTTTTGGGAGTTTTTTTGGCCACGCCACGCAGCCTAAGGGATCTTAGTTCCTGGACCAGGGGTTGAACCCGGGCCTGGCAGTGAAAGTGCAGTGAAAGCACCAAGGGCAGGCACACCTACAGCTTAACCAAAACAAAACTTGGGCAATGGATATCAACAGAGAGGTACTCGGGCAGAGCAGGCCAGGAGGCTGCAGAGGTCCACCCTATATACTGGAGTGGGTCCAATATTTGGATAATATGTATATGGAATACAATAAATAAATTATACGTGTGAGAAAGACATATTTATCTACACAGCTCAGTTTCTTTAAAGAAAAACTTTAACCAAACACAACAATCTTGACTACCCAGGAGGATTCCAATCAAAGCTTTATCATGATCTTATTCCAGACAAATGAACTCTGAGAAGTCATGGACCATGAAGCTGGAGGGACCTCAGTGAACACTTCTATAACTTGACCACAACTGGTCTGGACCCACCTCTCCCCAGCATCTCTGTCACCTGTGACCTTTCTCTTATATCCAAAGGCTTAAACTACTTCAATGGCTCCCTGTGGCCCAAAGCAACATTTTCCAAAGGCAGTACCCTGGATCACTAATCTCATGAGATAGCCTAGGCAAAGAAGGAGATTTTTGCAAGGGAGATATCACATGCTATAATAGTTTCTCTTGCAATTTCAAATGTACATTACCCTCTTTATCTTAATGCCTCTAAGAAGTGTTGCAGTGAAGAAATCTGACAGCTATCTAATCCGTAAGTTTCAAATTTATTTGACTGCGGAAAACATACTATTAGTGTCCTTTAAAATCAACGTTTTGTGGAATCTATTTTGGGGTCTCTCTAGCAAGGCATACTAGAGCCTTAACATACTGGCCTCGATCTGTTTTTTCAGTCTCTTCTGTTGCTCTCAAATCATGCCCCCTACTTCCTTTTTCTAAATATGCTCTGCACAAAACAACTTGTTTCTCAACCACACAGTGTTTATATGTCAATGCCTTTGTACATTCTTGACTGCCCTAAGAACCAGCTCAAAAAGAACTTCTGTGAAGTCTTCTCAGACACCTCTTACTCCCTACCCTTCTTTCTTTATACTTTTAGTACTTTGATCATAATTCCATCATCACACAGTACTTTAACCATCACTCCCCTTTTTCTGTTTGCCTGTGGCTAAGGTACTTGGCCTTATTTACGTCTGTACTTCCTAAATCTGGTACAATGCATGGCAGTAACAAGTGTTCAAGAAACATTTGATGAAAGAATCTATACATGTGCATTAACAAGCAGACAAATGGGCATAAGTGGCTCACATAGTGGTTATTATAATAGGCTGCCATTAAATTATCTCCAGTGGTTGTGGGAGTTATGACTTTACAGAGTAAAAAGGAAAACCAGTGAACTGATATCTACCTTGTTTCTTCCTCAATATTTACACCAACCCCACTGCACCCACTCCACTGACTCTGACAACAGGTGACTACATAGGTGATATGGAATGACCTCACAGAATGCCCATAAAACTCTAGGCTGGTGCAAGATGGCTGAAAAAGTCAGGCAACCTAGCTTATGTTTTTAAGTGTCCTTTAGCCTCTCATTATACGTCAGAGGAAGGAATGGTTAAGAGTCAAAGGCACTGTGAGGAGTGGAAAGGAGGGTGGAAGACAGGAGAACAGAGAACAGATGCTTATTTGAGAAACCTTCAATCTAATTTGGTATCCTTGTCACCCATGATATACTACTTTAGTCAGCTACCTAATCTGATTCATCATCATCAACTCTGCCATCATCACCACTGAAGGTCAAAATACTGTGCCTTTAAGAGTGTTTCACTCTGTCTGTGGAAGGCTCTAAATACAGAACTAAAGAAGGAACCACCGATGTCTGGGATCCTGCTCTCACAAACGCTGACAACTGTCCCATTTGGTAGGTTCAGCATTCTTTCAAAAAGCAGCCATCCAACAAACATTTATTGAGCAATTACCATGTGCCAATCCCAGGCCAGGAATAGAGACAACACTCGTCTTTCCACCTGCACAATTCTTGGCATAGCCTTCAATGGACACTTGATGGGATATATGGGCATGCAATCTATCTTAGAAACCCTAATTTTAGAAAAAGTTTTCTATCACCTACAGAGCTCATTTAAGTAGTTTTTTTAAAAAATGTAGTGGCATAGAAAAACCCTGTCTTTCCTACTCTGCCCATGAGGAAGAGGGCAGTAAAGCAAGTTGCCCTCAGAATGTGAATGCAAAAGAGAGTTATAAGGGAACTACACCACTCTGGGCCACCATAGAAACCACAAACAGGCTTTTGAGATGAGTGATATGATTCTCCTGCAGCCTGGACCCACTTCTGTGGTTGGTGAATCCATCCTCCACAGCCTTGCTCCTGCATGTCTTGACGGAACTAATCACATATAGTGCTTTTTCTTCTCCATCGTGGTGAATTTCAGGATGCTTTCTGATTGGTGCACCAGGAAAGACATGTTTAAACTCCCTGAATGGTATTAATGGTGGTTGCTACTTCCACTTAAGGATGTGACTACTCTGGGCACCAGCTGGCAGCAGAAACCACACTGAGAACATCATTATCTAGCTTCCTTCTAAGGATCTGGGAAAGGTGGACATCTCATTTCCTTTCATGTCAGCTGTGACTTAGGTATGACAGATATCATTAGCCTCACTGAGAACCTCAGGCAAAGCAGGGATGAGTGGTTTCGTGTGTTGAGGCAGTAACAGAGGAGGACAACCTGTTGAGGATTCTTCCTACCAGACTACTAACTAGCTAAGTGACTGGAGCTGAGAAAGAGGAGTCTCAGGCTACTGCAGGACTCTGCTCCCCGCTTTTCCATGGCTAGGCTTCTTGTCAGTTAATCAGCGCTTCCCCCTTCAGAATGGGGAAAATGGGCAAATTGGAAAGACATTCACAAATGCAACATGTGTCACCCCGGTCTGAGAGCGCAGTACCACATTTGAACATCTTACCTAAGCTGGACCGAGTGTTTGAGCGTTCAATTATTGCTCTCTTGCTGGGATTATTTAGGACAGACCTCTTAGCAAGAGAAATGTCAGCTGTCACTCTTGTTATTGATATCCTATGAATAGGAACACAGAACAGAACAAGCCAGTAAAAATGTCGTGGGGCTCTCCAAGAGATTTATAACCACAGTACTTAATAACCGCCTCACATACTATACTGCAACCACAGTGCAATAAACATTGGCCACAAGTATTTTTAAATAGGATTTGGCTAGCATTAAAATACAGGCAGAGCAGAATGGAGGAAGGTTTTGGCTATGTAACAAAAAAAAGACTCCAGGAAAAATGCAGCTCTTCCTCCACTATTGTCTGCCTTGCCGAATTCTCCTTATAATGCACACCATACCAGGAGGGAATCAAAACATATGAATAAACCATGCTCTTTCTAGGAAGCAGCAATACAATTTCCCCACAATTCACAGTTGATTTGCTCTTGAACAAGACTTTCAGGAACTGCAAATGCTCTGCCCAGGTGCATCAATGCTGCTGGTCAAAGTGGGAAATCCTCTTCATTTCAATCATCAAAGACAATCAGCGTGTTGCATTCCTGATGCTCAACAGTTAACTCATGGTACATGAAGCATTTCGCCACAGGCCCAAAGGAATGTTTCATTTCTAAGAATATGAAAAATATGATTTCTTTTCTGCAGGCACAAGGATCCTTCAGCATATTTGCATATTGCTTTGAATGCATATTGTGGGCAGTAATAAGACACTATTGCTGAAGGCAATATAAGGATTGTTCCAGAATTTCCATAAGTTAGAAAGTGTCCTGCAGTCATGCAAGATAAGAATAAAACCAAGACACTGCAAATGAATGGAGACAGGGGTCTATCTGTATATGATGAGAATCTCTGGAATTTATAATTTTAAAATTCTTTATTTTAAGCTGGGATTGCTCAACTTCAGATTATGATCTACCTGCAGAATGCAAAGAATGCCTCGCTAAGCCAGCTACTGCCATCACGGGCCCTTCTTCATTCTTATCTCCAAAACTTGGCAGAGTTCCAGGAAGGAGACAAGAAGGGTCCCACCCCTTCCCTTTTATACTCACTGCACTCAGTCTCCCCCACTTTCAAACGCCTCTAGCTGGTGGAGCAGGGAAGAGGGTAGAGTTATCAACAATTATTGAGTCATATGTCATCTCACACCTATTTGGGGACAACACTGTCAGAACTCTCAGGAGACTCTTCACCTGACTTCAGGGACCTGAATCCTTGGGGAGACTTTAAAATAGTCCTTTTCATAAATGGTTGGAAATGATTTCTTTAAAGCAACAGGCTGTGCAAAAGTTCTGGTGCTCTTTTAAAGCAAAGTGCTCCTTGTTTGCACTGTTGTATATATAAGCTATAGATGGTCAGGAAGTTTAAAATTGTTTAACTTCTTAGAATTTTTTAGGCTCTAATAAATTATTCGAGGCATCTTCAAATTGTCTTCTGAAGAAATCAAGAATTTTGTGAAATACGTCTCGGGCCACTGAGAATGTTAAATGGGGGCTGAGTAGGCCAGGAGGGCCCCAGCTTTCTGACCCTCAATGCCAGGCAAACACCCCTGCATTTATGTTTTCTAAACAGAGGGCTTATCTATGATTTCATCGTAAGAACTTGTTCAACTGCTAAAAGATATTGGAAAACACTGGTCTGTACAACTTCTTCATTTTTAAAAATTAATTAATTAATTAATTAATGTTTGGCTGCGTTGCGTCTTTGTTGCTGCACGTGGGCTTTCTCTAGTTGCGGCGAGCAGGGGCTACTCTTTGTTGTGGTGCGCAGGCTTCTCATTGCAGTGGCTTCTCTTGTTGTGGAACACGGGCTCTAGGTGTGCAGGCTTCAGTAGTTGTGTCTCGCAGGCTCTAGAGCACAGGCTCAGTAGTTGTGGCGCATGGGCTTAGTTGCTCCATGACATGTGGGATCTTCCCGGGCCAGGGCTCGAACCCGTGTCCCCTGCATTGGCAGGCTGATTCTTAACCACTGCACCAGCAGGGAAGTCCCACTTCTTCATTTTATCAAGAAGAAAAGTGAGACACAGAGAGGAAGTTACACATGGTTATTTAGAGTCTAAGAAGGTCTAAAGCACAGGCCCCCAAGCACCAGGCCAGTACTTAGTCACCTGACTCATAATTCTCTTGCAGTTTGTTTTCTTCTCCAGCAACCCTGAATCTCCTGATACTAGCCACATCAGCAAGTGCAGATCTTGGCCACACGCTGAGAGATGGTCAAGATCTAAATCAGGTTAAAGTCAGTGAAGCCCACATCTGAGTCTCCATTACTCAGTTGGCTGCTGCCCTTGAGGCATGAAATCTCATAGGTAGTCTTTGCGGTCATAGCTTCTTTTACCTACAGAAGAGGATTTGCTTATTTTTGAGTTTCTGGGTTTTTTGTTTGTAGTTTTAAGAATGGAGCTGCTGGTTAGAAACATACAGTTAATTTCCAGAGCAATTCAAATATATGACTGGAGACAAGTGGGCTGGTTTAGGGCCAGAATTCAACCTTCTAGAATAATGATTTTTAGAGGGCCCAAAGAGTCTATTCTGCTTCGGTGAAAATCAAATTTGCTAGTTCTGTACTAGCCAAATAGTGATGCTTGGTTCTTAAAACTTGAAAGGATTATCAACAGATGTGCACTCTTATTTTTTCTGGGTTTTAACACACTTTTACCAAGCCATTTTCAGACACATCCAAAGTTTTACCAAAAAAACAAAACAATAACACACATACACAAAAACGGAAAAAAAAAAAACTGCTTCATGTATTCACAAACCAGGAAAAGGTGTGGACAATAAAAGGTTCTTTTTCTTCTTTTATTGGTCAATAAAATAGCAGCTAACTTGTTAATATAGGTTATTTCTTAATAAAAATACACATTATGAAACAGCCCAGGAGAAGACAGACACAGCTCCAGAAACCCTCTAATAAGACAAAGGAGTTTTTATTTTCCATGAAAGATGCTTACTATTATCAAACTCAGACACCAAATCCAAACTTTTTTGTTGTTTAAAAGGCTCCCCAGCAATGTAATTACATTCATCATTAAATGCTAGTCTATTTACTTTTTTTTTTTTTTACTTAAAGTTATACCCTTTCTATTTCTTTTCTTGCTATACTCACATCCTCTAGTGTCTTTCAGTATTTCTATGTATCTTATTTGATATACATCTCTAAAAAGTTCCCTTGGAAACTTTTTTGTGATGTGGTGTCAGTAATTACTAGCCCGGGGATAGATAAAAGACTAACAGAAGTGCAGTTCCCCAGCAGACTGGGTATATATCTCTAAATCTAGTAAATCTGAACCCTAATTGTTGCTTATTTCTGGTTTGGAATTCATTATTTCTGCAGTCCATCATGTGCTATGCGTATTAGTTTTCTGTGATTTTTCTATGGAAAGACATTACTCTTAGGTGAGACACACTCATTCAACAATAATTAGTATTTCCATGTTGATAATGGAACAGCTAAAGATCCTTCTATACTCTATCCTTGCCACATCTAATATGCAACCCTGTTAGTATATTAGTTTTTATTAAAACTCTTAGACTTCCTTCACAAAGGAAAAACATTCCAAAGATCAGACAGCACAGTGTCAGGAGAACAGGAATGGAAGGCATATGTAGACCTCGGTACTCTTCCTGGGTCTTCCTCTTGGCTGGTTGTGTGACCATGGTCAAGTCATGTCATCTTTTGAGCATCAGTATCATAATAAAGTGGGCATAGTGGCTTTGTTGAATTATCTCACAGGATTGTTATTAGGAGCAAACCAGGTAATATATAAAAGTGCTTTCTTAAATAATTATTCATAGTGTCCTATGTTGATAGGCACATATATAATGTATACAAGGTAGTTGTTGGAGATTTGAGACTTGAAGGAGACAGTTTCTTAATATTCTATCCTCAAAAGTTAGCAGTCTACTCTTGCCTTCCAAGATGGCCCACACTCTGTCTATGGTGTGTGTATCTCCCTGAACAAACCTTCTTTCACTTTACTATGTCTTGCTCTTGAATTCTTGCCTGCACAAAGCCAAGAACCCACACTTGACGGCCATCCCAAGGACTCAGACATGACTTGGGATGTGACCATCCTCTCGCACCCCACTCTCTTTCCTGCAACGTCTTTTCTGGCACCCAATGCGGGGCCTCAAAGGCCATAATCTCGATCCGCCTACTGGGCTACAGCTGCCCTCTGAAGGGTGGCTGGGACTTATCCTGAGCCATGTAGATTCAAGTAGCCCGTTAAGTGGCAGCTGACGTCGCCTGCAGGATCTGGCAGAGACCAGTTCTCTGGCCGTGAAGAAGCGCACTGAGGCCAAGGCTTTTCCCCCTCAGTCTTTCTCATTCTCCTATTGCTCTATCTCTTTGGACTTGATAAGATCCACCCAGAGGACCACCAAACATCCAAATTAAGATTGCGCGGCAAGTAATTGACAAATTGGTTGGGTCTAAAGAACTCCTGCCAGGGGGCTTATCTGGTGGCACAGTGGTTGAGAATCTGCCTGCCAATGCAGGGGACACGGGTTCGAGCCCTGGTCTGGGAGGATCCCACATGCCACGGAGCAGCTAGGCCCGTGAGCCACAACTACTGAGCCTGCGCGTCTGGAGCCTGTGTTCCGCAACAGGAAAGGCCACGATAGTGAGAGGCCCGCGCACCGCGATGAAGAGTGGCCCCCGCTTGCCGCAACTAGAGAAAGCCCTCCCAGAGAAACGAAGAACCAGCACAGCAAAAATAAAAAAAATAAAAAGAACTCTTGCCAGGTGAAAAAAAAAAAAAAAAAGTTAGCAGTCTATGGGCTTCCCTTGTGGCGCAGTGGTTGAGAGTCCGCCTGCCGATGCAGGGGACATGTGTTTGTGCCCCGGTCCGGGAAGATCCCACATGCTGCGGAGCGGCTAGGCCCGTGAGCCATGGCCGCTGAGCCTGCGTGTCCGGAGCCTGTAGGCCACAACAGTGAGAGGCCCGCGTACCGTAAAAAAAAAAAAAAAAAAGTTAGCAGTCTACCATGAACTCTCCCATTCTTGGAGTCTGTGAAATTTATATATACTTTGAGGATGGGAGAATAAGGTCAGACATGTTGCAATCAAAATCTGCTAATTTAAAAAATCATATTTGGCATTAAAGTGTTCAATTAATTATCTCTAGTGCTTGAATGTCCACTGATGAGTCTGCATTTGAATAGAGAGTAGGAGGAGGAGATAATAAGAGGATGATATTGGTTATGAAACAGAAGGCACTGTATTGTTCTTTTCCATTTGTTGACTGCAAATCTTCCATGTCTTGGCTGCTTTGTGATAGCATCAGCTGTTGCCGTTTCCTTTTATAAATAAATATTACTTCTTTGAGTCTCCCTAAATTATATTCTTAGCCTCCTTTCTTCAAATTCTTTCTCAAACTTTTTTTTTTTTTAAGCATTCCTTGGCTAATAGATTCAGATCCTATTTGTATGTTCATTTATGATTTGGGGCCATAATCATGTCAGTTACAAAGTGTCCTATAACTGCCATAGAGCTGATCTGATCCAGTTGTCAAAAAGCCTAAAGTTACAACTTTGTTGGGATTTGAAATGTTAGCATAGGTCAACAAATTGCAATTGGTTTGACTGCTTGCTGTTCAGCCTATGAATGGTAGATTCAACCAGCTGAACAAACCTCATCTGAAAGGATGATCCCCGTTGAATGTTTGTGGTGTTAAATGAAGAGAGAAAGGCTCCATGCCATTGTGCATCGACTGTGTCCCTGCCAGGCTGGTGCCACTGTAGCAGCTCATTAGGCTCACTTAGTTTATGACCTGTGCATAGGAATTGTCACTATGTGTGGAGATCCACATGTACAGGGGTTCCCTCAGGAAGTATTTAGTATTTTGCTTTCCATTTTTCTTACATAGAGTCTAGTTAGGCCCTACAATAGCAATAAAATTGTAAAATAAGTAAGTAGCTTTAAACTGATACAAATAATTTCTAAGGTATCATAAAAAAAATAAGCATATGATTCTGTAATAGTCAATGTTGGATTTTAATCCAATTTGTTGAATTATTTTTTAGCCAAGATCTGAAAAACAGCATTGAAGAAGCAAGCCTTTTAGCCGTGTTTTTTTGTTTGTTTGTTTGTTTGCTTTTTTGGCTCTTTCTGAAAAAGAAAAGACTTTATCCTATTTTGTCTAACCTACTGCATTCATAGCCAGTGAAACACTGTGTAGGTTTCCATTAGAACATATTGTTTATGTTGTATTGCTGTGCAAAAGCCCACTGTGTAATGGTTCTCTTGGCTGGTTTCAATTAAAGACTATTTGTTGTTTTCTCTCCTTTTATTAATTGGTAAACATAACACAGCAGATTGTCATGGCTCAGAATGTAAGGATATTCCCCACACAGCAGACATGTCAGAGTCATTGTGCATCCACATTGCACATTTCTTCTTCCTTACCAAAGTCTATATATACTCAACCAATGAATTCATTATCATTTTTCTGCTGCACTGGCCTCTTCTAATTTGAAAGTAAATCCACTCTCCTACTCCCACTTTTAATACCTAGCTTTCTCCAACTCTGCCACACATCAGATCTCTCTAGGGCTGAGTCTCTTTCTCCAGCTATTACTTTTGCTGCTGCTGTATTCTTCCTCATATCTCCAGACCCTCTGCTGTGCCATCAGACCCCATGGAACACTTGGCATTGAAATTTTAATTCTATTTCTACTAAAACCAACTTCAATAGTGTGTACAAGTGTTTGGTGAATCAGGTAGCTCTAGCTGGTAAATCTCTGCTCTTACAATTAAATGCGTTTCCTCTTTCTGGGTCTGAAGATTGAGGAAGAACCTCAGATTCTTCATTCTTTTTTTTTTTTTTTTTTTTTTTTGTGGTATGCGGGCCTCTCACTGCTGTGGCCTCTCCCGTTGAGGAGCACAGGCTCCGGACGCGCAGGCTCAGCGACCATGGCTCACGGGCCCAGCCGCTCCGCGGCATGTGGGATCTTCCCGGACCGGGGCATGAACCCGTGTCCCCTGCATCGGCAGGCAGACTCCCAACCACTGCGCCACCAGGGAAGCCCGATTCTTCATTCTTGAAGGCAGTAATTAAGTCATTCACTTTCTCTTTGCTAAATTATAATAATTCCTTTCTTCTTTTCCATAGGTCCTACCTTTCAAACCTTTAATTACACTGCCGCTTACAAGGATGTTAAGTGGGGACCAAAACAATCTAACAGAAGCTTAGATTGCATATAGGATGGCATTTGTTCAGCTCAAGGGCTGTTATGGGGCCACAGGATGAGGCACTTCTCAGAACTTCCTTAAATAAAGGCACTGCAGGTTAGAGCCATGTGACTCTAAGCACAGCTGAAGGAAGTGTGATTGACTGAGCCAGGCATGTCAGCTGCGGCCAACCCAGGGAGAGCTGCATGAGGATAAGGGTGATGGCCTCTGTCATCGGAGGCAAGGACCAACACCAGTATTATTAACTTAAAGAGTCAGAGTTCAGCTGTTTCTCTGTAATGTTTTTTTAAGAAGTAATTTCCCAGTAGTCAAAAGTTTTCCAACAGAAGAAGGTTATCCATCTACCTGTGGTTTGGGGACATAAGAGATTAACCTAAAAGGACTTTTACATTTCCTTCCAACTCCAAGAGTCTACTGCTCAGTGCTTTTCACTTGTTTTCTCTGAAATTACTTCATTCTCTGCCTATTTGTTTAAAAAAAAAACAGAAACAAAAACAAAAAAACAGAGAATAGGATACATCCATGGCTTTCTTATTAAGCCCTTTGTGTCCACTAGATGAATGTGGCAGACTATTATTTGTTCAGCAAAATCCATTTACTCTTCCTCTTGGGCACACAGCTAGACTGTAATTCCCAGCCTCCTTTGCAATTAGGTGTGGCCACATGACTAAGTTCTAGCCAATGAAATGTGAGAATGATGTGAGTCACTTCCAGGCCAGCTTGCTCCTCTCTCTACAGCTAATTGGAGAGACCAACCCCAGGTCAAGGGTCCCAAATGACAAGCAGGACAAACTTTTTGCCCAGTCCTTCCCTCCTCCACACTACCCACCATCCCAGCTGAGGAACGCCTGCCTCAGACTATTAAATGAGCAACACTAAGCTTCCATTGTGTTTGATTCATTACACATTTTGGGCTCTACTTATTAAGGCAGCCTGGCCTGTACTAAGATACTTAGCAATTCACATAATGGCACTGAAGCATGCTGCTTTCTTGAACTAAAATCTCAATTATTGGAACTAAAATCTCAGTTTATTTTCTTTGTATATAGTCCCAGAAACTAACAAATATTTCAAACACAATTATCCAGAAGGTTTTCCTTTTGACAACTACATACAATTTGTACTTAAAAGCATTATCATGCTTGCTTTTTTCTTAAAATACCATATTTTTAAAAATCTATTTGTGGATATTTTAAAAATGTCTTCAAATACTTAAATATTTGGTAAGCTGGATGCATTTAACCATACTTAGCACACACTAAGTTTTCTTCATTTCTAATAAGTCTTCAGGTATTTGCACATGGTTATTTTTAGATGGAGTGCATTCTGAATTGTGAAAGAGCTTGGTACTTAGTATTGAGTCAGTATGGACTTTTTACCATTTCTCTGCAAAATCAGAAACTCTTTCCAGATATTTTTCACAAAACTTAAATGATAAACTTTTCTGATGGTTAAAGACTGAGCCCTGTTGATAATGGGTCATAGTGGGATAGGATACATACAAAAGAAACCCATAAAATAGCAAAGAAATTTCTAGTAAAACAAACCAGAACTGAACATCCAAAGAAGTACTATTCCCTACAAGATAGTCATTTTTGGAGGCTTATGATGAAAACATTTCTTGCACTCTTCTTTTAAGGAAATTCAGTACTTTATACCTTCATATGATACACACGCATACATGCATGCACACGCACAATTCCCAAATGATACTACCCAACTTGACCAGTGAGGCACAATATTTGTCAGAAATATTCTATATTTTCATTATTTTTTACAAACATAAGTTTGGTATGAATTCACTAACAAGTGAGAAAATAAAGACTAACACATACATATAAATAAAACAAACGGATAATTTTCCTTCTCAAGGTCCTTTTTCTTTAAGGGCTTCAATGCTATACGTCATAACTTCATATTTTCAGAACACTTTCATTGTATTCTCCCCTGAACACTGAGTTAACTTTTAATTAGAGAACATCTGCAATCACCAGAAACATAGATCCACAAATCAATTTATCATTCATGTTTGGTTAAAGGAAAATAAAGAATACAAAAGCATCTGTATGCCTCACCTCCCATCAAACCTGTGCTTCAGGAAATCAAAGAGGGCTTTCTGCATCATGTCTGTGACCTTTGCAGAGGTGAAAAAAAAAAAGAATGAGGCAAACACACGCAGAGAGAGAGAGAGAAGTCAAAAGTGAGAGAGCTGAAAGGGAACTCATTCTGACGGAGCCAAGATCTGATCACAGCCACTCGTCTGGTGGAGGTGAGACAGGGCAGGTGACCGTGGACAGAGTTTTTCATACTTAACCACTTGCACTTACTCAACTTCCCCCCTTGGTTCTCCTCCAGGGTGTTGAGGCATGAACCAGCAGTGTTCACTAGATCCAAGGCAAACCCTCATCTCCTTTTAGGGGGTGGAACTGCCACTGAGAGTCCACGATAGGCTAGCTCTGTGCGTAGGTGCGGCCTATCCTCGGCGTACCTGAGTGGTGCCTGCCTTCAGTGAGGAGCAGCTAGAGCTCCTCAGGCCAGCCTTGGGCTCTGCCTCCTGCTAGTCTGTGCAAGTCGCTGGAAATTCTCCACGCCTAGGGCTGGATTTCTGTACCCCACTCTCCTGCTCTTTCTCTGATGTTCCCCATTGAGAAGGGGAGGGGAGGAGAGGAAGGAGAAGGGGAAAAGGGAGGGTGGGGGAGAAGGAGATGGGATTCTTAAACCTGCCTCAAAGAGACTCATTAATTCACTCAACAAATGTGTACTGAATGCCTACTATGTGCCAGCCACTATGCTAACTCAGTGGGAAGGGTGCCTTGGAGGTTGCCCACCTTCAGATTTTAATGTCCTACCCACTTATTCTTATCCACGCTGGCATAAAGCCAAAATGGCAACATCTGAAATGCAGTGATCTAAGTCTTTACTCTTTTCCTTTTTGCATGGTTTTGTTTAATTAATCTCTGAAGGAGTTCACTAATACTTGTAGTGGAGTGTTTTTTTTTTTCTTTTATATGGTCTTTAAAATAAAGAAGCAGAGAAATGTTTGGTGGAATATGCCATTGTCTTGAGCACCCAGCAAGGTGAGATCTGATGGTGCTTTGAGGTGAGGTTTGCTGGCATATTGCCTATATGTTCCCTTGTGCTGTTCATACTCTATAATTTCTAATAGCAACGGGAACAGTTGAGACAGAAAAAATCCTTTTCTTTGAATTGAATGCAGAGCACATTTTTGACCAGAACTTCCCATTATAAATATTTTGAGGGAGCTATTTCTGAACACTGTAATACATGAAAGACAAGAAGTGGGCCAGGGAGGGAAGAAAGAGTGAAGGGCCACGCAAGCCCCACGCTGCACCTCCTGCCTTCACGAGCTGAGGGCTGGCTTCTGTTAGGACCTGTGTGAAAGCAGACTCTGAGAAGCAAGCTCCAAATGGCTGTCACCTAGGTTCTTGATCAAGAACTGAACCATAACAGACTGATATTTGTACCTCATAACCCTTCAGTGACGGCCCCACTAACACCACCGGACGCATGGATGGCACAACGTCGTAGGGAGGGATGTGCTCCGTCTGAAAAAGATGATTGGACACGCGTGACAAGGGAAGGGTCAGCACACCTCCTCCACAGCCACAACATTCACAATCCGCAGGTCAAATGAGAAATAATGACCACAGGTCCCGCCAAGGAGACTCCTCCCTTATTTTATAGCCATTTGGGTCACTGAAATGGAGCATTGCAGGCATGTATGGATAGAAACCTTCACAGCAGATTTAAAAAGGAAACACAACTTACCACTTTTTGCTTCTGTTTTGCTAAAAGACAACAATGAGAGCCATATCAAAATATGCAATCTCTGTCATTGTTAGCACATGCTTTTAAAAGATGGAAGAATGTACCAATTCGTCCCTGTCATTTTCTTCATTTTCCAATTCACCCACTCTGCAGAGCACCACTCTACTGTTTCATACTGGTCGGGCCAATTTTGAAGACAAATGCAAAAACAGACAACCTCCTCTCCATTAGAATGGCCTTATATCCTGATTTCTGTGGGGTGGGGAGGGTGGATTTCATAATAACATTGGCTGGGCCAGTCACAGGCCGTGGGTTGATCCTGTGCTGGACACACCATGCAGTGTGGCTGACAGCAACTTGGACAAATCAAATTTGATAAAAAGAAACTTAGAATAACAATTTGGATAATAATGATCATTACCTCACTCACTAGTTATTTTTGGATTTGTAATTTTGGTGAACTATCAAAAAATTTTGAGGTTCTTTTTGTGTTCTTAAGTCTTTCTGCTCACTTTCCAGAATATTGACACATTTTTCCTACTATGTTGCTCTTAATTTCAAGTAAGTTTATAATCAGTTATTCCTGTTCTTTCTTGTTTGTAATAGTGAAAAGCTGCAATGACCTAAATGTCCAACAAATGGGGATGAGGCAAAATATACTCAATACCTGATTAAAGTGGCTTTGTGGCCACCCAATCAGGTCCAGTCCATTTGCGGACAACCCAGAGACCCAGAGTTTGGTTCAGAGCCATGGAAATCAGGATTCACATGAACAAGGACCCAGATACTTAGATCTGTTCCAGAATCAATCCAGTTTCCTGCAGTTATGATAGATCAGGATAGACCTTGGATCTGTCATTCTGAATTGGTAATCCTGGATGACTTAATGCAGCATCAATTCTGGGCAGAATGAAATGAGCCTATAGGAGTCAGGGAACGTGGTGGAAGAAAAATTCCTGCTTGAATACCTCCACAGTTTCTAAATACACAACTCCTGATTGGGCCACCACTGTCTCTTCATTACCATTAATTCCAGGGCTCAGTTATCTGCTGTCCAAACAGAAGTGAGGTCATCTGGGCCCAACTTCATTCTCTGCTTCAACCCTCTCCACCTCCACAGCCCAGGCTGTACCAACACACCCTAAAGTTTTACATGGAGACTTAAACAGAGCATTTTCTTCAGACTTTACAACTTTGTAAAAACTTTTTAATTGGTTGGCCCTCACCATCTTAAAGTCTGCTGGGTTTCTGGGTGGAATAATGAACTTGCTTCTGAATGATTTATAAAATAGAGGGCAAATAAGATTTTACAAAATTATATTACAATGATCTGAATTTCTAGTACCACAAGTACCCTTTAAATCAAATCAAATGACCATAGAAAGCAAATGAGCAATGAAAAGTTAAGTAGAAAAATCTTTAAGTCAAGTCTTTAAATTGCTTCCAAATTAGTAAAAATACTTGCATGTATTTTCAAATATTAAGAAAGGAATACATTCCATTAAAAAAAGGTTTAACTGAAACCCTCACCTGTTGATGTGGGGGTTGCTCGAAATGTCCCTGATACCATTTCTCCAAGACTTGAAGAAGAATTTCCACTGGATTTCCTAAGACACAGAAAAGGAACTTAAGACTCATTCCCCAAAGATGGCGGAGTAGAAGGACGTGCGCTCACTCCCTCTTGCGAGAGCGCTGGAATCACAACTAACTGCTGAACAATCACTGACAGGGAGACAATGGAACTCACCAAAAAAGATACCCCCCATCCAAAGACAAAGGAGAAGCCACAATGAGATGGTAGGAGGGGCGCAATCACAATAAAATCAAATCCCATAACTGCTGGATGGGTGACTCACAAACTGAAGAACACTTATACCACAGAAGTCCACCCACTGGAGTGAAGGTTCTGAGCCCCACGTCAGGCTTCCCAACCTGGGGATCTGGCAACGGGAGGAGGAATTCCTAGAGAATCAGACTTTGAAGGTTAGCAGGATTTGACTGCAGGACTTTGACAGGACTGGGGGAATCAGGGACTCCACTCTTGGAGGGCACACACAAAGTAGTGTTCACATCAGGATCCAGGGGAAGGAGCAGTGACCCCATAGGAGACTGAACCAGACCTACCTGCTAGTGTTGGAGGGTCTCCTGCAGAGGGGGTGGCTGTGGCTCACCGTGGGGACAAGCACACTGGCAGCAGAAGTTCTGGGAAGTACTCCTTGGTGTGAGCCCTCCCAGAATCTGCCCTTAGCCCCACCAAAAAGCCGAGTAGGCTCCAGTGCTGGGTCGCCTCAGGCCAAACAACCAACAGGGAGGGAACCCAGCCCCACCTATCAGCAGACAAGTGGATCAAAGTTTTACTGAGCTCTGCCCACCAGAGCAACACCCAGCTCTACCCACCACCAGTCCCTCCCATCAGGAAGCTTGCACAAGCCTCTTAGATAGCCTCATCCACCAGAGGGCAGACAGCAGAAGCAAGAAGAACAATTCTGCAGCCTGTGGAACGAAAACCACATTCACAGAAAGATAGACAAAATGGGGGCTTTCCTGGTGGCGCAGTGGTTAAGAATCTGCCTGCCAATGCAGGGGACACGGGTTCGAGCCCTGGTCCAGGAAGATCCCACATGCCGTGGAGCAACTAAGCCTGTGTGCCACAACTACTGAGCCTGTGCTCCAGAGCCCGTGAGCCACAACTACTGAGCCCGCACGCTAAAACTGCTGAAGCCTGTGTGCCTAGAGCCTGTGCTCCGCAACAAGAGAAGCCACCGCAATGAGAAGCCCGCGCACCACAACGAAGAGTAGTCCCCGCTCGCCGCAACTAGAGAAAGCCCGCATGCAGCAACGAAGACCCAATACAGCCAAAAAGAAATAAATAAATAATAAAAAATACATTAATTAAAAAAAGAAAGATAGACAAAATGAAAGGGCAGAGGACTATGTACCAGATGAAGGAACAAGATAAAACACCAGAAAAAGAACTAAATGGAGTGGAGATAGGCAACCTTCCAGAAAAAGAATTCAGAATAATGATAGGGAAGATGATTTCCATTTGCATGGAACATGGAAAGGGCCTCAGAAAAAGAATGGAGGCAAAGATTGAGAAGATGCAAGAAATGTTTAACAAAGACCTAGAAGAATGAAAGAACAGCCACCTAGAATAATTAAAGAACAAACAAACAGAGATGAACAATACAATAACTGAAATGAAAAATACAGTAGAAGGAATCAATAGCAGAATAACTGAGGCAGAAGAACAGATAGCTGACCTGGAAGACAGAATACTGGAATTCACTGCCGTGGAACAGAATAAAGAAAAAAGAATGAAAGGAAATGAAGACAGCCTAAGAGACCTCTGGGACAACGTTAAATGCAGTAAAATTCGCATCATAGGGGTCCCAGAAGGAGAAGAGAGAGAGAAAAGACCCAAGAAAATATTTGAAGAGATTATAGTCAAAAACTTCCCTAACATGGGAAAGGAAATAGCCACCCGAGTCCAGGAAGCGCACAGAGTCCCAGGCAGGATAAACCCAAGGAGAAGCATGCCAAGACACATAGTAATCAAACTGACAAAAATTAAAGACAAAGAAAAATTATTGAAATGAACAAGGGGAAAACGACAAATAACATATAAGGGAACTCCAACAAGGTTAACAGCTGATTGCTCAGCAGAAACTCTACAAGCCAAAAGGGAGTGGCACAATATATTTAAAGTTATGAAAGGGAAGAACCTACAACTAAGATTACTCTACCTGGCAAGGATCTCATTCAGATTCGATGGAGAAATCAAAAACTTTACAGACAAGCAAAAGCTAACAGAATTCAGCATCACCAAACCAGCTCTACAACAAATGCTAAAGGAACTTCTCTAAGTGGGAAACACAAGAGAAGAAAAGGACTGACAAAACTAAACCCATAACAATTAAGAAAATGGTAATAGCAACATACATATCAATAATTGCCTTAAACGTGAATGGATTAAATGCTCCAACCAAAAGACAGAGGCTCGCTGAATGGATACAAAAACAAGACCCATATATATCCTGTCTACAAGAGACCCACTTCAGACCTAGAGACACATACAGACTGAAAGTGAGGGGATGGAAAAAGATGTTCCATGCAAATGGAAATCAAATGAAAGCTGGAGTAGCAATACTCATATCAAATAAAGTAGACTTTAAAATAAAGAATGTTACAAGAGACAAGGAAGGACACTACATAATGATCAAGGGATCGATCCAAGAAGAAGATACAACAATTATAAATATATATGCACCCAAGATAGGAACAACTCAATACATAAGGCAACTGCTAACAGCTATAAAAGAGGAAACTGACAGTAACACAGTAACAGTGGGGGACTTTAACACCTCACTTACAACAATGGACAGATCATCCAAACAGAATATTACTAAGGAAACACAAGCTTTAAATGACACAATAGACCAGATAGATTTACTTGATATTTATACGACATTCCATCCAAAAACAGCAGGTTACACTTTCTTCTCAAGTGCACACAGAACATTCTCCAGGATAGATCACCTCTTGGGTCACAAATCAAGCCTCGGTAAATTTAAGAAAATTGAAATCATATCAACCATCTTTTCCAACCACAACGCTATGAGATTGGAAATTAATTACAGGGAAAAAAACGTAAAAAACACAAAACACATGGAGGCTAAACAAAATGTTACTAAATAACCAAGAGATCACTGAAGAAATCAAAGAGGAAATCAAAAAATACCTAGAGACAAATGACAATGAAAACATGATGATCCCAAACCTATCAGATGCAGCAAAAGCAGTTCTAAGAGGGAAGTTTATAGCAATACAGGCCTACCTCAAGAAACAAGAAAAATCTCAAAAAAACCAATCTAAACTTACACCTAAAGGAACTAGAGAAAGAAGAACAAACAAAACCCAAAGTCAGTAGAAGGAAAGAAATCATAAAGATCAGAGCAGAAATAAATGAAATAGAAACAAAGAAAACAATAGCAAAGATCAATAAAAATAAAAGCTGGTTCTCTGAAAAGATAAACACAATTGATAACCCTTTAGCCTGAGTCATCAAGAAAAAGAGGGAGAGGACTCAAATCAATAAAATTAGAAACGAAAAAGGAGAAGTTACAACGGACACCGCAGAAACACAAAGCATCCTAAGGGACTACTGCAAGCAGCTCTATGCCAAAAAAATGGACAACCTGGAAGAAATGGACAAATTCTTAGAAAGATATAACCTTCCAAGACTGAACCGGGAAGAAATAGAAAATATGAACAGACCAATCACAAGTAATGAAATTGAAACTGTGATGAAAAATCTTCCAACAAATAAAAGTCCAGGACCAGATGGCTTCACAGGTGAATTCTATCAAACATTTAGAGAAGAGCTAACACCCATCCTTCTCAAACTCTTTAAAAAACTGCAGAGGAAGGAACACTCCCAAACTCATTCTACGAGGCCACCATCACCCTGATACCAAAACCAGAGAAACACACTACAAAAAAAGAAAATTCCAGACCAATATCACTGATGAATATATATGCAAAAATCCTCAACAAAATACTAGCAAACAGAATCCAACAACACATTAAAAGGATCATACACCATGATCAAGTGGGATTTATCCCAGGGATGCAAGGATTCTTCAATATATGCAAATCAATCAATGTGATACACCATATTAACAAACTGAAGAAGAAAAACCATATGATCATCTCAATAGATGCAGAAAAAGCTTTTGACAAAATTCAACACCATTTATGATAAAAACTCTCCAGAAAGTGGGCATAGAAGAAACCTACCTCAACATAATAAAGGCCATATACGACAAACCCACAGCAAACATCATACTTAATGGTGAAAAACTGAAAGCATTTCCTCTAAAATCAAGGATAACCACTCTCACCACTACTATTCAACATAGTTTTGGAAGTCCTAGCCACGGCAATCAGAGAAGAAAAAGAAATAAAAGGAATACAAATTGGAAAAGAAGAAGTAAAAGTTTCACTGTTTGCAGATGACATGATACTATACATAGAGAATCCTAAAGATGCCACCTGAAAACTACTAGAGCTAATCAATGAATTTGGTAAAGTTGCAGGATACAAAATTAATGCACAGAAATCTCTTGCATTCCTATACACTAACAATGAAAGATCAGAAAGAGAAATTAAGGAAACACTCCACTTTACCATTGCAACAAAAAGAAAAAAATAGCTAGGAATAAACCTACGTAGGGAGACAAAAGACCTGTATGCAGAAAACTATAAGACACTGATGAAAGAAATCAAAGATGACACAAACAGGTAGAGAGATATACCATGCTCTTGGATTGCAAGAATCAATATTGTGAAAATGACTATACTACCCAGAGCAATCTACAGATTCAATGCAATCCCTATCAAATTACCAATGGCATTTTTTTTACAGAACTAGAACAAAAAAATCTTAAAATTTGTATGGAGACACAAAAGACCCCAAAGAACCAAAGCAATCTTGAGGGAAATAAACAGAGCTGGAGGAATCAGACGCCCTGACTTTAGACTATACCGCAAAGCTACAGTAATCAAGACAGTATGGTACTGGTACAGAAACAGAAATATAGATCAATGGAACAGGATAGAAAGCCCAGAGATAAACCCATGCACCTATGGTCAACTAATCTATGTCAAAGGAGGCAAGGATATACAATGGAGAAAAGACAGTCTCTTCAATAAGTGGTGCTGGGAAAACTGGACAGCCACATGTAAAAAAATGAAATTAGAACACTCCCTAACACCATACAAAAAAATAAACTCAAAATGGATTAAAGACCTAAATGTAAGACCAGGCACTATAAAACTCCTAGGGGAAAACATAGGAAGAACACTCTTTGACATAAATCACAGCAAGATCTTTTTGACCCACCTCCTAGAGTAATGGAAATAAAAACAAAAGTAAACAAATGGGACCTAATGAAACTTAAAAGCTTTTGCAAAGCAAAGGAAACCACAAACATGACGAAAAGACAACCCTCAGAATGGGAGAAAATATTTGCAAATGAATCACCCGACAAAGGATTAATCTCCAAAATACATAAACAGCTCATGCAGCTCAATATTAAAAATACAAACAACCCAATCCAAAAATGGGCAGAAGACCTAAATAGACATTTCTCCAAAGAAGACATACAGATGGCCAAGAAGCACATGGAAAGCTGCTCAACATCACTAATTATTAGAGAAATGCAAATCAAAACTACAATGAGGTATCACCCCACACCAGTTAGAATGGGCATCATCAGAAAAGGTACAAACCACAAATGCTGGAGAGGGTGTGGAGAAAAGGGAACCCTCTTGCACTGTTGCTGGGAATGTAAATTGATACAGCCACTATGGAGAACAGTATGGAGGTTACTTAAAAACTAAAAATAGAATTACCACATGACTCAGCAATCCCACTACTGGGCATATACCCAGAGAAAACCGTAATTCAAAAAGACACATGCACCACAATGTTCATTGCAGCACTATTTACAATAGCCAGGTCATGGAAGCAAACTAAATGCCTATTGACAGACAAATGGATATAGAAGATGTGGTACATATATACAATGGAATATTACTCAGCCATAAAAAGGAATGAAATTGGGTCATTTGTAGAGATGTGGATGGATCTAGAGACTGTCATACAGAGTGAAGTAAGTTAGAAGGAGAGAAACAAATATCGTATATTAATGCATATGTGTGGAACATAGAAAAATGGTACAGATGAACCAGTTTGCAGGGCAGAAATAGAGACACAGATGTAGAGAACAAATGCATGGACACCAAGGCGGGGAAGTGGGTGGGGGGTGGTGGGATGAACTGGGAGATTGGGATTGACATATATACAGTAATATGTATAAAATAGATAACTAATAAGAACCTTCTGTATAAAAAAATAAATAAAATAAAATTCAAAGAAAAAAAAGACTCATTCCCCAGATTCCTTGGAAGTAGAACTTGAGAGTACAAAGCTTTCTTTGGCCTTAATCCACTAAGTAATTCAAAACACACCAAGTCCTGCTATAGAGTACTTCAAGGATCTGCCCAAATGTTTTCTTTGACCTCCTTTCTCAGAGAAAGTGGGAAACTATCTAGGACCTGGAAATATTTTGCTAAAGTATGTCTCCTAATTATTCAATGCAGAAATGAGGCAAAAGAATCACTAATAGGAATGTTCTTGTGAACTGTCTTTTTAACCAACACTCGTCACCAGTTCACTAGCTGGATGTCAAACACAGCTCAAAACAAGCAGTAAGACCTGGAAAAAGCACTTCTTATGTGGGGATCAGAATTAAGAACTGGCAGTAAGGATTTGGTCATGAATAATATTATGGAATGGAATGGAAGCTCATTGGTATTGGTCCCTGCATGTGGCTTGGGAAGCTTCCCTGGAGCCCACCAGGGCCCTCAGGAGCCCACCTTCCCACTTCTCCAGTGTCCCTTCCTTCAGTGCTTAAGTATGGTCCCTAGAGTTAGGACAATCTGATTTCTCCTCCCGGCTTTGCCCATTACTAGTCGTGGGACCTTGGCACACCATATCATATCTTTGTGCCTGAGTTTCCCTATCTCTAGAAGGAGAAACTATACTTCACAGTTGGTATAAAGATAAAAGAAGATCATGTCTTTGAGCTCTTGGTTTTACTCTTGTGCCTGTGGGCAAAGTAAGCCTTTAGTTCAGAAGTGTAAAATAATTTTATGGAATAATAATAATAGTAGTAGAATAACTTTGGAAATGGTGATAATAATTCACTTATTATTTCATTCAAATATTTATTGAGTATTCACTGTCCTAGAAACTAGGAATACAACAGTGGGGGAAAAAACAAAATTCCTTCCCTTATACAGACAAATTCTAATGGGAAATATCAGTATCAAACAGATGAATAGGTAAATATATAGTATTTCTGATAGTAATAAGTGCAACAGAGAAAACTGAGTCGGGAGAGAGATAGGAAGCAAGGGAAGAGAAGTGGATTCAACTTTAAATATGGTGGCAGGAAAGGGGTCATTGAAAAGGTGATATTTAACTAAGATCTGAAGCAGATGGAGTGATCCAGTGGAAAAGTGAAGAAAAGCGTCCAGTGAAAGGAAACAGCAATTGCAAAGGTCCTGAGACAGCAACATGTGTTCCCACATGGAGCAGCATGAGAGACAAAAAGTCTAGAGAAGAAGTAATAAGAGGGATTAATCATTAATAATATTATAAGCATGTTATATACTAAAAAAGATTGATAATTAAAAGTGGGCTAACACTCTACATTTGTGATCTCCTATCACTGTTTAAGAGGTTCCCATTATGACAAGGCAGAAGGACCCCTGAAGAACAGAGAGGAGTTTTTGAAACAGAAAAGGATCTAATAGAAAAAGGAGGTTGAGAGTTAAGAGAAAGAACTGATTCTATTTTAGGACTTTCAAAAAATGGTAACACATACCAAATCAGTGCTTCAATGTAGGCTCACAATATATGCAGGCTCAGTATGATTCTGATTTCTCCTCTCAGGCTTTGCTTGTAACCCTGGGACCTTTAAATACCTGCACTCTGAGATCTTTGTGGCTACTTCATTAGTTCACTAGAGGTTAATTCATCTGAAGCTGGACAGAGTCTTACCCCCAGTACCAAGCGATGGCAGTGGCCACAGAAAACCCTGGAGAAAGTGATACTAGTCCCAGGATGGTATTGCATGTGCCATGGCATTCTGTGCCCACTTGAAAGAGAGTCTCTGAAAGTTAACCAAGAAGAGCCATGATGCCAGGTCAGGCCAGGCCCCCACTTACTTTACTGAGAAAGGATGACCTACAGGACTCTCACAGAGGAAAGCTTAGGTTCCCAGGAGGGTTTGCTGAAGCCACAGAAAACAGTCTCCACTGTGGAATTCGTGTTGATTCCAGGGGTGTCCAGGCTTCAGCACACAACGGGGAGAGTGAACTATCTGAAGCCCCTTTGTGTCAATTTCAGAAACACCTTGCACACAGAAAAGTAGCTTTTACTTTGAAAGCATGTATGTTTAACCTAATAAGCAAACTTGAAAATATCACCTAATTTTCCTACTTCCTCCAAAAAAATTTAGAGAAAGGAAGGAGCCTTACCCTCCGTGAAAACGTCCTCTTTTCTGTTCTTGCTGAATCCGTATGTTCTCCAATCTAAGCGGACTTGGGATGAAGCCAATCTCACAGCCTTCTTTCACCAGCCTTCCTATCCACCAATCATTGTTATATTTCTGGAATGCAGGAATAAAACTGCTATCAACAGTAATTCACTGATCTTCACATTTATTAATCTCAGGGGACCAAAAGAATGAAACACTATATTATATAATATTATACTATACTATATTACATATACAAACACTATTTATAGTATATTATACTATATTATATATATCTGGGGTGGAGGAGTCCATAGAAGAAAGCAAACTTTTAATCTAAAGGCCCAGATAGTAAACACTTTAGGGTTTGCAGGCCATATGGTCTCTGCTGCAACTACTGTAATCTGCTATTATAGTGTGGAAGCAGCCACAGTCAATACGTAAACAAGTAAGCACGGCTGTGCTTCAACAAATGTTTTCTTTCCAAAAAAGGCAGCAGGCTGGTTTCAGCCTGTGAGCCACAGTTTGCCAATCCCTGGGCTAAAGTCAGGTCTTAACATGTGGATTCCTTTGGTCCTTGTCAAGAAGCCCTAGCCAATTCGTAAGGAATAGATTTTACAAGGATAAATATGTACCAATGTAATTGGAACTCTGGAAGACAGGATAGACAAGTCTAAGACAAAATACACTGAATAGTCTGTTTTTTGTCAAAGGCTTTGAGGTAAAAATTCCATCATACTATATGTATTCTACTCTCTCTGGGGAAAACTTATAATCTTCCAAATATAGGTTTGGAAATCAAGGTCCATCTTACTACCTGAAGAAAAACAAGCCTACTCTTACAAAGGCTAAGCATATTATACATAAGTGGAATTTTTGAAATAATCTCCAAATGGCCTGAAGCCCAACAGGAATGAAGGAATTTCCATTTAAATAAAGTTCCACGACACATAAACTTGGGAAACAAACCCACACAAAGGCTTCAGCCAATATGGGGTGAACATGATCCTATGTGATGGGCCAGCAAAACTGCATTTGTAATGATAGATTTGCTGAATCCTAGGGCAGGAGGCATATTTAATCCAAGCTACTTGCCTCAAGGGAAGGTTTCTGCTAGGTGATTTCTAGAAAGCAGATATTAGTCCTACTGTTTACATCCTCCAGATGTAATTCCAAAAACTTCCTTTTTTGTCTGTAACAGTGTTGGGCAAGGTAACTCTCTCTCTTTGATCCAGAAAGCATTTAGTTTTTTCAAAATGTAACTCTCTATGGTATATTGTGCTTAGCTCAGAGAACAGTAGAATTTATATGTATATGACATTGACACGTTGTGAAGGAGGAATGGATGATTCTGTTGAATCATCGCAGCATGAAATTCCAGGTAACTGAGTAATTCTGAGTAACAGCTTCACACTCAAAAGCAGAAAGATGTGATTTAGAGATTTGGCCTTTGTTATGCACACAGCTCCTACACAAGGCCCACACGGCATGCAGTCTGAGTCTGCACTGAAGAAAAGAGTCGACCTAATATAAAATCTTGAACAATCTAGGTCTCAGTTTCTTCCATCTTTCCTTTGTTTATTTCAGGATAACAGGCCTGAAATACCAGGCCCATTTATTTTGGATTAACAAAAGGCAGCGGGACCCTTTCAGAATGCTTGGTGTACAGACCTGGAATTTAAATTTTACTGTGGTAGGGACAAAACACACAATGAGTCATAGTTTCCTAGGGCTTAAGTTACTTCCAGGAAATCAAGTTAGCCCACCGGAACACTAACTTACTAAGTCGTATCCAAATAACCTTAAGGGGTTTCTGAAGTAGTTAACGCAACTTCCCAAGATGTTTTACCTTAGTTCTAAGAAACAGTGAGAATCTGACTTAATGTTAATGAAAGTTCTTTGAGCCACTTTGGGGAAAGTTGCGTTGTATGTTCAAAAGCTTAAATCGCCGGTCCTTTGGTATATGTGATAAGGAGAGCTGTAGCTTTTCTCTGCATTGAAGCTTTTTGTTACTGAGGCAGTACTTATAACAGAGCATACCAAATGGCCTTCTAGGTGATGGATGAGAGGAAAGGCTACAACTTGATTACAGAAATATGTTCCTTTGTGTTGATATTCTGGGAGCACGCGCCAGCTTTCTGGCAAGGTCACCTTAGTGTTCCAATCCTTCTCATTTCCCTAAAACGATGAGCACTTTCTCTTTCTAAGATGTTTCCTTATCTGCGATTTCAAGGTCTGAAAACAAGTGGCTCTAATCCACATAGGATTACCGACTCAATACCATACATCAAACTGCCAGACAAGAGAAAGTCACTGATCAAGGAGCACATACATCAAGAAAGCAACCAACTGGACAAATGGAGAAGATTGATGGAATGGAGGAAAGCAATAAAATATAGCAAGGTGGGGATAAGGGTGTGAGTAGTGTGCATGGAATATGTGAAAACTTCTCTTACCAGTTAAAGCGCTACTTCTCCTTGGAAATGATGGGTATGAGCAGCTAATGAATACGGTTTGGTCATTTTTGATGGGAATGGTGAGACAAAGTCAAGGTCACCATTCAGATGCCAGGGTACATGTTTCAGGTAAAGAGTCCTTGTCTTCGAGGCAAATATGGATATCCCCACCACATACACGATTGAGAAAGCAGAAGCCATCAACTAAGTGCTTCCTCAGCTTCTTACAACCAAGGCTGAGCTGTGTGTGCCTGCACTCACCTTTTTCCTGCATGTTATAATGAATTAGTGTTCCCCTTCGTATCAGAGGTCTGTCTCTCCTCTCGGGGTCTGGATCCCACGCTTCCTGACTACCAAAAACTTTACTCCTTTGCCTATCTCTGCTTTCCCATCAATCTCTCCCTCTCTCTCTGGTGGTTAATAGCAGCATGTACTGGTGCTCTGATAGCTCCCATCTTGAAAGGAAACCTCTTTTGACTTCATACGCTCTTCAGTCTACTGCCCGGTCAGTGTCAACTCCCTTGAAAGCACCGTCTGTGCTTGCTAAATATACTTCCTAACTCCACTTCTCTCCTCATCACACTCCATCCAGCTTCTGTCTCTCTGTCTCCACAACTCCAGACAATGGTCCCAGTGACTTCCTTGCTACTGACCGCTTTGCCAACCCGACATCTATTCCTTTCTCCTTGTCTTAGGTGACATGTTGCAACACTGGCCACAGCTGGTTGCTTCCTCCTTTTGGACACGCTCTTCTCTCTTGATGTCCATGCCTTGCTCTGTCTTGATTTTCCTCCCAAATCTCATGTTTCTCCTTTTCCTTAATTGTTGAATCTTTTCATGCACCCCACACTTGCAGGATGGAATTCCTCTGAGTTTGATCCAGGGCTGTTTTCTCTCCTCCCTCTCCTCTCTCTTTAGGTGACTTCAGTCATTACCTCAGCTTTAAATGTCACCTGGATAAACTAATGATCCAAATTTATTTCTTTGGCCCAACCCCTTCCTCCGAGCTCCAAATTCTTACATCTAACTTCCTCCTTCATATCTCCTTTGAGATGTCTACTCCCTAGCCTCCCTTCCCATCTGTCCTCACTCCACCCTGGTCAACTCCATCCTAGTTGCTCAATTCATAAACCCTGATTTCCTTGATTGTCTTGGACTTCTCCCTCAATCTTAGTTCCTACGTGTGGTCCATCAGCAGCACTGATCATTGAACTTCCACAATAGATGTCAAATGTGTCTACTTCTTTCCATCTCACTGACACCAGGCCAGCTCAGTCCCATTATCTCTCATCTAAAATGGTTCTAACAGTCTCCCTGATTCCGTACGTATCCCACTCCAATCCACTGTCTCTACAACAATCAGAATAGCCTTCAAAAAATAAATTCACCCCACTCCTCTGCTTTTAAAGTCTTCGGTGCCTTCTTATTATACTTAGAATAAAATATGAAGTCTTGCCATCACCTTAAGGTCCTACTTGACCTGTGCCCTGCTTACTTCTACAACTCTGTTTCCTGCTACTGGCTCACTGCGTTCCAGCCATATGACCTTCGTCCAGTTGACTGATTGTGCCAGCTTATTTTGTCCTACCACAGGGCCTTTACACATGCTGTTTCCTCTCCCTAGAAGGCTTCTTCTTTCTTCTTTTTTTTTTTTTTTAAGGCTGGCTACCCTGCTTAATGGTCACATACTCAGAAAGGCTTCTCTGATCACCCCTATATTTAAAAGTATATAACCTCCTCATCCCTATATTTTAAGATTCCCAGCATCCAGTTCATTTTTTACACAAAGCATTCACAATTTGTAATGATTTATTTTTTCATTATCTGTCTCCCCACTAGAATTTAAGTCCATGAGGGAAGGTACTCTGTCTTTGTTTACAGCTGTCAGACAACATCTGTCAGACAATATCTGCCAACATTAGCACACACTAAATGCTCAAGAACTATATCTTGAATGGAACAAAGGAACAAATGTAGAATTTCACCCAGTTCACATGGGCACAATGCAAAGACAGTGAGACATCTGTAGACATCCCAGTGTTTGACCTACTTGCTATCATATAGTTAAAAAAATTTTAATGTATATGTCTTGGTGTCATTAATGCTATTGTAGAATGCAGAGTTTTGAAAGACAGTGATTTTCAAATTGCTATATATTAACTGTGCACATCTTGTTTTGGGCCAGAGGGTAAGTGCTGGTGTCTCAGTGACATTAAGTGCCAGGTTTATGTTGATCACATTCCTCAGGCTCGTCAGGGTCAGGTTTCACTTTATTGTTCCACCCTTACACTCTCCTTTTTCTTTTTTTAAAATGTTTTTTAATTAGTAAACTTTATTTTTAAGAGCAGTTCTAGGTTCATAGCAGAATTTTCGGAAAAGTACAGAGAGTTCCCATATACCCCTGCCTCCACACCTGCATAACCTCCCCCACTATCAACATCCCACACTAAAGTGGTACATTTGTTACAATGATGAACCTACAATGACGCATCATTCTCAGCCAGAGTCATGTTGTACCTTCTATGGGTTTTGACAAAGTGTAATGACATGTATCCACCATTATATCCACTCTCTGTTTTCTAAGATCCAATTTCTAACAGCTCCTTTCCAGCAGAGCCAATGGAGACTATCAAGTAGGAATGTCCTCCAATGTATGCCTCCAGCCCCACTGGAAAATCCTGTGCAGAACAGGGAAGTTCAAGGAAGGCAAGACTTTCCTCCTGACTCGGCCTACTTCTTGTGCCAATATTCCGGATGCCATCTCCTTGCCTCTACTCCAGCCCCTCATTCTATCAGTTAGGTCTTTTCCTTCCCATATATATCACTGGGTTCAACACCTCAGCATGGAAAACATATTTAAATCTTTCCCATCCTAAAAAAACAAAAAAAAAGGAAATAAACTTGTAAAACACTCCCTCAACTCTATGCTGCCTTCTCCTGGCTAAAACCTGTCCTCCTTTTCAACTCAAATCACTTAGGAAGAGCAAACTGCAATTCCTCTCCTCTGGCCTCCACATTATGTGGCGAAAGGCCCACTGAGTAACTCCATGGGAGGTTCCCAGTGCCCCAGACACAGTGCACCTAATAGCAAGTTTATAATCACATCACCCCTGTCACAAATCTTCTCCCCTCTCGGCCTTCTTTATTTTGATAGCTGACACCACCCTCTGCCCTTTCAGGTGAGCTAGAAAAACTGCCCTCCATCCTTCATTTCTCTTCATCTCACTTGCTCCACTATCCGCCCCCCACCACCATGTGAAATCTTCCAATCTGGTCTATTTGCCTCTTAACTCTCTCTCCAAGCTGCTCCCTCTTTCTACCATCTCTGCTTCAGCCACTGTCTAGACTTACCTTGTCTCCCCAGCCTCTGCAATACTCCCTCGACCATCAGAGTCACCATGCTAAGATACGAGGCTGGTCACATCCATCCTTTATTTAAAATTCCTCTCCAGTCCACTGCCTGGCAATCGAGTCCAGCCTCCTTGCCATAGCCTACGAGGTCCTTTCTCATCTGGCCCCTGCCTCTCTGACGTGGCCCATCCCCTGTACCACTCCCCGCTTACCGCCCTCCAGCCGTGCTGTGCTCATTGCCCCTGGCTGTCCCTTCCACCTGAAACCACCACCCCTCACCCCAGCCTGAACTCAGGCTTCACCTGAGTGAAGCTTCTAAAGAGCTTTCCAGCCCCCCACCCTCCTCCTCCTGAGCTGGATGGTCCCTCCTGCTCTTTCTTTGGGTTCCCACAACACCCATTCAATTTTGCTGTAACAGAACTTCTCAACCCATGCAGAAACTATGCACTAGTCTGTCTCCCCCACCAGACTCTGAGCTCCCTGGCCGAGGGGACAGTGGACCTTCAGCTCTGATTCCCAAATGCCCAGCACGATGTCTGACATGAAGGAGGATTTCAATACACCCAGGTTGAGTAAATGAAAGTTTTTGATGTCACTATTCCATCTTTCAAGGTGCGAGGCCTCAAGTGCTCAATCCCTCAAGGTTTCTGTTTCCCAAACTCCTCTGCCCTTCTCTTAGCTTTAACAATTTAATTATTATACTCTGTAGTGTTGGTTTGGAGGTCAAGGTCCACGGGACAATAATCCAGATGTTTATAGTTACAACATCCCTTGTAAATGGTGCCTTCTGGGTAGGCGCCATGCCACCAAACTCACGTTTCCCTAAATTGGATCCATTGATCTATGTCAATGCATCTATCATGGTAGGTGATTAAAAGGTGACCAGAGGACCACAGGTCTATCCTAAATCGATCCTCTGATGATTGTGATTCAATGTTTTAAATGTGTGATAATGTAAGCAATGATCTCAGGCTTCCAAATCTCGGTGAGAAGGAATGGATTTGGAAGGCTTGGCCAATTAAATGAGGTAACACATTGGCAGCTCCTCAGGGCTCCTCTCCATTTAGTTTGGCTCAGAGCTGATGCCTGGCCTTGGCCTTGTAGCAGGTTAGGGGGTACAGAGTGCCCTACATTTACCTCTTTAATGTGTAGAAAGTCCTTGGCGTCGAAGGAGATGGCCGTGCTTGGAACAGGCACATCCTCATCCAAGGCACCACAGTAGCTCACATTCGTCTTCACAGCAAATGCTACAGGTTTGGACTGGGAACAGAACCATGGAATAAGGATGGAGGGAGGAAGACAGAAGAGGATTTTTCACACTGAAATGTAGAACCAGATAATGGATAGTACCAGGCACTAAGGGAAATCACTTTCCAAAGAGAGATCTCAACTGGGTTCCACATTTCCAGGCAGCAGTGAGAAATCTGCAGAAAGGGCTCTGAAGGGGATTCAGTCCTATCAGCCCGACCATGTTCCCCCTCCTGTCGTACTTTCCAACATCCCAAAGAATCGTGCCCTAAAATTCTGGGGGAAGGGATGGAAAGGCGGGAGGGGCAGTCTGCTTTGGCCTCTAGTCATAAAACTCATGTTTATTATTTTAAATGGTAACAGACGCCTCCACCTTGGCATACAGGAAATGTGTGCTGGGTCTTAAATTAAAAGGTGGTGGAGGGTTAAAATAAATATTTTTGAAATAGCCTTAGGCCTGAAAACCTGAGGGATCCCACTCAATAGAATACCTTGTCCTGCCAGGGAAAAGAAAGCCTGGTCAGAGTAGACAGGAAGGGCGGAGCTGCTCATGCATCAGCTTCTTCCTAGCTAACAAAAACTGCTTCTGAAACTTTTTTTAGACAGATTCCTCCGCAGCAAAGTGCTCTTGGGCTGGTGCAGCTTGGCAGAGGTTAAGTAAGCCACCAGCCTAAGCTAACAGCGCTGCTGCTGACATTTGGGTGACCACAATGGCCACAAAATAGACTGAGAGAAACCTAAAACAAAAATTAGCCACAAGTAAGAACACCAGTTTCCAGCAATCGCGGGCTGCTCTGTTATGGGCTCATTTATTCATGCTGGGACCATGCCTGGGGAGCAAGAGCACTGAGGCAGGATCCGAGTTAGAGTCTCATTGATGTCCTTTCCCAGGTGCTGCTCCAACCCCCTTCCGCCAACCAGCTAAGGTAGCACGGGTGTGGAAGCAAAGGAAGACACCTTGTGAACCTGCCTCATCCTCCTCTTCCGGCTCTTTTAAACATTTTACTGTAAAAATAGAAAAGGGGGGCTTCCCTGGTGGCGCAGTGGTTGAGAGTCCGCCTGCCGATGCAGGGGACACGGGTTCGTGACCCGGTTCGGGAGGATCCCACATGCTGCGGAGCGGCTGGGCCCGTGAGCCATGGCCGCTGAGCCTGCGCGTCCAGAGCCTGTGCTCCGCAACGGGAGAGGCCACAACAGTGAGAGAGGCCCACGTACCGCAATAAATAAATAAATAATAAATAAATAAAATAAAAATAGAAAAGGGAAGGAGTTCACTTTATCTGAGCTTCCTTTTTTTTTTTTTCTCCTAAAAATTAGAAAGACTAGATCAATATGCTTTAGGAGTCTATCGTGACGGGCAAGGGAGGAGAGGCTGACCAGGAACATGTTATATCTGTTACTGTGCATAAAATTTCATTTGACAAAAGGGGCCTGTGCTCAAAAAAAAAAAAAAAAAAAGTCTGAAAGACATAGCATGAGAGATCTCTAGTGACTCAGTTCTAACATTCAAAAATGCCATTTGTTCTTTGTTGCCTCCTATGGGGCAGGGATTCCTATGGGGGCCCCTCCCTGTGAAATATCTGAAGGTCTCTTGCAGCAAAGCCTTTCATTGCTTATCTTTGCTGAAATGCTAATCATGGTTCAAAGCTCTGAACGGTGAACTTGAGGTGGGAGATTGACACCAAGAGGGAAGAACAGAGACACCAACAGGGAGACCCACTGACCAATTATGCACGTGTGGCCTGCAGTGAAGGCTGCTGTCATGGAGAACGGCGCAAGCACGCTGGTTCCTTGGGAGGCCCTCTAACAACAGTGGGAGGGGCAAGCTGGATATGGGGCACAATCGCTAAGTTAGAAGATGACCAAGAATTTTCACCACCAAACCAAACACAAAAGGTAGGTGAAGGGGTCCGTGTCTCAGGATATGGCTCCCCGAGAATGTTACTTTCAGGGGTGAACAGATCATGGAGCCTTGCAATCTGGTGCCTTATCAGAATGATCAAAAAATGATTACTCCAGAGAAATCTGAGGCAGGGGAAGAGCAGCTGATACCTGCTGAGCAACATGCCACTTTGGAACCCAAGAGGGGCAAGAACGTCACCTTTGCTCTCTCAAGCTGGATGGCCGCCTGCTGCTCTCTCTCTTGCCGAATTGCTTCCCGATCCTCTTCCAGAGAGACATCGGAGTCAGACGGCCTGCTCGTGTAGGAATCCGCTGAACCCTGGAAAGGAAAACCCGGAGTAGCTTGAATGAGGTGATGTGGAGCTCCTTAAATCATCACATCTAACAGCATCCTGGAGTGGGTTCTTCTCATTTGCATAGAATTTGATAAATACGCTCTATGCCTTATTGCAGACATAAATTTAGATGGCAGAATATAGTTAAGCATCTGAGTAATTCGGAAGGTAGCAATGTTATGAAGGGAAATATTTTGACTAGATTAAGTGCTAGAAAGTAAACTGCAATGAAAATTATGTGATGTTCAGCCCCAATTCTTCTTGTTTTGTGCTATCTTTATATTAAGCCCATATCAACTTGTGGAACTGAAATTTCATTCCATTCTCTCTTTTATATACAGATTTAAAGGAGTAAGAGATTTAGCCTATTACAAGAGTAACTCCTACCCATATCTTGGGTTACAGATGATCAATTTAAGATTTCAACACAGCAAAGCAGAAACCTGGATTAGTAAAATGATTTTCAGTTCCATTGTCAACGCCATTGAACAAGGATGTTCTCAACTGAAGCCCATTCCTAGAAGAACTATTTGAACAATAATGAAATCCAGCCTGACTCATGTGGCCAAGGAATTTGGGGCAGTGGACATCACTTGGTGCTCATGCCATAAGAAGAGATGAAAACCACAGCAGCTGAAAAGTTAAAAACAAAAACAAACACCCCAGAAGTTTGCTTTCTGCTTGCTAAAAGAACATGATCCTTACAATTTCCTTAAGCTGGCATTAGAAGTTGATATTTGTGTAGATGATATTTCCACAGCAGACATATTGATAAGACTGGTGTATTTGGCATGCTTCATAAACCAGGTACAGATTCTAAAAGGCGTATGCTTATCCATATAGCTGAGAATTTGCTACCCACTGCAAAAAAAGAACTCTAAGAATGGCTGACTGCTGAAACGGGCACCTGGAAAGTTTTTTCTAAACTTAGAAATGTTAGGGTTTGTTTGTTTATACATTATTTGTGAATTTGCTGCCTGTAAGGGTAGCTTTGTCTCAGTAGAGGTGTCATTTTAGCTGGGGTAGTCTTTCCCACCATAAAAAAAATCCCAGCACAGATTTTCCTGGCAGCCTAGAACAATAATTCCTGGTTAGAGTTTTATCAGAATGCCCAGTAGAACCCCGGTTCTAAATTCTAACTCTGCAACCCACTTTTGAAAACTTTATACAAGTTCCTAGACCACTCTAAGATTCAGTCTCCTCTTCTGTAAAATGGGGATGTGGTTTACTTCACAGGATTAAATGGAATAGGATATAATGAATCCCTGATTATTGAGCTCTGGCTGTCACACCAGCGTGGGGCTAGATGCTTTGCACACCTTATCTCACTGAATCCTTAGAGCAGTGGGTAAGCTGGGATTCAAACACGGGTAATCCAACCGTAGAGCCAGCAGTTTCAAACCCTACACTGAGCTGGACTTGATAAAATATTTACTCTAGGACCTGGCACATAGTAGGCACACAATAAATAGACATTCTCATTTCTGTTTCCTAGTGCTGGTATTTCTACCTTGATTTAAAAAAAAAAAAAGTTAAGAGATTCTCATCATTTTTCAGCTTACTTACATATGCAAGTAAGTTGCCCATCTTGAAATGTACAGTATCCTTTTTTATTGTATTTGCTGCATAGAAAACACGGTAAGTTTTTTTCCCCAGCTTTACTGAGATATAATTGACATATAACACTGTGCAAGTTTAAGGTGTACGATGTGTTGATTTTATACATTTATATATTGCAAAATGATTACACTATAAGTTTCATAACTACAGTGTGTCCAAATCCATGCACTTTATGCAGTGCTTTTGGAAGTGCCCTTTACAGAGGAAATGTACTTGCTAACCAAATTGTAACCAAACTCCCCTGTGCAAATCTACTGGGGAAAAATCTGGACCTACAAAATAAATAAGTACAGGGTGACTATTTTATAGATGCATTCATTGCTTAAAAAAGAGCTACCTTGAAGCCCTTTAAAACAAGAGAGTTCTATCAGCATAAATCTTTTGTCCAAATTTAGGTATACCTGCATAAAATCCAGAGTAAGAGAGAAAGGAAACAATGTTTCCAAAAAATATATGAAAACAGTTTTGTGTTCTAGGCAATGCTTTGCTGAAGTGTGATGTGTGTGGTAGACCATTTTAAGGTGTTAGATGTCTGAGAAGGTGTCTGGACTATAAAGTGATTATGATGCAGGAAGTCAGGAAGGAGGCACTTGTTTTGAAAACACGTGCTGGGGAAGGCTAACGACTGCAGTTCACAAGAAAGCAGGCTGCCCAGTGGAGCAGTGAGTCAAACAGCTAAAATACACAATCCACTGTTGACACTAGGAGATGGCTAATTTCCTGAAAACTCCCTTAACGATTTTTCAAATCCTGGCATTCAATCATCTGCGCACACAAGAAGTGACTCAAGGGCTCCTGCAAATAAACTTTATTTTGAAATGTGAACAAGACTGTTAAGAATTTCAAAATTACTTAATAAGTTCTACTATTGCCAAGTATGTAAAAGCACACCATATTCTAAGACTATTGGTAGAGGGAAGAATAAAGCACTGTGATATTTATTTTCATAATTACAGTGTGAGATTCACAGCATTTACTCTGTTTTTTTTTTCTTTCAATGACATCTACATTTCTCTGACTATGGAAATCATTGCTGCTGTCTCTCAATGTCCTAGGGATAGCAGAGATCCAACATCAAGAGCTCAAATTTGGCCCATGGACATGTTCTGCTGGCTTGGCACAGAACTGGTTTCTTGTTTCTATTGACTTTTATTTGATTTGTTTCAACTAGTTGATAGAGAGTACAGACAGGAGAAAGAAAGGAAAAGAAAAAGAACCTAGGTTGTTTACAAAGGCACAGAGAGCAGAAGAAGAGAGCCACAGAGAGGCAAGAGGAGACTGCCTGGGCCGGACTAGAGGGAGGATGGGGAAGGGAAGTGGGGCTGCAGCAGGCTTAGTAGGACTGGAGGGTCGGGGGGACTGCCCAGAGGTCTGGTTAAACCTTTATGATCAGGAAGAGGGAAACTGCAAGAAGGGAATAATGCTAGATGCTAAGAGGACAGAACTAAAGATATAAAGGTTACTAGCTCTGGCCACAGCTAAAAACTGCAGCCCTGTCAGCTTTTTGTTTTCCAAAATTCCACTTCATAAAATGGGCAAAGAGCAAGGCACCCAACTCATCAAGTGAGCCAAACCTGGGCTGTTAATCTATGTGTACGATGCACGACAGAGGCTAGTCCCTCAAAAGTTCCTAAGCAGAAACCATTGCAAGTCACATCTTTGAGTCTCCAAAGAAACAACTAAACTGGGGGGGAGGGGGGGAATGGAAACAATTGCTTCAAGTCTTTTTTTTTTTGCGGTACGCTGGCCTCTCACCGTCGTGGCCTCTCCCGTTGCGGAGCACAGGCTCCGGACGCGCAGGCTCAGCGGCCATGGCTCACGGGCCCAGCCGCTCCGCGGCATGTGGGATTTTCCCGGACCGGGGTTACGAACCCGCGTCCGCTGCATCGGCAGGCGGACTCTCAACTACTGCGCCACCAGGGAAGCCCGCTGCAAGTCTTTTTATATATATATAACATTACATATGTATGTATAAAATAATGCATCCTAGTGAATATCAAAAGAAACACATACATGTCTTTCTATTAACATGAGGCCCAGATTTTCCCCCACTTTTATTCAATATTGAAAACAGATTCCAGCCTCACACCTTTCATAAATCTTCTTGAGTATAAAATACAAACGTTATAGAAACATTGAAAAATCAGTTAGTTTACTGTTGTCCTAGAAGAGGGAAAGTGATCTCAAGTCAAACAATGGAAAATTTCTTTTCCTGCCCGGAGAGAGAGGCCATGACATGGATGGGAGAGTGGCCGTGGACTTTGGGGTCAGGAAGTATTGGGTTTGACACTGCTGCTAGTTCTTACTGGCTGTGTGTCTTGGGCAACTTATTTTAACTTTCTGAGTCTCAATTTCCTCCCCTTTGAAATGGAGATAATAACACATACCTCGCAGAGTTTCCCAGTGTTTGACTTGAGATGGAACATCATTTCGTTTACCATCATGAGGAAAATTCAGGAATTGCCAGCAAATAATATTTGACTCACACATTAAAGTTTCTGGCAGCTTTTCAACATTCAATTTTTGGCTGCCCTAGAGTTTTAGAATTTACATCTTGTTCTTTTTTATTTATTTTTTATTTTTTTATTTTTTTTTGGCGGTAAGCGGGCCTCTCGCTGTTGTGGCCTCTCCCATTGCAGAGCATAGGCTCCGGACGCGCAGGTTCAGAGGCCATGGCTCACGGGCCCCACAGCTCCGCGGCATGTGGGATCTTTCCAGACCGGGGCACGAACCCGTGTCCCCTGCATCAGCAGGCGGACTCTCAACCACTGCGCCACCAGGGAAGCCCCCTACATCTTGTTTTTTAAAAAACAGCTTTACTGAGGTATTATTTACATACCATAAAATTCACATAATTTAAATGTATGATTCAATAAATTTTTAATAAATTTACGGGATACAATTCACACAACAATCTAATATTAGAATATTTCTACCACTTTAGGGAAAAAAAAAAAAAAACCTTTTGCCTATTTGCAGTCACTCTCCAAACCTACCATGAGATCCAGGGATCCACTTACTTATCTTGTCCTTTTAAAACTAAAATATACTTCCTCTTCTTATGAGTAGTTTTAGTATTTAGATATGTCATTAAATTAGAGCAAGGAGAAGGGAGAATTTATAAATGTTTGATTTTAAAATGCATTAATACTGGAACAGAACCTAGTTATTGTTGGAACTTTTGGGCTTTGTGGTCAGTCCTGTGCCTCTCACTTCCTACCTAGCTTAGCTGTCCATTCACTGGACACTGACCATCTGTCAGCGGCAACAACGTGAGAGGAGAGCTGCTTAACTTTTCTGCGATTCTATCCTCATCGGCAAAATAGGAATGAACCCTTCAGGGTTATTTTGGAGAATTACTAAGATGCCATAGTATAGCATAGCATACAATCACAGTAATGGCACAAACAAAACCAGTGTTGTCCAAGAGAACTTTCTGCAATGATGGATATTCTGTATGGGTGCTGTCCAGTATGGTAGCCACTAGCCACATGTGGTTATGGAGCACTTGAAATGTGCCTGGCCAGACGGAAGAACAGAACTTATCATTTAATTTTTAAATGTTTAAAATTTTATTTCACTTTAATTTAAAGGCAGACACCCACATGTTAACTAGTAGCCACCACATGGGGCTGTGCAGTGGTACGTACTCCAAATGTCAGCCCTTCCAGATCAGACAAGTGAATGTTAAACTTGAGGTAAATCTGGTATTTTAATAGTTGCATTAAGTGGACTAAGTGAAAGTGGAATGTCCAGAGACACATATCACTCCCAATGGATGTGAGCTTATTTCTTTCCACTGAGTTTGCAATGACAGGACGATGCACTTTTCCACAATGTAGAAGGAACAAAGCTCTTTCTTGATTACTTTCCCAGATTTCCCAGGGTAGATAGGTAAAGAGCCCCCTCGTGAGGCTGCCCTAGACAAAATGGTCTCGTAGGCAACATGTATCTTTACAGGATAGTCCTTCACTTTCTTGCAGATGCTTTCTTCTCCTCCACCCCCTTCACCAAACATGTCCAGAGATCTTTGCAAGGGCCCCCACCCAGCCTAGAAGGGTCCAGACTATGTCTCCAAGTAGATACGCCTGGGCAGTGTCTAGAACATAGCAGAACCTCAACTTCGTTGAAAGAAAGACACTCTCGCTCCCATTAAAATCTATTCTTTGTTGCATGATTTCAAGTTCTTCTAGGGCGGTTGGTTAATTGATCAAGGTTTATGCTAACCGGGTGTGATGTTGTTAGCAGACCCACCCCCCATAACATGAGTTTTTGTTTTTTTTTTAGAATTATGGTTTTCAGTGCCCTAATCCAGAGCACTGGATAATGTGTACATTATCAGCACTTTGGCAGAACAAGGAACTTTTGAAAGTTCCTGAGGCAAAAGGAACTTTTGCCTGAGATGACAACTTAACTTTGCTCTAAGGTACCTTATACCGTGTCTTGTAAACAGAAGGTCTTCAAATATGTTGGTTGAAAGAATAAGGCAAGCTCTGCAGCCCACTTTTATTGGATAGAAGACCAGCAACTAATCCGACTAAGCTCCGATTTTAGGCTTCAAAGAGCAGTCAATGGCAGCAAAGGAATATGTTCAGAAAAGGCCATAAACGGAGAGGAAAAAGAATGAATGCTTACTTATCCCTTACTTTATGTGAGTCACTAACTTATGAACTTTAGATTATCACATCAACACTACAAAGTAGGTTACGATTATCCCCATTTTATAGATGAGGCATCTGAGGCTCAAACAGGCAATAAGAACTTCCCTCCATGTCACTATCATAGGGCACATTGCAGGGTGCAGGAGTATGGGCAGAATCTTTCTTTAAATTTCCTCTACAAAATGTGGGGCAAACTTACATTAAAAAGTCAAATATTTTAGTCGCCTTCACTAAAAGAAAACAACATTCTGCAGTATTTTGTTAACACAGATCGTATACCAAAATCTCACTTGCTAGGAACGATGGATGCAAGTAAAGAAATGACATTCTTAGGGCTTCCCTGGTGGCGCAGTGGTTGAGAGTCGGCCTGTCGATGCAGAGGACACGGGTTCGTGCCCCGGTCCGGGAGGATCCCACATGCCGCGGGGCAGCTGGGCCCATGAGCCATGGCCGCTGAGCCTGTGCGTCCAGAGCCTGTGCTCCGCAATGGGAAGGGCCACAGCGGTGAGAGGCCCGTGTACCGCAAAAAAAAAAAAAAAAAGAAATGACATTCTTAGATCATGGAAAATAAACTGGAGACTGCTTTTCAAAAGACATGTTTGCTATTTCTAACTTCACATGGTAACTCTAGATTATCAAGGTTTTGGTTTGTGAATTTCATTGAGTTTCTGCTTTAATGACAGGATTTTTACTCAGCATTTTAGTTATTGGTAGGAGATTTTAAGGCCCCCCTGAGTTTTCTTTTTCTCTTAAGTGATAACTCCTCCAGTTGTGTTAAACTACTTATTTACAGGTTACTTCTTATCTTATAACCAAATTATAATTATATATCAATATGTGGTTAAAAACAAAATGCAGGATTTGTCTAAATTATCTGACTAGTGGAATCCAAATTAATGGGTTCTATTATAACTGTTTTTACATAATTAATTTAAAAGGAAGTAATATTATTTAGAAAACTTAGCCAACCTATCATTCTTGTTATGTTGACTAGTTTGGCAACTGCTGCAATTGCCTGGTTTCGGATAGGTAATTTTCTTTTTTTTTGCATTTTTTCTTTGACTTTTATTGAGTATAATTGACATACAGCACTGTATAAATTTAAGGTGTACAGCATAATGATTTGACTTACATATATCACAAAATGATAGATAGGTATTTCTTTTCATTGGTAGTCCAAGGAGACCCATCAGTGGCGATACAATAACAGCAGAAAAGTTTCAATTGGCCTCATAAGTATAAAGAGGGAGGTGACAAAAAGGCCCAGATGGAGATGAAAAGGAAATCTGTGTCAGTCATGGCCATTTAGCAGCTTGTGGGAAAGGAGAAGTTGCAATGTGGGGCTAACAGCAGATGTGCAAGTTAAATCAGTTGGTGATGTTCGTAACGGGGGCAGATTCCTCTTAGCTTGGGCTACTGTGAGGATTGCAGTTTCATATGGTTCAGCCTGATACACAGGGGGAAGAACAAAAGATAAAGATTACTTTATATGGATCCTATTTCACCAAACTGCTCTGATAATCAGTGCATGGGATCATACAAGTATGTAAGAAGTGCTACATCAATGAACACAATTAGTAATCAATCAAAACCCCCTGTGAGACTAAAGGGCAACAGAAGTTGGAAAAAGTCATGATCACGGGCTTCCCTGGTGGCGCAGTGGTTGAGAGTCCGCCTGCTGATGCAGGGGACACGGGTTCGTGACCCGGTCCGGGAAGATCCCACGTGCCGTGGAGCGGCTGGGCCCGTGAGCCATGTTCACTGAGCCTGCGCGTCCGGAGCCTGTGCTCCGCAACAGGAGAGGCCACAGCAGTGAGAGGCCCGCGTACCACAAAAAAAAAAAAAAAAAAAAGTCATGATCACGTTTTCCATACAATAAGAATGTTATTTTAATGGGACGGATGATGAGATTATGGAGCTCACTCTCCTTCTGGGAAAGGGAAAGTGACTGCCTGCTGGGAGAAGGTGGCTTCAAGCAGTGAAGCTTTACTTTGTACAGGTCACAGAACAACATCATGGGACACTGAGCAGCCACCCCCTGAACCAGCGCTGCCTGCTCAGAACCGAGAGCTTCTGACCAACCCATGGGACACAGGTGAGTGTCTGGGCAGCTACACCTGGCCGATCCCAGCACCCGCACCTGCAAGCAGCAGCCACAGCATGCGGTCGTCATGCCAGGGTGGCGGCTCAAGCTGCACTAATCTAGTTTCAGCAGAGATGTTACAAAGGAAATGAATATATTTGCTCAGAAAACCCTGAATGTGCCGCTGGTAGCTGCAGAACTGCATAGTGATAAGGCAACTAATGGTTTCTTGTAAATGTGGGCGTCTGTGACCCTTCTGGAAAAGGGATTGACTGACACTTCACATACCCCCAGAGTAGTTTACAAAGTAGCCCACAAAACACTACTTTTATGTTGTGGTCTATTTTCTTGAGAGTCATATTAGAGACCTGATAACAGTAAATATGTTTCTCCCAAAAGCAGCTCCAGGCAATTACTTGTATCTAAAAAAAAATTTTTTTAAGACTTTTCCTTCTGTCATATAAAGGGAGGAATAATATAGGTTGCTTTAGAAGAAAGTAAGGGAAGGACTTGAACCTCTCCTGTATCATTTCTGTAGCCTCAGAAATGGTTTGATGAAAAATTATCCTTCACTCTTTGAACATATTTTGTATTCATAACGTTTCTCATTAAAGGGATGCATATTGACTGCATCGAGAACAGAAACCCTTCCCCAGAGATGGCTGCAGATGAGACGGAAGCCAAAATGAAGCATCTACTTCATTTCAGGCAGAGATCATGTCTTCCCGACTTTTGTTGTCCTCAGAGCCCCCAGCACAGAGCTTTGCACCTCAGAGGAGTTCAAAACTATTTACTAAATGAAAAAGTGAATAAGGAGGTTTCAAGGGAGGAAGAGAAACACAAATGGACTGCCCGGTAATGCCCAGACTTCACCCAAAGGGAGTATACACTTTGGGTTTCCAGATGTTGCTGGAAACCATGTTGGAAGGAAGAGTGAGCACCAACGTTAACTTGACAAAATGATATGAAAGTGATTTGGAAAACTTAATATTCAAAAATCTCTCAGAAAAAATGTTAAAAAAAGAATAAAGAAGGAGAATTAACCTTTTTTAAAATAGATATTAAAACATTATAAAACTGCAGAAATTAAAAAGACCAAAAGACAGCCCTCAGAATGGGAGAAAATATTTGCAAACAAATCAGTGGACAAAAGGTTAATTTCCAAAATTTATAAGCAGCTCATGCAGCTCAATAGCAAAAAAACAAACAACCCAATCCAAAAATGGGCAGAAGACTTAAATAGACATTTCTCCAAAGAAGATATACAGACTGCCAACAAACACATGAAAGAATGCTCAACATCATTAATCATTAGAGAAATGCAAATGAAAACTACAATGAGATATCATCTCACACCAGTCAGAATGGCCATCATCAAGAAATCTAGAAACAATAAATGCTGGAGAGGGTGTGGAGAAAAGGGAACACTCTTGCACTGCTGGTGGGAATGTGAATTGGTACAGCCGCTATGGAGAACAGTATGGAGGTTCCTTAAAAAACTAAAAATAGAACTACCATATGACCCAGCAATCCCACTACTAGGCATATACCCTGAGAAAACCATAATTCAAAAAGAGACATGTACCAAAATGTTCATTGCAGCTCTATTCACAATAGCCCGGAGATGGAAACAACCTAAGTGTCCATCATCGGATGAATGGATAAAGAAGATGTGGCACATATATACAATGGAATATTACTCAGCCATAAAAAGAAACGAAACTGAGCTATTTGTAATGAGGTGGATAGACCTAGAGTCTGTCATACAGAGTGAAGTAAGTCAGAAAGAGAAAGACAAATACCGTATGCTAACACATATATATGGAATTTAAGGAAAAAAATGTCATAAAGAACTTAGGGGTAAAACAGGAATAAAGACACAGACCTACTGGGGGTGGGCTTGGGGATATGGGGGGGGGCTGTGAGGGGCAGGGGAGAGGCATGGACGTGTATACACTGCCGGGCGTGGGGTGGATGGATGGTGGGGGGTGACCGCGTGGCGTGGGGGGATCGGCTCGGTGCTTTGTGGCCGACTGGAGGGGTGGGATGGGGAGGGTGGGAGGGAGGGAGACGCAGGAGGGAGGGGATGTGGGAACAGATGTATATGTATGACTGATTCACTTTGTTGTAAAGCAGAGACTAATAAAAAAAAATATTTGGTTCTAGCACAGATCAAAGAAATAAGAGTCCACAAATCAACCCCTATATATTGATAATTAATATTTAACAGGGGGACTTCCCTGGTGGCGCAGTGGTTAAGAACCTGTCTGCCAATGCAGGGGACACGAGTTCGAGACCTGGTCTGGGAAGATCCCACGTGCCACAGAGCAACTAAGCCCACGCGTCACAACTACTGAGCCTGTGCTCTAGAGCCCGTGAGCCACAACTACTGGGCCCATGTGCCACAACTACTGAAGCCCATGTGCCTAGAGCCTGTGCTCCACAACAAGGGAAGCCACCGCAATGAGAAGCCTGTGCACGGCAACAAAGAGTAGCCCCCGCTCGTCACAACTAGAGAAAGCCCACATGTATCAACAAAGACCCAATGAAGCCAAAAATAAATAAATAAATAATTATAAATTAAAAAAATATATATATATATATATAACTGGAAACATTTCAAATCAATGGAAAAAGAGTGATTATTCAATAAACAATGTTAGGAAAGTTAGCTGGCTGATTGGGGGAAAAAAGGTAGCTCTCTATTTAATTTCTTATACAAAAATAAATTGCAGATGAAGATATTTAAAGGCAAAATTATATAGATATATCATTATGTATTTCTTACATATATACATATATTTATACTAGCACTAGCAGAAACTATGGCTATAGTTTTTTTTTGTTTTTTTTTTTTAATGCGGTACGCGGGCCTCTCACTGTTGTGGCCTCCCCCGTTGCGGAGCACAGGCTCCGGATGCGCAAGCTCAGCGGCCATGGCTCATGGGCCTAGCCGCTCCGCGGCATGTGGGATCTTCCCAGACCAGGGCATGAACCTGTGTCCCCTGCATCGGCAGGTGGACTCTCAACCACTGCGCCACCAGGGAAGCCCATGGCTATAGTTTTAATGTAGCATGTCAAAATGTTCAGAAGCTATGAAAAGACTGATTAATTTGACTATATAAAAAGTTTAAATATTTATCTGGGAAAAAAAAATACAAAAATGCAAATGACAGAAAAAGAAAAAATTGTCACATAAGTGACCTGGGCTTAATGTTCTTCATATTCAAAGACCACTAATGAAGTAATAAGTAAAAGATGAACAACCTACCTCTTCACCCACCAATATGGCAAAAAAATAAAAAGTTAGGAAACAGAAAAAGGAACAAGAATGTACACTGAACACATAAAAAGGGCTTCAGTCTCTTTCCTACATAAAGAAATATAACTTAAAATATGATACTACTTTCACTGATTAGATCAAAACATTTGATAATACCCCGTACTAGTGAGGGTACATATGTTGGTATGAGTGTAAGTTGGTTTTATATTTCTGGAGGTAATTAGGTAAAAACAATCAAAATAAAACAGCCATAAATTTTAACCAAACCATTCTACCTGAAGAAATTGACCCTAGAAATATACCTATATCAGATATGTATATATAAATGTATATACAAGAATATTCACTGCAATATTGCATATGATAGCAAAAAAATCATAAAAACCTAAATGTTAGCCATGTTTTTAAAAGTAGGGTGTATTCACACATAGAATAGTATGTAAACACTAAAAAGCATGACATAGACCTCTAAGTAAGTATATGTAAAATTATGTCACAAGATCAAATGGTAAAATAATCTGACATGTTGTTTTAAAATAAATGAGAGTCTCTATATAATACATATATATGTATGCACAAACACACACACACACACACAGGAAGAGGAAAACAAACTTTCATTTATTACACTTTATATCTTTCTGTACAGTTTGAATTTTTACCTTGAGAAATTAAAAAAAAACTAATATTATGTATATAGATACTCACATTTATATACAGAATGTGTACACTTTTTAAACAGTTATGTAGCTTGAAAATAAATATGTACTTCTTTTTACAGAGTTATGTAGCTTGAAATTACTTGCCTTAACCTCAAATGATGATTTTGATAGGTGTGGTTAGTATTAACCACTTTTATTAATTGTGGTCTTTGGAAATGAATATTCCCTCTGAAAGGGCTAGGGGCCCCAACAAAGGCTAGGTTAGCGTGAGTTTTTCTCTTTGACCACTAATCTCCTAAATTTGTGAAGCTTGTAGGTCTAAAGTTAAAAACAAGATGATGCAACTTAATGTAGTAGTTTAAATTTAGGTATAAATGCTATTTTTGAATTGTAAGACAGTGACTGAATTGAGAGTATATGAGAGGTCTGGTGGGTCCCTTATGCACATGTAGCTACCCCTAGTTACCTCCAAAGAAGGAATCCTCCAGCATCTCACTGTCACGAGACCTGTACTCCAGGCTGCTATATTCTTTACAAACTTGCTATCCCTCCTTTGCTCTTTGGGGCCTTGACAGCGACTACACAGCGCCCAGCCCTCCCCATCAGCATCGATCAACTTTATATGGAATCTGGAGTGGTGAAAGCAATAACCTTCCCTGGGTAGTATCCTTCCTCCCCAGTGGGTTCAGAAGTGGGGAATGAAAACAAGACTTGTTTTTTTGACTCCCATCAGATAATTGTGTCGGAGCTTGTTAGATTAGAGGAAATTCTTAGTTCAACCTTTGGAACTAGGAAATGAGGTTTTAATCAGAATAAAACAGCACTTTACAGACGTTATCTAAACGTCACCATAAAAACATTAAGACGTGGAGCTCATTATCCTCACTGAAGTAACCAAGATTCAGGAGAAACCAATAATCTGCCCAAGGTCATACAGCTGGCCAAGTATGGTGAACTCTGATCTCACTGACTCAAAAGCCCTTGCTAATAGCTAATAACTAAGCCCAGTTGAGGTGCTGGTAGACACTGCTGGATGAGCAGATCACTAAGGCTTCAGGCTTAAAAACACTAGAATCTCTCTCTCTCTCTGCATTTAGAATGAACTAACAAGTACTAACCATGCTATGTTTTCCCCAGTAAACGATCTTGATTTCTCTCCAAAGCTCTTTTGAGCCCTCACAGACAGGTCAGGCTGCATGCCCTAAGTCACCCAACCATCAGCTAATGAAGCCAAGAATTGCATTTCAGGTCAGAGCATCTCTTGAATGATCTCTAAGATTCTTCTGAGATCTGTTCTTAAAGATGTCTTCAAAGTGCCAGGAGTTAGGTCTTCAAGTACATGGTGATAGAGTATTCATTTGAATTCACATCAAAATACATGCAATCAACTATTCCTAAGGATGGGTCTATCAAACTTCCAGGTTTTCTCTTCCCTTTCTTCAGGCCTATCCATTAGTCCACTACTATATCCAAAGTGGTCAGAGAAGAAATCCACACCTGCTTTTTTGTTGTTGTTGGAAACTTTTGGACCAAACGAAAAAGAAAAAAAGTTGAGATAAAATTATTGATTAGAATGAGTCTGGGAGAACTCATCAACAAAAAGAGGGAAAGGACTCAAATCAATAAAATTAGAAATGAAAGAGGAGAAGTTACAACGGACACAGCAGAAATACAAAGCATCATAAGAGACAAGCAACTCCATGTTGAGTTGCAGAAATACAAAGCATCATAAGAGACAAGCAACTCCATGCCAATAAAATGGACAACTTGGAAGAAATGGATGAATTCTTAGAAAGGTATAACCTTCCAAGATTGAACCAGGAAGAAATAGAAAATATGAACAGACTAATCACAAGTAATGAAATTGAAACTGTAATGAAAAATCTTCCAACAAACAAAAGTCCAGGACCAGATGGCTTCACAGGTGAATTCTTTCAAACATTTAGAGAAGAGCTAACACCCATCCTTCTCAAACTCTTCCAAAAAATTGCAGAGGAAGCAACACTCCCAAACTCATTCTATGAGGCCACCATCACACTGATACCAAAACCAGACAAACATACTACAAAAAAAGAAAATTCCAGACCAATATCACTGATGAATATAGATGCAAAATCCTCAACAAAATACTAGCAAACAGAATCCAACAACACATGAAAAGGATCATACACCATGATCAAGTGGGATTTATCCCAGGGATGCAAGGATTCTTCAATATACGCAAATCAATCAATGCGATACACCATGTTAAAAAACTGAAGAATAAAAACCATATGATCATTTCAATAGGGGCAGAAAAAGCTTCTGACAAAATTCAACACCCATTTATGATAAACACTCTCCAGAAAGTGGGCATAGAGGGAATCTACCACAACATAACGAAGGCCATATATGACAAACCCACAGCAAACATCATTCTCAATGGTGAAAAACTGAAAGCATTTCCTCTAAGATCAGGAACAAGACAAGGATGTTCACTCTCACCACTACTATTCAACATAGTTTTGGAAGTCCTAGCCAAGGCAATCAGAGAAGAAAAAGAAATAAAAGGAATACAAATTGGAAAGAAGAAGTAAAAGTTTCACTGTTTGCAGATGACATAATACTATACACAGAGAATCCTAAAGATGGCAGCAGAAAACTACTAGAGCTAATCAATGAATCTGGTAAAGTTACAGGATACAAAATTAATGCACAGAAATCTCTTGCATTCCTATACACTAACAACGAAAGATCAGAAGGAGAAATTAAGGAAACAATCCCACTCACCAATGCAGCAAAAAGAATAAAATACCTAGGAATAAACCTACCTAAGGACTTAAAAGACCTGTACTCAGAAAACTGTAAGACACTGATGAAAGAAATCAAAGATGACACAAACAGATAGAGAGATATACCATGCTCTTGGATTGCAAGAATCAATATTGTGAAAATGACTATACTACACAAAGCAATCTACAGATTCAATGCAATCCCTATCAAACTACCAATGGCATTTTTTACAGAACTAGAACAAAAAATCTTAAAATTTGTATGGAGACACAAAAGACCCCGAATAGCCATAGCAATCTTGAGGGAAAAAAACAGAGCTGGAGGAATCAGACTCCCTGACTTCAGACTATATCACAAAGCTACAGTAATCAAGTCAGTATGGTACTGACACAAAAACAGAAATATAGGTCAATGGAACAGGAGAGAAAGCCCAGAGATAAACCCATGCACCTATGGTCACCTAATCTATGACAAAGGAGGCCAGAATATACAATGGAGCAAAGATAGCCTCTTCAATAAGTGGTGCTGGGAAAACTGGACAGCTACATGTAAAAGAATGAAATTAGAACACTCCCTAACACCATACACCAAAATAAACTCAAAATGGATTCAAGACCTAAATGTGAGACCAGACACTATAAAATTCTTAGAGGAAAACATAGGAAGAACACTCTTTGACGTAAATCACAGCAAGATCTTTTTTGACCCACCTCCTAGAGTAATGGAAATAAAAACAAAAGTAAACAAATGGGACGTAATGAAACTTAAAAGCTTTTGCACAGCAAAGGAAACCATAAACAAGACGAAAAGACAACCCTCAGAATGGGAGAAAATATTTGCAAACAAATCAGTGGACAATAGGTTAATTTCCAAAATATATAAACAGCTCATGCAGCTCAATATTACAAAAGCAAACAACCCAATCCAAAAATGGGCAGAAGACCTAAATAGACATTTCTCCAAAGAAGACATACAGATGGCCAAGAGGCATGAAAAGCTGCTCAACATCATTATTAGAGAAATGCAAATCAAAACTACAATGAGGTATCACCTCACACCAGATAGAATGGGCATCAACAGAAAATCTATAAACAACAAATGCTGGAGAGGGTGTGAAGAAAAGGGAACCCTCTTGCACTGTTGGTGGGAATGTAAATTGATAGAGACACTATAGAGAACAGTATGGAGGTTACTTAAAAACTAAAAATAGAATTACCATATAACCCAGGAATCCCACTACCGGGCATATACACAGAGAAAACTATAATTCAAAAAGACACATGCACCCCAATGTTCATTGCAGCACTATGGAAGCAACCTAAATGCCCATCAACAGACAAATGGATAAAGAAGATGTGGTACATATATACAGTGGAATATTACTCAGCCTTAAAAAGGAACGAAATTAGGTCGTTTGTAGAGACGTGGATGGACCTAGAGACCGTCATACAAAGTGAAGTAAGTCAGAAAGAGAAAAACAAATAACGTATATTAATGCATATATGTGCAATCTAGAAAAATGGTACAGATGAACTTGTTTGCAAGGCAGAAATAGAGAGACACAGACATAGAGAACAAACATATGGACAGCAAGGGAGGAAAAGGGGATGGGGGTGGGATGAACTGGTAGGTTCGGATTGACATATACACTAATATGTATAAAATAGATAACTAATAAGAGCCTGCTGTATAAAAAATAAAATTAAATTAAAAAAAAGAATGAGTCTGGGAGAGATACTATGATTTAATTTACTTGAATCACCTTTACTTTTCATTAGGAAACATAAGAAGAGGCAGTGATTATTCGTATGAGAGCTGGAAAAAATAAGCAGTTCAGAGATGGGCTTTGAAACTAGACTTAGGTTGGAATCCTAAGACTGCCATTTACTAGGTATTTGCTTTTGGACAAGATACCTAATCTTTCTCTGCTCAGTCAACTTTCTGAAGAGAAGCATATTAACCTAACCCATAGAAGTGCTGTGAAGATTGTGCACTCAGAGCAGTGTAAGCACTCAGCAGAGGTATCACTCCATACTGGTTAGCAAGCACACTTCCGTTGATGGATTTATCCTGGCCCTTTGCTTCTTGGGTGAGCCCATATTTGCTTTCTTTTTTTTTTTTTTGCGGTACGCGGGCCTCTCACTGTTGTGGCCTCTCCCGTTGCGGAGCACAGGCTCCGGACGCGCAGGCTCAGCGGCCCTGGCTCACGGGCCCAGCCACTCCACGGCATGTGGGATCTTCCTGGACCGGGGCACGAACCTGTGTCCCCTGCATCGGCAGGTGGACTCTCAACCACTGCGCCACCAGGGAAGCCCCATATTTGCTATTTTTAACCCCCCTCTTAAAGAAATGCGTAGAGATGTAAAGCTTAAATTCATTAAAATGAGGCAGAATTAAAGGCTCTAGTAAGAACTTTGATTGGGACAATTAAAGGTATTGGCTAAAAAGAAATTGAGAAATCAGGTTGGCTTTAGCTCTCCATATTTTTTCTGCGTGCAAAAGCTGTGTTCACTCAGGAGGCATTCCCTCTTCGGGAATAATGCGAAGACAGTCAGTTTTGGGTTTTGGTCAGACAGCTGCATGAAGAAGACTGCTGTCATTCGCATGTGGGGATGACACCCTTGACCCACTCTCTACCCTGAATTGCATGGCAGCTCTAAGGGACTTGCCCACCAACCAAGGCTGATGTGGCAGTCCTCCTCTCTAAGACTCCAGTGCCTTCATCAAGACAGCTGGGGCTAGGGGCAGTCACCAGTCACAGAGCACAGGCATGTCCTTTACTAACCCACCCACGCCCTGGGTTTCACGGCCAGCACCATCAACAAAACGGGCCAATCCATCAGAAACTTTTAGAACACTAAACAGGTTCAAAGAGACATGACACTCTTTTCCCTTCCAAAAGCAGCATATGGGCTCTCTGGTCACAGAGTGTGCCCTCCTGTCTTTTCAATGAGGAAAATCAGGCAGCAGTTGCTTTACTTAGCTATATTTTGTGGGGTTTTTTTTAGTTTCTCGCTCTTTTTGCCTCCTTGAAATACATGCTTAAAAAATGAAAACACTCCCATTTTAAAGCTCTAGTGAATTTAAAAATAGGTCTTTTGTTATCACTCTTACTCTGCATCTTGACAGATAAAGAAAAAATTCATGAAACATACACATAGCTAATTCAAATGGCTGGGTTTGAAATAAACAAATATTTGAGTACCATAGTCTTATCATCTCTATTGTTAGGTGCTGAAACTGAGCAGGACCCTGTGGGGCCCTCCTGGGTACAAAAGCCTTTCCCATGTGTCCCCTATGTCTTATTTGTAGGAAAAAGGTTTCAGCCTCCTAGACCTTCCCTGAGTTCTAAAGGGCTGATTCAAACAATTACTAATTAAGGAATGCATTCCTAGTGAGGGAACGCAGAAGCAAAGGAAAGGCAGTCAAGAAACAGCAATGGGGCAAGGTCCTCATTTCTGGTCAAGGGATACACATAACAACCTGATACGTATCTTTGAGTTCTTCTACAGCCTAAGGCTCCCACCCAGGTGGAGGACTGTAACTTCAGGCTGAGCATAAGCAGTGGACCCCAAACTGGCTGGAACCAAAAGGCTGATGATTGAGATTCCTGGCACACCACCCTGTTACTTCACCACCAACCAATCGGAGGAAGATCAGATGCCTTGCAGCCCTCCCCGCAAATTCTGCCTATTAAAACTCTTCCTCGAAAACCATCAAGGAGTTTGGGCTTTTTGAGCATGAGCTGCCTGTTCTTCTTGCATGGTCCTTGCAATAAGCCTTTCTCTGCTCCAAATTCTGACATTTTGGTTTGTTGGGCCTCACTGTATGTCAGGCACACGAACTTGGGTTCGACAACAATGTGACAGTTATAGAGCGAAACCCAAATCTGGGTGAAGAGCCTGAGAAGAGAAGTAGGCAGTTCATACCAAAACACAAGACACACAACGTTCATTCAGGAGGAAAGCTTTTCTCTCATTGGGTGCATCCTAAAAGCTCTTCTCCTGCCCCCAGTATTTCAGAGTATATAAAACTCCTTCCGTGTTGCCACAACGAAGCTCAGAGAGACCCACACTGCAGAAGAGGACAACCCTGAGAACCACAGGCAGCACCGGGCAGGCTGAGGAGAAGGAGCTTCCATCTTCTCAGCGCTGCGTGTACCATGTACCTATGCACTAGGCAACTGGAACAGGGGAGGCACTCGAGAAATTCAGTTCAGGGAGACTGAGTACCACAATGCAGAATCCAGGGCAAATGCATACACAACACTAAGAGTTCTCTGTCTAAAAACAGGCAGAGAATAAAAAGGCTTTGGATGAGGAAGGTGGAGGTGGAGGTGGCCTAAAAAACAACAGTCCTGGGCCAGTGAACAGTGCTGCAGGAGGGCCCTGGAAAGAAAGGGCCAGAGACATTTTCCTTCTGTCCTCCAGGGGGAGGGCCCTCCCAACACCCAGCGACAAAGGATTCAACAGCCTTGGCAGGGTCTGTATGGATTACTGCATGCACAGTAGTGAAATCATGCCTAACTGCTTGGTTAAATATATATATGTCGGGCTTCCCTGGTGGCGCAGTGGTTGAGACCCTGCCTGCCAATGTAGGGGACACGGGTTCGAGCCCTGGTCTGGGAAGATCCCACATGCTGCGGAGCAACTGGGCCCGTGAGCCACAATTACTGAGCCTGCGCGTCTGGAGCCTGTGCTCCGCAACAAGAGAGGTCGCGATAGTGAGAGTCCCGCGCACCGCAATGAAGAGTGGCCCCCGCTTGCCACAACTAGAGAAAGCCCTTGCACAGAAACGAAGACCCAACACAGCCATAAATAAATAAATAAATAAATAAATAAATAAATTTAAATCATATGGGCTTCTAAGAAGACCTCTGCTTAAAAAAAAAAAAATAATATCTATATATGTATATAGATATATATACTTTTCTATTTGAACCAGGTGAATCTAACTGATAACTGTTCCCAGGGTCCAGGTATCCCAAGAGGACAGAGCAGGTAAGTGGCCCTCTGCACACCAACCACACTTGGAGGTGCCTAACAACGAACGATAGTTCACGTCTGGTTGTCTCCCATCCAGTATGGGATTCAAACTGACAAATACTTGTTGAAAAACTAGTATGGATGAGACCTGTGCTAAGTGCAGTGGTAGCATGAAGGTGAATAAGACGCAGTCCTTGCATAACAGGGGCTCATAATCTGCTAGGGCAGACAGGTCTGCAAACAACCACATTATGAAGGAGAGCATGAGAAGTGCTCTAACAGAAATACAAACGCAACTATGAATAGGAGAGGATAGATTAATTCTGTCTGGGGGAATAGAAAATCTCTGGGAGAAGGTGAAGGGTGTTAAACAAGCAGGGCTGTCAGGAATAGGTTGTACAGCATGTCATCAAGAGAGGGCATTCCAGAGGCTTCCCTGGTGGCGCAGTGGTTGAGAGTCCGCCTGCCGACGCAGGGGACACGGGTTCGTGCCCCGGTCCAGGAAGATCCCACATGCCGCGGAGCGGCTGGGCCCGTGAGCCATAGCCGCTGAGCCTGCGCGTCTGGAGCCTGTGCTCCGCAACGGGAGAGGCCACAACAGCGAGAGGCCCGCGTACAGCAAAAAAAAAAAAAAAAAAAAAAGAGAGAGGGCATTCCAGGCAGGGAAGAAAGCAAAGCCAAAGAGCAGGAAAATAAAGGAAATGTTTGGAGAAGGATGAATTTTGACAAGTCTGTTGTCAGTATTGGGGTGGGAGTTGTGGTGGATACCAAAGATATAAAAGGCATGTTTCATGCCTTTAAACGGCTTACAATCAAATTGAGGAGATGAGATATGTGCTCATGAAACAAAGCAATTCAGTGCTAGAACTATGTTATTTAATAAAAGCAATGAGGAGTTTGGGATTAATATATATAGCAGTGGGATTCATATATACACAGTACTATATATAAAATAGATAAACAACAAGTATAGCACAGGGAACTCTACTCAATATTTTGTAATAATCTATAAGGGAAAAGAATCTGAAAAAGAATATACATACATATATATATATATATATATATATATATATAACTGAATCACTTTCCTGTACACCTGAAACTAACACAGCATTGTAAATCAACTATACTTGAATTAAAAAAATAAAAATAAAAGAGAGAAGTGAGAGGGAAAAAGAAAAGCAATGAGGGCTACTAGCTTTAGAGTTGAAAGAAGGCAGAGTTCAGAAAACTGTAGCTGAGACATTTCAAAAAAAAGGCAACGGCACCGGTTTGCAGGGCAGAAATAAGAGACACAGGTGTAGAGAACAAACGTATGGACACCAAGGGGGGAAAGTGGCGGGGCTGGGGCTGATGGTGGTGTGATGAACTGGGAGATTGGGATCGGCATATATACACCAACATGTATAAAATAGATAACTAATAAGAACCTGCTGTATAAAAAATAAATAAAATAAAATTTAAAAATTAAAAAAAAAAAAAGGCAACGGCAATGTGAACAAAGGCAGCAAGCAGTGCCCTGAGAGGCTCATGCTGAGGAGAGGCTGGAAATAAAATTGTAGAGGGGAGTAAATGCAGAGAACGGCAAAGCGGGAAGCCGGGAGGAGGCGATCGCAGCCCTCCGCAGGGGAGTCGATGGCTGACGCTGCACGTGAGCAGCAGAGTATCAGACGGAAAGCGGGCACTAGGAAGCTCAGTCTGGAAGTGGGAAAGAGTGCAGTCAGAGAGATCGACGGGGAGATAGATAGGAAAATGGAGCACGAAGAGGGAGGAGGCAAAGGCAAACCCAAACACATGTCAAAGGGCAGATTCTAAAAATGGTTGACAGGATATAGGGGATACCTACACTTTACTGACTGCTTAGTGTCTGCTGGGCACTGAATGGGATGGGATGCTGGCTAAGGGTGATCGGAGGTGGGAAAAAACCCACCTCCGATCACCATAATTTAGTCATTTCAAAAAAAAAACCCACCTTAATTTAGTCATTTCAACTTGAAGACCAATAGTTTTCATGGTTTGTTTGGTTTTTTAAAAGCTGTGCTAAATCCATCAAAAAACTATGAGCATTTTATCTATCTTCTGTTCAGCAGAGATGAGGAGAAACAAAAATCAGAGCTCATAAGAGAGAAAATGTAGTAAAGGTGGGAAAGTTTTAAAATATGTCCTTTAACAAATCCAATAAATCCTCATTATTAACTTCATATTTTGGAAAAACATTCTTCACCAACTTAAGCTGTGTAGGTTCAAGGCAATACTATCTATAATGTTACAAAATTAAAATTAGTAGATAATCTTTCCTCCAAGAAAACATCACAGAGGATTTAAAAAGGAATGCAGGGCCTCCCTGGTGGCGCAGTGGTTGAGAGTCCGCCTGCTGATGCAGGGGATACGGGTTCGTGCCCCGGTCTGGGAGGATCCCATATGCCGCGGAGCGGCTGGGCCCGTGAGCCATGGCCGCTGAGCCTGCGCATCCAGAGCCTGTGCTCCGCAACGGGAGAGGCCACAACAGTGAGAGGCCCGCGTACCGCCAAAAAAAAAAAAAAAAAAAAAAAAAAAAAAAAAAAAAAAAGGAATGCAGATTGAGTTTTGAAAGTTGCTATTGAAACGTGGTCTGGTACTTGTTGCAGAAGTTATTTATAACCAAAGAGAGCGTAAAAACTGGCCATGAGGAACAAGCAAAATACGTGGAGGCTCAGGCTTACACTAATTTTGAGAATAAGAATTTGAGAAACAAGCCTCTCCTGTTAAGCAATTACTGCTTGACTGAACAAATTCCAGGGAAGCTTGGTTTTACTGCAAAATGTATTACTCCCTTACAAAACTGGAACTACAATAGAACCTATCACCGCCTAGTATGAAATGCTGTATACATGCTGCATATGAAGAAAAAATGAAGCTCACACTGTCAGAACACCCAAACTTTACCAGAAAATAAATCACTACACATATTGTCAAAAAGCAGTCCTCATGAGAACAAAGTGGCTGCAGCTGAAGTTGGCAATGTTCTTCTTGGTGGATGACACTATCACTTGTCTTTCAATGAAACGCCAATTTAAATTCACATGAAAACTCTGCAGCAAAAATGCCCCCTGAATGCCCAGGCAAAGTCCCCAGTGTAAGCACTCCTCAAAACATGGAAGGCTGTTTACAATCACCTTCTACCTCAGATGACTACATGAAGAAGGGCTCTTCACAAATATTAGAACCTTGTGCTCTAGACAATAAAAACGAAGTCATCATCTGCCCTGAGATATGTTCTCCTATGGACAATGAGAAGACTATAATTGATTATATTTTGTTTTTTTGCTTCAGCCACCAGGAAACTCAGAGCTAAGTTCTAATTCTCCTCTTGGTGTACATCTTCTACCTGAGTTTACATTTTCCATGACCCTAATCTGCTTGTTACTAATTTGGGAGGGGGACTTTATATGGTCTTTTAAGTCACCTCAAAATCTCTGCTAGGTGAGATGCAACCAGAAATTAAAAAAAAAAAAAAACTACAATAATTTTCACTGAATTTTAAACTACCATTTGTGATGGGTGAAATTTTCTTCCATTTTCTTTACAGGAGTATTCAGATAGTTTTTTTGAGCCCTCGGTTGCTGCTCTCCACTAACAATTATTAAAATAACTGTTAATAGACTCTCTTTCCAGACAGGAGGTTTTTCAATCCCTCTCTTGCTGTCTGTCCAGGGTCCTGCTAGCCATTTGGAAGTTTCCAAATAAGGAATTCAGTAGTTTACTGGGCCATGGGTTGGCCTAGTTCTGCTCTTGAATGCTGAGTCTGTGATTCATTCAGTATGTTTCTTTGTATATCTACTAAGATTAGGTATAAACATGCATTGAATCAACTCAAAATCTTTGTTCCACTACTCTTTAATTCATCAACATCAAGCTAGAACAAAAATAAGACAGGCTCATCTTTCATCTTTCTCCTCCAACATGCTCCGGCCATAATACGCTTCCAAACCTGCTTCATTCACAGTGTGTGTCCCACAGTAGGCACGCAAAAAACACTTGTTGAATAAGGAGGGGGAACGCCCTAATGCCTCCCTGCCCTTGTACAGGCTGTTGACTCTTATTTGAAAAGCTCCTTTTCTCCTTGTTCATCTGGCAAACTCCATTTCATCCATCCACTGAGTCGTAACTGTTTGTATGTGGAGCTGTTTTCCTTTCTGACAATGATTTCTCAGGGCAGGTACTGCATGTATTTCATCTCTGTGCCTCCAGCATGGGCTTGGCACACGGCAGATGTCTTATATCTGTAGGACGGAAGGAAGGGAGGGAGGGACATTTCTTTGCACTGCTCTTCAAAAAGAACGTATGGCATTTTACTAGCTACTCAGAGTTGCATTCAGTGGAGAAAAATGCTTGCCTCCAATTTTTCAAAACCACCCCTGCAGAAGCAGATTGAATTTTGTGTTTCACTGAATCCATCCATTCATGATTAATTGGGTAGTTAAGCACATCTAGTTACATGTGCAGCTGGGAATTCCTCCAGCTGTCATTAATTTTAATAAAGATTCAAATCCTCAGTATTTGCTGAAATGGAGCCACTGTTACCCCTTAGCCAATCAAAATAGAGAGACAAACTGTCCATTATTGACAAACAACAGAATAATTTACAAAAACTGTAAGTATGTGAACTCCATTTGCCCCTTTGGTTACTGCCATAATAAATGTGATACCATTCAATCTCCTGTTTTCTTCTACTAACCAGTAAAAAAAAAAAAATCCAGCTATATTCCATAAATCAGGGAACCCTGAGACATTCAACATAAAGACAGTAACAATTAGCAACATGCTAATGACTGAAATTGAAATAAGTACATCTCTTTGGCTTCCAGGTTTATTAGCCGGGTGGGAAGAGAGGAACTACACCTGATGCCTATGTGGCATCTGGCAAGGAAACATTCTGAAAGGTAATGCAATCTTTTCCAAAAAGAAGAACTAGAATGCTCTCATCTCCCCTCATAGTGTGCAATCAAATAATGAACTGCGAACACGATCCAGCTCATTTTGGCTGTCAGCCTCTCAGCCTGGTTCGAGTGTGTGCCAGGATCATGTGCTATTAAATGTAACCGAGGCCTGCAGATGAACCTAAAATATCCAACCCATTCTCCAAAGAAGGAGAACACGAAAAGCTCAGCCTCCATGCCTAGTCATTTCTTTCTCCCAAACCACAGTTCTCACCAGCCAGTTGCTTATCACCCACTGTCACTCTATTTGCTAATATACTGTATCATCAATTTACAGTTTCACATATGCCGCAGATAATGCAAAATGCATCTTACTTCCACCTAACACATCTTCCATATGTACACTTGACTTTCAAGCTAAAAATCCAACTCTGCAGCAGAGAGGAATAATTCATAGGCTCAAGAAATGGATAATTTGATTGTCAAGGCCAAGTGTTTGCAGGTCTTGGGTAGATGACTTGTTCTCTTTAATTCAGAGTCCTAAAGAAAATAATACTATGACAGAATGGCCACAAATATGTATATTATACCTGACAATATAGAATGGGGATCAGGTTCCACTTCCTCCTTCAAGTTTCAGTTGCCTTATGTCAGGGCAGGGTCTTTAGATAATAAATGATTACTCTTCACATCCCAGGGAAACATCACTGACAGAAGCCTCACCAAGGGAAAGAGAACCAAGTGGGATAGGGATCTGAAGAAACTAACCAGAAAGGCCACCTTTGCACTCAAGGAGGGCTAGACGTCAAGAAGCATTCACTGACTGGAAATGGGAATATATCATTTACTGCCTGAAGTAATTTCCTAATGTAATCGTTTACAAACAAAGAATACTCAACTTCTTACATCAAGTTCATATTCAACTCAATGGGAGCAAACCCTGATATAGCCAGATCCCCTTAAGTAAAAGGGGTGTTTAGCGAAAACCCTACCTTGGTTTCCTTCTAGCTCTGCATAAACAGCACCTCACTACCTCATTCTATCTTTCTACACACACACACACACACACACACACACACACACACTATAATCAACCTACTCAGTAGCCACCAGGAGTTGCAGCAGATCCAGAATATAAAAACTGGCTTTTCCCCCCAAATAGTTTAGGGACCCTGTATCAAAAAAGAACTATTCAGATGCATTTTTATCTTAGAAATCCTCAACTCAAGTGTGATCAACAGTGCAAGAACATTTTAAAGGAAGCAATTTATCAGCTTCTTTAAATCAGAACTTTTCATGTTTCATCACATGAGTTTTTAAAATGAGAAGTAATTGAAGACATTGGGTGAAATATTAATAAAGCCAAGAATAAAAGCAGAAGATTTATTTTCACTCTTTTGCAGGGGTAAAAATAATTGTCTGATATTTTATTGTTTGTTTAAGTATTAATAGTAATCATAATTGGGCATCAGCACCCACATAAACATTACAAATAAACCACTGTTTCTAGCTACTAGGGCAGAGGGTAAGAGCCTAAGAGTAATCATTGCATCTATAAAGCCACCAATTCGTTCACGGCAAGAACAGTTCCTTCAGATTAGCCTTACTTTTAGGAAATACCTGAGCCACTGTCATGGATGGGGAATAAAGGGAAGAAGAAATTCTCTAGTCCTTAACTTTCACTGTCTTACTATTTTCATCCGATTATGATTTAAAGGGTGAAAACTACAGTCTTGTCCAGCAACAGAAGGACCACTCCATGTCGATGGCCCTAAGACAGGCTCCGGTGTATTTCCCCAGTTTCGTCTCTCACCCCTCCCTGTGGCCACGTTCATGCTACGCTGAAAACTTGTAGCTCCCCAGTTTCCTGAATGCGTCATGTAGACTCCTACCCTGATGTGTCTCTTCAATACTTCCATCCTAATTCCTACTCATCCTGAAAGAAGAGGCGTGTCCCGTTCAGGATGCTTTCTGGGATAACCCCCTGTAGCCCTGCTTAGTGAAAACTGCTGTGTACAATTGTTATCACTGCGCTTAGATTATTTAATCATTATCCCCCTGTGTGTTCCTTCCTCACTGGCTTGTGCCCTCCATACAGGCAGGAACCATGCTTTATTCATCTCTTTTTTTTTCCCCCGTCAGGGTTAAACTCGGTGCCTGGTTTTATAAATGTTTATTGAATGAGGGAACATGTAAATAAGTAAATAATTATTATAGAGAAGCAGAGAACAGAAGGTAGGAAAAATAGCACAAGCCAGGGCACTAACATATAACTAGATATGTTCATTACAGATATAGATGAGCTATAGCCCTAACAATCCTCTGTTGTGTCCTCAAGCTGTACTTTGTTAATATTTTTTCCTTGAATTGGGTCCTTAATATACTGACCATCAAGGAAATAGAAGTAAGCCACCCAAATTATTCTAGAGAAAAATATCCTATCTTTTAAAAGAAGCCTTTTTATACTCATCTTCCATTTCTTTATTTTTAATTTAAAATAGAAGTGGAGGGCTTCCCTGGTGGAGCAGTGGTTAAGAATCTGCCTGCCAATGCAGGAGACAAGGGTTCGAGCCCCGGTCTGGGAAGATCACACATGCCGTGGAGCAACAAAGCCCACGCACCATAACTACTGAGCCTGCGCTCTAGAGCCCGCAAGCCACAACTACTGAGCCTGCGTGCCACAACTACTGAAGCCCACACGCCTAGAGCCTGTGCTCCGCAACAAGAGAAGCCACCGCAATGAGAAGCCTGTGCACCGCAACGAAGAGTAGCCCCCGCTCTCTGCAACTAGAGAAAGCCTGCGCACAGCAACGAAGACCCAACGCAGCCAAAAATTAATTAATTAATTAATTAAAAAATAAAATAAAATAAAATAGAAGTTGCCTCGGCAAGGAAGGAATGTCCAGAGGCCAAGGGAAACTGTTGCGATTCCAAGTACAGTGTGGCTATTCTCCTGCCTCAGTTTACCCAGCTCCATCCAGTGTGTATGCAAATATCTATGTGGGTATGAGTGGGGTCTGGGACTAAGCTGGGGCCCTCTAAAATAAACTTTTTATTTTGGAATAATTTTAGATTTATGGAAAAGTTGCAAAGATAGTACAGAGAGTTCTCACATACCCTTCACTAAGTTTCCTCTGATGTTAACATCTTACCTGGCCATGGTCGTGTGTCAAAACTAAGAAACTAACATTGGTACATTACCATTAGTGAAACTCCAGATATGATCAGATTTTACCAGTTTTCTACTCCTGCCCTTTTTTCTGTTCCAGTATTCAGTTCAGGATATCATATTACATTTAGTATATGCTTTTCTAAATCAAATATTGACTTGATTTCGAATAAGAAAAACTGCTTCAAAGACTGACTAAACATCTCAACCATTCTTCCTGTTTCCTCCCTCTCAGGTGTGATGGACAGGACAGCAGCTTCCTTTCCTGGTCTCAGCCAGGAAGAGCACAGCAGGTGCCTTCCTGCTTCAATTGCCAGGCACATCTATCTGTTCGCTCATTTGGGCTAAGAATGTTTCAATCAGGTCAGCACACAGTTTCTAAGTCAAAGAAACTGAGATAGAGTAGAGATGATAGCAATGAAAACAACCGGTAATAAAGAGCCTCCTGAGTTGGTTTTTCAAAGGGATCACACGTGGATCAAAAGTTCTCAAATATTCTTCAAGAGGCTTTTGTGCGGAAGCTTAGCTTGGTGCAACGGGTTAGAAAAAACAGCTACAGGAGGAGAATACACGGATGGGATGGGCCTTTGCTGCTGTCAAAACCCAGGCAGGGAGGCTGGAGAGGAAGGGCACAGTGGGAGAAGGAACAAAGGCACCAGGGAGAGCCTGTCTTCAGCAAAGGGGCCTTTCAAGGTCTATAGGGCATTAACAGCAGAAAATAAGGAGCTCATTTGCTGCTAATTTCCATGTTCTCAGGCCTTAAAAGATATAGAGCAGTATATTTAGGTTGAGGTGGTGAACTTGAGCACTTTGGAAAGTTTGAAAGCAGAGACTATGCAGGGACTATTTTTAAGGTAAAAGGAAGCTGAACTTTTTTTTTTTTTTTTTTTTTTTTTTTGCGCCACGCGGGCCTCTCACCGCTGCGGCCCCTCCCACTGCGGATTACAGGCTCTGGACGCGCAGGCCCAGCGGCCACGGCCCACGGGCCCAGCAGCTCCGCGGCATGTGGGATCCTCCCGGACCGGGGCATGAACCCGTGTCCCCTGCACCGGCAGGAGGACTCCCAACCACTGCGCCACCAGGGAAGCCCAGGAAGCTGAACTTTTGCCTGACGATAAAGAGGGGATTCTATTCTAGTTAGAACAGTAGCTTAAGGTCAATCAGGATACCTTAACAGGCCCTCCACGGTGCAATCCTGGCATCCTTAGCCCTCCCTGGTTTCAGGAATCTGCACACAAGGGAAAGTGAAGATCCTGAAGGAAGCATGTGGAGGGTTGCAGGTGATGATGACAAATCATGACAAAGAAATTTGGATCTACTACTCTGGAGTTAGAAAGCCAAAGGAAGATTTTAAATAACACGCTTTAAGAATCTGAATGGCTCAAACTCAAGGGCTGCTGGGAGAAAGTGACTTTGCAGGGAGGACAGAGTGAAAGAAACATGCCTCACTGCAGCATGAGAGATTTAAGTCAGGAATAAGAATACATTTTTTTGACCAAGATGGTAAGAGGACTAGGTTTATGATTCATATTATGAAATCTCCGGCCCTACTTTCTCAATTTCCCTCATAACTCTGAGAGATTACTTAAAAGAGTATAAGCTGGCATGTTACTTAAGAGTAAAAATTGGTTATTAAACAAGTTTACTAAGTTGGTTATTGTAGGTTGGTATTAGATATTTTCTCATCTTCTTTAAAAAGCAAAAAAGCCAACATAAAGGATTTATGAATTTTGTTATGTATATTTTTTTAAAAAGCAAAGAGGTATCATACTTGAAAAATGATAATTGGATAAACTTAGGAAGAAAGAAAACTTTAGGTAAGTTTCCACCCTTGACTTACTTATTCCTGGGTCGTTTTTTAAGGTTTTCAGGTCTCTTACTATGATTACATTTTCTTATCTACTTTCTAAAGCATAGAAGACCCCTTCTACATGATTTCCTGATATAACCCGTCTTGTGTTATAGAAAAAAACAAATAGTTAGAAATACATAAGAGATCAAGATAGATACAAATTGAACCATTTTACTCTATATTTACATGAATACTTGGAAGAATAAAAGTGCTTAAAGCATAAAATTATTCATGCCTATTTTAAAAGCTTTCCATTAAAAAAGACCTATTGTGGAAAAAAACATTCAACATGAGAATCTATCACTAGTTTTAAAACAGTCAACTAAAAAAACTTAAACCTTATCTTGATTATAAATTGTTGCAGGGAAGGAATTATCTAACTTAATGATTGTTCATACCTAACAAAGAAAGCCAAAATATTGAAACTGCATACAACTTTCCTGGAGAGCCACAAGAGGAAATAGTAATTTCTGTTCTGGTGCAAGGTCAAGCTTTTTAAACTATGGGCTTAGACTAGTGATTCCCAACTGTCATAATTTTGCCTCCTAAGAGGGCTTTTAGCAATATACAGAGATAATTTTGATTGTCACACTGAGTGGGGGAAGGGAATGCTACTGACCTCTAGTGGGTAGAGGCCCGGGATGCTGCAAAACATCTTAAGATGCAAAGGACAAGCTCCCATGACAAAGAATTATCTGGTCCAAGGTGTCAGTAGTGCTGAGGTTCAGAAACTCTGGCTTACACTATGGAAAACAGTATGGGTATTCTTCAAAAAATTAAAACTAGAACTATAATACCATATTATCCAGCAACCCCACTTCTGAGTATATATCCAAAAGAACTGAAATTGGGATCTCAAAGAGATATCTGCACTCCCATGTTCATTATAGCACTATTCTTAACAGTCAAGATAAGGAAACAACTCCAAAAGCAGCAGAATACATATTCTTTTCAAGTGCACATGGCACATTCTCCAGGAAAGATCACACATGAGGCCAAAAACAAGCCTTGGTAAATTTAAGAAAAGTGAAATCATGTCAAGCATCTTTTCCAACCACAATGCTGTGAGACTAGAAATCAGCTATATGAAAAAAAAAAAAAACTGTAAAAAACACAAACGTGGAGGCTAAACAATATGCTACTAAACAACCAATGGATTACTGAAATCAAAAAATACCTGGAGACAAACAAAAATGAAAACACAATGATCCAAAACCTATGGGATGCAGCAAAAGCAGTTAAGTTTATAGCAATACAAACTTACCTCAGGTAACAAGAAAAATCTCAAACAAACAACCTAACCTTACACATAAAGGATCTAGAAAAAGAAGAATGAACAAAGCCCAAAGTTAGTAGAAGGAAAGAAATAATAAAGATCAGAGCAGAAATAAATGAAATAGAAAAAAAAAAGGAAAAGATGAGTGACACTAAGAGCTGGTTCTTTGAAAAGATAAACAAAATTGATAAACCTTTAGCCAGACTCATCAAGAAAAAAAGTGAGAGGCCCCAAATCAATGAAATTAGACAGGAAAAAAGAGAAGTCACGACTGACACCACAGAAATACAAAGGATCATAAGAGACTACTACAACAACTATATGACAATAAAATGGACAACCTAGAAGAAACAGGCAAATTCCTAGACATGTACAATCTCCCAAGACTGAACCAGGAAGAAATAGAAAATATGAACAGACCAATTACCAGTAATGAAATTGAATCAGTAATTTGAAAAACTCCCAACAAACAAAAGTCCAGATGGCTTCACATGTGGATTCTACCAAATATTTAGAAAAGAGTTTACACCTAGCTTTCTCAAACTATTCCAAAAAATTGGAGAGAAAGGAATGCTTCTGAATTCATTCTATAAGGCCAGCATCATCCTGATACCAAAACCGAAGATATCACACAAAAAAGAAAATAACTGGCCAATATCATTGATGAACATAGATGCAAAAATCCTCAACAAAATATTAGCAAACCAAATCCAACAAAACATCAAAAGGATCATATACCATGATTAAGTGGGATTTATACCAGGGATGCAAGGATTCTTCAATATACGCAAATCAATGTGATACACCACATTAACAAATTGAAGAATAAAAACCATATGATCATTTCAATAGATGCAGAAAAAGCTTTTGACAAAATTCAACACCCATTTATGATAAAAACTCTCTAGAAAGTGGGCACAGAAGTAACATACCTCAACATAATAAAGGTCATGTATGACAAACCCACAGCTAATATCATAGTCAATGATGAAAAGTTGAAAGCATTTCCTCTAAGATCAGGAACAAGACAAGGATGCCCACTCTGGACACTTTTATTCAACATAGTATTGGAAGTCCTAGCCACAGCAATAAGAGAAGAAAAAGAAATCAAAGGAATCCAAGTTGGAAAAGAAGGAGTAAAACTGTCACTATTTGCAAATGACATGGTACCATATGTAGAAAATCCTAAAGACACCACCGAAAAACTTGTAGAGCCCATCGATTAACTCAGTAAAGTTGCAGGATACAAAATTAATATACAGAAATCTGTCGCATTTATTTTTTAATTATTTATTTATTTATTCATTTTTGGCTGCATTGGGTCTTCATTGCTGTGTGTGGGCTTTCTCTAGTTGCAGAGAGAGGGGGCTACTCTTCACTGTGGTGCATGGGCTTCTCCTTGTGGTGGCTTCTCTTGTTGCAGAGCACAGGCTCTAGGCATGCAAGCTTCAGTAGTTGCATTATGCGGGCTCAGTAGTTGTGGCACACGGGCTTAGTTGCTCCACGGCATGTGGGATCTTCCTGGACCAGGGCTCAAACCCATGTCCCCAGCATTGACAGGCGATTCTTAACCACTGCACCACCAGGGAAGTTTCCTGTTGCATTTCTATACACTTACAACAAACTATCAGAAAGAGAAATTAAGAAAACAATCCCATTTACAACTGTATCAAAAAGAATAAAATACCTAGGAATAAACCTACCTAAGAAGGGAAAAGACTTTTACTCAGAAAACTATAAGACACTGATGAAAGAAATTGAAGACAACACACACAGATGGAAAGGTACACTGTGTTCATGGACTGGAAGAATACTGTTAAAATGACCATACTATCCAAAGTAAGCTACAGATTCAATACAATCTCTGTCAAAATACCAATGGCATTTTTCACAGAACTAGAACCAATAATTTTAAAATTGGTATGGAAACACAAAAGACCCTGAATAGACAAAACAAGCTTGAGAAAGAAGAACAGAGCTGGAGGAATCATGCTCCCTGACTTCATACTATACTACAAAGTTACAGTAATCACAATAGTATGGTACTGGCACAAAAACAGACACACAAATCAATGAACAGGATAGAGAGCCCAGAAATAAACTCACACACTTACATCAATTAATCTATGACAAAGGAGGCAAGAATATACACTGGAGAAAAGACAGTCTCTTCAATAAGTGGTGCTGGGAAAACTGGACAGCTATATATAAAAGAATGAAATTAGAACATTTTCTCACATCACATACAAAAATAAATTCAAAATGGATTAAAGACCTAAATGTAAGACCGGAAACCATAAAACTCCTAGATGAAAACATAGGCAGAACACTCTTTGACATAAATCAAAGTAATATTTTTTTGTATCTGTCTCCTAAGGAAAAAACAAAAGTAAACAAACAGGACCTAATTAAACCTAAAAGCTTTTGCACAGAGAAGGAAACCATTGACAAAACAAAAAGACAACCTACTGAATGGGAGAAAATGTTTGCAAATGATATGACCAATAATTCAATGTATATAAACAGCTCATACAACTCAACATCAAAAAATAAAAAAAATCAATTTAAAAATGGGCAGAAGACCCAAATAGACATTTTTCCAAAGAAGACAGACAGATGACCAACAGACATATGAAAAGATGCTCAACATCATTAGTCACCAGAGAAATGCAAATTAAAACCACACTGAGATATCACCTCACACCTGTCAGAATGGCTATCATCAAAAAGACCACAAATAACAAATGTTAGCGAGAATGTAGAGGAAAAGGAACACTCGTACACTGTTGCTAGGAATATAATTGATGCAGCCACTGTGGAAAACAGTACAGAGTTTCTCAAAAAGCTAAAAACAGAACTACCCTATGACCCAGCAATTTAACTCCTGGGTATATATCTGAAAAAACCCAAAACAAAACACTAATTTGAAAAAATGCATGCACGTCAATGTTCACAGCAGCATTGTTTACAATTGCCAAGATATGGAAGCAACCTAAGTGTCCATCAACAGATGAATGGATAAAGAAGATGTGAGATATATATATATATATATGGAGAGAGAGAGAGAGAGAGAGAGAGAGAGAGAATGGAATACTACTCAGCCATAAAAAAGAATGAAAGTTTACTTTTGCAACAACATGGATGGAACTGTAGGGTATTATGCTAAGTGAAATAAGTCAGACAGAGAAAGACAAATATTGTATGATACAACTTATATGTGTAATCTAAAAAATAAAATAAAATAGTGAAAATAACAAAAAAGAAGCAGGTTCCCAGATATAGAAAACAAAGTAGTGGTCACCGGTAGGGAGACTGGAGGGGGGAGAAGCAAGATAGGGGTAAGGGATTAATATGTACAAACTACTATGTATAAAATAAATAAGCTACAAGGATATATTATACAACACAAGGAATATAGCCAGTAATTTATAATAACTATAAATGGAATATAACCTTTAAACACTGTGAGTCACTATATTGTACACCTGAAGCTTACATAATATGGTACATCAATTATACCTCAATTAAAAGAAAAAGATATGGAAACAACCCAAGTGTCCATCAACAGATTAATGGATAAAGAAAATGTGGTATATGCATACAGTGGAATACCATTCATCCTTAAAAAAGAAGGAAATCCTACTTGTGACAACATGGATAAACCTGGAAGACATTTGTTAAGTGAAATAAGGAGGGCAAATGCTGCATGATCCCACGTTACGAGGTATCTAAAATAGTCAAACTCACAGAAGCAGAGACTTCCGTGGTGGGTGTGGGGCTGGAGTGGAGGGGGACATGGGAGTTGTTGTTCAATGGGTGTAAAGTTTCAGTTATGTGAGATGAGTAAGTTGTAGAGATCTGCTGAATTACGTAGTGCTTATAATTAAAAACAATTCTGTAGTGTGCACTTAAAAATTTGTTAAGAGGGTAGATCTTGTGTTGCGTTTTTACCATGGGGGTGGGAGGGGGGCAACAAAGGGACATGGGAAACTTTTGCAGGTGATGGATATGTCTGTTGCCTTGATTGTGGTCACTGTTTCATGGGTACATGTTTATGTCCAAACTCAACAAACTGCATACATTAGGAAAAAGAAAAAAGAAACTGGCTTAGAATCATCAGCTCTCTTTAATGACCAGTATATATTTTTTAATTAAGTGGATATATTTAGAAATATGTTTGTGTTTTTTCTGATTAACAGGAAAACTATTTATCAGTCAACCATAGCTTCATTTTAAATATTTCAATAAGAAGATATCTAGGATGTAGGGACCCTAATACGATGTTAGCCAATATTTATAAAGCTGGTGTTTTCATCACACATCCCCTGAATAACCAGAATAGAATATAGCTCCCTGCTAGGAAACCATCATGGATGAAAAGACAACTGCCAACTTGGAAGGCTTTGGGAAGACTCAGCAAAACTTGCTTGCCTGGATCTCAGCTGGATCCCTATACACGACAGCTGCTGCTGTATAAGGAATATAGCTATAAAACAAATACCTGGAAGGACTCCAAGGTGAACTCAGGTCTGGGAATGTGGTTAATAAACAGTGACTGCCCCATGGGATTGAGGATTAAATGACATGAAGAGTTCAGTACACCGCAGAACAGAGTAAATGTCCAAAAATACACTCACTAGAATAAGGATGATGATGATGACTGTCATTCTTATTATGAATACCAAATCTACACAAGAAGAATATTTCCAAAATAAGCACTATTTACCCAAACTTCTTCTCCCCTCCATGTGCTTTGTCTGTGCACACCTAGAAAGGCATTAAAGAGAAACTGGCTGGAAACCTCCATGCACTGACAACTAAAGGGGATCTTTTGTCTCAATTCCTCATCTCAATATGGCAGAGACAAATGTTTTGAAACAAAATTGAAAAGGACAAGGGGAGAAAGGGTGCTACCAATTTGCACATTAAGAACATACAACAGAAAAAAAATAGCATTTTTCTTCTTTGTTGAAAAAAAAACCAAAACCATACAGCAGTCACCCTCAGCCATATGTACTGGTTTGTTCCCCACCAAAATATGTGGTTTGCCATTATGGAGGCATAGCCCATATTTCAAGTTGCCATGAAAGTATGTACTTATTTTTTTTAATACAGCACTCATTCAGCATTGATTAAGGTCTATTGCATTTCATTCATTCACTCACCAAGTATGTATTAAGCACTCAACCACAGGCAGGGCACCATGGGAGTTGCAAAGATTCATATGACTTTGTCTTTCTTCTCCAATTGCTTCCAATCAGGCAAAGAGAACAGTAAACCTGTGGTTAGCAAGACACAAATATGGACAGCTCCGGAGACTCGGTTTCCTTCCCTCTTTTGCCAGCTGAGAAGAAAGCTGGTTCAGCTCAACGGAAAATAAGCTGATACCAACCGCTAGGCTCCAGAGGCTTTCCCTTTCTGATAAGGCCATTCCCTGACCAGGGAGCTTCCATTGTTTTACAATCACACAGATGTGCCCTGGCTACTGACCCTATAAATGCATCGAGCATTCTCTCCCCGAGCTGTGGCTACAGTGCAAGCAGACCTTCATGCTTGGCCTAAGCTGTGGGAGGAGAGTTCAAAGGATTGTGTACATGCTGCTCCGTGCCTGCTTATTAATTGTTCCCCAATAAAACTCGTGTTATAACTGCACTGTATAGCATTAGTGTTCCATACAAGTGATCCCTTGCATAAAAGGTAGAATTGGCAACGAAAGCATGCCTAGAGATGGAAATACCATGTTAACTACATCTATAGTTTACCATTCTGACTTAGTACAAAATAGATTTGTTTCTATTTGTACAAAATAGATTCAAATAATCATTGACTAGAAAGAGTTTCCTGAAATCAAAAGGCATATAGGAGAGTTGAAAGAATCTGTTCCCTGAAGTTCTGTAGCACATGGAAGGTGTGTTTTAAACCAGAGCCAATGGTAGGGTCAAGCTCTCTTCAGGGGTGAGCGTAAAGCCTTGACAAGTGTAGCCTCAGAGGTATGGTTTGAAGGAGGGATCGTGCTCAATTCTGGATTGATCTGGGGTCATACTAAGGTAGGCCTTCTATAGTTTGTTTCTTTTTCTTTTTTTTTTTTTTTTTTTGCCAAAGGGGGTGGTCTGTGATGCATGAGGAGTCCCACAGCAACACCTGACTTCCCGAGCTAGAGACAGGCTTACAGCCATCATCACAGCCATCATCACAGCCATCGGTGACCACACCCTCACCTCTAGGGCAAGACCACTGAGGCAAGTGAGGTGCCTTGGGTGTAAAATGTTAAAAAGGCACTCACTGTCACGGTGGTGCAAGTGCCAACTCATCACATGCGTGACCCTGAAAGTGAGTGCCCGGTTGCCTCTCTCCTAAGGAGGCACCACCGCCAGGGTCATGCAAGTGTAGATTGGCATGTGCATAGTCCAGAGAGTGAGCACCTCAGTAAATTTTGTACCCTAGGCTTCTCACTTGCTCACCTCCCCCCCTTCTCCTTTACTCCCATTTGGTGTCCCCTTAATCGGTACGTCAGTCCTCAATGCACACTTTGTTTTATTTATCTATCTATCTATCTATCTATCTATTTATTTATGGCTGCGTTGGGTCTTCGTCGCTGCGTGCAGGTTTCCTCTAGTTGCAGCGAGCGGGGGCCATTCCTCGTTGTGGTGCGCGGGCTTCCCATTGCGGTGTCTTCTCTTGTTGCAGAGCGTGGGCTCCAGGCGCGCAGTCTTCAGTAGTTGTGGCTCGTGGGCTCTAGAGCGCAGGCTCAGTAGTTGTGGCGCACGGGCTTATTTGTTCCATGGCATGTGGGATCTTCCCGGACCAGGGCTTGAACCCGTGTCCCCTGCATTGGCAGGCGGATTCCTAACCACTGTGCCACCAGGGAAGCCCCTCAATGCACAGTTTGAAGACTCAGGATCTAGCAATGCCAAAGGAAACATTAAGACCAGATCCACCCTCAAAGAGGCACATCTTAAGTGAAAGTCTGAAAAAAACTACCCAGACTGAATTTTTTCCTCATGCGACTAAAAACCAGGATAGGGGCTTCCCTGGTGGCGCAGTGGTTAGGAATCTGCCTGCCAGTGCAGGGACACGGGTTTGAGCCCTGGTCTGGGAAGATCCCACGTGCCGCAGAGCAGCTAGGCCCGTGCGCCAAAACTGCTGAGCCTGTGCTCTAAAGCCTGCTCACCACAACTACTGAAGCCCGCACGCCTAGAGCCCATGTTCTGCAGCGGGAGGGGCCGCCGCAATGAGAAGCCCATGCACCGCAACAGAGTGGCCCCTGCTTGCCACAACTAGAGAAAGCCCGTGCGCAGCAACAAAGACCCAACGCAGCCAAAAACAAAAAATAAATAAAATAAATTTAAAAACCGGGATATACCTTGGAAATTTCAGACAAGACAGGACTGAGTTCCTGACTCATTTTTATTCCTGCCATGACAAACACCCCAAAAAATCAAGCTATAGAGCTATTTTGCAGTGGTTGTGATTTCCAAATTAAATGCCTTGTAATTAGTTCCTGCTATATGTTTGGTAATCCTATTATGGCATCCCACTAAGTATCACACCAATTTAGAAATTATTAGGTGTCAGAATGTGTCTTTCCTTCGTGAATATTAATAGAAATAGGACAATTGTAAAGAGCCTTCCTTCTATATTCCTTTTTCACTTTACTAGTCTAGAGTTTTTGTAGTAACCTCAGACATTTATCAGTCTAATGTAATTTGTAATTTGGGTCTCCACTTACCAAAAAAGAATTGCTATCTAAACATGCAACTGTGTTTTATGATCACAATTGACAAGTGAAACAGTGCTAAGTGGCTAGTTATAATGGGACTTCAAGATTTTGACAGCTGGCCTTAGAATCCTTAGCTTGTGCTATTTAAAACTCAATTGATTGGCTTAGGAAGTTCAAAGGGCTTCACAAACCTCCTTTGGGAACAAGTCCCAGTTTCATCCTGTTGCTGCAAATGCCAAATTACAAACATCAGATGGTGAATCTTGGTTTAAAACAACATGAATGACATAGATAAGCCACACTGATCCAGGCATGCCTCATTTCACACTTTCCTCATCTAGTAGCGTATTAGTTTCATAATCCTGTTGTAACAAATGGCCACAAACTCCGTGGCTTAAGTCAACACAAATTTATTATCTTACAGTTGTAGAGGTCAGAATTACAAAATGGGTCTTACTGGTCTATAAAATCATGGTATTGGCAGGGCTACATTCCTTCCGGAGGCTCTAGGGGAGAATCCATTTCCTTGCCTTTTCCAGCTTTTAGAGGCCACCTGTATTCCTTGGCTCACAGACTCCTTCCTCCATGTTCAAAGCAAGTAATGCCTGGCTGAGTCCTTCTCACGGGGCCAACTCTCTGGTTTTCTCTCTTCTGCCTTCCTCTTCCACTTTTAAGGACCTTTGTGATTACATTGAGCCTGCAGGGATAATCCAGGATCATCTCCTCATCTCCAGGTTAGTTGATAAGCAACCTTAATTCTCCTTTGTTATGTACCCTAACATATTCACAGCTTCTGGGGATTAGTTCGTGGATATCTTTGGGAGACCATTATTCTGCCTACTATAAGGAGTTTATATAAAATTTGCCCTGTGTGAGGTAGGGGTTTATAAGATTCATGACATTTCAAGTGTCATATCTTTGGCATGTACACTCTGGAGTTTCCTGGCAACCAAAACGTTCAAAAAAGATATTTTACAAGGCAGTTGTAAATCACAAATGCTATCTTCATACCATTATTTTGAAACCTTTTGTACTTCATAAGTCAGTTTCATAGTACTGAGTTGATTCCAAAGGATCATATCTAGACAATACCCAAGATTGTTGGGTTTGCCTACTATGAAATAACTTCAGGCTGGAATTTTTCCACATTCATATTTGTGAGCCTCTGAGGACTGGAGACAGTGTTAAGGAATGTTGCTTGCTTCCTAATCAGCTGTGCAATACCTGGACCCCTGAAGGAACAGCAGCCTGGGCTCACTAAGTACCTGTCTGAGTAGGTATGAGACAACAGGTAAGACTGGAAAACTGGAGAGTGTGTGACCTACCTAAAGTATTTAAAGTAGTTTGTTTTTTTTTTTTTTTTTTGCGGTATGCGGGCCTCTCACTGTTGGGGCCTCTCCCGTTGCGGAACACAGGCTCCGGACCCGCAGGCTCAGCGGCCATGACTCACGGACCAAGCCGCTCCGCGGCATGTGGGATCTTCCCGGACCGGGGCAGGAACCCGTGTCCCCTGCATCGCAGGCGGACGTTCAACCACTGCGCCATCAGGGAAGCCCTAAAGTAGTTTTAAAAATAATAACTATTCTCAACCAAACACAACTGCAGGTCAGATTTGGTCCTCAGACTATAAGTTTGCTACCCCTGCTAGAGACTGCCTCCATTCTGAATCTGGCTCCAACTCCTACAGTTCCAGGAGACCCATGATTACTCCTTGGCCATTAGAGCCTCACCTCACTTTGCCCTCTCAATTCCTGTCTGTCCTTAAAGACTCTGACATCCTACCCTGCTCTTCTGCTTAAATACTAGATCTCTCACGTGCTAGCTTGGTATTCAACGAGTTGCTGTCCAGACCCTGACCCTCTCCCGTGTTGGCATCAGGCCTGTGATCCAGTGTGGCCCCTTGCTTGTGGACTGCTGGAGCTATTCACATGGCCTTTCTGTTTTAGCCACTAGTGACAGGGAGCCTGGTCAGAGGCGAATGGTGGGCATCTAGCTGATATTCCATTCTTCAAGTACAACATATTTATTCTTGCCTAAATAAGCTCAGATTAGCCAATAGAATCCTTATTGGAAAAGTTTCTGTGTGCCAGCCAGTGAAATCACATAAAGAAAGTAGAAGAAGCAGCACAGGACTGAGGCAGGGAACTTGGGTTCTATTCCCACAGGATAGCTCTAGGAAAGTTCCTCACTGCCAAATCAGTCTCAGTTTTCTCATAAGTACTATGGAAGAGGATTGAGAGATTACTTCCTGGCTCCTTGCACCCTATTATTAGTAAAGTAAGACGGGAACAGTGATACTTGAACCTACTCAAGCAGTCTCTTATAATTCTAAAATTTCTAATAATTTTCCATCTCATCTCCACTCAGGAGGGCTGGTTTTTAAATATGATTCCCTGATATATTTATAAATTAATATATACTTATATTAATTTTATATAAATATATTTACTATATATTATATATCTTTACATGTGTGTGTATACATATATACAAACACACACACACACAATCTCTGTTCTAAAACCTCCTAAAGTATGTGTATGTATGTGTAAGTATATGTATGTGTATGCTCCTTTATGTAAAACATCACCATAGAGAAAAGTTGTAACATGATGGAGGTAAATTATATATAAGGTAAGAATGCCTAAGAAGCTTCCCCAATCTCTGAATGAATAAGAGAGGTTCTGGAATATACCTGCTTTAGGAGGTTTTAGAACAGATCCCACTTTCTCGAACATTTCAGACTGGCCCTTCTCCAACTTAGGGTGGTTACAATACCTATGATACGTGTCTTTTATCCTTTAGAATTTCAAGCCCTGGTACAGAGTTGAGGTGTGGTAGCGACAGGTACCCTTTATACATGGTGACCAAGAGCATATCATTTTTCAAGGAATCCCAAACAGTGTCGCAGGATTGAAACTTCTTGATCAATTTAAACAGAGCTGAGCATTCCAATCCTTGTGCTAGTGTTGTATACCTACCATGTCTATTATGGCACATGTCAGACTGCACTGTACCTAACTGTTTACTCTTCGGCTTCCCCCATTTGTCTGTGAGCTCTTAGAGGATATTCACTGGATTTTATTCATCTTCGTATCCCTAGCACCTAGTGGAGTACATAAAAGCCATTCAAAGTGTTTACTGAATGAATGACAATTAATTGCTAAGAAAGGTTACCAGCACTCTAAGCTACTTGAGACATTTCTATTCTTTTCTGATGCAATAGCAGAGAATGAACAGTAGAAGAACGTGGCTATTAGCTAACACATTTTGTGTATTTGGCAGTCGCATGACAGTAATAACATAATATTTGGGGGACTTAGGTAATAATTTCATTTGAATATTTGAAACCACTTCCGAGCATCCTTTCAAAATAAGCTCCTAAAGTTGAGGTACCAAGCTTTTTAAACTTTGTTAATATGGGTATCAAACCTGTAGTGCTAAATGTAAAATCCTATCAGGTTAATGATGTGGCTGCTGAATGAATTCCATGAGTCACTCATGGGAAAATATCCACCATCTGGAATTGTGTGCATTAGCAAAAAACATCTGGCACTTAGAAGAGCTTGAATATAGTTAGGCATTTGTGCATATTTCTTCTGAATTCTGAGGAGCAGAGTGAATGGGTTGCTTGTAAGATTTGTGGACTTCCAGCTTTAAGGACAGAAAAAAGGAGTGGGGAGAGTGGTAAGGAGGCTATGGTATACCAGGGGAAAGGCCTTGGAGGCTTGTGTTCAGGTGGCAACAGTGAGGTGGTGGAAAATAGTAACACTGGGATATACTTTGAAGCTAGAACTGACAAGATTTGCTGATGGGTTGGATGTGGGATGTGAGAGAAGGAAGAGTGAAACCTGACTCCAAGGTGTTTGACCAAAGCAACTAGAAGAATAGAGCTGCCACTTGCTGAGACGAGAAAGACGGCAAGAAAAGCAGGTTTGTGGAGAACATCGGGAACCCAGATTTGGACATGATGAATCTTCCCCATTAGGCAACCAGGTGGAGATACTGAGTAGGCAGTTGGGTATAGTAATGTAGAATTCAGCCGATAGGACAGGACTGGAGTTAAAATTATCGGGTACAGAATACAATGAGTATTTAAAACCTCAAGGCTGGATGAAAAGAACAAGAGAATGCGTAGATACAAATAAAAGATGCCTAAGGATGAGTCCTGGGTCACTCCAAGATTCAGCACGCAGGAGATGAGGAACCAGTAAAGAGACCTGAGAACTAGTGGCCAGAAAGGCCAGAGGAAAGCCAAGAGAGTATATATCCTTGCAGCTAAGTGAAGGAAAGTATATCAAAAAGAAAGAATGATCAATTGTCTCAAATACTGCTGATATGGCAAGCAAGATCATTGGCTATAATGATATGGAAGTCATTGGTGACCTTGATAAAAACAGTTTCAATGGATTATGGGGGCAAATGCCTGACTGGGGTGGACTCCAATAGAGAAAGGAGAAAGGGAAGTAGAAGGCAGAGGATATAACAGCTCTTAAAGGGAATATTCCTATCAAAAGCAGGGCCTTTTAAATTAGGGTCCCCAAAGAATCTGTGGATAGAATTCAGAAAGCTCATGAATTTACATGGGAAAAGAATTAGATCTTTATTTTCACTACTCTCTAACTAATCTAGCATTTTCTCCAATTAATAATGTAAAATCAGCAGTGTCTGTTTCTTTGTTGCCAAATCTAGAAATCGTGGATATTTTTTCACATCACATTTTAGTTGTTACAGATCTCTCAAAACATCATGATCATCACTCTTTTAACTGTACAGTAACTACTGGCTCCATCACTAGATTTCATGTGACTGGGATCTGCTGTACAAGTACTGGGACAAACATGGCTGGCCAACGTGCGGCAAATGTGCCCAGAAGTCATTCAGCCACCTGGTAGTACACATTCTCCCTGTAGAACCCAGACACCTTTGTTGTTCATCAGTATTCCCGTTCTATCCATAATTGCTTGTTGGTCAATACATGGAAGGAGATGAGTGATTTTCATGGTTTAAATTTTACAAAACTTGACAGATCAAATGAGAATTCTTAATTCTTGTAAGATAGCACAACCTTTTGTAACACAAAGGTTACAGGATGCAAGAACTATGATTGGCGAGAACCTATGCAGCACTATGCTTTTGAAAAATAAAGTCTAACTTTAGCTTGCTTATATTTTAAATGTATTATCTATTGCATTAATGAAGAATAACATGTTATCACATCACAGCAGTGGAAGGTCATTTTGATAACTATATTCCAATATAATTTGTTTCTTTTGCAATCCTATATTTAATTTTAAGCATTTAAAAACATTACTCTGAGGAGTCCATAAACTTCACCAGACCATTCAAGGTATTCATGACATAAAGAAGTTAAGAGTGCCCTCTGAAAATGGAAGGGAGAAATGGATAACAGGAGGAGGAGGAAGCATCAGCAGACAATGTTCTAACATGGGAGAAATAAAAAGATATTTGTACTGCAGATAAAAATGATTCACTACAGAGGGAGGCAATGATGACATAGGAATTGGGAGAACTGCTAAAGCAACACTCTTGAGTAGGCATGAGGAGATGGAGAATTAGATTCATCTAATGGATGGACAAATGGAGGAGTTGGCCTAAGATAAGAACCTGGGTCATTTGTGAACCTACAGAAGAGAAGGCATAGAATATGGACAGAGCAGCAGGTAGAGGGGAGGAGATGCTGATGAGACCCTTCTTCTGATTGCTCCTATCTTCTCATTAAAATAAGAAGCTAAGTCATCAGTTGAGAGTGAGGATGGGGAGGAGGTGCTAGAGGTCTGAGGAGGGGGCAGAAGGTATGAAGGAAATGGTTGTGCAGAAGAGTAGGAGAGTGAATGGACTAGTGAAATGCAGAGTGACTGGAGACTAATACCAGGGGACTCTCTTGAGGTTCATGACCATGAATTTCAAGTGAGTCACCATGACTGTGTGCTCTACTCTAGTCTCATCCAGCTTCAGTGGTGCAGGTGCTGAGTAGGTGGAGAGTTGGATGCAACCAGCGTTGTGCAAATGAAGACAAAGCCAGAGAATGGCAAGATTGCTGAGGGTGGCCAATGGCTTGAAAAGAAAGAGCATGCATACAGAAGAGGTGAGTGTGACCAATCAGATTCATTTTCTCTTTCTGTTTTTTCCTGTCTCCTGCTTTCCTGGGAGTCAAACACTAGAAAAAGGAAAATCATCAGGCAGGTGGCAGCAGAAGCAGAAGCAAAAGGCTGTACAGTGGAGAGGCATGGGTAGGCTGTGAGTAAGCATAAGTCTTAAGTAAGCAGAAACCTGTGTTGAGTATGAGGTAGGAAGAGGAGAAGACTTGGTCAGGAGAATGGTTGACCATCTCCTGAGAGACAGTTGCTCCATCAGCTTCTACTGCTCAGGGCATGAGCTGCTCAGAACTGGTCCCTGGAGCTGCTTTGGACTTTGAGCACATACAACTATCTGCATAGAAGGGTGTATAAGCAAATGGGAGCCATTTATTGCCTAATTTTTTAAAAAATATCTTTTTATTATTGAATGACTTTCAACTTACAAATGGGAGTGTTTGACCTGTTTAATGCCCCCTTTTACAGCACTTTCTACGTTTTGTGTTAAATTGCAGATATTCAAATATAAGTATTTGAATAACTACAATGTAACAGAGCCACAAGCAGCCCTGTGAAGACCAGGACCTCACCTGGTCTATTCCCATGCCTTAGGACATCCCTTTGTGCTTGGGGGGCAGTCCACAAATGTGTAGGCATGATGACTCTTAAGGGATTACACCCTGATCATCTCTCTCCTATTTCTGCCTCCTTGAGAAACTGAGTTGCCTAAGTGGTCAGAAAGGTAGCTGAAAAATCAACTGTGGATTTGCAATCCTTGTACTTTATTTGGCAAATAATTCAAAATTAACCAAGAAAATTAATACAGATGGATTCACTACTCTGCCTAAATTCAACAAATAGTGCCTTCACCTTTTGCCTTTTTTTTTTTTTTTTTTTTTTTAAAGCAAACTGGTTCTAGTCTCCACCTCCTGGACATTCCACTGAAGGTAATACCTTCCAAGCCAGAGCTTCTGCCCCCACTGTCATTCCACCAAGAGGCTGTCAAGTCATCACAGTGCTTACGAAATTCCACTCAGTGTTCCTGATGGGGAGGCAAGGGGAGATGGAGCCACGAGAAGGGTTATCCTCTAACTGCCAGAGGAAAAGGAAAAGTATTTGTAAGTTCCAGAAATGAGATCACTTATATGAGTATATTTCAAAGATTTTTTTTACCACAACCTGCAGTGAGACAAAATTTTATCTTGTGACCCAGTAAACACATACATACACACACAACTGAAATCTCAGATTCATAACTCTTACTATATGTAATGCTCTCTGATAGTTTTCTATTCTATTTGTATTCTATTTTATTTCAGGTTTAAAAAATGCTGGTCATAATTTACTAAATGGATTTAATGACAAATGGATTGTGACCTACAGTTTGAAAATATTAACCTGTGTGAATGAGAAAACAAAAGATACTAATTTTGATACAACTGAGAGAAATGGGGTGGAACATGGAAATATGTTGAAAGTATATTATTCAGTGAAAGGGAAAGTTCCAGAATATTCTATACATATATATATATATATACACACACACACAAATAATAACATAAACACACATATATATTTGTGTGTATCTTTACATATAGTATATATATGTGTAATGCTTACATTACAGTTTATTGTGTAATATATGTGGAAAAGTACTATATATAAAGTTCTGTAATTTGCTTTTTTTCACTTAATACATCTTGAAAATATACATATTATGCAAGAAAATGTTAGCAGCTACTCATTTCCTGCAGTTAAAATATATAAGCCTATAAACTCACTTCCTGCAGTGAACTCTCAGGTTATCCTAGGTCGCTGCAGTGTAACAGCTGACTATTGACCAGAAATTGCTAAGGAAACTGTATCCTGTGCTTGCTCTGAAAACAGAACCAGTTTATGAGTGATGCTAACTAGTGACTACAACACAATGCTTGGGAGACCTGTTGCTGATATTTCTATGAACAAACTAGGCCCTGAAATGGCCCCAAAGTGGAGGGTGACATCAGCTTAAGCTTATCTATAAAATCTAGGTTATGTTTAGTGAGTTCTAATTATTTTTCCTGAAGAACCTGCTTATTCAGTCTAGCTGGCAATGATATATGCAATACATAACACACGAAGGTTTATTTTCAGGCTCACAAAAGGAAGACGGCAACACCAAATTAGGGATATTCAGACATCCTTAAATTACGAAACTCAAAGATTCTCCCAAACCACATTTCACACTCCCGTTTGGTCCCAGGCACTCCCTTTGTCATTCTCCCAAATGAAGACACACGGCAACGAAGTGGCAAAGGGTTTTATCCCTCTGTGAGACCCTTCCAGACATTCCTACATTGATAAGAACTGAGATTTGGAGGGTTTTCTTTAAAAATAATAAATTTACAAGTAGCAGAGTAGGAAGACAAACAAATGATTTCCACCCCTCCTTAACATTTCCTACAATTCAAACTGGAAAATAGAAATCTAAACTTCCATCAGTAAGTTTTAAAAATGAATTTAAAAAAATTGTAGTATACCCATATATAATGCAACTATTCAAAAGCAAAAGCTCTCTAACTATGATGTTGGTGAAAGCAAAATAATGAATACAGCCCAATCCCATTTTCTGTAAAAATTAGTTACCAAAAAAATGACAAAGTATATTTGCACCTGATTAAACATGAATAACTAATGGAAAGATAGATGCTGGGTTACTAATATTGACATTACTATTGGAGGGCTTCCCTGGTGGCGCAGTGGTTGAGAGTCCGCCTGCCGATGCAGGGGATACGGGTTCATGCCCCAGTCCAGGAAGATCTCACATGCCGCGGAGCGGCTGGACCCGTGAGCCATGGCCGCTGAGCCTGTGCGTCCAGAGCCTGTGCTCCGCAACGGGAGAGGCCACAACAGTGAGAGGCCCGCGTACCGCAAAAAATAAATAAATAAATAAATAAAGACATTACTATTGGAGAAGGTGAAAATGAAAGAAAGCTAGAGAGAGATGGCTAAATTTTGCTTTTACATTTCACTGAGTTGTTACAATAATCACATACTACTTTTATAATTTTTTTTGAAAATTGTGTGATTGATTTTTAAAAAAATATTTATCTATTTTGGCTGCACTGGGTCTTAGTTGCAGTACACGGGATCTTTAGCTGTAACATGCGGACTTCTTAGTTGTGGCATGCAGACTTCTTAGTTGGGGCAATGTGAACTCTTAGTTGCAGCACACATGCAGGATCTAGTTCCCCGACCAGGGATCGGGCCCAGGCCCCCTGCGTTGGGAGCACTGAGTCTTACCCACTAGACCACCAGGGAAGTCCCCTACTTTTATAATTTTAAAATTATAAAATAAAGGGGAAAAACATTTTAAAACAAAGTACAATAGGCCACCAAACAAGTATACCTCCTGAAAGAATCTGTGCAAGAATGACAGATTTCTACCACACCTAAAGCTACAGATGGGACATGAGCCCCAAATTCTGAAATAGCCAATGCATGGCAGTCAATAAACACCACATGTGAGGGCCCCTCACTGGTGGAGCTTGGGGTTATAGACAACACTAGAGAATATGTATCCGATATGGGTTGCATTGTGTCCTCCCCAAAAGATATGTTGAGCTCCTAACCCCTTATAGATCAGAATGTGACCTGTTTTGATTACAGAGGTAATCAAGTTTAAATGAAGTCATTCTGTAAGAGAATAATATGTATACTTTGTCTTTTTCCTGTTGCTGTTAGGACCTAGATATTACAAATCTCACAAATGTCGGCACAAAAGCTCCACAAACTTCTAGCCCCCAGAACTATAAATACAATAAATTTCTGTTGTTATAAGCCACCCAGTTTGTAGTGCTTGGCTATGGCAGACCCAGGAAATTAATATCGTATCCAACAGGGTAAACTAGAAATGTCAGTGTCTCATGCTAACCTTTTATATATTTCACACAATTCAGTAATCTAAGAACAGATTTATATTTTCTGGTTGCTCTGTGGACACATATCCTGTGTCTTTAACAAGACAGGAAAGCACCTTGACCATATCTTATTCTATAATGATAGTAATGATACTTGAGGTTACTTTCTAAATATTAAACATTGTGTTCTGCATGCATTGTTTTATATAAACCCTACCACAACCCTTGAGGTTCTTAGTTTTTTTGTTATTACCATTCGCCTTTTTTACAAATAAGGAAACCACAACTCAAAAAGACTAAGCAACATACTCAAAATCACATAGTTAGAAGCTGGGCCTCAAACCTGGGTCTGAGCAACTCCAAGTCCACTCTTTGAACTGCTAAACCCCACTGCCTCCACTCAGACCCCCCAGCCCCCGCCCAGTGTGTGGTACTGTGATGAGTGAAGGACAGGCTTGTAACATTGGGCTCCTTAATTCAGTTGCAGTGACACTTGAAATCCAATTCTACATATTTTGATTAAACTATAGGATCACCATTAAAATAACTAAATTGAGGATTTTTTTTAACTTATGTAGGAGATTGCCTAAGATAGTTATCCCTAATAGGACTATGTACCAAATACATGAAACTTCAGTTATTAGACTTGATAAAGTAGGAATTAACTTGGAATATGAAACCTGCAGTCTCACGACTACAGAATGTGAAGCTCGGCCTTTCACCCTGAGGAGAGCAATAATCTGAGGGGTGTAGATTTTCCACTCCTATCTTTGAAGGTTTCCCTTCAAAGAATTTGAAATGCTTAGAAAAGGGAGATCTGGATTGCTTTCTGAAAGACTATTATTATCCTTTGTTACTTTTTTTTTTTTTTTTTTTTGCGGTACGCGGGCCTCACTGTTGTGGCCTCTCCCGTTGCGGAGCACAGGCTCCGGACGCGCAGGCTCAGTGGCCATGGCTCACGGGTCTAGCCGCTCCGCGGCATGTGGGATCTTCCCGGACCAGGGCATGAACCTGTGTCCCCTGCATCGGCAGGCGGACTTAACCACTGCGCCACCAGGGAAACCCTACATTTTTTTTTTTTTTTTTTTTTTTTTTAAATTAATTTATTTATTTTTGCTGTGTTGGGTCTTCGTTTGTGTGCGAGGGCTTTCTCTAGTTGTGGCAAGTGGGGGTCACTCTTCATCGCGGTGCGCGGGCCTCTCACTATCGCGGCCTCTCTTGTTGCGGAGCGCAGGCTCCAGACGCACAGGCTCAGTAGTTGTGGCTCACGGGCCCAGTTGCTCCGCGGCATGTGGGATCCTCCCAGACCAAGGCTCGAACCTGCATCCCCTGCATTGGCAGGCAGATTCTCAACCACTGCGCCACCAGGGAAGCCCCCTACATTTTTTTACGTAAGTGAATTTACCCATTTTTCCCAAACGATTATTGGATCAAGTTTACAGGTGCTAATACATGGAGGAACTCTTAAGCCAGCTCTGAAAAACAAAACAAACAAACAAAACTACATCAACTTTATCTTAAGATTCCCAAGACTTGGTCAATTAAATAATCTGATCCATAATAAACTGAAGCTGTGGAGTAAAGTACAATTCATGAATTTTTCAGTACTATTTTAAACAGAAATGTAAACAGCTTTTGCAGAGTGCCAGAAAGCATATGTTAATTTTCCAAGGAGTGGAAGTTCAGACATCATACAGTTAGTAATCCTTGTTTAAAGCATTCTGGGGAGCAGCCAACTCTGTTAATTACACAGAGGACCGTGGCTTTCTTGCAATGAAAAGCCATATTTTCGTTCTAATGGACATTCAAGGATCATAATGTGTTCTGGTTCTGCCTACTTCTTCAGGGAATCTTAGCCAAAGACCTCAGCCAAAGAAGCAGAAAATGGTAGTCAGAACTCCAAAGAAATGTTGTGCAAAAAACTTTGCCTAAGTGGTTCCCATTCCACAAAGAATAGTAAAAGCCTCTGGATGCTGTTGTGAAAACAACTGCTGAAAATGAATCATGTTGTTTAATTTCAGGTCTGTGAATTCAAGTGCTCTATGCTTGGGAGGTCCTGTGGTATTTGATTCCTTGGTCATTTGTGTATCAACTGCCTCCTGCAGGGATGAAAAGTAGCCTTCTTGGGAGCAGGTCTGACACTTGAAAGTGAAAGCCCCCTCCCCCTTTCATCTTTCTCTCCCAGTAATAAGTGGCTGTGAAGACCCTGGGGCCTGGACCACCTCTCATTAGGGAAACAAGGTGCCTATTGCATCATCAGGTATAAAGCCAATTCTCTTCCTGAGGACTAGTATGCTTTAGTCTAATGTGCACCAGAAGAACTGCCACTAAAACCCTCTAAAATCCCTCCTGTGTTTCAAGATTGTAAGTGTTCTCCAACCTCTCAAAGTATAAATCACTAAAGATGCTTCAGTTGATTTATGGAGGTCATTTCATGAAAGTGCATTTGGCACCTTTATATGTCTCACTGAATAAGGTTTTCTTTGTAGAGATCAGAGAAGGTTTTGTCAGAGGAGATGTGTGGCAGTCACACATTACCTTTGCAGATTCTTTGCAGATTTGAAAGGCACAAATTACCTTTCAACCCAATTTCAGCAATGAATAAATTCCAGTCCACACTCGCAGAGTTTCCTATTTGGAAACCACTAAAATTAACACATTTCAGTGAATTCCTATCAGAGCAGGCCTTATAAATGGATACGTTGGATAATGATCTACATGCCAGAGAGGCCCTTCTCCCTTCCAGTCCCCTCATCAAAAATCTTTCTGCCAGTCCCAGGATCAATTTCTACCATTAGTGTGTTACTCTTTTAAGTGTTAGAGGTTTGTTTCGTTTTGCCTTGATCATCCAGAACTTGCTATGAAAATTCAAAGACCTCTTGAGGGACATTACATTAAGCCTTTTTAAGCTATCAATTCACTTCCCAGCTACCCAAGAGTTAGTTAAGAGCCTGGAGGTGAAAGAGGAGGGTAAAGAGAGGGATCTGAGATGCCAGGGCCTCCCAAAAGGAAGGAAACCTTTCTCAATTGATTTCTATTTGCAGTGTGTTTTTGCATACTATGGAGAAGATAAACAGGATATTCTGGAATGGTACCAGCTCAGAAATTAGAGAAAAACTTGAAGGTTTTCTAAGGAATCAATACATCATCTCTGCATCTATAGTCTGGGAAGCTCTATGCCTGGGGTTGTTGATGTTCCCCTTTCCTGTAGACAATGGATATATGGTGACTTGCAGAATCTGCAATGGAATCTTATGTCATGGTGCCCTATTTGATGGTTGTTAAATGGTCACTGATGTAATGGTCAAATTTCGAAGTCTAACTTCCAACTGACACACAGGATCACCTCATTTCAAAGTTGGAGGATGTCTTAGAGTGTATGTAGTTCATTTGCCAATTTAAGAATCAAGATCCATCTAAATAACAAATGCCAAGTGGTCTTCCAGTCTCTGCTTGGACACCTGCCAGGCTGGGGAACTCAAGCATTCAATTTTCAGAAAGTTCTGAAATTTTATTCTTATGTATTATAAAAATCTGCCTGCCTGAGATTTCTATCCATGAATTCTAATCCAATACCCTGAGTTTCCACAGAATAAGCTAGACACACATGACAGTCATTCAAACATCTGAAGACAGCTGTCACATACCCTGAGTATTTTATGTACCAAAAGTGCTGAATAACATACACACTACCTTTGATTTAAAGAAATTCTAGCATATTTTCAGCAAATATTAGTCAATAAGGAGAGTAAAAGTCTTGTCCGAGGGCCTCTGTTTAAGTATCCTAATGTGCTAACATGGCCTCCTGGACAACCATGTCGGCAGACATGTCAACAGACATGGATATACAGAATGTACCTGCCCATCTGAAAGTTTTGGGAGGCTATTAAAACCATTCTGAACTCTTTATTTCTTCTTTTATAGCTATATATTTTCATCTTCTTTTTAGAAGGACTACAAGATACAGCATTTTGAAATTTTGGACTCAACTTCATTAACTAGCCTCTCACTGGTTATATAAAACTCTTTGCAACCATGGGCTTCCCTGGTGGCGCAGTGGTTGAGAGTCCGCCTGCCGATGCAGGGGATACGGGTTCGTGCCCCGGTCTGGGAGGATCCCGCATGCCACGGAGCGGCTGGGCCCGTGAGCCATGGCTGCTGAGCCTGCGCGTCCGGAGCCTGTGCTCCGCAACGGGAGAGGCCACAACAGTGAGAGGCCCGCATACAGAAAAAAACAAAACAAACAAACAAAAAAAAACTCGTTGCAACCAAAGCTTCCATTTCTCACCTGTGTCTTTACAGAGTGGCATTGTGTCTGAGTGCAGAAGTGCGGCTAGCAAGGAATGGGACCCACGCGCTTGGGTATAGATGGGTATCATAGGTGCTTAGACCCATTTTTACTTTCCCCTTAGGTTGGATTCCATAAGTAAGACCTTTCCTATCATTTCAGAGTTTTATTTGGATGTCAGTGAGATTAAAAGAATTTTTGTTCTTGTTTTGTTGTTGTTTTCTTTTTTTTTTAATGTCTGAAACATTTATATTAACATATTTCCATACAAATAACCCAAAGAAAGTTTAGTATTAGTTGTTCTTTTGGTTTGTTTGTTTGTTTGTTTATACTGCAGGTTCTTATTAGTCATCCATTTTATACACATCAGTGTATACATGTCAATCCCAATGGCCCAATTCAGCACACCCACACCCACACCCCACAGTGGTTTTCCCCCCTTGGTGTCCATACGTTTGTTCCCTACATGTGTGTCTCAACTTCTGCCCTGCAAACCGGTTCATCTGTACCATTTTTCTAGGTTCCACATACATGCGTTAATATACGATATTTGTCCTTTTTTTTCATAGACTTTTTTTTTAACATCTTTATTGGAGTACAATTGCTTTACAATGGTGTGTTAGTTTCTGCTTTATAACTAAGTGAATCAGTTATACATATAGATATGTTCCCATATCTCTTCCGTCTTGTGTCTCCCTCCCTCCCACCCTCCCTATCCCACCCCTCTAGGTGGTCACAAAGCACCGAGCTGATCTCCCTGTGCTGTGCGGCTGCTTCCCACTAGCTATCTATTTTACGTTTGGTAGTGTATATATGTCCATGCCACTCACTCACTTTGTCACAGCTTAACCTTCCCCTCCCCATATCCTCAACTCCATTCTCTAGTAGGCCTGTGTCTTTATTCCCATCTTACCCCTAGGTTCTTCATGACCTTTTTTTTTTTGTCATCTTAGATTCCATATATATGTGTTAGCATACGGTATTTGTTTTTCTCTTTCTGACTTACTTCACTCTGTATGACAGACTCTAGATCCATCCACCTCACTACAAATATCTCAATTTCGTTTCTTTTTATGGCTGAGTAATATTCCATTGTATATATGTGCCACATCTTCTTTATCCATTCATCCAATGATGGACACTTAGGCTGCTTCCATGTCCTGGCTATTGTAAATAGAGCTGCAATGAACATTTTGGTATACGACTCTTTTTGAATTATGGTTTTCACAGGATATATACCCAGTAGTGGGATTGCTGGGTCGTATGGTAGTTCTATTTTTAGTTTTTTAAGGAACCTCCATACTGTTCTCCATAGTGGCTGTATCAATTTACACTTCCACCAACAGTGCAAGAGTATTCCCTTTTCCCAACACCCTCTCCAGCATTTACTGTTTCTAGATTTTTTGATGATGGCCATTCTGACCAGTGTGAGATGATATCTCATTGTAGTTTTGATTTGCATTTCTCTAATGATTAATGATGCTGAGCATTCTTTCATGTGTTTGTTGGCAATCTGTATATCTTCTTTGGAGAAATGTCTATTTAGGTCTTCTGCCCGTTTTTGGATTGCGTTGTTTGTTTTTTTGTTACTGAGCTGCATGAGCTGCTTGTAAATCTTGGAGATTAATCCTTTGTCAGTTGCTTCATTTGCAAATATTTTCTCCCATTCTGAGGGCTGTCTTTTGGTCTTGTTTATGGTTTCTTTTGCTGAGCAAAAGCTTTTAAGTTTCATTAGGTCCCATTTGTTTATTTTTGTTTTTATTTCCATTTCTCTAGGAGGTGGGTCAAAAAGGATCTTGCTGTGATTTACGTCATAGAGTGTTCTGCCTATGTTTTCTCTAAGAGTTTGATAGTGTCTGGCCTTACATTTAGGTCTTCAATCTATTTTGAGTTTATTTTTGTGTATGGTGTTAGGGAGTGTTCTAATTTCATACTTTTACATGTACCTGTCCAGTTTTCCCAGCACCACTTATTGAAGAGGTTGTCTTTTCTCCACTGTATATTCTTGCCTCCTTTATCAAAGAAAAGGTGACCATATGTGCGTGGGTTTATCTCTGGGCTTTTTATCCTGTTCCATTGATCTATATTTCTGTTTTTGTGCCAGTACCATACCGTCTTCATTACTGTAGCTTTGTAGTATAGTCTGAAGTCAGGGAGCCTGATTCCTCCAGCTCCATTTTTCGTTCTCAAGATTGCTTTGGCTATTCGGGGTCTTTTGTGTTTCCATACAAATTTTGAAATTTTTTGTTCTAGTTCTGTGAAATATACCAGTGGTAGTTTGATAGGGATTGCATTGAATCTGTAGATTGCTTTGGGTAGTAGAGTCATTTTCACAATGTTGATTCTTCCAATCCAAGAACATGGTATATGTCTCCATCTATTTGCATCATCCTTAATTTTTTTCATCAGTGTCTTATAATTTTCTGCATACAGGTCTTTTGTCTCCTTAGGTAGGTTTATTCCTAGATATTTTATTCTTTTTGCTGCAGTGGTAAATGGGAGTGTTTTCTTAATTTCACTTTCAGATTTTTCATCATTAGTATATAGGAATGCCAGAGATTTCTGTGCATTAATTTTATATCCTGCTACTTTACCAAATTCATTGATTAGCTCTAGTAGTTTTCTGGTGGCATCTTTAGGATTCTCTATGTAGAGTATCATATCATCTGCAAACAGTGACAGCTTTACTTCTTCTTTTCCAATTTGGATTCCTTTTATTTCTTTTTCTTCTCTGATTGCTGTGGCTAAAACTTCCAAAACTATGTTGAATAATAGTGGTGAGAGTGGGCAACTGTCAATTTCTCCTTTTATGGCTGTTAGTATTTGCCTTTTGTATTGAGGTGCTCCTATGTTTGGTGCATAAATATTTACAATTGTTATATCTTCTTCTTGGATCGATCCTTTGATCATTATGTAGTGTCCTTCTTTGTCTCTTGTAATAGTCTTTATTTTAAAGTCTATTTTGTCTGATATGAGAATTGCTACTCCAGCTTTCTTTTGGTTTCCATTTGCATGGAATATCTTTCTCCATCCCCTCACTTTCAGTCTGTATGTGTCCCTAGGTCTGAAGTGGGTCTCTTGTAGACAGCATATATATGGGTCTTGTTTTTGTATCCATTCAGCCAGTCTGTGTCTTTTGGTGGGAGCATTTAATCCATTTACATTTAAGGTAATTATTGATATGTATGTTCCTAGTCCCATTTTCTTAATTGTTCTGGGTTTGTTATTGTAGGTCTTTTCCTTCTCTTGTGTTTCTTGCCTAGAGAAGTTCCTTTAGCATTTGTTGTAAAGCTGGTTGGGTGGTGCTGAGCTCTCTCAGCTTTTGCTTGTCTGTAAAGGTTTTAATTTCACCATCAAATCTGAATGAGATCCTTGCTGGGCAGAGTAATCTTGGTTGTAAGTTTTTCTCCTTCATCACTTTAAATATGTCCTGCCACTCCCTTCTGGCTTGCAGAGTTTCTGATGAAAGATCAGCTGTTAACCTTATGGGGATTCCCTTGTGTGTTATTTGCTGTTTTTCCCTTGCTGCTTTTAATATGTTTTCTTTGTATTTAATTTTTGATAGTTTGATTAATATGTGTCTTGGCGTGTTTCTCCTTGGATTTATCCTATATGGGACCCTCTGTGCTTCCTGGACTTGATTAACTATTTCCTTTCCCATATTAGGGAAGTTTTCAACTATAATCTCTTCAAATATTTTCTCAGTCCCTTTCTTTTTCTCTTCTTCTTCTGGGCCCCTATAATTCGAATGTTGGTGCATTTAATGTTGTCCCAGAGGTCTCTGAGACTGTCCTCAGTTATTTTCATTCTTTTTTCTTTATTCTGCTCTGCAGTAGTTATGTCCACTGCAGTAGTTATGTCCATAACCGTTCTTCTGCCTCAGTTATTCTGCTATTGATCCCTTCTAGAGTATTTTTAATTGCATTTATTGTGTTGTTCATTGTTGCTTGTTTCCTCTTTAGTTCTTCTAGGTCCTTGTTACATGTTTCTTGCATTTTCTGTATTCTATTTCCAATGTTTTGGATCATCTTTACTATCATTATTCTGAATTCTTTTTCAGGCACACTGCCTATTTCCTCTTCATTTGTTTTGTCTGGTGGTTTTTTCTTTGCTCATTCATCTATTGTGTGTTTTTCTGTCTTCTCATTTTGCTTATCTTACTGTGTTTGGGGTCTCCTTTTTGCAGGCTGCAGGTTTGTAGTTCCCGTTGTTTTTGATGTCTGTCCCCAGGGGCTAAGGTTGGTTCAGTGGTTTGTGCAGGCTTCCTGGTGGTTGGGACTAGTGCCTGTGTTCTGGTGGATGAGGCTGGATCTTGTCTTTCTGGTGGGCAGGCCCACGTCTGGTGGTGTGTTTTGGGGTGTCTGTGGCCTTATTATGATTTTAGGCAGCCTTTCTGCTAATGGGTGGGGTTGTGTTCCTGTCTTGCTGGTCGATTGGCATAGGGTGTCCAGCACTGTAGCTTGCTGGTCGTTGAGTGAAGGTGGGTCTTGGTGTTGAGATGGAGATCTCTGGGAGATTTTCGCCATTTGATATTACGTGGAGCTGGGAAGTCTCTTGTGGATCAGTGTCATGAAGTTGGCTCTCCCACCTCAGAGGCACAGCACTGACTCCTGGCTGCAGCACCAAGAGCCTTTCATCCACACAGCTCATGATAAAAGGGAGAAAAGAAAAGAAAAGAAAAGAAAAGAAAAGAGGATAAAATAAAATAAAGTTATTAAAATAAAAAATAATTATTAAGAAAAAAATTTTTTAAAAAAATGGACGGACAGAACCCTAGGACAAATGGTGAAAGCAAAGCTATACAGACAAAATCTCACATAGAAGCATACACATACACACTCATAAAAAGAAGAAAAGGGGAAAAAATAATATATCTTGCTCCCAAAGTCCACCTCCTCAATTTGGTATGATTCGTTATCTATTCAGGTATTCCACACATGCAGGGTACATCAAGTTGATTGTGGAGATTTAATCCGCTGCTCCCGAGGCTGCTGGGAGAGATTTCCCTTTCTCTTCTTTGTTTGCACAGCTCCCGGGGTTCAGCTTTGGATTTGGACCCGCCTCTGTATGTAGGTCGCCGGAGGGTGTCTGTTCTTCGCTCAGACAGGACGGGGTTAAAGGAGCAGCTGATTCGGGGGCTCCGGCTCACTCAGGCCGGGGCGGAGGGGGAGCACAGAGTGCGGAGCAAGCCTGCGGTGGCAGAGGCCGCTATGACATTGGACCAGCCTGAGGCCGCCGTCTGTTCTCCCGGGGACGTTGTCCCTGGATCACGGGACCCTGGCAGTGGCGGGCTGCACGGGCTCCCGGGAGGGGAGGTGTGGATAGTGACCTGTGCTTGCACACAGTCTTCTTGGTGGCGGCAGCAGCAGCCTTAGCGTCCCACGCCCGTCTCTGGGGTCCGCGCTGATAGTCGCGGCTCGCGCCCGTCTCTGGAGCTCCTTTAAGCAGCGCTCTTAATACCCTCTCCTCGCACACCAGGAAACAAAGAGGGAAGAAAAAGTCTCTTGCCTTTTCAACAGGTCCAGACATTTTCCTGGACTCCCTCCCGGCTAGCTGTGGCGCAATTAGCCCCTTCAGGCTGTGTTCCCGCCGCCAGCCCCAGTCCTCTCCCTGGGATCTGACCTCCGAAGCCCGAGCCTCAGCTCCCAGCCCCCGCCCGTCCCAGCGGGTGAGCAGAAAAGCCTCTCGGGCTGGTGAGTGCTGGTCGGCACCGATCCTCTGTGCGGGAATCTCTCCGCTTTGCCCTCTGCACCCCTGTTGCTGTGCTCTCCTCCGCGGCCCCGAAGCTTCCCCGCTCCGTTACCCGCAGTCTCCGCCTGCGAAGGGGCTTCCTAGTGTGTGGAAACCTTTCCTCCTTCACAGCTCCCTCCCACTGGCGCAGGTCCCGTCCCTATTCTTTTGTCTGTTTTTTCTTTTGCCCTACCCAGGTACGTGGGGAGTTTCTTGCCTTTTGGGAGGTCTGAGATCTTCTGCCAGCGTTCAGTAGGTGGTCTGTAGGAGTTGTTCCACGTGTAGATGTATTTCTGATGTGTCTGTGGGGAGGAAGGTGATCTCCGCGTCTTATTCTTCTGCCATCTTCCTCAACTCCTGTCCTTTTTTTAAAAAGGACATCTGAAGTATGAGTAGGGTTGAACTACCCCCCTTCCTCTCCCACCCTCAAAAATGAGAATAATCTGAAATTTCTTGCATTTGGAGAATCTGGGTCGAGGGACAGTAACACAGTTGCAAACACAGCCTCAGATGTCCCAAACTGTTTGTAAACACAATGGAAGGAGGCAGAGACCACAACTGGCAATGTTTGCTGGTGAGAGAAAAGCTGGATTGGGAGCCAGGAAATTTAGATTCTTTCTCAGCTCTGCGTACTAACTTTGAGACCTTCATGAGATCTTCTCACATCTCATTTCTTCGTCTTTAGAAGAGACATAATACTTTCCCTACATATGTCCCAAGGTTGCTCCTAAGGGAATTTTAAAAAGCTAGTATATATTGTTGCAAGATATTAATCCTTTTGCGTTTCTTTTTTGCCCTTCCTTGTTGGAGTCCTTTTCTTTCCTCTCAGTCAGCAGCAGCCACATTGCCTCAGGGGACTGGCATCCCTTAGCGGTACAGGCACCCATAGAGCAGGAATGCAGCGAGAAAAATGAGTCTACACTCAGTTCTGACTTCCAAAAGAAAAACAGTTTTTTTGGATACTTACATGAGAAACATGCAAAATAATAAAATAAGCCCAAATACTTATTTTGAAGCAGTAGGTTTTGTTGGGAAAAGAACGTTACTGTGAGAATCAAAGGAAAGATCTTCAAAGAGTAGGCCAGAGGGAGCCAGATGACAGTCACCTGGATTTTGAGGGTCGAGGGGAGGGAGAGATAGCACAGGGCCTTGACCTTAAAGGAGGCTTTGCAGAGGGCCTCAGACAAGGGGATCAGGTCTAAGAATCCACTGGAAATAAGTGGAAATGGCCCAGGACTTTCCTTGAACAAATGACAAAGTCTGGAAGCCTCCAGACGAGGCTTTATGAGTTATCATTTATGTCATCACTGTGGGTCCCTTAGGCTGAACTTCTTCTCTCTGGCAGATGAAAACTTTCCATTCACAGCTATGGGCACCTCACCCAGGAGTCAGTCAACCAAAGTGACTCTCCATGACCCAGCAATTTGCTAGCCCCTTCCAAACTGCTCTATGTGAGTACCACTCTTCTCAACGACCTAGGGCACCTGCCAGCACCCTCCATGACCAAAGAAAAATTGATGGGCCTGGACAATGATGAAACTCACCCTGTTATGATATAAAAGTTTTTTGGAAAGGAAAAATATAGTACACAAATGTAAGGACTTACGAAACAAATAAAGAAAAAAAAATTGTTTCATTCATCTCATTCCTTTCATTTCTTAAAGTAAAAGAGCCTAGCATCTTAGATAAGACTGGCTATGAATTATATCATATTTTATATCAAATAATCTGTCCTACTCCTAAATTATACTCCTGTTAGTTATGAAATCGATCCAGAAAAAAATTGTTCCAGCCTAATAACATTTGCCCAAATAACGATTCCTAGTTTATCTGCATGATTGGCAGTGTTGACATGTATATGTATGTCCAAGTGAAAAGCAAATTAAAAGCAGTAGAATCCAGTTTTTTTCCTAAGAAGAATGGCTCTTTCTAGTTAATGTGACACTTATAAACAAAGCATGTTCTGAGTCCTTACTGTACACACAGGAGATGTGAAGCACACAGTGCTGACCTCAAACCACACAGCGTGACACAGGGCCTTCTGGAAAGAACCTCAAGAATGTTCCCAAAGAGAAGCCTCTGAATTTGTGTAGGATTTAGACAGAAAATGTGTAAGTGGTACCAGAAGAGATAAAAGGCATGAACAGGGCTTCCCTGGTGGCGCAGTGATTGAGAGTCCGCCTGCCGATGCAGGGGACACGGGTTCGTGCCCCGGTCCGGGAGGATCCCACATGCCGCGGAGCGGCTGGGCCCGTGAGCCATGGCCGCTGGGGCTGCGCGTCCGGAGCCTGAGCTCCACAATGGGAGAGGTCACAACAGTGAGAGGCCCGCGTATTGCAAAAAAAAAAAAAAAAAAGGCATGAACAAAGGTAAAAAAGCAGGAAAGGGATTAAGTGTTGAGGGAGTGGAAATTTTCAGCTAAAATGCTTCTCCAAAACAGGGTTCTAGACTCACCAAAGTCATGTGACGTTTCTGTACTGTTAAACTTCATTGTAATAAAATGAGAGAAAAATGTATGCCCTTTTATTCATAACCTAGCTGTGGACCACTGCCTGAAAGGTTTGTACAGATGCATGTCACAAGAGATGTTCACATAATAAAATTTGTAGTTACTAATGCAGTTTTGATTAAGAAAAAAAAAAAAACAAAAACAGGATTGTAGAGTAGGAGGCCAGAGGTTTCACCACTGACTCCTTGTGACCTGGGACAAACCTGAGGGTTGCAAGTGTCTCTGGGGCATCCAAAGACTTGGGAGATAAGGCTGGAATTTAAGTCTCAGGTTCAGCATTTACTAACTGTTGGGCTTTAGGCAAGATATTTGTCATATCTGAGCTCCGTCTTCTTCATCTGTAAGTGGGCACAATGCTACTACCACCTGACTCAATGATCCTGGAGGTGGAAACCGCTTGTCAACTAGAAAGCATTAAAGAAGACACGGGAGAGTTATGTGGCATGAACTGTTTAAAGTGGGATAAAATGCCTTTGCCAAATGCTTGTGTTTCTAACAGTGGCATGACTCTAAAGGGTCTTGGAAGAGAGATGTGTGAAGGTATTTCATTATGGTGCACATAGCTGTGCCACTCTTCTTTTGGCACAGAACTATACAGAAATCCTCAAATAGGCATTTGCTAACAATAACCTGATGTAATAATCTATCAGTTTCTTCCATAAGCATGCTGTGACTAATGACTAATTACCCAGATCCTTTGAAATGAATTTATCAACACAGCCAGTGTTTTATTTTTGGAAACTCTAAGTTGTGAACTAAAGGAAGCCTTATTCTGAAAGTATTAGGCTCTCTCATGCTATTATTTCAGAGACAAAGAATTCTTCTGGATGAGCAAGTAGCGCTTAGAAAGTAAATTTCCATTTAGTACCTCCACAGAAATATATCAAATGAACCAAGCAAGACCAGGAGTGATCTGGAAAGAGAGACTCTGCTTCAGCTGCCTTCCTACTCCATTTTGACTGCCCCCAAAGAAGCACTGAATTGTTCACTTTAAAATGATTAATTTTATGTTATGTGAATTTCTCCAGAATTAAAAATAAAATGTAAGGCTAGCACCCCCCATCAAGAAGTTTATGGTTATGGTCTGATAAAGATGACAAGCCTACCCTGCACTCATCCAACAAATATTTCCTGAATGTGTGTTTCATTCTGGGCATAAATGTAATACTAAGCAATGTATATAAACAATGCAAAGTGCCTTAAGGTTAGGGGCTTTGTAGCAAAACTGAATGCTTGGAATTAATGGGGAGGAGATGAGTGCTGGCTTCTTGGCTGTGCTAGAGAGCATTATGAATATAAGTAAAAGGTGAAAAAAAAGGGAAGCTTTTAGCCAGAAAGAATGGAAAAAAGGCCCCAAAGTGACCATGAACATGGCATGCATGCTGGGTAACAAGGAAGCCACCCTGATTTCCATGTTCTTCTTTTCTGATATGACTACAAGAAATGCTATTTGGAATGCATCAAGCCATGGAACAGAGTTAATCACAAGATGGGTTAATCACAGATTGTGTGCTCGATGGCTGTGCAGGTGCCTGGACATAGGATGCCTATCAAGGTATCAACCTCTGCTGCTGGTTCCAAATGTGTCCTGCCCAAAATGTCATTATGAGAAACTTGGATGAAGATATAAATAGCACTGATGATCAAATTTACAGTTGACCATAACATTGGGAGAGAACATTTATACATAGGGTGACAGACAGAAAATCCATAAAGAATTCTTCTGGCTGAAATCATGGCCCGATTGGACAAGATGAAATTTAATCTAGATAAAGATATTTATTTCTGGAGGGAAAAAAATCTACCCAAGTACAGTTATGAGACACTTGACTTAAAAGCAGTACAAATAATAATTAGAAGGGCTTGTGGTTTTAGTTGACTATAAAGTTAATATTAACCATGAGAGCCCCACCTCCCCCAAACTAATATAGGGGTCAGTGCAAGGTGCCTCATGCTAGAATGAATAGTGTCAACCAGGAGAGCCTCCAGACGAGAACCAGGAGGGAAGGGATTTTTGAGGATCATTTGAAGAAACTGGTTGTGTATTATTTGGGGAAGACAACACATGGTAACCATTTACAGATACCTAAAAGCTAGTGGGTGGAAAAAGGGCAGAACTAAGGTCAATGGACAATTTTATACAGACTTCAAATTTACCTGTATTCAAGAAAGACATTTCTGACAATTAAAGTGTATGAAAGGGAATGTGCTTCCCTACGTCGTCTGCGACTAAAGGTGTTAATATTGCTCCTGAGTGATAGTGTGGGTCATTGATCATCAGATGGATACAGGATTAGACTATCTAAGGTTCCTTTCAGTGCTGAGCTCTGATGGTTCAAAAGAGATGAAGAATGTATTCCATAACATCTTTTTTTTATAGTTTTTTGTTTGTTTGTTTTGTTTCTAATTTTATTTATTTATTTTTGGCTGTGTTGGGTCTTTGTTTCTGTGCGAGGGCTTTCTCTAGTTGCGGCAAGTGGGGGCCACTCTTCATCGCGGTGCACGGGCCTCTCACTATCGCGGCCTCTCTTGTTGTGGAGCACAGGCTCCAGACGCGCAGGCTCAGTAATTGTGGCTCACGGACCTAGTTGCTCCGCGGCATGTAGGATCTTCCCAAACCAGGGCTTGAACCCGTGTCCCCTGCATTGGCAGGCAGATTCTCAACCACTGCGCCACCAGGGAAGCCCCTATTCCATAACATCTTACAGAAAAACCTAAACAAACTTTTTGGCCAACCCAATAGTAAGGGTCAAAAGTTAGAGTTCTTTGGGTCTGATCTGGAGGACAGAAGAGAGTAAAGTATTAAGCAGATGAGAGACATGATAAAAGTTTTATCTGAAGACAGTTCTAGCAGGAGCATATGGAATGGAGAGAAGGAGAAAGATGGGAAGCCAGAAAGCCAGAAATTAAGCTGTGGCAGTGATCCGGTTATGAGGCAACAGGGTCTGGATTGGGCCAATGGTAATAGAATTAAGAAGGAAATGGCATAATACATAGTATAAGAAAAGCTGTCAGGATTTAGTCATTAGCAACTTTATGGGAGATGGAGTAAAGGCATAAGCTTATTTGAGTCATTGGAAATGAAGTGATAATAAGAGACTCAAGTGGAAAGGGCTGGTAGGCAATCAGGCCTGTCGTACTGGAGACTTGGATGATACATCACAGATAGAGATAAAGATTCGAGATTTATTGGAATAAAGCTGATGGCTGAAGTGGAGAAACAGAGGGGCTCTTAAAGAAAAAAAAAATGAGAAAAGAGAAAAAAGATCAAGGTCTAAATTAAATCTTAGGAAAGAGCAAGTGGTAAGGGATTCCAAGGTGGAAGAAAAGACAGCAAAGGTGATACAGGAGAGATCAGAGGAGCAGAAGACCCTGGACAATGTGTATCCTGAAAACCAACAGAGGAAAGAGATCCAGGAGGGGGGGCAACTGTGCCAAACACAGCTGTCCTCAGGGTCCAAGATCTGATGTTCCAAGATCACCAAGAGTGGAAGAAATAGTTTACAGTGGAGGAGACACCTGTTTTGTCACTCTGCAACAGCGCTGCTCCCCACAGAAGTTTCCTCTGCTATAATCACTTTATGTTATATGGCTGTAAGTTCCAGTTAGACACACACATATACGCGCAAGAACAACAACCCACAGTCTTGAGTTATGGATTCGGGAAACCTAAGCATAAGCGAGCTGAGCCCAAGTTAGACTACACCACATTGTCCACTGACTGGAACAATTGTATCAGGTTACTGTACAGATTACCCATTTAACAAGGTTTAGAATTATCTTTTACTCATGAGGCAAACCAGTGACAGAACCAAGCCCTGAAGTAGGAAGTTCTGCCTTCCAGATTGTTATGGACTGAACTGTATCCCCCAGAATTCATACATGGAAGCCCTAATCCCTAATGCATTTGGTTAATAATAAGGTAATTAAGGTTAACCAGGGTCATTAGGAATCCTAATCCAATAGGATTGGTGTCCTTAGAAGAAGAGGAAGAGACACCAGGGATGCAGCCACACAGAGGAAATGCCATGTGAGGACACAGCGAGATGGTGCCATCTACAATCCGAGTAGAGAGACCTCACCAGGAACCAGCTCTGCTGGCACCTTGATCTTGCACTTCTGGCCTCTGGAACCATGAGAGAATAAATTTCTGTTGTTTAAGTGGTATTTTGCTATGGCAGGCCAGGCAGACTAATACACAGATCATGGGCCTCCTTTAGTTTTTGGGTCAATAACCTGGGCATTGTTTAATACCTTTGCTCAGTATCTCAGTCACTCACTGGGACTAAGTTCAATATTTATTGGAAGTTCTACTAACGGAGAACCCCACACTGCGAGCACCAGGTAACTTTCTGCAGGTGCCTCAATGAATTTGTTGGTTAAAACAATTTCTCAACTTTTCCACTAAACTGAAAGTTAATCAAAAGGAAAGCCACGTGGGATGAAAAAAAATACTCAGGTTTTGAAGACTATTTTATCCCAGGACTACTTCTTGCAGGGTGGCCTTACACAGAGACTTCAGAGACCAACCTTACTGGTTTGCCATGTGTTGCCCTAAGGGGCCTCAAATTCCTACATCATTCACTTCAATGAGGTTGTTACTGAAATGCAGATGTTACCCCGAGAGTTGCTGGGTTGGTTTAAATCATTAGCATTACAATTAGATCCTTAGCTTAGCAAATTTCTGAGAACACGAGCCACATGACAGATTAGTTCTGACGGGCAATCAGCGGTCAGAAGAAGATCAGAGCTTCCGGGTGTGTCCGGACCAGCCAAGTGCTCCTGATGAGCATTTGGCATCAGGCAGAATGAGGTAGAAGGGGGGTGAGCATGCCCAACAGGGAGGAGAGAAAAAGGAAGGAAACAACGGTCCCAGAGAGATGCTGTTTCTCCCTCTCCATTTTATCAGAAACCATCCTTAGGGTACTTTACCACAGTTGTGAGGATCTCTTCTATACATCCTTATAGAAGTAAGATTAGGACTCTGAAGGACTGTGGCAATTCTGAGTCCTTCAGAACAGCGGACCCCAACCTTTTTGGCACCAGGGACCAGTTCTGTGGAAGACAATTTTTTCATGGACGGGGGTGGGGGGATGGTTCAGGGGGTAATGAGGATGAAAGGGGAGCGATGGGGAGTGGCAGACGAAGCTTCGCTCGCCACTGCTCACCTCCTGCTGTGCGGCCCGGTTCCTAACAGGCCACGGACTGGTACCGGTCTGAAAACAAAGTCCAAGTAAATCCTGGTGCCCTGTGCCACAAATCCTGGTGGCGACATGTACTCACAGCCTGAGATTTGATTTCAGTCCAATCCCCCAAGGAGAGACACTGGATGAAAAACATTCCGTATGCGGCCAGTATGAAGAAAAGAGCAGTCATCAAAAAAAGCAACCCAGGGGACTTCCCTGGTGGTCCAGTGGTTTAGACTCCGAGCTCACAATGCAGGGGGCCCAGGTTAGATCCCTGGTCAGGGAAATAGATCCCGTATGCCACAACTAAGACCCGGCGCAGCCAAATAAATAAATAAACACTAAAAACAAAACAAAACAAGCAACCCAGCTGAAAAGAATGGCTTAAATCAGAGCTCCAGAAGTGCCCTCTACAGCCAGCAGCAGGTGCTGTGTGTTTGGTTGCGTCATCCTGGACCAGGGGGTCACCCAGGTGAGACACAGAGAAGGAACTCTGCAGGTGTGTACACAGGAGATGTCTGGGGCTTGCCTTTCAAAATGTGCTGCTCTGTAAACCTGTAAGACTGTGGCTCTGGTGTTCAGCATGCAAAGAATCATCTGTGGTGCTTGTAAAGATGGTGCTTCCTGCTTCCCCTAGAGGATGCTGAATCCAGAAACTGCATTCCTAACCAGCTCCCCAGACGATTCTACCGCAGAGTGGTCTGCGGACCACACTTTGAGAATCCCTGCTGCAGGGGTTCTGGATCACACAGAGAATAAACAACTTTAGAAACAGTTCCTGAGTGGCCTGAAAATGTCTATGCACTTTCAAAGGGGCTTCTGGAAGCATTTACCTCAGGGCTCCCTTTGCAAGGAGAAGTTTCTTTGATTTGTGAAAAGCCATGAGGTCCTCTGGCTCTGACAGGAGACACTTCTTTTTTTTTTTTTTTGCAGTACGCAGGCCTCTCACTGTTGTGGCCTCTCCCGTTGCGGAGCACAGGCTCCGGACGCGCAGGCCCAGCGGCCATGGCTCACGGGCCCAGCCGCTCCGCGGCATGTGGGATCTTCCCGGACCGGGGCACGAACGCGTGTCCCCTGCATCGGAAGGCGGACTCTCAACCACTGCGCCACCAGGGAAGCCCAGGAGACACTTCTAATTGGGAGTGAGTACTGCCAACTCCACTCGCCTTCTCTGAGCCCACCCAACACGGTCTGCAGGCACCTGCCCCGACACAGAGCCCAGTAGTGAGGCACATGAGATCAGATTTTAATCACTGTTTTGAGAACATCAATTTGTTGGCTGACTAGTTGCTGGTTTACAGAAACAAGCAGCAGTAGCCTTAAAATGGGAGAAAAGGCCAATGAAAGAGTGCAGAAGAGCTACCTTGAGGAGTCTTTTCCTGGCCAGGGCTGCCGGAGGTACGTGAGGGCATTCTGATGCTCCATTTAGGAGCTCAGGCCCTTAGGAGACCAGTGACTCACCCGGAGGCCTTCTTGCTTCTTCACCTTTTGGCATGCATGAAGCAATGTGGGTAGGCAGGAGCCTGTCACCAGGGCATTTATCGCATTTAGATTAGCTGCTTAAAAATCCCTTATGAGAAACTAGGAAGGAACCTGGTGTCATTTTCTCCATAGAGACCTGAATTTAAAAAGCCTTCCTAGTCCCATGCCAGCATTTCCTAAGTGAGCCTTTCTTCTGTCACTGCAGAGCCAGAAGGTAGCGGCATCACCTAGCAGCTGCTTGCAAAGTGCAAATTACATAACGTGTGCTATGTAAGCAAAGGACGGCAGCTTAGGCTGAGCAGAAGACAACCACTCCCGCTTTGATCTCAAATGCCCCTTTATGTGCTCTGACGCAGAGGTCCCCCAAACAGACTAAGGATGATGGGACTAATGGAAGCAGCTATTCCTGCCAGGTGTCTGATACCCTCAGGGATTTGGAAAGTCCTAGTCCTCCCACCCCTGGCCCTGTGCAGAATGGACATGGAATGCGATGAGATCGGGGTGAGGGGCATTCATCCCAAGACTTGAAGCCCTCCATCCTAATACGCAAGCACATGTTTGAATGTAATAAGTTTGAAACTTGTAGCATAAATGACTACACTTTTTTGAAGCGAGGCATCCTCTCTGCCTTCCCCAGTTTCATTCATTCTCTCACTCTTTTATCCACTCTCTTTTTCATCTTTTTTGTCATTTCTTTGCCTCTCCTGCTTTCTTCTTTCCTCTTCTCCATCTCTCTTTCTCCTATGTCTTCTTCCCACCCTCCCTCACTCGCCCCTTCCTCTTCTCTTCCACCTTATCTTTCATTCAAATGACATTTATTTGATACCTGCTACCTGTCAGATAGTAAGACAACAAAATGAAAAATGCCATCCTGACCTCATTCAGTCAGGACCTATTTTGAGAGTTCCTTTGTGCCAAGCACTGTTGTGGGTGTTTGAGACGCACAATGAACCAAACAGAGTAATGGTCCCTATCCTTGTGAAGCCTAGTAAAAGCTGTAAAGAAGCCATGAAAATACAGTGGGGAGTACCAAAGTTCAGGCCGGGGAGTCATGAGAGACCTCTGGTAGGATTCAGTGTTTGAGCAGAGCCTGGAAGGAGATGTAACAGTTAGCCCTGTGGGCAGAGGAGGGAACATGTGCAAAGGCAAGAAGGTGTAAGAGCATGTGCCATTGGGGACCTACAGGTAGGTAATGTCGTCTAAGGATGATGATGCCTGTGGGTGTAGCAGAAGCTGAAACTGAAGACCCCAGCAAGGACCAAGGAGTAAAGGTCCTGATGCACCAAAGAGAGGGATCTGCAATGTATTCTGAAGGCCATGGGGCACCACTTAAGGATTTTAAATAGATGAGTAACAAGACAAGATCTGCACTTTAAAAAGATAATTCCGAGAGCAAACCACCCCAAGGGTAAGACTGGTGAGGGACAATGGCAGAGGGAAAGTGACCAACAAAGAGATTATCTCAATAATCCCAGTGGGAAATGGACTGGGGGAGACATAAGAAAATCTCTGCCCCCATACATACATATACAGCTATATTTTTTATTGCTCAGTATTGGTCCCTGGAAGACATCCTACTGTACATTTTCAGTCTTGTCCCAAGATGTATAGACTTTCTATAGAGACAGAGTCATTTGTGCTTTCCTGTCTTCATGATGTCTGTCCTGAAGTTCTCTACCAAAACCAACGACCCATGTTTCAGCCCTTGCGGAAAACAGTTTGGCAGTTCCTCAAAAAGTTAAACATGGAATTACCATATGACCCAGCAATTCCACTCCTAGGTACATACCCCAAAGAACTGAAAACAAGTACTCAAATGAACACTTATCCAAAAATGTTTCTAGGGACTTCCCTGGTGGTCCAGTGGTCAAGAATCTGCCTGTCAATGCAGGGAACACGGGTTCAAGCCCTGGTCCGGGAAGATCCCACATGCCACGGAGCAACTTAAGCCCGTGTGCCACAACTACGGAGCCCACATGCCACAACTACTGAAGCCCACGCGCCTAGAGCCTGTGCTCCGCAACAGGAGAAGCCATCGCAGTGAGAAGCCGGCGCACCACAACGAAGAGTAGCCCCCGCTCACTGCAACTAGAGAGAAAGCCCGTGTGCAGCAAAGAAGACCCAAGGCAGCCAAAAATAAATAAATTAATTAATTAAAAAAAAATGTTCCTAGTAGCAAAAGTTGAAAACAGCGCAAATGTCCATTCATGGATGAATGTGATATATCCATTGAATGGAATATTATTCAGCCATAAAAACAAATGAAGTACTGATACATACTACAATATGGATGAATCTCCATTCTGCTAAGTGAAAGAAGCCAGACACAAAAGGCCATGTTGTATAACTCTATTTGTACGAAATATTAGAAAAAAGTAAATTCACAGAAATAGAAAGCAGACTGGTGGATACCCAGGGTAGGAGGAGGGGGAGGGGGGAGTCCTGAGTAACTGCTTAATGAGTACTGGGTTTTATTCTGGAGTGATGAAATGTTTTAGAACTAGACAGTGGTGGTAGTTGCACAACATTATGAATGTACTATGGCTAATTTTATGTTATATAAATTTCACCTCAATTAAAAAAATTTCTTTTGAAAAACTAATGATCCAATTTCACTCTCCTCTTTCTCCAACCCTGTTCCCCCTATAATCAATGTCCTGATAACTGAAGTGTTATAAGGATGGAGCTGACCACAGCAAGCCCTCCAGAGTTGGCACACAGCCACGGATGATCACATTTTTCAATTTCCCTTAAGGGTGCCGAGAGTTTAGAGGAGCCAGCAGAATCAGGGAGGTCAGCGAGAACAGGTTTCAGTTTGCTCCTTTGAGTGGTGGAATCTGATAGTTTAAGAGAACGCAATATACCATAGATCAGGGCAACAAGAAGAAGTCCGTGCATGGGAAGAAAGCTTAGGTCCCATTGCAGAAACCTGCACAGCAGGCTTTGTGGGAAGTGGCTCGAGAGATGCTTGTAGACTGCAGTGTCTGGCTTCTGCCACGGCTGCGCCTCTGTTTCTTCCTACAGAAAAGACTAATGAAGAGGCTGAAGTACTGTGCACAAGGAAGCTGATTAAACCGCCCTCCTCCGGTCTCTGAGAAGGAGGCATTCTGAGAGCCTGAATCCAGTAAACAAAGCAGCAAGACATGACTTAGTTGCACCAAGCACTGAAAAGGGGCTTTCTAGGGCTTGGAAAGTAGAATTGCACGCTAGAAAGGCCTGGAGGCTCTGGGTATGAACATGGATACTGCCACAGACTAACTGAGTGACCATGAGAAGTTATTTATCCTCTCTATGCCTCAGTTTTCTCATCTGTAAAATAGGGATAATTACACCTACCTCATAGCTCATCTGCTCTTGTGAGAAATAAATGATATATGTCACATATTCAGAAAGTGCCGGGAAATATTCAAATTGTTTGATAAGTGGTGTGATATGAATACCAACTCATCAGCATAAACAACGAAATAAGCAATCCAATCAGGAAAGACACCAGCCATGTCCCACCTGTTTGCTGTACAGGTAATGTACAAATCTTCCCTGAAATAGCTCATGGTTCATAGTAAACCTTCAATGAAGAGTAACTATTATTTGGAAGAGGCAGCTAGAAACAGAATCTGGAGGGGGAGGGCATTGTTTCTATAAAATACAGCCCACCCTTAGGTAGCTCTATGTATGACAGACAAGGGCAAGTACCGGCTGGAAAAGATCTCTGAAAGTCCCCCCTTGCCCGGGAGCCTCCTCTTTCTCCTGTCCCCTTGCCACAGCCCACTTCTGTAGACAGGTGATCTCCAGGAAAGGTGGCAAAATGGATCCTGTTTCCCAGACACGTACAATGAAAGCACAAAGGAAGTGTAAATAGGCACAAGGTACATTTAAAACTAGCTAATAATTTGCCATAGAAGTCTAAAGGCCCCGAATAAAAGGACTGCAGAAGCAGCTAGTCCAGGACTTAAAGGGCTGCCCTACCCACCCCAGAAGAGAGGAGCATGAACCAGAATGCAGATCAATGGCTTGATTCCTTCATCAAAAAAGGACTGCTGTGGGCTTCCCTGGTGGCGCAGTGGTTGACAGTCCGCCTGCCAGTGCAGGGGACGCGGGTTCGTGCCCTGGTCTAGGAGGATCCCACATGCCGCGGAGCGGCTGGGCCCGTGAGCCATGGCTGCTGAGCCTGCGCGTCCGGAGCCTGTTGCTCTGCAACGGGAGAGGCCACAGCAGTGAGAGGCCTGCGTACCGCAAAAAAAAAAAAAAAGGACTGCTATGGGGAGAGGTGGAGGTGGGGTGCGGATGTCGACTAAACTGGCATTGTTCTCAAAAATATTTGAAATATTTATAGTCCCAGGAATAGGGGGTACATTTTAGGGAATTATGTGAGAAGGATGAAAAACAGTTTCTGACTTTGTTCATCCCTTTGCCAGCACAGTCTTCAAGTGTTCAGGTCTGGCTGAATGAATAGACAGATGAGTGCATGGATGGCTCGTGGAAAAGAGAGGACGGGGTATGTTTAGAGAAGAAAAGTGCATATCAGGTGGGTTCCTGGAATGCAATTCTGCCCTAAACTTAAGGAAATTAAGGAACGACTCAGATGAGATGAAAGATTCTGCCCTGACACAGGAAAGGTATGTGAAGTGGCTCGGTCACTATCAGTAGAACTCAAAGATGCAGCAGATGCAGTCAGGTGAGACCACCACGTTCCCAGGACTACTCCAGATGCAATAAAGTTCCACCTTGAGAGGAAGTGGCTCCCTTCTGCCTACAGATCTGTCCCAGCCCTCACTGCCATGCCTGATCACCAGCAGGTCGCCATCTTTATTAGTCTGCCAATATCTTGCCTAGCGTTTCTCCTGTGGTTCTGTTTCTTCATTTGATCTGCCATCTCTGCCTTTCTAGCCACCCTAACCCTTCGCTTCCCTGTTTTAGGAAGTGGCTCTGAGTCAGACACTTGGATTCAAACCCTGGTTCCATCATTTACTAGCTGCGTGACGTTGGACAAATCATTTAACATTTTCTACGCCTAGGAAATGGATGATAAAAGTATCTACATCGGGACTTCCCTGGTGGTCCAGTGGTTAAGACTTCACCTTCCAATGTAGGGGGTGTGAGTTCGATCCCTGGCTGGGGAGCTAAGATCCCACATGCCTCATGGCCAAAAAACCAAAACATAAAACAGAAGCAATAGTGCAACAAATTCAGTGAAGACTTAAAAAAAAAATGGTCCACATCAAAAACAAACAAACAAACAAAAACAACAAAAAAAGTATCTACATCATAAGGTTATTGTGAAAATTAAGGGGAAAAAAATTCACATCGAGCAATTACAACAATTTTGGCCTATAACACATGATAACTATTACTATGGTTACCGTAGTCTGGCTTAGATATTACATTTATGAAATTACACAGGCTAATTCCATGCCTCCAAAGTCTTTTTATGATTCCCAATTCCTTTTGTGCCTATGTTTAGACTCTATACCAAATCTTCTGGACCTGGTTTCAGTCACCCTAAGCTGTCTTCCAATTAATAACAGTATCTAAATTTTATTAAACTACTATGTGTCAGAACTTTATCTTTTTATGTATGTTATCTAATTGATTTCATCACCACAATAACCTTGTAAGGATATTATTGCCCCACTTTACTGATAAGAAAATAGACTCAGAGAGGTAAATAATGTGTCCAAATCCAAACAGTTAGTAAACGGCAAGCACTGTGGTGAATCCAATTCTTTCTACAAAAATAAAGCCCATCCCATTATTCTATGGTCCCTCCTGGTTGTTTCATGTGCATGGATCTGGTCCTCTTGACTTAACCCTAAGCATTTCCATACTGGGACACCTTCTATCTATCTTCTATCTCTATAACTCTAAGGGGTTACCACTCCTAGTATAGTGTTAGGCATGCCATAGGTACTCACTAACTGCTCATTTGGATGCTCAGAAAAAAAACATATCTGTAAACAATTCTTTGGTAACATTCTGACTTAATAACTTGCTCTGTACAAAGGCCACCAATAAATAGTTCTAGGATTAATTTACAAAGCTCATGCCTTCACAACAAATTCTATCTGTTTGTTGAACAAACATGTCAACATATTTGCATGGTAGGAATTTAAGGAAGTCACCCAGATGACCCCTGTCTTTACATGAATGATGCCAGGGATCCAAAGACACATTCTTGTTGAAGGGATCCACCACTGTTCTACCCATTACAGCTGTGACCAAGCAAACCAGTATGGCCCTGACATAATAAGTAACAGCCTCAGCTTCATTATAATGTACAGTCTGTCTCTACAACCCTCAGCCAGCCCCTCATTCTAAACCAGGGTAGCAGTGACCAACAGCTACTGTCCTAGGCTGTAGCTCTTTTCAACATCACAGAAAAATTAAGGCTATGAATTAGTAATTTTATTTAGGCAGAATTATTCCCATGGACCTTTTCATAACTAGCTCATAAAGAAAGAATTGGGGGGCTTCCCTGGTGGCGCAGTGGTTGGGAGTCCGCCTGCCGATGCAGGGGATACGGGTTCGTGCCCCGGTCCGGGAGGATCCCGCATGCCGCGGAGCGGCTGGGCCCGTGAGCCATGGCCGCTGGGCCTGCGCATCCGGAGCCTGTGCTCCTCAACGGGAGAGGCCACAACAGTGAGAGGCCCGCGTACCACAAAAAAAAAAAAAAAGAAAGAAAGAACTGGGATGATTTGTTTAATACTTTCATCCACAGAGAAATATCTAGAGAGAAGGTTTTATAGAAAATGGCTGAAATTTTCATTGCCAAATGCCAGAAAAACAAATATCTTTGTTCTGTTTCAAATTATTATACTTTTCTATCTGATTTTTCATAATTTTTTCTTTTTGGTTTCCATCTGGCTTTAGAGATTAACGTGAGAAGGTCCGTTTATGTGGGGCTCATTCAAAGAACTGACCTTGTTAGTGAAGTCATGGAAATGACGGTCTATGGCCATCACAGACATAATGGCTCTGATAATGATAGAGCCGCTAAATTATGATCTGAACTTGTAAATAAAAGAGAGGAAGTTGCACGGATCCTATTTTCAAGACAATGTCCCTGAACATATCCTTGCAAATGAGAACAAGTAAGAAGAAATGAAGAGAATATACGATGTTCAGACAAGATTATTTCTAAACAGAGCGCCTTTCCGCATTTTCTGTGACAAGCCTGCAACTCTTTAAATGAGCCCCTCGCAATTTCAGAGTTGCACCTGGTTCAATCGATGACTCCCATCATTTCCTCACTTGCAAACCAGTCCCATTTTACTCTGCATGGAGAACACTGATGTCACAGACGCTTTGAGCTATAGCATCCATTTATTCAGTATTCATTTCTCTCTAACCCTTGTGTAGTTGTGGCTGGGGTAAGGGAAGCGCAAAAGAATGGTAGGATTTGATCCTTGCCCGCCAGCATCTCACACCTGCAGAGAGAAGACACAGACCCATGAAACAGTGACAAAGCTATACGGGGCTGCAGGTTGTCAGCGCCCAGGTGAGTCGGACAGATGCTGCCACGTGAATTCCGAAGAGTCCGGAAACGCTGGGAAGAGCCTCACAGGAGGAGTGGAATAAGAGCTGGACCTTGTGTAGTGTGAAAGCTCTAAAGGGGGGTGGAGCTTCCCCCCAAAAAGGGAACGGTGTCCACAATTCTCACACTTGGGATTGAACACTGCCTATTCATGCAACTGGGAGGGGACCACACTGCCTAGAGCAGAGTTACATGGAAATAGCTGAGATATGACCATATAGGTCAGTGGAGTAGGATTCAAAAATACCTTGAATCTTCAACATATCTTTAGTATATCTCAAATTATTAAAAATGGGTGGAAGACCTAAATAGACATTTCATCAAAGAAGGCATACAGTTGGCCAAGAGGCACATGAAAAGATGCTCAACATCACTAATTATTAGAGAAATGCAAGTCAAAACTACAAAGAGGTATCACCTCACACCGGTCAAAATGGCCATCATCAAAAATCTACAAACAATAAATGCTGGAGAGGGTGTGGAGAAAAGGGAACCGTCAATACACTGTTGGTGGGAATGTAAATTGATACAGCCACTATGGAGAGAACAGTATGGATGTTCCTTAAAAACTAAAAGTAGAACTACCAAATGACCCAGCAGTCCCACTACTGGGCATATACCCAGAGAAAACCATAATTCAAAAGGACACATGTACCCCAATGTTCACTGCAGCACTACTTACAATAGCCAGGACATGGAAACAACCTAAATGTCCAACGAAAGATGAATGCATGAATAAGATGTGGTACATATACACAATGGAATATTACTCAGCCATAAAAAGGAATGAAATTGGGTCATTTGTGGAGATGTGGATGGACCTAGAGTCTGTCATACAGAGTGAAGTAAGTCAGAAAGAGAAACACAAATACCGTATATTAATGCATGTATGTGGAATCTAGAAAAATGGTACAGATGAACCTATATGTAGGGCAGGAATAGAGACACAGACGTAGAGAATGCACATGTGGACACGGGGGGAAGGGGAAGGTGGGATGAATTGTGAGATTAGATTTGACATAAATACACTACCATGTGTAAAATAGATAGCTAGTGGGAACCTGCCGTATAGCACAGGGAGCTCAGCTCGGTGCTCTGTGAGGACCTAAATGGTTGGAATGGGGGTGGGGTGGGAGGGAGGTCCAAGAGGGAGGGGATATAGGTATACATAGAGCTGATTCACTTCACTGTACAGCAGAAACTAACACAACATTGTAAAGCAATTTTACTCCAATTAAAAAAAATGGCTTACATTTTAAAGTGACTGGTCAAGAAACTATTAAGTTTCATATACACACACAAACTTGTACAACATTATTCATAACAGCCAAACAGTGAAACAACCCAAATGTCCATCAGTGGATGAACAGATAAATAGTTTATATCCACACAATGGAATATTATTTGGCAACAAGAAGAAATAAATGCTGGTATATGCTACAACATGGATGAAGCCTGAAAACATCATGTTCAGTGAAAGAAGGCAGTCACAAAAGGCCACATATCGTATGACTGATTCCATATATGTGAAATGTCCAGAACAGGTAAATCCATAGAGACAGCCTAGGGCTGGGAAAGTTGGGGGGTAGTGGAGAGTGACTGCTAATAGGTATGAGATTTCCTTCTGGGGGGATGTGATGATTGCACAACTCTGAATATACTAAAACCATGGAACTATATACTTTAAATGAGTGAATTGTATGCTATATGAATTATATCTCAATAAAGCTTCTAGTAAAAAAAAAAAAAAAACTGTTGAAAGAGGTGGGCTCCACAGAGTAGGGTCTAGGAGTCTGGTGTGGAGGGAAACTTACATTGTCACCAGTCTGTTTACAATCAATATATAGCCCAGTTGGAAATATAAGGGGAGAAGACTGAGTTTCCCTTATCCCACTCTGGCTCTTTTACAAATATAGGCCTTTTGATTCCCTAAACCTGCTAACCTCTATTTTTAAATTTACTTTGGTTTTTTAAAGAAAAAATAATTGTGTGGCTGCTCATAGATATACGTCCCTGGGGAATCCCTGACATATACACCATGTTCAATCATTTCTGACCATTCCTGAGGTCCCTCTTGATTTCTGGAGGAATTAGGGTTATTGAATTTCAATACATTCCAGCAAACATTTACTGAGTGTCTGTCTTGGGGCAAGTACCCAGGCAAGCAAGGCTAGGCAAGGGTAGGGAGAGGAATAAGAAAGACACTCCTACTTCAAAGGGCTTGCCACCCAGAGGGAGAGAGACCTGAAAAAAAGGGAAACTCCAAGTACTGTGCCCTGTCACAAACACTGGCTGATCAGGGCGATAATTTTACCCAGTACTTCTCAAAGTAGCTACATAAAAATCACCTTAGAAGTGTATGTCAACAATGAAAATCCTGAGGCCCATCCCAAACTAGTGAACCAAAGTCTCTGAGAGGAAGGCCTGGGAACATATATATCAATCTAATGTTAACTGCACCCTGCCTGCAAAATGCTCCCAATTTGAGATGCTGAGATTGTTCCCAGAAAATATGTGACTTGGTATAAATAACTAGATGAGCCTTTCCCCAGCTGCATTCTGCAGAATACCAGTTCTTCAAGTAGTTAATAGGCATTCACGGGGGGAAAAAAAATGGACTCCGAGATCAGATGACTTTGGGATATCTTTGGGTTAAATAAAATTTAATTGGTTTATTTATCAAAGAATGCTAAGAGACTTTAGTGGCCTACTGTGTGCCTTGAAAGGGCGCTGAATGTGGTCATTACCAAACTTACTTGACTAGGGACCCATTTTTCTTTCACATATGTCAGTGAACATACTAAACGAATGGCTAGAAACGCCTAACAAAATTAAGAGAACAGAGATGCTCTGGAAAAATATTATGATCTTCTACTTCTTAACAGAAAAAGAAGCATATATAAGAGAATAAATTTTTTTTAATAGTTTTTCCTTCTGGTTACTATCTGAGCAATATCCCAAATGCCCTTCTGTGTAGCCTGATTGTCACTTGGAATAATACTTGTTTACTGAGGAAGGGGTTGTTTAAAAATAAATTTGAAGATTTCTTTGCTGAGAAGTTCCTCAAGGCCAAGGCTAGGGGAAAACAGCATGTTTCCTCTCTGGTTTCCAGAGAAAACATAATAGGGTCTATCAGGATGGGTACAGGGCCCAGAATGGAGACAGCTAGATCATAATTATTCTGCAGCCAGCTCCTGGTCCCTGGGGGTCCTAGATCTCTGAAACAAAACTATTTCACAGCCTTGGGATAAAGCCAAGTAATTTTCTTAGCCACAAATCAAGATCAACAGCTGGAAGACTGAAGCCTTCAAAACCTGGACACTGCTTCTATCCTGAGCTCCTTGGGTTAATTCAAAAGGCTTCAGAAGAAATGGCCTAGCTTCCCAATCTCAGCAGCATACAACTAACCAGTCAGTCACCCAAACCAGAGTGGAGGGGTTCATCCTAGACCCCTCTCCCTTCCTAAGTTAGTTAGTTATTAAACCTGCTGCCTTTATGACTTGAATATTTCTCAGTTCACCTCCTCCTCTATTCCCACTGCTACTGCCCTACTTGAGGTCTCCATCATCTCACACCTATACTATTTCAAGAGCTTCCTAATTGGACTCCTTGCCTCAACTCTCCCTCTCCGCAAATCTATCTTCCATTCTGACCAATGCACATCTGATCATACCACTTTCCGTTTTAAAAATCCTTCAATAGCTCCCAATTACCTACTGCAAATAATTTTCCCCAAAGTGTGTTCTGCAGAATACAAATGTAATACATGATCTACAATAAAGGGCTCCTTTGAAATTGGAGGCCAGTGTCATTATGTGGAGGTACAATAAAGAGGACTATCCATCAGTGTCTGATCTGTCCCTCAGTATTGCAGAAAGGTCCAATAATTTTTTGGAGAATCAGAATGCAGAAGAAGCCCCAATCAGTAAATTCGGAAACGCTTCCAGAGTCTATCCATGTCTTTGGCTGGGGGAATCTCAGAACTTATTGTAACACAAATGTTTAGGGGACAATGGGAACTTTTTACACTTCTAAAGAAATGGTATATAACTGCATCACTTTGCTGCACACCTGAAATCAAATAGTTGATTGTAAATCAACTATACTTCAATTTAAACAAAAAAAAAAATTTTTTTTTTTTGGCCACACTGCAGGACAAAATTTTTTGTCCCAAAATTTAAGATCCCAAAATTGTGGGATCTTAGTTCCCTGACCAGGGTTCAAACCGGTGACCCCGGCAGTGCAAGCGCAGAGTTCTAACCACTAGACTGCCAGGGAATCCCCACCCCCTCCCAATTATTTTTTTAATTAAAAAAAAAAAGAAATGGTATAGTTTACATTCAGAGCCTGATGGGTATACCCAAGTTTTCTCCAGGAAGGCAATCTTGAACTTCAAAATTATCCTCTTCAATTAAGTATGTGGAGGTGAGCTTTTATGCTCAAAGTATCTTTGCAAGTCCTAAATTAGGAGATGAAAATCAACTACCCTAAGAATCAGATAGATCACTGCTGACAAAATTCTGGCTGAGTTTCCAGAACTAGGTATCTGATATGTGCCTCCCCTGCAATGTCCTCAAGATATCTTCCTACTAAACTACTCACTAAGTTAGACAAATCTTCAGTATTTGAGTTGGCTGCTGGCTGGCATTTTGAAAGCCAGCTACTCTATGTAAATGCAACACTCAAGCAAAAAATCTAACTAGTTGCACATCTTACAGTCAGAACATATTTTACTTAAAAGGGATATGAATCAAAACATTCATAGAAACTAAGCTATGCATTTCCTTATTATTTTTCTGTCTTTTTTGTATTCTTCTCTCTTTTCCTTTCTCTTAAAAAATATTTTGGGAAGTTCACCCCCACTAAGTTTGGAATGTGGCATGAAAAACTTTTTTCAAAGCTACCTTTATACAGTGTATATTTCAAAACCAGGGCAAAACAATATCACACTTATCAACATATTACTCAGTCCTAAGAAAACCCTGATAGTTATAATATCTTGTATAGTTTGCATAGTTCTTTATATTGTAACTTTGATCCAAGGGGTTTAAAACACACACACACACACACACACACGCACACACGCACACACGCGCGCACCATTCAATATACCACAGCTGATGAAAGCATCTATAATAATTATAAGATCTACCTCACCCTGCTTACAACACAACACTCTGTAGTAGCAATAATTAAAGAATCAGAGCTATAAAAATAGTATTAGAAGCTAATGTCTAAAAATAATGTATATTATTTTATAAGTAGATAAATTTTCAAAATGAAAACACTCAGCGTTCACGTAATATGTTTGCCAGCTTAGCTTTAGTGTTTAAAGACTTAATCAGCACCTCTCTGTTGAGTACACCCATGTACCAAGCACACACTCTTCCAAGAGTAAACATCTGAATCTTAGAACTTTATTCAAATAAACCTCAACTGAGACGCATGGCAATCATCATTTTATTCTTTGTTGTCTGAACTGGCTCTCTGCTGATGCCCTGGCACTGTTCTGTAAGCATAAGGACCAGCTCTCACCACTGAAAACAGCCTGGTTCTGACCCTGCAGACACTGCTAGAGGCAGAAAGAAAATCTACTCTGAGTCCTCTTTACCTTAGGAATCATCATTTTTAGAGGAGTGAGGCATCTACCATACATGGCAGGTAACCACCAGTATAGTGAGTAATCTGTCCCAGGGAGGGTGGTGAAGCAAAAGGCCAAGAGGAGCAACAAGCAACAAGAGAACGTTCTGCTCCAGACACTGGAAGGGCATGGTCTTCCCATCTCCCAGTGATGAATCATGTGTCCCATCCTTGGCCAACTGGTCCACCAGTCAAGGATTAGAGCTCTTCTGAACTCAGGACCTCCAGCACATAGTCAGTGTAAGAATCTCCTCCCTCTACATTTCTCAAGCTCTAACAATGGGAAGCAAGGGCCTTCATTATGCCCATCCTAACCTTAATCCCTATCCCAGCTTCCAGAATCCCACTAGTTTCACTTGCTTCCCCAAAAGAGACTTACAAAACTTCTAACTGAAGTATAAGGCACATACAGAAACATGCCATATACATGTGCAACTCAACGGATTTTCACAAATTTTACACTGCATAACTGGCAAGCAGTCAAATGGACTTTTTTTTTTGCGGTACGCGGGTCTCTCACTGCTGTGGCCTCTCCCATTGCGGAGCACAGGCTCCGGACGCACAGGCTCAGTGGCCATGGCTCACCGGCCCAGCCGCTCCATGGCATGTGGGATCTTCCCGGATCGGGGCACGAACCCGTGTCCCCTGCATCAGCAGGAGGACTCTCAACCACTGCGCCACCAGGGAAGCCCTCAAATGGACTTTTTAATAGACACACGAGGTCTGTTTAGCTTTACCAAAAATGGCAAAGTCTGGTCTCCAAGCTAGTATTTTCCACGGGCTTCGTATAACCTTGCAAAACAATTTCCGCTTTAACACTTTAAGGGAATACTCCTCTTAGCCTTCCCACCCCCGCTCCACTAAGTCAATACGTCTTTTAATAAGGAGGCTGTCATCAGAAGGGTAAAATCTCCCAGCGCTAATCCTTACTCCCACCAAACCTCCCACTGTTTTATGTGCTGGGAATCACAATGTGATGACGTTAGGAGGCATCCTAAGAATTAATTCTGGTTCAGCCATGACAGTGGAGCGGAGCTGAGCCACAAGCTGGTCTCATCCACGCTTTTCTATATCTGCTCATTATCTGCAGAGATCTTAGTGTATTGCGGTGGGAGCCCGCACAGCTTAACTTCTCAAGCTTTCTCCACAAATCTAGTATTTAAATCTTTTATTTTCTCCCATTGCTAGACCTTGTTGAAGTAATCCAAATCTTAATTTAGACAAAACACTATTAAAATCCAGGTCACCATTTTCAGTAGAACTATTTTCACATATGAAGGGCAACACACATCTCCAATAGAAAATGACCAAAAGGGGGCTTCCCTGGTGGCGCAGTGGTTGAGAGTCCGCCTGCCGATGCAGGCAACACGGATTGGATCCCTGGTCTGGGAAGATCCCACATGCCCTGGAGCAACTAAGCCCGTGCGCCACAGCTACTGAAGCCCGCGCGCCTAGAGTCCAAGCTCCGCAACAAGAGAAGCCACCGCAATGAGAAGCCCGTGCACCACAATCAAGAGTAGCCCCCGCTTGCTGTAACTAGAGAAAGCCCACGCACATCAACAAAGACTCAACGCAGCCGTAAATAAATAGATAGATAGATAGATATAGATAGATAGATAAGTAAATAAATTTATTTTCAAAAGAAAAGAAAAAGAAAATGACCAACAGCAGCACCTCGAGCTTCACTGGCATCTTCAGAGGTATGTTTTAGGAATGTCTTCCGAGTACATGCTTTCATCTGTTGACATGAATATACTCAGAGAAGGCCCAATAACAATGTGCATGAAAGTAGCATCCTCTCCAGATCAGCCTCCACTCCTCCCCACTCTACTCTTACACTGCATGGCTGACCTATAAGCCCTACTCTTTGGTTTCTGGTTGGGTTTGGCCAGTGGGAGCCCCAACAGAGTCCAGAGTGAGGGGAGAGAATGAGTTTCCCTAGCTTCCTCCCCGTGGGATGCCCTCAGGCTGGCTGCAACCCTCCACAGGCAAAGCTGCATCCTTCTCGAGGTAGCCTTCTTGACAGGACTCAGTCCTCCTAGGTTTCCATAACCACGCCTTTTTCTGGTCCCATTAAGCCTAAGGGTGGTAACAGCTCTGCAGTTACCAGACCTCGTGCTTTCCTTACACCCTACCAACACCTTTTCAATTTATTAAACCCTCTCAAATTGTCCTAATTTGAGGATGCTATCTGTTTTTTGTAGAGATTCTGATTGATACAAGGACCTCTCGCCCCCCCTACTCAGAACGTGTCGTTTCCTTTTACCTTTGACAAATATTGCTATCCATTTTTACCTTTTAAAAATATCACTACTGAATCATGCAAATGTTTTCCTGGATTGGAAGCTCATGGAAATGAACTGAAAATACGAAAGAATAAAAATGGAACTTTGGTCACTCTTGGCTAGGGCCAAATGTAGCATCGACATGCAAATGTCATCAAGACCTGCATACAAATAATGAAGACGCCAACATTTTCCTAAAACACAAAACCTCTTTCTGACATTCTGTAACACTGAGGGGTTTTTTTTTGTTTTTGTTTTTTTGCCGTACACGGGCCTCTCACTGTTGCGGCCTCTCCCGTTGCGGAGCACAGGATCCAGACACGCAGGCTCAGCGGCCATGGCTCACGGGCCCAGCCGCTCCGCGGCATGTGGGATCTTCCCAGACCGGGGCACGAACCTGTGTCCCCTGCACCGGCAGGCGGACTCTCAACCACTGCGCCACCAGGGAAGCCCTAACACTGAGTTTTTAATGTTCGTTTAAGTTTTATGGATGCACTATCATTTTAATCCGTCAAGGATTGGGGATTTCAAATCCTATCAGAAAGCAATAGCAAACAAAAAAGCTTGAAAGAAATTGCAACTTTAATCTGGATTCCAAGTTAGATAAAGGTCTCACCATTTGCATCAGAGAGCAATCTAGTCTCTATCTTGGATATTCTCCCAACTCCCAACTGCTTTGTTAGCTGTCAAGCAAGCACCATACAAAATAATTTGCTTATATCACCCTTCAGTGGTTTATTCCAATTTTTAATATTATTAACCCTGGTATTCAGCACTGTAAAAAGAACACTGCTCTAGAAAGAGATGTGAGGAGGTTCTAGGGCCAGTTCCACCACAAATTGTCTGGTTCATTCTGCACAAGTTGCCTCATCACTTTTGAACCTCAGTTTTTTCATTTATGAAATGAAGTACGGGGGCGGGGGGGTGGATGCAACTTCTCAAATCTTTGTGAGTTTTTTTAAATAACATTACAACAGAGAGTAAATAAATTCTTCTTATGGAATCTGGAAGCCTCAGCCTAACGCTGCTTCCCTTGATCGAGAAAGTTCTTTGAAGTCTTTTATTTCACAATAAAATTTTGAGCTAATTTGGTTTATTCTCAATCAAAAAAGAATGTTTATATTTATTTTAATATAAAAATGTTTTACAATACTCACCAATATCTATAAATCTTAAAATGTACTAACCTATCAATTTCACTTCTAGGAAACTTTTTTGGGGAAATGCTCCATGTGTATACAAAGATTCATATGTAAGAATATTAATCATAACATTTATCTGCAGGATTGAAAATGGGGAATATTCTAAATCTATCAATGGGCTAAATTCATTATGGTAAATCCACCCTACACAGTCATTATGTCATTCAGTTATTAAAAAGAATAAATTGTTAGGGAAAAACACCCATGGTACATTTTTAGGTAAAGAAAGCCAAGTCACAGAATAGTATTTATGATGATCTCATTTATATTTTTTAAAATTACAAATAGCATATATGTGCTTGTAAGTATGTTTTTCTAAATATCCATGTCTATCAATGTATAGAAAAAAGGTCTGAATGGATAACCACTGAATTGCTAAGAACAGCTACCTTTGAGGAAGGGACTAGGTTGGGAGATAGTCAAGGAAGACAAATTTTTCACACTATATGGTTTTTTTACTGCTTAAATATTTTTTTCCTAAATACCTCATTTCACTGAATTTAAGATAACAATGATTTTAAGACTCAACATCAGATTATGTATCACTAGGGGAAAAAGCTACCAATAAAACTATGAGATACCGTTAATTTTAAGATGTAGCCCAATTTTAGATGTATCAAAATGTGTGTGTGAGGGGGTATATGCCTCAGGGTCAATAAAATACACTACATGACCTCAGAAATTGTTACAATATAGAAGAAAACTAACATTGGGACTCTAGAAAGACACATCATATCTTATGTACCAAATATTTGGGTTTTAGTCAGCTAATAATTAAATGTGACTATCAAGGATCTTTTCTTTGTAAAATCAAGTATCGACATAGCATTTTCGGACCTGTGTGGTTTTAATTCTTACTCTATTCTGCAGCATCTTCACACTTCACAGCAGGCCCTGTGCATCGTGATAACTAGGAAGTGTTCTGCGTTTCCCTACCTTATCAATTTCACCGACATAATAGAAATATATAACTCCATCCCTATATTCTAAGCAACAACAACATGATCAAATGTGAGATTATTTGAAAGTCTAATAATAAATTCTTAATTCTACCTCTTGGATCAATAGAGCCATTGAATCAAATAAACCCCAAGACATTAATCTCTGGAACATCATTTGAAATTAAATATTAAGCTATCAATAATGACTCTTTGGAAATAAACTGGGGAACTAATTTGTTTACTCACTAACTATTTTAGCATGATGGTCATCACATTTTTCTAGCTTGTTGATAAATATTTGCCTCCAACTCTTACTTCATTCAAACACTCAGAGAATATCTGATTCGTGGCTGAAGTAAACATTCTTTACTTTTTCACCTTGGTGGCCTTTCACTTTATCATAGAGGAAAATCAAACAGATCAGGCACAGTCACTCCTTTTAAAAGTAATGAATGACTTTATAAAAAATAATGAATATCTCCTAGAATTTATTCTATTCCTGGGGTTTTCCTACTGACTGATTATTGTCTTCAGTACACCCCAAAGGATAATAATGCTGAGCTGAAGAAAAGTTTGTAAAGCAAGAAAACACCAAACAATAAACATTCTTGATGATTAAACGTCACAACCATCACAAAACAATTATTTAAACTTTTTTTGTCAATACTTTCCTAGTGTACAGCTAAGAAGGAAAGACAGAGATAATCTAAAGAAGAAATACCTCTCCTCAATCATCAATAAGAATTAGGAGAAGCTTACTTCTCAGAAAGCTTTTGCCTTTGATTTTTTTTTTTTCTTAGAGATGAGACTCAGATGTTTCCACCTCAAATCGCTGTGGTATGGAAGTGCACTGTGTGTATTGGTAAGCGAATGAGCAATAGGAAAAGCATCCTTTTTTGGCTTCCAGAGTTAAAAATCTAAGATTAAAAAAATATAAAACTTCCTTTTCAAACATCTAGTCCTTTCAAAGATGTGTGTCACACACACCTTCTTCCTTCAAAGACTCTGAAAAAGACTCAAGGTCCAAATCCTGACCCCTTAGTCGGCATACATAAAACACCATGGTAACTGATCATTTCAAAAAGCAAATGGCATATAGTGGCATTTGTACCCCAACTGAAGAAATTGCTTATCAGCAAACAGAACAAAATTTTGGATTTGAAGAAACCTTAGAAATTATCTAGTCAAACCTCTTTGTTTTATAGGAGGAAATATTAAGGATTAGAGGGATTACATGACTTGCTCAAGGCCACTGCTAGTAAGTGGCAAAGACCAAAACCTCCAACTCCCAGCAATTACGCACTACTACCCCCTCTTCTGAAAACACAACAAACAAATCAACCAGTCATAAGGCCTTAGGAGATCAGTGCATATTTTCACCTGTCAACTACTATAATATTTTTGGAAATCACTGTCAAAATCCATGCAAGTACTCTGAAAATAAACCACAGGATTTGGTGGGAATATTAAAACCTGCCAAGAAAGGAGTATGTTTAGTTCCCAAAAGCATAAGTATATTCATTATATGTATAATAATAATAGCAGGGGGCTTCCCTGGTGGCGCAGTGGTTGAAGGTCCGCCTGCCGATGCAGGGGATACGGGTTCCTGCCCTGGTCCGGGGGGATCCCACATGCCGCGGAGCGGCTGGGCCCGTGGGCCATGGCTGCTGGGCCTGCGAGTCCGGAGCCTGTGCTCCGCAGCGGGAGAGGCCGCAGCGGTGAGAGGCCCGCGTACCGCAAAAAAATAAATAAATAAATAAAATAATAGCAGAAAACACTTACAGTATATGTTTTAAGAACTTTACAAATATTAACAAATTTAATTTTCAAAACCACCCAAGATGCAGGTTCCATTATCATTGACACTTCGGGGATATGGAAACTGAGGCCCAGAAAATTTAAGACATGTACCCAGGGCCACAAGCTAGGAAGTGGAGAGCCAGGACTTAACCCCTGACAATCTTGACTGAGTCTCTGTTTTTAATCACAACACTAGTATACCACATACACATGTTTCATAATACAAAACACAAAAAGTAAACTTGACATTTTCCCAGCTCATAGCCATGTTCAGTAGAAGATAAATTTTTTAAAGTTTTATGGAGGTTAAAAATGATTGAGAGATACTTTTCATTACAACCTTATCACTCACTGAACTTTTCAACAAATCTGCTAATAGAATAATAACACTGGAGGTCAGATTCTTTTTCCTATATGATGCTCAAACTAAGAAGAAGAGAGGGATTACAGAATAATAGGGAAAAAAAGGCAAAATAAGAGGACTAAGTTATTCACAAACTACACAATCAAGCTCCTGAATAATTGGCATCTGCCAATATTCATGTTAAGATGTACTATCTTAGATCAATTCCCTTGAATGAAAAGGGAATGAAAGCAAATTCAAAACATCCTGTTTTAAATGTGAGACTTCAATATTTCTGAGAACAGATGCAAAAGAAAAAAATAGGATATAGGAAGTACTGATATTGTGGCACCATTTAAGAGAGAGAAAAGTATTTATTGCTCAAACCACATATTTATGCTATAAAAGAATACATAAATGTATAGTGAGAACAAGGATTGGTCTATTTAGATCTTAAAAACTGCCATGTGAGCTATTTGGGTCACCTTCCTTTTGTCTGGGCTGCACAGTTTTATCATAGGCTCTTCCAACTCCTAAAAAGTTCAAAGTCCAAGTTATAAAAATCTACAGCTCCCAATTGGCTTCCCATTATTTTATGTGAACTGTAAACTCTCCTGAGTTTACACACTACTAGTGCTCCATCCTCAATAAGTAAGATCCCAGGCACCTGCTCCACGGGGCCTCACCTTGGGTAGCAGTGTAACAGTTGTTGCTGTGTTTACTGTCTGCGCAGCCTGATGCAAACACATTACAGGCACCTAAGTCAGCCTGATTTAGATCAGCATACAGAGTCTCTATCTACCCAGCTTTCTTGGTGCAATTTTTAACTTAGCTTCATGGAAATCTGAGCTTATGACTTGATGATGATTGTAAAGCACCAGTGGGAGAGGGAAGAAAAAGAACACAACACATTCAGTTATGTCTCCTGTCCTCCTTGGGTGGCTTAGTTTACCTAGGAAAGGGATGTTTAAGGCAGATGGTGAACTGAATGATGAGAACTGTCCACACGGAAAGAAGATCCAAGCTGAACTCTGATGGAAAGGGAAGGGCTAAGGCAATGGGATGCCTCCTCACCTTTACCCTAAAAACATGTTCTTTTCATCATTATTGCAGACCTTCCTACAGAATATCTTCCACCACAGAATAATGTAATGTCCACTGCGTACACATAGAGTCAGAAGACCACATTCTAAAGTCCTGATTGACTCATCATAATCGAATAGGAAGCAGAACACCAGCAGGAAAGGAGATACAGAAGCCCCTGAGGAAAGTTGGGGATCGATCCTAATGCTTCCCTCTGTCACTCGAAAATGCAAAGTACCAAGAAAGAGGCAAGACTGATGACCTTGGAGAGGCAAATTCATGGGTTCTGACCAGATTTAAGGAATTTCTCTCTTTAGCTCCACGACAATTACATCTAGAAATCATTTCAATATATATTGCTAAGAGCTGACTGATTGAAGAGAAGGTTCTGTTCACCACTTACTTAACAGACTCGGGACAAACACCAAAATTGCTCAACTGAGTAAAACAAGTTGATTTTCTTAGTCAAATTTATTACATGTAAGCAGCATTTGGTTTTCCTCTCTTGCCAGTGATGGATTCTTTCATAGAACAGGCCTGACTCTCTAGAAATAGGCCAGAAAGACTTTTTAACCCCAGAAGGGATCTTCTCATATACCAAACCATAAAGACCTCTGGTCTAAACATTTCCAAAAGAAATCTAATCCTTACTATCCCTAGAGTGTTTTTCCAAAGGTCCCTAAACACACAAAGCCTTCTATTTGAAATTTATCCTCCTTCCTAACAAGCACAAGGACATATCTTCATATTTAATAACTCTATTATAATCTTTGAAAGTAGCAATCATTTATTCTCTTGGGGGGGTGTTGCTTTTCAACCCTCTTGGGTATCTTTATGTCAAAAGCAGTTAGTTTTCCTTCTCCAAAAGTTCTATGGCAGAAATCTCCCACTTAGCATTAACCATCAATTAGCAAAGCATGGATCATATCTATACGTGAATGTCCATGAACGTACGAGGGTGTACAGTGTGTGTACACCTATGGGTACACAGACATTTAGGCAAACACACATAGTTACACAGCTTATAGAAAATGAATAGTTTAAATAATTAACATATAGTTATCCTTATAATATGTAAGTAGATGTAAATTTACATACGTGCTTTAATATATACATACACATTAGATTTTGTAAAATTTACCTTCACTTTAAGAGTTCTAATAGTGTTAATAAATATACTATGGCTCCTTTCTGCATTTGAAAACACTTACAAGAATATACTTCCCTCCCTAGTAAATGCCTTGGATTATGATCTGATCATCTTTTTTATTGAAAAAGGTCAGGTCCCTACCTCTACATTCAGATTTAAGCATTTGGAAAAGGAACAAATTGTGTCAGAGAAATCAGCTATTAATTTAATGTGCAGTTAAGCCTGGCTTCCCTTTACAAAATACTCTTTAAGAATCTGTATTTCATTTAAAATCCTCAAAATTCCAGAAGGTCCATGTAGGAACTTTAAATTTTGCGAAGCGTCTCCTGCACAGGCCAGTCTAGTCCTCATGTGCTCAGTATCTTATCAAGTGAGAACAGGACTTCACAGAATGCAATACACAGTAGCAGGTTTAGAATGACATACTTACATACATGTACAACGACAGTCTGAAAGGATACACAGTAATATGTTAACAGCAATTATCTCTGGGTGGATTTTAGGTAACTTTTTCTACTTATCTGCTTCTTCCATTTATCCCTATAAGAACATCCCTCATACTGCTTGTGTAATACCCCTGCCGAGTGAAAAAAATCTGTTCTTATAGTGGTTTCACAAACGTCAAAATATGCAATAAATCCATTTATAAGATGTGTATACCAAGGAGCAGATCTATCAAAATCAATTGTGCATCAGATAAAAAACAGACAGTGTACACTGGGGCTCAGCCAGTGAAAAGTATCTTGGCCATCAAGAGCTGCCTGAAGACCCAGTGGGGGCGGAGAAGGTGGAATGGGGCAACCCTCCCACAGAAGACAACATAGTCACAGTCTGTGCATGATGCAAGTAACTGACCTGGGCTGGGTGTGGACCCACTTAGGAGCACACACTCCATTACCCATGTCAAGGTAACAAAAGGAGTGATGTGACATTCTGTGTGAAACCTCCCACTCCTGTGCGGGGCCTTGCTATGGGACACCAAAAGGTCTTTTGTACTTCCTTGCAAATCTAAATGATGCCGACACCTAACTACCCTCCTAGAAACCAGAGCAGAAGTTAACAGACTTGTCCAAAAGGGCTCCAAAGGACTCGAGTCTAAAATGCCCAGACTTGAGTGTATCGCACCATGGCTCCTGTTCCCCCCTCCCTGTATATACACAGTACATGAAACACAGAGGTTACAAGCAAAAATCTAGGGTACCCGGAGTAGACTGTCTACCTCTGGACCAGATTCTTATAAAAAGGCCTCGCATCACAGTACCAAAATCTCTTTCATACTACGGGGAGGTGCAGTGCTAACAGTGTACAATAACACTTTGCTCTTATTCAGAATAAAATATCAGTCCCCAGGCGAGATGATCTTATTACAGGCTGACTGTGTGAACACACTGAAAAGAATCACTTATGACAGGTAAAACCCCGCACACCCCACGAAGACATTTTCAACAGCACAGAACGGTGGGACACATGTGGGTGGCTTCCCCAGCCCCACAAAGGAAGCGCCGTACTCAGCTTTTAGTGACTGTGTATTCTCGGACTGCAGCTGGGCGTCTGAGAAAAGCCTCTCCACACCTATCCACCAGACCTGTTCTGAGAGCTTAGCTTCGATCTGGGCAAACCCCACACTTACAGCCATAAATGCATTGGCATTGAGAAAGACTGCGGAGGATGTGGCTCTCCAGGTGTGGCTTTATTTTTCACTTCACCGGGTCAGCTATTTAGGCCTAGTCTTCTCCATTGGCTTGAAGCTTTGTTCACACCATCTTGGGTAACACATCACATTATTCTTCCTTATAAAAACAAATAAACTCAAATGAGCATTCAGAGACAGTTCACCCCTCCGAACACCTCTGCCTTCCCCTCTGATTTATGGGACACCCTTCCGATCCCACCCATGAGAAAGTCTCCCCTACTCTCTCTCAACTAAGGATGGGCCAGGTGCCTTTCTTCCTTCCTCAAGTTTCCCACCTGCCTTGCCTCTGCAGACGTGCACAGCCCCGAGGATCTCAGCCTGCTTGCCGCCACTGAGCCACTGGCAGCAGAGCACTGCAGTACCTAGCGCTACCCGCCATCAACTACTGCCACGGACTCAGATCACTGCACTCGGCACCTGCCACCCCACCCAAAAGCTTGGCCGTCCTGGGAGGCTGGACCAAGAGGGGAAAAAACATGTTTTTATGCTTATAATGGCTCCCCTCTGAACCACTGCATCCAAAATGTACACAGCTCTGGAGAACAAGGTGCTGGATACATTCATTCCTAGCCGACTCTGGTCAGAGCAGCCAGTGTCTCACATCACCGGTTTATTCTGCAATACGTCCAATCCACTTAAGTTTAAAACCAAGGGTCGAAAAGTTGCAATTCACTGAGGCATCACATGTTTCATAACTGAGTGTGGAGAGAATGGGTAGGAGAAATAATCAGACCTCCCGAAGAACCAAGCCGGGGAAGCAGTTCACTCAACTCCTCTACTTGCCGTTTCCATCCTCCCATCCCACTTGCCAACGTGGACCTTCTCTATCTCAGCCACCGCCGTTTCCGACTACAGTCCCTTGCAGTAAACTGACAGGCTGGTAATTTACGAGCACGCTGGGCAACACCAGAGAGACTTTGCAGAAACAGAGTTGGAGTGAGAGCTCACACGCAGACAGGCAGGAAAATGGGATGCCTCATCAGAACAGAGGGTTTCTATCTTTCAGGGCTAGCACATCATTTGATACATACGTCTGCACTGACGTACAGCATAAGGGGTTTTATTTCTGTTATAATCTGTTTGTTTGGTGGTTTAGCCAGAGAATCTTATATAACACATTCCTGTTTCAAATGTAGCAACATGTATGGCATTGCACTCAGAAGATTCAGGCTCCGCACAGCAGGTCCCATTCCCATCCCAAATCATTCTACCTTGCAAGGTTTCTATATAATTGATGAAAAAAATCAAGAACTGTCACTAGCAATAGTAAAAGAAAGATTCAGTCATCAGCTTTACCCTGGATTCAAAAGCTAGCATTCAGATGGTATGATTTTAGGGATTTCTCAAAACCACCTTCATCCTGATGTTAATACATTATATGAGCCTGACCTGCGGAGGGAAAGGAGTCTAGTTTTCTAAGCCAAAACACAAGTGAGCCCACCCCGGGCTTCCAGGGTAGAGTACAGGGACATACTTCCTGCCTCTGCACTGGGGTGTTATATGACCACAACCTTTGCATCTGATTTCCTTAACAAAGAAGCAGGAGATCTGCACTGCTTGTTTGGCCAGAAAGCACATAATACAGCTACAGCTGAGGAACTTCCTTCACCCTAGCTCAATACAATGTGTATTATATAATGAATGAGCCTTCTCTGTGAACCCTGCCTTTGGAAAACATAGGCACTTTCTGCATAGTTTAAGCCCGTCTGCAAGGAGCAGTTATCCCTTGTCAGATCAAACGTGGACCAAGTATTGTATAAATCCAGGCAGACTACACCCTTAGATCCCTCTGCTATCACCCTAATTTCTTTTTTGCTTGACAAGACATTATATAATAAAGAATTATTTCAGTTAACTCTAAACTATACAGAGAATATTTACACAGCAGCCAGCAAGCACCCGAATGATGTTGGCTTTCAGCTCCATGTTCCCTGCGTTGCCTAAGAAATAAGGTTGGGGGGGGTGTTAATGGGAGGACGAAGAGGAGGGGAGAGGAAATCAGCTATCTATGAAAATACTTACAGCCTCCGAGTCCTCAAGTCCATGCAGGTACAAATTGTCATACATGGAGGTCTGAAAATCCAGAGCACCTCTATCAAGGCGAAAACAAAACTGCTACAGAAGCCACAGCTAGAGGTAAAGACAGAAAAGGCCTGTTTGGAAGAATTGCACCTGCCTTATCAATTGCTGTGGATTTACCAGGCAAGATGCTATTCATTCACATCGCTCAGGGTGAGGTTATCCCCAGAGGCTGTCCAGACCTGGCATTTTATCTGCCTTCCCAAACAGAGCATAAAAAAGCAGAACCCTTTCTCAACCACAGACTGGTGACTGAGCTAGGAAAGCAGCCTCTGATTGGCTCAGCTCCCCTGCTTCAGTCAGCTGAAGAGTGTCCCCTCGGTGAGTGGAGGGCCGCTCGGAGCACCCTACCAAGCAGACAGCTGCTTCCTGTTTCGTCTGGATCATATAGTTCTGCAGCAAACACTTACCAACATCTAAAAGGCTGCTTGGTATGTTGGGAAAGGCGGGCGATTGAATACTCTAAACACAACTGCTCATCTTCTTAATGAAGCGCACAATTGGAGGGGGATGGGGAGCAACAGAGAAATTTTTTTTCAGAGAATATTGTGTAAAGACAGGTGAACAGATACTCATCTCTATCCAACACCTGTACTTAACAGATGCAACTGAAGTCAAACAGGCAATAAGTCATTTAAAATTTTTTTAAAAACCAAGATAAAAGAAAAACAATAAACAGATGGAAAGATTTCTTGTGGGAATTTCTACCGTAAAAGAATTTCTATTGTGAAAGTTTACGATATTCTCACCGAAATTTCTCTGCCTCACTGACAAGAAGGTACCTCTGTGACCCAACTAGTTAAGTTTTAAAACGAAGCCAAAAACTCTCAAAAGCCTTTATGTAGATGCAAAATTGTCCATTTCTTTTTAGCTTGATTTTTTTTAAATCGCCTTTAAACGACAGCCAACGTTTTAGCTTAAATCCCCTTTTTCCCAGCGCTTAGACCTTTAATATTCCTAAAGCAGCACTGATCTTTTTCCAAAAACCCAATCAGAAAAGTCTCACTGCCTTCCCAGTTCCCATCACACCACAGCTCAGTTTGACCTAGGACAGGTCCCACACTGGAGCATCCCTAGACACTTGCAGCTTCCTGGTCAACCAATAAGGTACTGCAGCTTTGAAACAGAAGAGCTTTATAGCTCACTGTAAAAGAAGCCAGCTAAATTTGGGAAAAAAAGAAGTTGGTGAGGAGCAACGAACATAATCTAGAGAAGCTGCATGACTCACGGGGGTAAAGCAATGACCCAGAAACTCAGAGGCTGAGCCCAGCTTTCCCACTAATTGGTCGGATGACTCTGGACCAGTCACCACTTCTATGGGCTTCAGTTTCTTCACCTGCCAAATTGAGGTAAGAAATAACCCAGAGAAAGGACTTTGCAAATCTAAAGCGCAACATAAACACTTACCAATGACAACCCTGCTTCGTCAGCTGGAAGGCACTGGCTGCAGTTCATGGGAACTCAGCACAGGAGTAACTGTCTGGCCCTGGACCCAGGAAATGGGGCCCATCCTTCTAGCCAGTATCTCTAAAAAGCGTAACTCTTAAAGGGACAAATCTGAGTCACAAAGAGCAACACGAGAGCTACAACTGCTGAGCCGAGCACAGTTCTTCCAGGTCTGCACTGACCCACTAAGGTCTTCCAATCACAGCTGCACACTTTGGGAACAGCATCAATCCTTTCAAATATAAAAGATGCCAAAGGGACTCACCTGTCCTTCAGAACCTGAAAATGGTAGGGTTCATACAGGAGGTCATCTGTGCCACCAGGAGGATGGCAGAAGAGGATGGGTACAGTTGGCAGGATTTCATATAGAGACCCAGTGCCAGCCCAACCTGTTGACGACCGTGTGTCCTGGAGCAAGTCATTTCCCAGGCTAACCTCAGCTCTCCCCTCCATCAAGCAAGAGGACTGGGCCAAAAGATTTCTAAGCTCAAATTCCTGTATCAGATTCTGTTATTTTAATTAACTCTCTAAGTACAGCCATGTGATATTTTAGGCAGAATCAACAGAAAATCAAGGCAAGAGGGTCTTTTTTCTCCTTAGATTTTCCAGATCATTTCCTTATTTTACTATTTCAACTGAGGGTATAGATATTTCCTGAATATCTTTAAATGGGAATCTAAATTTGGGGGGGGCGGGTGGGAAGAAGCCGTTCACTTCCATAATTCACCAACGAGATGAGAGAAACTGCCCCCTACTGGGAAAACTGTACATGGCTCAATTCCTCTCCTGAATTTCCCAACAGCCAATATAAGGGTCTAAAGAAAGTCTTTAAAGAGCAGGGGCTCGTTTCGTGATATATGAATGTAGGCAGTAAGGAAGATAACTCAGGATCGGCGGTCAGGAGGCAGCATTGGATCAAGCAAAGTAGCTTGTGGTTACTCCCAGCAACCCTACACCCAAACCCCTCAAGGACTAAGAACAGACGTAAAGCAGGGGCAGCCTGGCTCTGCCTGCTTCCCAGGTTAGAAAAGTGATGAGCAAATTGTTAGAGGTGGGAGAACCCCAGAGGTCCCCTAATCCAGCCCTCATTTTAATACCCAGAAAGGTTAAACTGATGTATTCAAAGCCATAATTTTCTATACTTAAGTATTCCTTCCCTGCTCCTTCTTGAGGGGGTTTTCAAGGTAAGGAATGAGGAGTAGTGGGTGTATTCCCAGGAGGAATTTGGTAAATTTCTGAAAAGGGGGGGGGTCACTTTGATGGGAAAACCCCTATTTTTCCCACTCCTTTCATTCTAAAAAGTGTCTAATCACAAGCTATTTGGTCACCCACAAGCTGACAACTGAAAATCAATTAATAGATTGGAGTCTGCCCCTAGTGTTTGGATCTCCATAGAATAAGCATTGCACGTACAGGTCACCTAAAGGTCTCAATCCAATGCACAGGCTGATCCCAGAGTTCCAGAGGCAGCCAGTGAGAGACTCAGTCTGGACTTCCCCAAAGGAACTCTGAGAAGTTCCCACAAAAGTGAACTCGAACTCCAAGAGGCTCTTGGAACTGACCATTCCTGTCCCAAGATTCTCTGAACTGAGAGCTGGCTGAGAGGTCCCTGGGAGCTTCCTGGCCCTGTTTCAGATCATCTCAAGTCCTTAGCTTTTGGTGAAAGGGCCTTGATATCCCATCAGGTCTAAGTTCTGAGGGCCAAATTTCAAGGGTGTCATATTTCACTGCAGCAAGAGGTGAACATCAAGAGAGGGATTGGCCACCGTCTTGGTTTTGGTTTGAAGAGTTCTCCAGTTAAGTGGTTGATGGAGAGGATGAAAGAGAAACCAACCCTCCCCTGGTCTACTTCTATTTCCAGCTCCAATGAGGATCAGTCTGAAAAGCTCCTGGGTCACCTTGCATCAGTGTTTCCCCATAACCTGCCCACCTCTCACCCCTGAGTAGCCTCCAAAACCACACAGCCCCCAAAGGCATCTTCCCATTTTGAGGGTGCCCTGCTGACTGTGTTTCCTTTCAAGTCATCTCTCACCATGATCAACAGTTCAAAGTCAAAAGACCTTATGAAAAGGCATTGTTTGTGTGATTCTATTCTCTAGATTCCACGTGATTCTCCGTATAGAGGTGATTCTTGCAATTTGACAAATGTCTCAACTGAGCTCAGTTCAGTGGAGGGAATGGTGTGGTCCTCAACAAATCAGGGAAGCTCTCTTCTGCAGCTCAAGGCAACATTCAGCTAGTTTTTGTTGGCTTCAAACTTAGGGACATGGAGTTGCTTTTCCTTACCTGGGCTGGGCTTTGTGGTACAGCACACCCATGGATTTGACGGTGGAATACAAAGGAAAAGCATTTCTCTTTTCCATTTGTTTGGAAAGGGAGGGGAAGAGGGAGAGAAAAGCCAAGAATCAGCTGATTAGCTCTGAGTTTTACATAGCTGTCATCAAGACAATTGGTACAGATTTGGAAACAAAAGGAAATTTTGCTATCTAATTACCCCCACAGATTTCTCCAGAATTTAACTTTCTAAGCCAGTGGAGTTACGTGTTCTGCAGCAGGACTCTGAGAGGTCAGAGAAGAGACAAAAGAACAGTGTTTGGACTCTCACTGGCTCTATGGACTAGAACACGAGCCCAAGGTCTCTGCCTGCCAATTTAACCTTGGGGATTATTTTGCTCTTTGTTTTTAAGTTTTTCTAAGTGGCCAAGTGTACTAGATGATTTTCTCCCTCTTCTCTTCTGCAAGCACAGATACACTTGTTTCCCTCTAGAAACATATATGGCATTTTGCACGTTAATATTGTAACCCCTGTTTCCCGCCCCCTGACGTGCTTCAGACAGGTGGTACCGGCAGGGCAGACAAAAGAGTGAAAACAAAACAAAACGAAACAAAACTCTACAAACTGACTGCCCTTTTAGTAGTCCTCCGAGTTTGAATTTAGACCGTTATAACTACCTAGGCAGGTGTATCCTTACGTCTCTCTGTGCCTCATCTGTAATGGAGGTAAAAAGAGTTCTGGACTTCATGAGTGAATGTATAAAAGGTACACAGAAAGTGCCTGGCACATCATAAGGCAGAGTGAAGAATCAGTCTTTTTTTAAAGGGAGTAGTGTGGAATCAGGGCCGCCTACATCGCCCAGCTCCGAGGGCCCCCATGCACTGCAATTCGTGTGAATGGTACTCCCAGGAGCGGCGTCACAGGGATTCTTCAGAGCAGGCTGGTGAAGAGCAGGGACTCTGGAGCCAGGCTGCCTGCATATCCCCGTGGTGCCTCTTCCCAGATGGATGACACTCAGTGAGCTACTTTGCCTTTCTGTACCTCCATCTCCTCCTCTGTAAAATGAGGATTACCCCAAGATTATCGTGCAAGATTAAAAGCCTTGATATAAGAAAGTGCTCAGAACGATGTGTGATACAAACTCGAGGCTGCACAAGCATCAGTCGCTTCTTCTCATCTCTGGGCTCTGGCCTGAAGACTTGGTGCCCCTTGCCTCTGCGGTGGGATTCCTCGTCCCTGCTGCCCCTGATGCCGGCCTGGTCCTCTCAATCTCCACCTGGGTCCCTGGTCTCAGCCAGCAGAGCTGAGACCAGCATCCTGCCTCCCCCTGCCCTACTTACTTTCATGCCAACCTCCTCCCGGCTGCCTACCTGCTTCATCTGGCTAGCTGACTGCTCCTTATGCTGAAGCTGGCAGGGGCTCCCAGGCCTCCTTGGCCTGACGACACCTCAACCCTTCAGCCACCCCTCCGAGCTCCGCATCCTTCCCGTGTGCCCCGGGATAGGCGCAGCACGCGCACCTGACCTTCCCGACGGCCCGGCCTCTCCTCAAACTAGAATTCTGACTTCCCTCACCTCCACCAGCCACTCCTTGGCTGCCCCAGCCTGTCACAGCCCTCTGCCAAGCAAGCACCCCTGCGAAAAACCTGTAACACATGCTACGACTGGTTCTCACCAAGGAGGCAAGAGGACAGTGAGAAAGAGAAACAGAGACACGGATAAAAAGGCAGAGACAAAAAACCCTAGAGACACTCAAAGGAAGAATGAATCTGTGGACTTGTTTTTCCTCCTCTCTGCCACTCTTGATGGCTCCGGGAAAAAATAATACTTCATAATTCATAAAAGAGTGAGTGTAGGTAAGGTAAAAAAATTCCCATGGCCTATTCACTTGCCAGAAAATGACAGATCCCTCCCCGTGATTGACGTATTACTCAGAAATCTCTTGCTTTCTGAAATTTCTGTTAAAAAAAAAAAATGCCTATCTCTCGGCAAAAACACTCCGCAGCCACAATTTTCATTAACTTTATACAACTTTATTTTCCATGCTTCTGCCAAAAGGGGCTGAAGAGACTAGTCCAGCTGGTCTCCTCCCCGTCGCCTATACATCATTTAGCTCATATGATCAATGCTAATTTAATCATTACCCTTTCAATTGCTGACCACTCTGCACTACTTTAGAGGCTGGGAACTCGAAGATGAGCAACTGCATCCTCCAGAGAGCCGCATGGAGATCCTTCAGACAGAAACCGAACCAAGGAGATGGCTGCAATCAGAGCTCTCACATTTGGAGAAGCTCTGAGGAGAGCTGGAGAGGAATTTGATTCCTTTATCTTCAAAGCTTCAGCAGGAGAAGCAGGAAAGGAGGAAGGAAGGGATCAGTTTCACTCAGGGGACAGGGCAGAAATGAATCCGCCACCAACTTACTACATGGCCATGGGCAAACCATTTTCCAATGATTCCTAATTTGTTATAAAGAGTAAACAGTTTCCTTTTTTTCAATGTAAGATTTATGAAAGGTTATTTTCTATTTTGTTACTGCCTTGAGGTAGATATTCAGGTTTTTCTCTCCCTGGGGGAGTTTTTCTCTTTGATTTGATAACATGTTTTTTTTGTTGTTGTTGTTTTTGTTTCTTTTTTACAGATCCATTCGGTCATCTAGTAAACATCCATGAATTCTTACTAAGTACCTAGTATCTCCTCCAAACAGAAATCAGATCATGTCAGCTCCTATCTGAAACCTTCTGAGGTTTCCCGTTGCTCTTACGGCGAAGACTCAAACCTTTAACACGGTCTAGCATGGCCTCAGCATTTCTCTCCTCACAGCCCTCACTTTGCACCTCTGACTCCTTCCCTCTCTCCTCTAGAGCCAGCCTCCCCTTCTCGGACACCCCCATCACACCCGCTCCCGCCACTGGGCTCCGTCTAGTCTGAGCCCTTTGCCTAAAACCCCACCCCTCCCACCACCACACCCCCATGAACACGCAGTAGTGAAGCTGATGAATTAACATCTGTCTCCAGAATGTGAGTTCCATGGAAAAAGGAATCCGGTAGCTTCTCGCCACATATGCCCGCTGCCGAGCACAGTGCCTTGCACACACACAGCTTTAAATAAATATGCGAATAACTCACAATGGCCCTGAACTCTTGGCCACTTCTGCACTTGGGCTGTCAAAATAGTGCAGTGACTAACAACAAAAAAAGCTCACAAAACGAAATGTGGATTTTTTAGAGCTAAGAAAACCCATAATACGAACATCCCTAGAGGGTCCTCAACAAATTGTCTTCATGCCCTGACTGGGTGAGAGTTGTTCAGATTTAGATTCTTACAAATTAAATAAACTAGGTGTGACATAGAGGTGTTGTTTTAACAATGTCTTTATTAAAAAAAATTTATATAATGTATTGATGGAATTTTATGGGGGGGGTGATGGAGAGAAGACCCCATGATCTTTCATACCTTCATACCTCTGCACACAATGTTCCCTCTGTCTGGGAATATTTCACTCCCAACTTTTTCTAAGTAGTGAATTCATTTTCTTGAAGGTCCGAGGTAAATGTCACTGAGCCTTTCCCCAGTTCCCTCAGACAATCACACTCTCATTCTATACTCCCATAGCCCTCTATGCTCCTAGACTTCTACTAATGGGCCTACCACATAATAGTGTATAATTCATCCAGCAGACCTGTTTTTTCTGCTACAAGATGAACAACTCAAGCAAGAACCATGTCTTATTCAGCTTTGTACCCTAAATGCTTCATTCCATAGAAGAGCCTCAATAAATACTGGATGCAGAAAGTGAATGACCAACATGAAAAGAAAACCCACATTTTGAGCCCTGATGACACTGCCTCCATCATAATCCATGCAGTCTAGTCTAGTAGATGTTTGAGATCTTAGAGGGAATCAACAGAGAAGGGAATGAGCCAGGAATCTGTGAGGTCAATTTTAGGGCTGCTATAGATTTAGAAAACAAACCACAAGATGGAAAGCAGTGTAAGAACTCAGGTGTGAGCTGGACTTGTGTCAACGGCAGAGGCTTTTCTTGAGTGGAATCTATGGGCAGAAGGGATACTGGTGAATGATGAGTGGATGGTAGCATTGGGGTCCCAGGGTGTGTCCCAAAACATTGTTGCCTTAGAACATATTTTTGGAGAAACCCCTATTTCCCTATGGAAAAGAGTGCCAGACTCTGTACCCCTCAAAGGCAGGAACTATGGTTTATTCATCTTAACATACCCCTCTCTAACCCAGTGCCTATCACAATAACTGGAAAGTAGAAGTTCAATAACTACATTGGGAAAAGGCGACTAAGCTAGTATGATATAGGTGACCGCCACAACAGAACATAGTCCTGAGAGGACCTTGTGTTTCAAGTTCTATCATATCTCATGCTGCCTTAGGCACCAGGCATCCTAGACTCTCAACAGGGAAATAGGGAAATCTGACTAACTGCAAAATACGGAGTTTAGAGCAGCAATCCTCATTCTAGGTCCCACCTGCAGGTAGACCTAAAGCTTTACAAAATGCTGCTAGACTTGAGTAGGATTGTCTCAGGCAATGGACTGGTCTTGAGCTTCAGGTTGATAGTTTTTAGGTTCTGCAACCCAGTAAGCAGGAAGGAAGGAAGGGCGGGTGGTTTTGGTGCACACCACCAAGCTTTGACTTCTTTATTTATTTATTTATTTATTTTTTTATTTTTTTGCGGTACGTGGGCCTCTCACTGTTGTGGCCTCTCCCGTTGCGGAGCACAGGCTCCGGACGCGCAGGCTCAGTGGCCATGGCTCACGGGCCCAGCCACTCCGCGGCATGTGGGATCTTCCCGGACCGGGGCACGAACCCATGTCCCCTGCATCGGCAGGCGGACTCTCAACCACTGCGCCACCAGGGAAGCCCTGACTTCTTTATTACTCTATGTGGCTGAGATGACTAACAGCCCTAGATTCCATTCTCCATTTCTTCCTTTTAGCAATAAACTCTTTTCCACCCCCAATTTTAGCAAGGCATATGACTCTCCAACTACAAACTACATTTCACAGCCTCCCTTGCAGTGAGAAGTGACCCTGGTCTTGCCCACAGAGTGTGAGTGAAAGTAATGTATCCAATTTACACCTTACATCCTTGAACCTTACATCCTTGAAAGGATACTGATTGCCCACACACTCTCTTCCCCATTCCTTTGGATGTGCACCGCTGAGCCAATTTCCACCAAACAGATGGACAATGAAGAGATATTAGGGCTAAAGAAAGTTGAGTCAGTAAATGACCTGTGAAGAGGGCTACTCTGCTACCCTGGACTGCTCTTCTACACTGCTGGGTGAAAGAGAAAGACACATCTTTACCTGGGGATCTCTTTGTTAAAGCAGCTTCTATTAACTAATGCCCGCTGCAAAAGTAACTAAGATGGAGGTCATTAGAACAAGAAGAAGGCAATCAGAAAAAAACGTCCATAAGGTAGGCACTGGACTCAGAAAAAGGTCTCTCACTAGGTTGTGGCATATCTTCTAATTCTTTTTTCACAAAATGCTAACAAAACCAAGATGGTGGTCGGTTACAGCAAATCCTCACCCCCACCCCCTCCATCCCCATTAAAAGCAGACACCGTTACGTAATGTTTAGCCACAGTAAGTCTGTTTATTTTCTAAAACCAAAGATTAGGAAAAACCCAAAATGTTGGTAAGCTAAAAACACATATAAATTGCCAATTTTATACTGCTTTTTCAAAGCTCAAATGAGTTCAGAGAAAATCTTCAACTCGATCGGGTTTTTAAATTGAAGTAGACCACTACAAAGAGAAAAATATTCACCACTTTTTAGCAAAGTCCATAAGGATTTCCTCATGAAGATTTTCAATATAATTTCTCCTAGTTCCTAACCTGGTCATTTCCTTTGCAGTACTGGATGGAAAATAAGTTAGAGCACTAAGTCCAAAGCCTTTCCCCAAGAGACACAAACGGAAACAAGCCGAGTTACTTGATCTAAATTCCAATTCTCAGAAGTGATTCCTGCATTAAATATTCAAGGAAAATAACAATCATCTCCATAGAAAATAGTATGAATTTGGGGACAAATGATAAAAAAAAAAGTATATATTTGTATTGATAGAAAATAGAGGCAAATGTGAAAAATTATCGATAATCCATTATATCTGTAGGCATGTTTCATAAATCCAAAAGCATAAACAAACTAAGCATATAGACTGGCCTCACACACACACACACACACACACACACACAAACACACACATACACACACAAGGTTTTTCAAAGTTGTCTGGCAATGCGTTTTTCTTAATTACAGAAAGTGATTTCTCAAATGTTTAAGATAGATTGAAAATTAAAAATAACAATATCCAAATAAATATTTAGGTGCCATGTACCTTATGGCACCTCAACTCACTGTATTTTTGAACCTTGTGTGAGAGGGTTCAGAAATGACCCTCTTGTCTTGTACACCTTATAAATCTATTTTCTTTTAAATGGGAAAGGCAATAATATCACAGCTTTCAAAAACAGTTGTTTAAAATGAATTATTTCTCATAGCTCCTCTAAGTTACTCTTTCAACCATCAAATTAAATAAATATAAAACACTACAAGATAATAAATGAGTAACTTGTTAATCTTCAAATAATGTCAAATCTTCATGTTCCAGAGGTTTCTTGAGCTCTCTAACCATTTAAACCTATGGATCACATGAACATGGAACAGCCTTTGTAACATAATTTGGATATGTTTACATGCCATGGAAGAGATACTAACAGACAGTAATAGTTCATTCCAGAAACTAAGGGGGGGGTTTCATAAACACATTGTTATGGATCTCAAAGTACTATCTGCCAGCATTAGGAAAAGAATGTTATGAGTAAATGTTCAGATTTACCCAACTTAATGAAGAAATTAAGAGTTTTTCCCAGCCAGGTACCTTTAAAGCTTTCCATGAAAGAACTGAACTAAAAGACAATGTCAGGAAGATGGCCTGTGGGCCTCAACTAATAAAGGCTCACTTTTGAAAAAGATACCTACTAGAACAGTAAGATGTGAACCAAAATAACAGCTTCAGATATCATCATCCTATCTTCAATCAAGCAAATCAATCACTAAAACTTGGGGGAGAAGAATAAAAGGTCCAGTAAGAGAAGGGATGAGCAAGCTAACTTCATAGCCAGTAGAGTCATTCATTTCCTCTCACTTTTAGCTCTTGTTGGTTGTGTTTACTTCATTTAACCATAAACTTAATGAATATAAAATAATCAGAGAGAGCTGAAGGGTTAGAAATCATGGGAAAGTGTCCTAACAACACACAACTCTAAAACCATAAAAGAAGAGAATAAAATATATTTTTCATTGTATTTGTTCTCCATCTACTTGTCTACTGCCGTCTCTACTTTACAACATCTTTCTCACTTTATCCTTATTTCAGCCACTCATTACACTTTCCCCAAAATATGTGCTTCTGATCCAGATTCCTGCTGTTTCTTATGCTTGAATCCAACTTAAGCATTTTTGTAGTCTACTGAAATTTTCCACAAATCATCCCTTTGCAAATCAACTCTCTGTCTTATGAGACCTTCCACTGCCAATTCTTCCACAAAATTTTTGTTTTTAATGGGACTTAATTAAACTTAAAAGCTTTTGCACAGCAAAGGAAACCGTAAATGAGACCAAAAGACAGCCCTCAGAATGGGAGAAAATATTTGCAAATGAAACAACAGACAAAGGATTAATCTCCAAAATATGCAAACAGCTCATGGAGCTCAATATCAAAAAAACAAACAATCCAGTTAAAAAATGGGCAGAAAACCTAAATACACATTTCACCAAGGAAGACATACAGATGGCCAAGAGGCACATGAAAAGCTGCTCAACATGACTAATTATTAGACAAATGCAGATCAAAACTACAATGAGGTATCAACTTATGCAAGTCAGAATGGCCGTTATCAAAAAATCTACAAACAGTAAATGCTGGAGATGATGTGGTGAAAAGGGAACCCTCCTGCACTGTTGGTGGGAATGTAAGGTGATACAGCCACTATGGAGAACAGTATGGAGGTTCCTTAAAAAACTAAAAATAGAACTACCATATGACCCAGCAATCCCACTACTGGGTATATACCCTGAGAAAACCATAATTCAAAAAGACACATGCACCCCAATGTTCATTTCAGCACTATTTACAATAGCCAGGACATGGAACCAACTTAAATACCCATTGACAGATAAATGGATAAAGGAGATGTGGCACATATATACAATGGAATATTACTCAGTCATAAAAAGAAAGGAAATTGAGTTATTTGTAGTGAGGTGGATGGACCTAGAGTCTGTCATACAGAGTAAAGTAAGTCAGAAAGAGAAAAACAAATACCTTATGCTAACACATATATATGGAATCTAAAAAAAAAATGGTACTGATGAACCTAGTTGCAGGGTAGGAATAAAGAGGTAGATATAGAAAATGGACTTGAGGACATGGGGTGGGAAGATGAAGCTTGGGCGAAGTGAGAGTAGCATCGACATATATACACTACTGAATGTAAAACAGTTGGCTGGTGGGAAGCAGCAGCATAGCACAGGGAGATCGGCTCGGTGCTTTGAGATGACCTAGATGGGTGGGATAGGGAGGATGGGAGGGAGGCTCAAGAGGGAGGGGATATGAGGACATGTGTATGCATATGGCTGATTCGCTTTGTTGTGCAACATCAGCTAACACAGTATTGTGAAGCAATTATACTCTAATAAAATCTATTAAAAAAATTTTTTTTAAATGGTATTGTAGAAAACGTGCAAAATTCAGAAAAATACAAAGACAAGAATAAAAATATGGAGTCTTACTACTGAAACATGATTACTATTAATACTTTGGTATCATTCTCTACATGCCTTTTATTTTACATTTAGAACATGCTATATGTAAACTTTTGTGTTCTCTTAACTATAACAGCACAAGCAATTTCTCACAGACATAAACTATTACAATTATATAATATTGCATCATATGAATATACTAGGCAGTTCCCACTGCTTTGCTCTTATATCATATTAGTCTGTAATTCAGATTATTTTCTTTGGCTAGATTCCAGATATTCTTGGGTCAACGTGTATGAACATTTTAAGCCTCACATTGCCAAATGCTGTAGAGAAACAGTCTACCAATTTACATACTTACTAGTTTGATACAAAGTCCTAGGTCTTAGCCCTCATCAGCAGTGGGGCAATGGGAGACCTAACATTCTAATTTTTTTTTTTTTTTTTTTGCGGTATGCGGGCCTCTCAGTGTTGTGGCCTCTCCCATTGTGGAGCACAGGCTCCAGACACGCAGGCCCAGCGGCCACGGCTCACGGACCCAGCTGCTCCGCGGCACGTGGGATCTTCCCAGACCGGGGCATGAACCCATGTCCCCTACATCGGCAGGCAGACTCTCAACCACTGCGCCACCAGGGAAGCCCCTAATTTTTTTTATCTGTTAATTTGATACAGAAAAAGTGGCATTTCACTGTTGCTTTAAATTGCATTTTTTGCTAATAAACATATACATGTGAAATATATATAATACTGCACTTTTTCATAAGCATGGCAAATTTACTGTCTCTGAATGAGAAATTTCCACATTCAAGTAACAGAGACTGTGATATTCTTGTCTCCAGTCTCTTTTTGGAAAGTCTTATGAAAATAGTATCTGCGGCAATGGCTCTCAGCAACAGCAGAGGACCAGAATCACCTGTGGAGCTTTTTTACAATCCATTTACACTCTAGAAACTCAAACTCAGTAGAGGTTCTATCATCTATATTTTCTAAAAATTCCACTGCCATTTTAGTAGGCAACTGAATGAGAAGACCACTAAGTTAAGACTGAAACAGTTAAATGTCTCACTTGTCAGGTGAATAAGCTACTGCATGAGTTCTTTAGGCATAAGATGAAGAGCATCATGCTCTAAACTATCATTTTATTCTATGGTGCTTACCTTACATCCATAAGGCAACTTAGGACCCTGTGAGATCTACTTCTACCGAGTGACATAACATTGCCCATACCTCTTAGTCTCATTTCTAAGAATGACCTCGTTTCATGTGAAAAGAAAGTAATCTAAATACTGATGTACCATTTGTTCATATACCCAGTACTTGGCAGAAATATTTACACAGCAGAGAGGATAAACATCTGGTGTGAATTTCCAAAATGGCACCTTCTTCAACTCAAGGAGAGCCTCTGCCTGTAATCTATGGGCCAGGGATAAGTGTTGATATTATTTACTGATTTATGTCAATGTTTACCAAAATATGAAATCCAGCTGACCCTTGGACACACCCACAATCCCACTCCAATCTCTAAACAACCAATTACTCCCCTTCACACAATTAAGCATCATACTTGAACAGTCTATGCCTGTTGATACTGGTGTCACATGGCCTAGCGAACTCGTCACCCTGATATAACCTGGGCTTAGGAAGTGCCCTCATCTCACAGAGCTAGGCTAGCTAACACAATAATGGGGGGAAATATGGGGAAAAAAGAAGTTCTGATGTTAGAAGGGAAAGTTTCCTCCATATCAACTCTGGTAAACCCCATTTGGCTGGAAAATACTAGTATTAGAACAGCCTAGGCGCAATCAGACTCTCCTAGCATTGTTTGGAGCCTGAACCCCTACTGGGGGTTCACAAATTGAAAGCACAAGAATCTCTGCAAGAATTGTTTCAGAGATTGTTTCCTTCCCTCTCAGATGCTAAAAGTGGTCATCCCCTACCACCAGAGAGAAACCATTCTGGAAGGAAGAGATGGCAGGAGAGGACCCAGTTAAGTGCTGAGAACCAGTACTTACACTGTTGGGTCAGATTGGAGGAGTAAACTCATGTCCTTGACAAATCCATAAGTGGAAAAGTCACTACAATTTTCCAGTAAGAAACGTAAGGGACAGATTTTCAAAATTAGTTAAAATGTGAGTCCAAATGAATTGTTTTATCTGTTCTGCAGATAAAGTCCCCAAAGTATCAGTATTACCATGCCAACCACCTTGGGCTCTTGGTACAAATCAACTGATAATGATGAATAGGCTATTTCAACTTCAAAAATTAAATCTTTATATGGCCATGAATATTTTTTATGGTTTACTACTACAGCTCAGGGGGGTGCTTTCATCTCTGGGCACAGTTGAGTTCAGAGAAGCAAAGAGAACACCCTGTTTCATTCTGTTCATCTCTCTCCAGGGGCCACTTTGCCAGCCTTTGGATTGTTTCTGCCATGGACAGCATCCTCAAAAAAGCCTCAGGACAGAAAAGCTTAGAGGCCACGGGGCATAAAAAGCTGTGATGATACATCCAAAAGAAAGGGACTTTGTTGATGTTTTGAACTAAGTAAAGGAAAAAAAGCATTAACAAGTGCACCAAACTTGGTGACTGGAATTAGCAAACCAGGACACATATATATAAGTGTAATCACAAGGTCACACCTTCACACCTAGGCATTTAGCTGTGTGTCACTGTAAATCACCACACCAGCACTTTCCCTACCCTTAATTTTTTTTTTTACTTTTCTAAATTTAGTACCATTACAAGTGCTGTTAACTCAGATAACTTAGAGTACCTATGCACAAGAAGAATAAATCACAGTTTCGATGAGATCCACCAATTTAAATGTCTTTTTTGTACATTTCCATTTCCAATGACAATATTTCAGTCAGTATGCATCATTTTCTGGTGTCCATTCTTGAGGATTTATACATCTGCATAGAGCTGGGTGAAAAATGTCTTTACATTAAAGATTGTACCCTTCCTTTTGAAAATTTTATTCCATGAAATAACTTTTATATTCCCTTTTAATTATCAAATGAAATACAATTTTTAAAAAATCTAAATTTGAGGTTAAGACACCCTGTTAAAATAATCTAGAAATCAAAGTAAAGTAAAATCTTAATGGGAAGTTGTTACAGTGCTTGGCTGTAAATTATTTTTTTCCAAGAAGTCAAAGTGGACAACAATAGCAAAGGGATAGACAAACCAGGCTCCCCACCCAAGGACATGATTTCCTCTATTCATTCCTCTAAATGTGTCTCTCAATTACTCACATTTCGGCTGAGCTCCCCCGACCCTAAACACCTCCAATTTTATCTAATACATCAACCTTTCCTATGTTCACTTAGGAGCATCCTAGTGGAATCTAAAAACCTCTACCCTACACCAAAGTGGGTAAAGAGTCTGATTTCTTAAAAAAATCAGAATTATGCAGATACAGCCTGATGACCTCCACTGGTCTCTCAATGCTACTGTTTTAGTCAGCTCAGGCAGTTATAGCAAAAGTACCATACACTGGGTAGCTTAAACAACGAATATTTATTTCTCATAGTTCTGGAGGCTGGGAAGTCCAAGATCAGGGCGCCAGCAAATTTGGTGTCTGGTGACAGCCCTCCTCCGGGTCCACATACAGCTGCCTTCTTGCCACATCCTCAAGTGGCGGGCTGCACCCTAACGGTCTCATCTAAACCTAATTACCTCCAAAGGCCTCACCTCCAAATACCATCACACTGGGAATTAGGGCTTCAACATATGAACTTGGAGGGGGAACACAGACATTCAGCCCATAACAACTGCCCAGCACTCCTTCTGTATGTATCATCAGTTTTCTCCTTACTCCACACAAATCTTCATCCATCTGAAATTCCTACCTCATCCTTCTTCTTTTACCATGAAGAGATGATCTCTCTCCCCTACTCCCCAGGAGTCAAACAAATCAACATTCCCTGAATTTCCTGTTCCATCCCACAACTTAGACCTCCTTCCATTCCATTCCATTTCAATGGAAGAGGTATCCCTCCTCCTTCTAAGGTTGATCTCGTCACCTGTCCTCAAAATCCAAATTTCTGTGGCCTGAATATGAACCTGATTCCATCTGCTCTCTTGACTATAACTTCGACCCATTCCTCTCTGTTGTTACCCTTTAAACATACACATGCTGAAGTCCCCTTCACTTTCAAGAACAACAACCCTTCCCTGGCCTTGTCTCTCCCCGTTATCAACCTATTTCTATCTATGTCTCATAGCCAACCTCCAGAGAGTATATCCACACCCTCAGCCTTCACTTCTTCTACACTGTTCAGTCTTCATAATCTGACCTTTATCCTCATCCCGGACTCAAACTGTTCTCGTCAAAACTGCCAAAGACCTTTTTGTTGCTATATGTAATAGAACCTCACCTTCCATGACCTCTGACACTGTTGACCTCCCTTCTGTTGGAAACTCTCCTTTTCCTTGGTTCCTGCCACAGAAGCCAAGGAAACTCTCTAGCCACCTCTCCAATTTTCCAGAATTCCATTTCTAGGTCTCCCTTGGCTTCAACCACCTCCCATCTTCTGATAATTTATGAATAAATATGTTCAGTTCAAATTTAGGTCTGGAGTTCCAGAACTACCCATGCGACTGCCTACCAGATATCTCGACCCCAATGTCCCACAGGCCACACATGTTACACTCAACATATCCAATAACAAACTCATCTCCATCTTCTATGAAACCAAGTACCTGTACCATAACACAGAATGGCACTTCCACCCCGTTGTCCGATTTGGAAATTTGGGGACCATCCTTGATGCTTCCTTCCCATCTCTCCACTGAACCCCATGCTGTTATTGTTTCCCCCAACATTTTTTTTAAATGTTATTTTATTAAAGTACAGTTGACTTACAATGTTGTATTAATCTCCTAATACCTTTTGAACTTTTCCTCTTCTCTCAATCCCTAGGAGTCTAGGCTCTCCTCATTTTCCCCTGAATTATTGTGATGGCCTCCTTATTGGTATTTCTGCCTCTACCTATGCCTATCTCACAAGTCCCACATATCATTCCATTGTAATACCAAAATATTCTGCAAATCTTAAGACTCTCTGCTTAAACGACATCAATGGCACCTTCCTTTCTTTGGGATAGAATTCAAATTCTTTTTTAGATAAAGTACAGCCACTTCCTGATGTGACCAGCCTCGTCTCTCACACGACTTCCTCATCTATGTTCCAGCCATACCACAGTGCAGGTCCTGAAGGACTTGCACTCACTATCCTGTGTTTCTGAACACATTGAACCCTCTTCCTCAAAAAAGGTTTCGCTATCACATTCTTTACCTTACTTTCTCTATTAGTCATTCAAAGTCAGCCTAGGAAGCCTTGGAAGCCTGGCCAAAGGCACACCCAGCTCTGGTCAGAGATTACCTGTCCCTGTTGCAGCATCTCCCAGGTCCAGGTGCCACCACGTCACAGCACTGACCACAGTGTGCCCTCTGCACTCAGGTGAGAATGGAAGCTCTGGGAGGAAGAGGGTCTGGACCTTGTTACAGGGTTTGAGACAGGCTGGGACCTGGGACCTCGGGCCCTTTGCTACAGAACTTGCATCTGGACAAACATCTCCTTGAGCAACAAAATACAAAGAAACTATAAGGGACTAAAAATAACTGTGTGCATGTGCAGTTTCGGCAAATTATGGACAACAAGATACCAAAAAGACCAATAAAAAAACCAACTGCCACTTCTGAAGAACTGGGAGCAAAAACAGAGTGTCAGAAGCAAAACCAGGGTACTGCGCATGCCTCCTGCACTGAACACCACCAAAGGGGTGGGCAAATCACCTAAGCCACCCCTCCAGCCCCACCCTTGGACCCGCCCCTACCCTCACCCCACATAAGGAAACAGCTCACCACCCCCTCGGTGAGCAAGCAAGGGAACCTGTTACTTGCTTTTGTTCCCCCCTGCTGCAGCAGGGGCCCCAATAAAGTCTTGCCTGAATTTCTTGTCTGGCCTCTTATCAATTTCTATTGATTAAGGAAGGCCAAGAACCCTGATCGGTATCAGGCTGATTTCTTAACAGCCACCGCAGTGACTGTTACACAGAAAATGTGCTCCTCAATTTTTTTAATACATGAAAGAGTTCTAAAATTCTGGGATTAACCCCATCATCGGTAAAGAAGTTTCCATGAAACACATTCCATTCCCTTTTACTCTCTGATTATACCTAAAACACCAGTGTCATGATATTGATCCCGATGAAGCCACAATTTCAACTGAGCAAGCAAGGAGAACAAGGAATTAGTCAGTCAACTATATCAGAAAGAGATTACCATGTGCAGATAAATAAGAAGAAATGTGAGGAGAATTTTCAAAAATTAGTTTAATAAAATAAGTCCATTTACAATCTCGCTAATAGTTGTTCAAAATGTCATTTTGGAATATGGTTTTCCAATTGGGAGTGGTGAATTGTGTGGCAGTAGAAAATGACATAATCTGGGGGAATTAATTTGCAATGAATCATATATGGAATACAAATTATACTAAAGTTCTTCAAAAAACTGCATGTCTAAGTCCTACTTATCTTTAGACCTTTGGTTACATCAGAAAATCTCTGACAGAAGCCTGCTATGATGAAACTCAGATTATCTCTAACATGCTCCCATCAAAATAGCATTCACTGAATCTCTTTAGAAAGATGGGTTGCATGTTGCCCTAAACAATGGAGTTGAGCAGCTTCATCACCTTCTAGCTAACTCAGAGTTCGGCTCTAGATTAGCCTTAGGTCTCTGAGCATAGAAGTTCCATTTTGGAGACCCATGTTAGCTCTTAATCAGTAATACTTAAGACCAAAATTCCATATTGGATGGAACCCAGCCTGGGGAACTGTCTTCGCAGAAGTTGGTCTTCATAGCTGTTAAGTTCACTTAACACTTAAAAGGTATTCCATATTTTTTCATGTTGCTCCCTAACAAGACAAATGGGTTTAATTCTTGTCCTGTCTGAAGGCTGCGAGGTTGACCAGATGACTTTTTCCTCATTTCTCCCTTACAATTCTACCTATGTGGTTCTGAAGTGAAAGTAGCCATTTGGTGGCAAACTCTGAAAATGTGCCAAATGACATGCCAATAATTAAAAATAGTGTGTGAAGAATATGCTTCTAACTTTCTGAAGCCATAACCATCTGAATGCACAGCTTCTGAGAGTCTTTTTGACATGACCATAAGAAACAAATAACCCTTTTCTTCATCTTTCCATTTTTATGGCTTCCAAAAAGTTTTTTTTTAATCTGGAAATATTATCTTTAACTACAGAGAGTTAAGGGGAAATGCTGAAAAAGCTGCTTCTAATGATTTTTTCATCCGTGATGGCAGATGTCTTTTTTTTTTTTTAGGAAATGGAATTTTATTTATTTTTAATCCTTTTTTAAAAAACTTTTTATTTTATATTGGAGTATAGCTGATTAACAATGTTGTGATAGTTTCAGGTGCACAGCAAAGCAACTCAGCCATCATATACATGTATCCATTCTCCTCTTTGGAGTCCCCCAAAGCAGAACCTAAGATAAAGGACTTTAGGAGGTGGTCTCAGGGAGGAGGAATGAGGGAGACAGAAGAGTGTGTTAGGGAAAAAGGAAAAGCCAATGAAGGATGCATTACTGATTTGCCTTTTCAGGTAACAGGCTCAATCCCACTGAGGACTTCTGAGCAACTAAGTAAAATTCCCTTAAAATTGTCCCTCTGAAGGACGACAGGTTAGGGCATGTGATCATCAACTCTCCTGACCCAGTGGCTGAGAAGGCATTAACTCCCCTGCATTTGGGAAGAGGCTTTAGCAAGGATTGAGTAAACTCCACAGGTTCCAGGGGGAAACCCTGAGGCAAATAAAGAGAAGGTACGCCAGTTTCAAGCACGGGAACTGTCCACCACAGCTGCAGCTGAAATCTGAGGTGGGCCAGCGACATGTGGCATGAGGCCCAAAAAGTGCCAGCCATAGCTCTATGTGGGTATAAGACTCTCTGTGCAGTGCGGCAAGCTTCACTTAACTATTTTTAAAAAGCACTTTTCTCTTCCGTTTGTCCCATTTCCTGAGGATCTTAATTAATAACAGTGTGCATTCATTCCCTGCATTATTAGTTTATCTTTCAAGTAATTAAGAACGAAATGTAAAGGCAACTATGGCTTTGGGAGGTTGTCAAGTACATAACTATGGAAAGACATATAATAACCACTGGCAGGAACCACTAAGTAGATCCTTACTCTGGAGGGTTTTACTTACCAACACAAAGTTCTAGCTCTTTCTGTAAACATCATGACTGTTTCGTGTATCATTATGACAGTTCCTGATAGATGTAAATGCAAACGGGCACCTTGGGGAGTATATCTAAGTTTCCAGGAAAGCTGCAACCGACCCTAGTTACTGTGTCAATCAAAGATGCAACTCAGGCCCATTTCTTCCCTTATTGCAACTGGGATTCATTCTGTCACCCTAGAAAAAGGTGATGCGATGAGCACCTAGTTGATGCAAGCTGAGCATATCCTCTGACCGACTTTTACTCCTCCAAAATCAAGGCCAAGCCACATCACCAAAGAGGCTTTCACTTCCTAAATTGCAAACAGTTTTGCAAGCAATGCAAACAGAAAACTTCAGTTCTCGGTACTGTCAAAATGACACCTTCCTAGGCTTCCAAATTCAGTAAATATTGTTTTCCTCACACCCACTGACAGGCCTGAAATTGAGGCCTGCTCTCACAAGGTTCTCCACTCTGGTACCTTTCTGTGGTAGGTGTGGGAAGAAAGGACAAGAAAAGATCTTTGGTAAGGTCAGGGTCAGAGTTGTTTTTTTTTTCTTTAATAGTAATCTTTATTTCCATTTATGCTTTGGCAAATCTCTCTCTCTCCTTTTTTTTTTTGCCATGCCGCACGGCATGTGGGATCTTGGTTCCCCGGCCAGGGATTGAACCTATGTCCCCTGTAGTGGAAGGGTGGAGTCTTAACCACTGGACCACAGGGGACGTCCCAAGGGTCAGAGATGTTGAACCATGTTTTCTTTTTTTTTTTGCAGTACGCGGGCCTCTCACTGTTGTGGCCTCTCCCGTTGCTGAGCACAGGCTCCGGATGCGCAGGCTCAGCGGCCATGGCTCACGGGCCTAGCCGCTCCGCGGCATGTGGGATCCTCCCGGACCGGGGCACGAACCCGTGTCCCCTGCATCGGCAGGTGGACTCTCAACCACTGCGCCACCAGGGAAGCCCCAAGAACCATGTTTTCTTAACATCTTTTTTAACTATCAAGGCTTTACCCATAAACTTTCCTTTTGTTAGGAAACACATTTTTGATCACTCACTATACCTAGAAACACACTTTGAGACAAAGTAATTTGTAGATACAATTTTTGTTTGACCCAGGAAGCCTAGACCTACTTTCAGAGACAGGAAGTAGGAACCTGGGGCCCAGGAGAGATGATATTCACAGGAGCCAGTGAAAGTTGAGGCAGACCAGAAGGAATACAGGGTAAAAGTGGCAAAACAAGGGTGAAACAACAAAGCAGTGAGAAATCTGTAGGCCAGGGGAGGCAAACAAATTGCATGAGGTGCCAGGTAAGTAATTAGAAAAGTAGGCTAGTTCCAGAAGCCAATTCTCTGAACAAAGGAGCATAGACCAGCGACCACTTTTAAAGCTGAAATGGATAAACGCAAAGAAATGCATTTAGACAAAATCAGTCTCATGTGCCAAACATCCTCATACTGAGGTTTACATTTTCCTCTCTACAATCAGGAAAAGAGTCTCTTTTCTACAGGATGCCTCTTTGTCTCCTTAAGCAAGTGTTATTGCCTGCCCAGCCTACATCTAGCACATACATCATTGAGGCCAGGTCCCTTTTAGTCCACTGATTTCTACTAGCCTTGAAAATTCTTGCAATGATTTTTGTGCCCAAGCAAAGATAGAAAAACAAACTTAGCCTTGAGGCCCATGTGCTGATCAGAACAGGAATTAGATAAATTTGCAGAAACTTTGGTTTTTAAGTTTTTCAGAAGTTTATACTCAACAAGACATATTCCAAATTATTACTGGCCCACTGAGTAACTCCAGAAGGTTGGCAAGCATGACTGCCAACGTAACTACCAACACGACTATTCCCTAAGATACACACGGGGAGTGTTCTTGTCCTTTAGATGACACGAATCAACATGTACCCTGAAAACTCCCCCAGGCGTGACAATAAACCACAAGATCAATGCAGCTATTAGGTCAAATGAAGAAACCTCATATGTGAACTTTCTGAGTGTAAGATTTGTGGCTTATAGTAGTTCAGTCATGTGCTTACCGTAAAAAAAAAAAAAAAGCTTAGTACATTAGATTCAATAAGCATTAGCAAAAAAAGAAAAAAGAATCAGGCACTAAATTCATAGATAAAATGATTCAAAGCATAATATCCCTAACAGAGATGCTCCATTAAAGCCTGATTGTCACTTGGAGGACTGTGGAGCCTGGCAATATTGCCTGGCACACTGGCCTCACGTTGGAACGTGGCCCACCAGTACCTGTTAGAGCTCTCAGTTGTTCCCGAGATGAAGCAAAGTTTTCCTTGGCCCGGTTTACTTAAACATTTACTCCAGTTCCCCAAATAGCTTTCATTCCACCAGATCATTTGAACATGCAAACAAGTTCGAAGCAGTTCAAAGTCTGCAAAGGGAAAATCTGCTTTTAGGTGAACGGTTGTAACAAGGTCATATGAAGAGGAAAGGCGGTCTTCTGTTTTGTTGTTGTTTTTCTCGTACAACCATGCACACAATGACTCTAGCCATGGTTATCCTATGGACAATTTACTTGGATTCAAGGAAGGCATTGCCAGTGGTAGATATTAGGAAGGAAGTTTTGAAAATCCATTTGCTTGCAGACACCATACCACTAGCCAGCTTAGAGAAAGCCTGAACGGTACAATCAGACCATTCGGTTTTCTACTCATTTACTGAATGCGGCTCCAACTCGACAAATTCAAGGCTTGACTTCGCCTGTGTGTCAGTTTGACTATGAGTGTCAAGACCCCCATCTATTGCCCAGACAACCCAAGATTAATGGAGTAAGAACCCCCTGAGATGTAATACGATCAGATGATGGGAATAGAGAGCTCCAAAGCTCCTTATGTTGATGCTGGGTCGGCCTTCAACTTGCCAAGTGACCTTATATAATCCTTCTGACCTTCAGTTTTTTCCATCTGCAAACTGAAGAATGTGAGTGACTCAAAAATAAATAGTCCAGTATCCACTCCCTTCCCAAGGATTTTATGTTTCTTTCCAATTGGGACCTGAATAAACCTGCCATTCCTTTCCACTACTAAAGAATACAGAAACCAAAGAACAGTTTCTTATTTTCTTTTGCTTGATTGCCTCTCTTCTGAATAGCAGTTTCCAAGACTGAAAATCCAAATGTCTTGCCTAGGAAGCTAAAGAAAAGAAGGGAGAGACAAAGTCATAAGAAATGTCATCCCACGCAAGCATAGGAAAGGCTCAAGAAAAGCTCTGATTTTCAAACTCGCAGCTGCTACCTGTTGGCATTTAAGAGAAAATGACGTGTTGGTACAACCACTATGGAGAATGGTATGGAGATTCCTTAGAAAACTTAAAATAGAGCTACTATATGATCCAGCAATCCCACGCTTGGGCATGTATCTGGAGAAAACCATAATCCAAAAGGACACATGCACCCCAATGTTCATTGCACCACTATTTACAATAGCCAGGACATGGAAGCAATCTAAACGTCAATCGACAGAGGAATGGATAAAGAAGATGTACATATTGGGTTGGCCAAAAAGTCCGTTCGGGTTTTTCCATAACGTCTTATGGAAAAACCCAAAAGAACTTTTTGGCCAACGCAATATATACGATGGAATATTACTAGCCATAAAAAAGAACAAAATAATGCCATTTGCAGCAACATGGATGGACCTAGAGATTATCATACTAAGTGAAGTAAATCAGACAGAGAAAGACAAATATCATATGATATCACTCACATGTGGAATCTAATTTTTAAAAAAAGATACAAATGAACTTATTTACAATACAGAAACAGACTTACAGATATCAAAACAAACTTATGGTTACCAAAGGGGAAACTTGGTGGGGAGGGATAAATCAGGAGCTTGGGATGAACACACACACACTACTATATATAAGATATAAAACCAACAAGGACCTAGTGTATAGCACAGGGAACACTACTCAATATTCTGTGATAAGCAATATGAGAAAAGAATCTAAAAAAAAAAGAATGAATATATATCTGTATAATTGAATCACTTTGCTGTACACCTGAAACTAACACAACATTGTAAATCAACTATTCTTCAATAAAATTAAAATACTAAAAAAAAAGGAAAACATGACATAGATCTAGTCCCTAGAGATGAGGTATGCTGATGGTTGTATAAATATACACCATAGGGAATAAGACGAAGGGATTTTTTAATTTCACCATGAAAAATAAAATGTTTACACTCTGTAGTGGGTTGAATGGTAGCCCCCCAAAAGATATGTCCACATCCAAATTCCTGGATCCCCCAGTTGATACCTCACTTGGAAAATGGGTCTTGGCAAATGTAATAAAGTTAAGGATGTTGATATGAGATCACCCTGGATTATCCAGGGAGGCCCTAAATCCAATAACAAGTGTCCTTAAAAGAGACAGACGAGGAGAAGACAGGGAGACAGAGAGGAGAAGGTGATGTGAAGATGGAGGCAGATATTGGAGTGATGTAGTCACAAGCCAAGAAGTCAAGGAATACCAAAAGCCACCAGAAGCTGGAAGAAGGAAAGAACGGAATCTCCCCTAGAGATTCAGAGAAAGGTGACTGTGCTGACATCTTGACTTTGGACTTCTACCCTCCAGAACTATGAGCAAATAAGTCTGCTGGTTTATGCCACCAAGTTTGTGGTAATTTGCTACAACAGCTACAGGAAACTAATACACACTCCATCCATCTATAATCAAACCCCTAAAATAACCCCTTATTAATACACTAAACTGTCCTTTTCACTACCATCATCTTACATAGGAGCCATCATTTGCGAATACTCCTCAATATTTTGCAGCTATTCCACTGGCACAGGTAACAATTGCTACCTAACAAACCCCAAATCCATTCTGTCTTCGAGAAATGAATGTTTTTCAAGTCACTGAAATTAAGTCAGAACCTATGTGGTAAGTGGAAAGAGAACGTAATCTGATGTCCCCAAACCTAGTTTTGTATACTGACTCTGCCATGTATTATCCGTATGAACTTTAATAAGTCTCTTAACTTCTCTGACCTTCACCTGTCTTATTTGTAAAATGGAAATAAAAGTACCAATACAAAAAAAAAAAAAAAAAAAAAGGACTTCCCTGGTGGCGCAGTGGTTGAGAGTCCACCTGCCAATGCAGGGGACACGGGTTCGTGTCCCGGTCCGGGAGGATCCCACATGCCGCGAAGCGGCTGGGCCCGTGAGCCGTGGCCGCTGAGCCTGCGCGTCCGGAGCCTGTGCTCCGCAACGGGAGAGGCCACAACATTGAGAGGCCCGCATACCGCAAAAAAAAAAAAAAAAAAAAAAAAAAAAGATTAGGGCCTAAGACCCACTTCCTGCCCTCCTGAAGTTTTTTGATTTTTTATAAAAATGTTTTACTTTTATACAATTTTTAAAGGTTACTTTCCATTTACAGTTATTACAAAATATTGGCTCTATTCCCCGTGTTGTACAATACATCCCTGAGCCTGTCATACACCCAATAGTCTGTATCTCCCACTCCCCAACCCCTATATTGTCCCTCCCCTTCTCCCCACTGGTAACCACTAGTTCTCTACATCTGGGAGTCGGCTTCTTTTATGTTATATTCACTAGTTTGTGGTATTTTTTAGATTCCATGTATAAGTGATATCGTACAGCATTTCTCTTTCTCTGTCTGACTCATTTTACTTAGCATAATGCCCTCCAAGTCCATCCAGGTTGCTGCAAATCCTGCCCTCCTGAAGTTCACACTCAAGTTGGGGAGATGAAACACGTATGTTCCTGAACGAAACCACCATCAGGTAAGGCAATGCCCACTCAGTAAAAAAAATGAGTCATAATGGTATAAATACTTTTGGAGGACAAAGTTTACATCAGGCCAGGATCTGAGGGAAGGAGTGCGGGGAACGCGTCTCTGCTGGGTTGCTGAATAGAAGGTAAGTCAACACAAAGGGTCAGTGGGAACTTTTCAAATCAGGTCGAAGACAATGCAAAGGATACCAGGGAGATCTGTGGAGGTAGTTTTAGAAAATTGGCTTCTGCCATCCTTCCAGGCAAAGACCTAAAGATGCTGACAATGACCAGCCCTCCAAGGAGTAGTCCATGGCACACCAAAGCCTTCACATGCCACGCCCCACCGCAAGAGGGCTGCTACCATTGTCCCTTACTTGCTTCAGATGCGGTCACAGATGTGCCTGCACCTTCACTATAGGTACCAAGAATCTTTCTAAACACAACTGTTTCAAAGTCTCATAAGTGGCTGACTTGCAATGCAGCAATATGTTTAAAGTGAAGATTTTTTTTTTGGTTCCTCCCTCCTCCCCTTGCTTAAAAAAATAAACGAACAAAACATGATGGGGACTTCCCTGGCGGCCCAGTGGTGAAGAATTCGACCTTCCACTGCAGGGGGCACGGGTTCGATTCCTGGTAACTGAGATCCCGCATGCCACACAGTGCAGCCAAAAAAAAAAAAAAACCATGATGGAACTTTTTGATTCAACAAATTAGAAATATGATTTTTTTAAGGAAGAAAGTTTTTAAAATATTAAATAATATGGAGCTAATAGAAATCAAAGATATATTTTCCTGGCTTTTTCTCTGCACATCATACAATAAATACTGCCAAGGTTACACAGTGACTATGGTCTAAATACACATCTGCAGTAGAAGATTTTGCAGTTTTCCCAAAGCAAAATGTTTATTAATGGGATCTATTCATTTTAATAAGGATTCTTCACGATCAACATATACAATAATTAGCTGTGGGCTTGGGCAAGTTAATTAACCTCTCTGAGCCTTGATTTGATCATCCATCACCTATCAAATATAATTAACAATGTCTACCTTACACCACACAAGGTTGATATAAGATTTAAATGTAATCACATGATAAAGTGGGATTCAAATGTGTGGTACAGCTGTGGGTTTTTTTGAATTTTTGAGTTTTATTTTTAAATTTTTTTATACAGCAGGTTCTTATTAGTCATCCATTTTACACACATCAGTGTATACATGTCAATCCCAGTCTCCCAATTCATTACACCACCACCACCACACCCTGCGGCTTTCCCCGCTTGGTGTCCATACGTTTGTTCTCTACATCTGTGTCTCAGTTTCTGCCCTGCAAACCAGTTCATCTGTACCATTTTTCTAGGTTCCACACATATGCATTAATATACGATATTTGTTTTTCTCTTTCTGACTTACTTCACTCTGTATGACAGTCTCTAGATCCACCCACCTCTCTACAAATGACCCAGTTTTGTTCCTTTTTATGGCTGAGTAATATTCCATTGTATATATGTACCACATCTTCTTTATCCATTTGTCTGTCGATGGGCATTTAGGTTGCTTCCATGACCTGGCTATTGTAAATAGTGCTGAAATGAACATTGGGGTGCATGTGTCTTTTTGAATTATGGTTTTCTCTGAGTATATGCCCAGTAGTGGGATTGCTGGGTCATATGGTAGTCCTATTTTTACTTTTTTAAGGAACCACCATACTGTTCTCTATAGTGGCTGTATCAATTTACATTCCCACCAACAGTGTAAGAGGGTTCCCTTTTCTCCACATCCTCTCCAGCATCTGTTGTTTGTAGATTTTCTGATGATGCCCATTCTAACTGGTGGGAGATGATACCTCATTGTAGTTTTTTTTTTTTTTTTTTTTTTTTTTTTTGCAGTACACGGGCCTCTCACTGTTGTGGCCTCTCCCGTTGCGGAGCACAGGCTCCGGACGCACAGGCTCAGCGGCCATGGCTCACAGGCCCAGCCGCTCCGTGGCATGTGGGATCTTCCCAGACCGGGGCACGAACCTGTGTCCCCTGCATCAGCAGGCTGACTCTCAACCACTGCGCCACCAGGGAAGCCCCTCATTGTAGTTTTGATTTGCATTTCTCTAATAATTAGTGATGTTGAACAGCTTTTCATGTGCTTCTTGGCCATCTGTATGTCTTCTTTGGAGAAATGTCTATTTAGGTCTTCTGCCCATTTTTGAATTGGGTTGTTTGTTTCTTTAGTATTGAGCTGCATGAGCTGTTTATATATTTTGGAGATTAATCCTTTGTCCATTGATTCGTTTGCAAATATTTTCTCCTATGCTGAGGGCTGTCTTTTCGCCTTGTTTATGGTTTCCTTTGCTGTGCAAAAGCTTTTAAGTTTCATTAGGTCCCATTTGTTTATTTTTGTTTATTTACATTACTCTTAGAAGGTGGATCAAAAAAGATCTTGCTGTGATTTATGTCAAAGAGTGTTCTTCCTATGTTTTCCTCTAAAAGTTTTATAGTGTCTGGTTTTACATTTAGGTCTTTAATCCATTTTGAGTTTTTTTGTGTATGGTGTTAGGAAGTGTTCTAATTTCATTCTTTTACATGTAGCTGTCCAGTTTTCCCAGCACCACTTATTGAAGAGACTATCTTTTCTCTATTGTATATCCTTGCCTCCTTTGTCATAGATCAGTTGACCATAGGTGCGTGGGTTTATCTCTGGGCTTTCTATCCTGTTCCATTGATCTATATTTCTGCTTTTGTGCCAGTACCATATTGTCTTGATGACTGCAGCTTATAAATTAGCATTTGCATTTTATGTGTGTAGCAGAAAGTCTCGATTTGAATTTATAAAAGTGGAAAGTTTCTGGAGAGCACCAATTACTATGTTCCACATTTTTAAAACACATCCTATCAATGAACATAACATAAAGCATGCTTTCCATTTCTGTGCAAATGAATTTCCATCTCCGGGGCCCACATGAAACACAAAGTTCTGCCCGATACTGACATTTTTTTCCTATTATTTAAAGACATTCAGCTATACTATCTTGTTTTATTATCCGTATTTTTTAAAAAGAGCTCTGCAGCTGTTCTCATAACTTATCCCCATTTTTCAAAACAGTTCCTGAATGTGTCTATTATATTCTGACCCCAAAGAAAGGAGACACATTTCAGTAAAAACGTTACATTTCTTTTTCCCTGCAGTTTTTTCCCCCTTCTCTGCTCTACTTTTGTATGAGCGTCACGTTTTAGAGAATCCTCTCCTCATTTCCCTGCCTCAAGTGATGGAAATGTAATTCATCAATCTATTGACTGTATTTAGATATAAATACAGAAGTCTCGAGAAGTTTACAGTAGAGAAGGAAGATTTCAAAATCCGTTGGAGGATGCTGGGGTCGAGGAGGAAGGATTTTTGTAAACCTCTGATTTGCTCCTTCTTGGCACATCTCTGAACACACTTGTAGTAGAACGTGTACATTCTATAGCTATGTCCTAAATCAGTGGCAGTCAGGTACCCTGTAAGGAAGCACAATGCCCCTTGCTGCACCCCTTTATTTCCCTCCGAATGAGCACATTCCTCTCACATCCTCCACCACCCACTGCCCTGGGAGGCCCCGGACTCTTTCCAGATCCTCCTCTCATTCACTGGCGCCCTGTGCACAAGCCCCACTCCTGCCCTCTGTGTAACAGCAGATGTTGGTCGCACTTCTACCCTGGGCAAGCACAGGGCTGGAAAGGGTCTTAGTTGGAAGCACCAGTCCAATTTGCAAGAACATGTCCCAGGGTATTCAAAACTGGAAAAAACACAACTCAGACTGTCACTGTCTATCTGTCTGTCTGTCTCTCTCTCGCACACACACACACACACACACCAGCAACAACCACCAAAACCCCCCTCAGCCAGTCCTGCCCCCCTGCCTTCAGTGGAGCTGGCAATAGATGCAGGAGGGAACTGACTCATGAAATGACAAAGGCCCTTCTGTTTTTCTACAATTATAAAGCAGAGTTGGGGGTCTGACAGCACCAGCTAGCTGGGCTGGACCAAGCAGGGGAAGGAGGGAGACAGATGCTGTGGCGACCAGGTCATGTCGACATCTGCAACAGGAAGACCAGAAATACCAGTGCTCGTGTGGGTTTTCTTCTGTTCTCTTCAAGGTGGAGTCACAGGGTTCCCCAGCTCTTTTTTAGGGAGCACTGGGTAATGACACCTAGTGGCCCCTATTTAAATTACTCTTGGATTCCAGTGCCATGAAAAAAGAAAGGAAACGTGGCTTTCAGGAAACTCAGAGTTAATTCTAAGCACAGCGGCGGCAGCTGTCACATCCTAGATTTCTGCCACAATCACCTGGGCCAGGTGATTTCCCCATTCCACACCTCCATCGCCTCTTCTGCAAACAGGGGTAATATCGGTACTGAGCACGTGGGCTGTGACAAGGGTTGAAGGAGATAATATATGCAAAGTACTCAGAAAATGCCTGACACGTAGTGAGTGTCCAATTAGTATTAGTTCTGCACTATTTTAATTGATAGAATGTATTTTGGGGACTTCCCAGGTGGTCCAGTGGTTAAGAATCCACCTTCCAATGCAGGGGACACGGGTTCGATCCCTAGCTGGGGAACTAAGATTCCCACATGCCATGGGGCAACTAAGCCCGCACACCACAACTACTGAGCCCGCACACTGCAACTACTGAGCCCATGTGCTGCAACTACTGAGCCCGTGCACTCTGGAGCCTGTGTGCCACAACTAGAGAGCCCTCTCACCACAACTACAGAGTCCACATGCTCTACAGCCCAAGCGCCACACTAGAGAGAAGCCCACGTGCTGCAACAAAGATCCCATGTGCCACAACTAAGACCTGACTCAGCCAAATAAATAAATAAATACTTTTTTAAAAAAAAGAATGTATTTTTAAAATTTGTTACATAATAATTGGTGCCAATAATTGGTTAGCTACATTAGCATTCTACTCCATTTGTCTTTGTCATACAATAAAAATAAGTACTTAGTGAAACTGCATTAATTTTTACCCACAATCTTTTAGTACTGTTGACACAGCCAGGAAGATGTGCATCATGTATCATGTAGTCTTACATGCCCTCAACATCACTCTGCATACATTCAGGGATGTGGGGACCTCACCTTGAGACGTTTAGTAGTATCTAATGCCTGGCTGAAAACCCAACAGCAGCCCACACTGCTCTGGGTTTATGTATGAGACTTCAGTGTCTTAGGTGGGATATGCTCTATTCAGTTTGCCACAGTCCACACCACTCCCTGTCACCTTGTACTAAGCCACTTCTCCCATTTTTTTACATTTATTTTATGGAAATATAGTTGATTTACAAAGTTGTGTTAATTTCTACTGTACAGCAAAGTGATTGTTATACATAGATATACATTCTTTTTCATATTCTTTTCCATTATGTTTTATCACAGGATATTGAGTATATCAATAGAGCTATACAGTAGGACCTTATTGTTTACCCACTCTCTATATAATAGTTTCATCTGCTAAGCCCAAACTCCCAATCTATCCTTCCCTCACCCCCCTTCCCCCTTGGCAACCACAAGTCTATCCTCTATGTCTGTGAGTTTGTTTCTGTTTCATACGTAAGTTCATTTGTGTCATATTTTAGATTCCACATATAAGTGATATTATGTGATATTGGTCTTTCTCTGTCTGACTTACTTCACTTAGTATGATAATCTCTAGGTCCATCCGCTGCAAATGCATTATTCCATTCTTTTTTATGGCTGAGTAGTATTCCATTGTATATATCTACGACATCTTATTTATCCATTCCTCTGTCGATGGATATTTAGGTTGTTTCCATGTCTTGGCTATTGTAAGTAGTGATGCTGTGAATATTGGGGTAAACATATCTTTTTGAATTAGTGAGTTCTCTGGATATATGCCCGGGTCCACTTCTCTCATTTATGTTGCCTGCTGGCTCTGAAAACACTTGAGTTTGATACTCCTTGTTTAGACACTAAGAGACGAAGTCCCTATCTCTTATGCTGGAATTGAAGGCTTTTCACAGTCTGCCCTTCTAGTCATGCTTTATTCATATGAACCCTCCGTGCCAGGCACAATCATGCCAACTGAACAGCTGTTCCCATCCAGTCTCTGTATCTTTCCTCAGCCAGTTCTCACTGTCTGATTAGAATCACCCCCCCTGCCCTCCCTGCCAACCTCTTGCCACTGATATCCGGTCTCTCCTCCAAGGCCCACCTTAAATTCCACTGACACCTCGGACACTTCTCCCTGACAGTTAGAGCCTGTGTAATCTTTTCCCTTTCTTGGTTTTGACATCAATTGTTGGGGCTAATAAGCTTCATAGGGTGGTTGCTGGAGGCTAAACGAGTTAATAAGCACTTTGTGCCTGGCATGTACACGTGGTCCATAAAAGGGGACTTACTGGTACCATTTTATCCCTCTTTCCTGACAGTTCTATTGCATGTTGTACTTTTTGTGCATGTGTCTTTTTTCAACCATTTAAAAATTATGGTAAAATACGCATAACATAAAATTTAGCATTTTAACCATTTTTAAGTGTATGATTTAGTGGCATTAATTACATTCACTCTGTTGTGCCACCATTACCACCATCCATCTCCAGAACTCCACCTTCCGAAACTGAATCTCTGTACCCGTTAAACACTAACTCCCCATTGCCTCCTTCCCCCAGGCCCTGGCCACCACCATTCTACTTTGTCTCTGAATTTGATGACTCTAGGTATCTCATGTAAATGGAATCATACAACATTTGTCCATTAGTGACTGGGCTTATTTCACTTAGCCTAATGTTCTCTAGGTTGTAGCATGTGTCAGAATTTATAAGGCTGAACAGTATTCCATTGTATGTATATAGCACATTTTGTTTATCCATTCATCTATCAATGAACACAAGTGGCTTCCAACTTTTGCGAATAATGTGAATGTGAATTGTGAATAATGCTGCAATGAATATAGGTGTGTAAATATCTGTTCAAGTCCTTGCTTTCTTTTTTTTAAATTTATTTTATTGAAGTAGAGTTGATTTACAATGTTGTGTTAATTTCTGCTGTAGAGCAAAGTGATTCAGTTTTACATATATATACATTCTTTTTCATATTCTTTTCCATTATGGTTTATCACAGGATATTGAATATAGTTCCCTGTGGTATATAATAGGGCCTTGTTGTTTATCCATTCTATACATAATAGTTTGCATCTGTGAATCCCAAACTCAAGTTCTTGTTTTCAATTCTTTTGGGTATATACCCAAAGTGGAGTTGCTGGATCATATGATAATTCTATGTTTAAGTTTTTAAGGACCTACCATATCATTTTCCACAGAAGATGCACCATTTTACATTCCCATTAGCAATGCACAGAGCTTCCAATTTCTCTGCATCCTTTCCAACACTTGTTATTTTCTGCTTTTTAAAAATAATAGCCATCTTAATGGTGTGTAGTGTCCACCATCTATTGTCTTAATCTCCATTTTGCACTTTACTTTTCACTCCTTTGTTTCATTCAGTCGTTTTTTTTCCCCTAACAGAATCATAAACTTCTTGATGGCCAAAATGGTCATGGACAATTTATGTATCCTTCCCTCACCCTCTATCCAAGCCCCCTAACTCCCACTGGCATCTAATATTGAGCTCTACACAAGTTTGGGTGTTGTTGTTTTTTTTAAATAAATAAATAAATAAATTTATTTATTTTTGGCTGTGTTGGGTCTTCGTTGCTGCACACGGGGTTTCTCTAGTTGCCGCGAGCAGAGGATACTCTTTGTTGTGGTGCGTGGGCTTCTCATTGCGATGGCTTCTCTTGTTGTGGAGCACAGTCTCTAGGTGCATGGGCTTCAGTAGTTGTGGCTCGCAGATCCTAGAGCGCAGGCTCATTAGTTGTGGTGCACAGGCTTAGTTGCTCTGCGGCATGTGGAATCTTCCCGGACCAGGGTTCAAACCCATGTCCCCTGCATTGGCAGGCGGATTCTTAACCACTGCGCCACCAGGGAAGTCCCCAAGTTTGGGGTTTTGATCCTCAAAGTGTGGGCTCACCTGGGAGTTTGTTAAAAATGCAGACTCGGGCCTCCCTGGTGGCGCAGTGGTTGAGAGTCCGCCTGCCGATGCAGGGGATACGGGTTCGTGCCCCGGTCTGGGAGGATCCCATATGCCGCGGAGCGGCTGGGCCCGTGGGCCATGGCTGCTGGGCCTGCGCGTCCGGAGCCTGTGCTCCGCAGCGGGAGAGGCCGCAGCAGTGAGAGGCCCGCGTACCACAAAAAAAAAAAAAAAAAAAAAAAAAAATGCAGACTCTCAGGCCCTGCCCTGGAATTAGTGAACCAGAATCTGCATTTTAACAAGATCTCCAGGGGGTCTGCAAGCACATTAATTGTTGAGTGATACTAGGATAGGGAGAGGCAGTTTACCTTCATTCTGTTGATAGGTTCTATTACCTCATTTCATGGGTGCTCCATAAATGTTTGCTGATTGAAGGATTAATAAGGAAAATTAACAGCCCTGTTAATACTCACCATCAGGCATTTATCAAAAATATGAAAAAGCATATCTTGAAAAGTAGCTCAAAGCAGGTTGAAAAAGTAGGGCAGAGAAAACTGTCACAGCCAAGAGGAGCCTAAAGACACATGACTAAATGGCATGTGGCATCCTGGATGGGATCCTGGGATAGAAAAAGGGCATTAGGCAAAAACTAAGAAATCTGAATAGAATATGGACTTTAGTTCGTAATAATGTATCATTAATTGTGACAAAGGTACCACACTAATGGAAGATGTTAACAACAGGGGAGTGTGTGAACTCTCTGTACTACTTTCACAATTTTTCTGTAAACCTAAAACTCCTCTAACATAAAAAGTTTATTTTAAAAGGGGAGGCAGAGAACAGGCAGAACATCAAGATGAAAATCAGCTGCAGATGTGTAGAAGTAACATTTGTGTCTTCAATTTCCCGCTGCAGAATAGGCTGGTACCTCCAGGACCTTTTATAATCAAAGTGACACCTCTGCAGCACTGAGGAAAGATGGTCAGCAGCTGGCTGTCCCTGAATTTGACACCAGGCCAGCCTCCCTCTGCTGGGCCTGGGACAGGCCTCTGCTGCCTAATGGGCTACTCCTCTTTCTCCTTGAGGGGTGCCATCTGCTAAAAGGGCATCAAAAACCTGGGGTTAAGGACACAGGAAACTCTAAGCAATATTCTAGCACTATCTTATCTGCCTTTCCTGGGTTGAAATGTACTTTCTTTTTTTTTTTTTTTTGCGGTACGTGGGCCTCTCACTGTTGTGGCCTCTCCTGTTGCAGAGCACAGGCTCCGGGCGCACAGGCTCAGTGGCCATGGCTCGCGGGCCCAGCCGCTCCACGGCATGTGGGATCTTCCCGGACCGGGGCACGAACCCGTGTCCCCTGCATCGGCAGGCGGACTCTCAACCCCTGCGCCACCAGGGAAGCCCAGAAATGTACTTTCTTGAGATTAAAATTTAAGTTATATCAATTCTTAGAAGAAAGTACTGATGTCAAGTCAAGTGCCACGGGGAACTAAGTTTTACCAACAGATGACCAAGTTCAGGTGCCACTGCAAACTCTTTACATAAGCTCCTTCCCTTTAAGTGGGATGATTTCTTTCTCTCTCAGCTCCTCAAATAACCTTTTTTCATTAGCTCTGTCACATTTTGTTTATATCAAAATATTGACCTTAGGGAAGTAAGCACCATTGAAATCAATCTGTACTAAACAATTAGTATAATTAGCAATAATAAAGATTACCAGGCTTCCCTGGTGGCACAGTGGTTGGGAGTCTGCCTGCCGATGCAGGGTACACGGGTTCGTGCCCCGGTCCGGGAGGATCCCACATGCCGCAGAGCGGCTGGGCCCGTGAGCCATGGCCGCTGAGCCTGCGCATCCGGAGCCTGTGCTCCGCAACGGGAGAGGCCCACGTACCGCAAAAAAAAAAAAAAGATTACCGCTAGCATTTCTTCTTTTCACTGTATTTGAGATACAGCACCATGTGCTTTATGTGTATGATCTTGTTTCATTCACTCTATAGACGAACTCTATAAGGCAGGTGCTGTTACTACCTCCATGGGATACTTATTACACATTTTCAACAGGACAGGAGAGACTGATTTAGCAAAGCACACGAGGAAGACGTTGGGACTTGAGACCATTTCTGGCTCAGGGTGGCATAGGAGTCATATGGCTACCAAAAAGCAGGTATAATATAATCATCAATTAATAAAAGTATAATACCCAGAAAACGGAAAATCAAACGTTTCCTGACAATAGCTTATATGCCACACACTGATATGAGATACTTCAAGTATGTCACCCATTTATTGCTCACAATACTACTTGGATGAAGGAATTACTGTCCCCATGTTACAAGATGAATAAACTTGAGGCTCAAAGATTAGAAAATGACACATGGGTCACACAGCTCGCAAGTGGCAGCGCTGGATTCTGCGCCCAGCTGTGTCTGATGGCCGAGCTTGTGCCCCTTCCATTGGGACCACTCTGCCCAGATCAGGACAGTGCTGGCCCAGCCACAGCTAGAGTCCCGCATCTAGTCCAGGCCTGGCACCAAAAAGATGGAGCCCAGGACCCAAGGGAACACAGCCCAAGGACAGCAACCAGAGGGAGGGGAAACGAAATCCAGTTCCTGTGAGAAACGGTGAGAGAATAAACTTGGCCCCGTGACAAGACTTTGCAGGAAGACGTGATTGTTCTCCCACCTATCTGCAGGGCTCCCACGTAGGAAAAGGGACAGACATTCTGGGTAATCGCAGGAAGCAGAACTAAAGCTCAAGAAGGCCAGAACTAGATTTAGCTTTGATACAATGGAGAACACAAAGGAAGAATTATTCCAGTAGGGTCACCGCCTCATGGGACAGTGAGGTCTGCATCCCCACAGGCGAGAGACCACAAATGATATGTAGGAACAGTGATCTAGAATTCTAGATAAACTCTAAGGTCCTTTCTAACCCGGAAACTCAAGACTCAGCTATCCTAATACAGAGTTTTACCACATACATAGAATATACACAGACCATATAAGGATCACAAATTTTCAAGAGATCAAACTATAGAATATGTCTAATTCACACCAAACATATTGAACTCTTTGCTAGCACTCGAAGGAAGGACATTATTATGAATATTAAATGTTCTCGAGAAGTAGGTACACAGAAATATCAGTGAGAGAAAATACTAGGTTGCAAAGAATGAGCATGCGAGAGAGGTCTTCAGGTTTTCGGGGGGCCGTTTAGCACACGCCCCAGCGAGCCACTGTGCTGGAATTCCCGGGGGTTCACACAGCAGAGAGGCCCTGACGAGGGTACCTGGAGGAAGCCAAATCAAGCACCAGGCCCCTCACAAAAGTAGTCCCTGTGCACCAGACCCTTCCCCCAGCATAGGAGGAAGTCCTCTTTCAACCTCTTCATGCAACCATTACCAAGGAATCAGGAAGACTGTGGGAGATGTCAGGTTATAATCACAAGGCCCCGGTAACTCTGCAGTAAGAAGGCTCACCCTCTTATGACTCATTAGGAGACAGGCTGGTTCTTTCCTTCAGAAGAATGGAATCTTCACAGTATATCGTTTGCAGATTTCCAGACTTCACTCCATATGATGGAAGCTTCTAGTCTCCTGGACCAATATGTTTCTTCTGCTTGTCTCCCCATCTATTCTGCAGGTAAGGTCACTAGCTAAGCAAGTCAGACCTTCCCCAACTGGTTAGAAAAACACTGATGCTACCCTGCGGGACACTGGGATGTGGCGAGCACCACCGACTCCTTCGTGTGGATAGTGACCCAGAAGCATCAGTCGCAGTTGATCTACCCAGAGAAACAGGCAGGCTGATGGCAGACCACTTAAGCCTTCTCCTGGAGCAATATCACACGAAGAAATGGTTCAGGCATAAATTTGCATACAGTCAGTCGTACATCTCCACCTCCACCCATACGACTCAGACAGTGCCCCTCGGTTGTTCAATGGCTCAGGCATCCCAACGAGCAACACCCTAGGGTTCAAAAAAGTCCTTCTTGGCCCAGTACAGGTCTCCTTCTAGAGCTTTCTTCTTTCTGATGGTTTGGGTGCAATTTAAAGAAACATAATCCCAAATCAATATAGAAAAACTACCAGTGTAAAAATGTCTTGTTGGCCATTTTCATTTCTTAGAGGTCCTGTGCCTCAGAGAACCAATTATAAAAACATTTGTGCAGTCACTGGGTGCCACTATCAGAAATTAAAATGTTTAATTTAATTTAATCATCCAAAGTAACATTAATCAAAAGGACAAAAAACAAATGGAAGAGAAAGCATTTTAACCCAAGGCTGAACACTCTGCTATCTTGTACAAAGAGCTCATCTGTTAAAACCATGAGACCAAGTCTCCTAATTCTAGAAAGAATTGGTGCTAAGAGACCTGTTTTAGTGCCAGTGGCTGCAAGGATTTTAGTTAGTCACAAAACCCTCGTGGACCAATTCACCAAGCTCAAAAATTCTGTCATTTTACCATTACTCCCCACCATCAACACCCCTAAAAAAACCTATCATCGCCAAACTCTGATATCCCTGCTGCGACAGACCTTATTACCACAGGGAGTATCCTATTAACTGCTTTTCAGGGGGATTATACATCCCCAACCTGTGGATTCAGGCCCAGACATGAGATTTGCTGTGGACAATGAATTGTGAGCAGAAACGTGTGTCACTTCTGCACTGAAGATTTAAGAGTTAGTAAATTGCTTCACCATGATCTCTGTTCACTCTACCATGGGACCAGCAATGCTCCAGATAAGACCTGTTCTGTCAAGCCAGGTCCCAGAGTGCAGATGGCAGGGAGAGGAGCTACAGCAAACCTGCAGTGGGTAGGAAGCACAAGTGAGAAATGAACTTTTGTTGTCATAAGCCTCTGAGACTTTTGGGTGTGCTTGTTACCTCGGAAAACCTAGCCTATGCTCACCACTAAACTTGCCGTTACCACATCAGTTAGTCAGTATCTGCAAAAGACTTGCTCTTTGTGAGCACCAGCTCCAATTTTGGAATTGTCTCACACAGATACGTGCTAAAATATGTCTTTTACAAAAATTAGGCATTTACTCAAATGCTATTTCTTTAAGCTGTCACTAAAAATAGGTTGACTTGCTAACCTGGAAATCCTCTAGCAGTTGCTCTCCCTCGTACTAATTACTACTGTATTAGTCAGAAAAGTCAAAAATACATAGTGCGGACTTCCCTGGTGGCACAGTGGTTAGGAATCCGCCTGCCAATGCAGGGGACACGGGTTCGAGCCCTGGTCTGGGAAGAGCCCACATGCTGCGGAGCAACTAAGCCTGCGAGCCACAACTACTGAGCCCGTGTGCTGCAACTACTGAAGCCCGCGCGCCTAGAGCCCGTGCTCCGCAACAAGGGAAGCCATCGCAATGAGAAGCCCGCGCACCGCAACTAGAGAAAGCCTGTGTGCAGAAGCGAAGGCGCAATGCAGCCCAAAATAAATAAATTAAATAAATAAATTTAAAAAATACATAGTGCATCTGTTATGAGCAACAAAGTGAAACATTAGCTATTCATAGCAAAATGAGCACTTTAAGGAGGCTTGAGATTCTCATTCAGAGATACAGAAAATACATTTAGGAATGCAGTACTACAACAACATTAAAATTATTAATGGCAAGATAAGTAAAAAGACAAAAGTTCCATTTAGAAAATTCTTTGCATAAGCTATATATTCCATAACTACAGGAGGAATGAAACTTGCTTTTTCTACTCTGAAGAGGCTTCTAAGAGCCTATTTTGAATTCAGGTTGCCATAGAAACCAGTAGAATTCTGGATGGGATTCCATCATAATTGCTGCATAATTTAGTGCACACGGAAGAGCCCTATCTCACTGTCTCAACTTAAAACAAAGCCACAACTCTGGTTTAAAACACTGATGAGTCTCTGAATTTGAGGCTTAAATATCTCTAAAAAGACTAAGGCCTGTGACAGTGATACTCCTTCAACTTAGATATTTTGCTTTCAAAGAGGTAGGAGCAACTGTCAACATGACCTTGACCTACAGTTGTGCTACTTGAAGCCAGATCATGATCTGTCATTCATGGTACCAGGGATGCATGTCTGTGTATGTGTGCTTAGGCATGAGGGTGTTTGGGGAAAATGTTTTTATTGTATAGCAGTAATCATTGTGCTTTGGACAAACCACAAAAGCCACTATACAAAAACACGCTTGCAGGCATAGCCAACATTTATTGCATGCTTATTGTTTTTGTTTCTATATTCATGCAACAACCTTACGAGGTAGGTACTATTATCATCTCCATTTTGTAGATGGGGAAACTGAGGCCCAATGAGTTTACACAAGTTGCCCAACATCATATAGTCGTTAGAAGTAGAACCAGGATTTGAAGCCAGGCAGTCTGGCTCCAGAGTTCACACTGTTAAACCACCAGGATTTTCTGCTCACTGAGCAGAAATCTGTAATTACAAATATAAGACAAGCTTAGCTCAGATTAAGAACACAGGCATAGCACCCACTCCCATGGTTCTCAAGCTCTAGGGCATACAAATAGCTGGGGCTGTTTAGTGAAAATGCATATTCTTAGGCCCTTCACCCAGAAATTCTGATTGAACAGAATTTCAATTTCAGTTGACGGGCTGTGTTGTGCCATTGCAGCTAGATATAGAGAACTCAAAACCTGAGAATAATAATTTCCCTCCACCTAGAAATAAGGGTGGGAAAGTAAGAATATCAGTTAAACTTCAAAGAAAAACCATTTGGACATGACATGAAAAGAGAAGCAAGGTAAAAAGATGAATCTGGTGAACGAAGTATCTTAGTCACACCCAGTGACACAAGTCTTAGCCACTATGATGTCCAACATACAGTGACAGTATTTCAACATCATACATTGCTGCGTGTTGAACAAGAGCCTTTTCAAAGAGGGGAATGGTCTTGTTTAGAAGGACATTTCAAAGTGACCAATGAGCTACGTTTACTTGGGTGGTGGAATCAACAGACCATTTTGTCTTTGGCCTCCCAAAGACAGTTTGGGGAAAGTAAAATTATTTGGGAGTATTCAGTATATAAGTGGGTAAGTTTGTCCAAAGAAATGAAGGATGGGAATGGGACCAGGTGAGAACTCTGGAGAGCTCTAGCAATTAAAAGCCAAGTAGTTAAAGAAGAGCCAGCTAAGGAAAGAGAACAGTGGCAGTCCGGTCAAGACAGAGGAATGCCTCCAAAGTCAAGGGTGAGGAGCATCTTCAGAAGGAAGAAATGCTCCAAAGAGACTAAGCAGCATTCTATGAAGGCTTAGAAATTGGCAATGAACTCATGATGACTTTTCAGAGAGCATTTCAGGATAGGGTAATGAGGCAAGAAGCCAAATGCTCCTGTCTGAGAAGTAAATTGGACATGAGGAAATAAAGGTAATGAATAGAAGGCTGCTCTTCCAAGACGTCTGACATTAAAGGTAGGAGAGAGAGATCCAGCAGTAGCAGTAGTAGTAGGGTGGTGGTGTTTCTTTGTTATTATTCTTGCTTTGATTTCAGAATAGGGTACACTTTTTAAAATTGAAGTATAGTTGAATTACAATGTTGTGTTAGTCTTTGGTGTACAGCAAAGTGACTCAGTTTTATATATATATATATAAAATTATATATACATATATTTCCCTGTGCTATACAGTAGGATCTTGCTATTTATCTATTTTATATATAGTACTTTGTATCTGTTAATCCCAAACTCTTAATTTATCCCTCCCTCCCTTTCTCCTTTGGTAACCATAAGTTTGTTTTCTATGTCTGTGAGTCTGTTTCTGTTTTGTAAATAAGTTAATTTATACCATTTTTTAATTTTTATTTTTTAAAATATCTTTATGGGAGTATAATTACTTTACAATGTTGTGTTAGTTCCTGCTGTACAACAAACTGAATCAGCTATATGTATACATATATCCCCATATCCCCTCCCTCTTGAGCCTCCCTCCCACCCTCCCTATCCCACCCCTCTAGGTGGTCACAAAGCACTGAGCTGCTCTCCCTGCACTATGCAGCAGCTTCCCACTAGCCATCCATTTTACATTTGGTAGTGTATATATGTCAATGTTACTCTCTCACTTCGTCCCAGCTTACCCTTCCCCCTCCCGGTGTCCTCAAGTCCATTCTCTACGTCTGCATCTTTATTCCTGTCCTGTCCCTAGGTTCTTCAGAACCCTTTTTTTTTTTAGATTCCATATATATGTGTTAGCATATGGTATTTGTTTTTCTTTTTTGACTTACTTCACTCTGTATGACAGACTCTAGGTCCATCCACCTCATTACAAATAACTCAGTTTCATTCCTTCTTATAGCTGAGTAATATTCCATTGCATATATGTGCCACACCTTCTTTATCCATTCATCTGTCGATGGACATTTAGGTTGCTTCCATGTCCTGGCTATTGTAAATAGAGCTGCAATGAATACTGTGGTACATGCCTCTTTTTGCATTATGGTTTTCTCAGGGTATATGCCCAGTAGTGGGATTGCTGGGTCATATGGTAGTTCTATTTTTAGTTTTTTAAGGAAACTCCATACTGTTCTCCATAGTGGCTGTATCAATTTACATTCTCACCAATAGTGCAGAAGGGTTCCCTTTTCTCCACACCCTCTCCAGCATTTATTGTTTCTAGATTTTTTGATGATGGCCATTCTGACTGGTGTGAGGTGATACCTCATTGTGGTTTTGATTTGCATTTCTCTAATGATTAGTGATGTTGAGCATCTTTTCATGTTTTTGTTGGTAATCTGTACGTCTACTTTGGAGAAATGTCTGTTTAGCTCTTCTGCCCATTTTTGGATTGGGTTGTTTTTTTGATATTGAGCTGCATGAGCCGCTTGTATATTTTGGAGATAATCCTTTGTCAGTTGCTTCATTTGAAAATATTTTCCCCCATTCTGAGGGTTGCCTTTTCATCTTGTTATGGTTTACTTTGTTGTGCAAAAGCTTTTAAGTTTCATTAGGTCCCATTTGTTTATTTTTGTTTTTATTTCCATTTCTCTAGGAGGTGGGTCAAAAAGGATCTTGCTGTGATTTATGTCAGAGTGTTCTGCCTATGCTTTCCTCTAAGAGTTTTATAGTGTCTGGCCTTACATTTAGGTCTTTGATCCATTTTGAGTTTATTTTTGTGTATGGTGTTAGGGAGTGTTCCTATTTCATTCTACATGTAGCTGTCCAGTTTTCCCAGCACCACTTATTGAAGAGGCTATCTTTTCTCCATTGTATATTCTGGCCTCCTTTGTCATAGATTAGGTGACCATAGGTGCATGGGTTTATCTCTGGGCTTTCTATCCAGTTCCATTGATCCATATTTCCATTTTTGTGCCAGTGCCATACTGTCTTGATTACTGCAGGTTTGTAGTTTAGTCTGAAGTTGGGGAGCCTGATTCCTCCAGCTCCATTTCTCTTTCTCAAGATTGCTTTGGCTATTCGGGGTATTTTGTGTTTCCATACAAATTTTAAACTTTTTTGTTTAGTTCTGTGAAAGATGCCATTGGTAATTTGATAGGGATTGCTGTATCATTTTTTTTTAGATTCCACATATCATATGCTATTTGTCTTTCTCTGTCTGGCTTACTTCACTTAGTATGATAATCTCTAGGTCCATCCATGTTGCCGCAAATGTCATTATCTCATTCTTTTTAATGGCTGAGTAATATTCCATTGTATATATATACCACATCTTCTTTATCCATTCATCTGTCAAAGGACATTTAGGTTGCTTCCATGTCTTGGCTATTGTAGATAGTGCTGCTATGAACACTGGGATGCATGTATCTTTTTGAATTAGAATTTTTGTCTTTTCCAGATATATGCCCAGGAATGGCATTGCTAGATCATATGGTAGCTCTATTTTTAATTTTTTAAGGAACCTCCATACCATTCTCCATAGTAGCTATACCAATTTACTTTCCAGAATGGGGTATGCTTAAGTACGAGTTTAGCCAAAGGAGAAGTTCTCAGGGGGTAGGGGGAGACTAAAGTCCCAGAGGATAACCAACAGTGATAATTAAGTGACAACCCGGGTGACAGGGTTAGAGGATCAAGAACGCACCTGGAGGAGGAAGCCCTAGAAAGGCAGGCACAGGGCATTTCCTCGGCTGAAACAATACGGGAAGGAGGCAAAAGTCTAAACTAGGCACCCAAAATGTGTTTTATATAAATGCGTATATTTAGTCTGCCACCTGCATCTGTGGCTTGCCCTCAAAATGCAAAAAATAACTCTGAGACAGTAAAACAATTTCTTCCAAAGTCTGTCCTGTATCTTCTAGTTAAGTATGCAGAAAAATACATAATCCATTTTAGAATGATTTCATATAAAATAAAATTATAGATTGGCACTTAGAGGGTTAAAACTTCAAGTAAAGAAAAATGTTACCCTTCAGACAACCAAAGTTTGACTTCATGAAAACAGGGGTATTAACTGCATCAACCCATCCTCCCTTAACATTTGACTCACCTAGAAATGTCATTGACTATCAGTAAAAGCGAGGTGAAAGTCTCTTAATTTGAAAATGTCTCCTTTTTGAAAATATTGTCAAAATCTAGGAGAATATCTGACACTCTTTCTAAGGATTAAAACAGTGCCTATGTTCCCTTCTTGTACTTTTATTTGTGAATCTGTGATGCTTTATCTAGTGTAAAAAGTGTATGTTTCATCAAGTGTAAAAATATCATTGATTTAAAGTCTTCACAGAATTTGAGGCAAGGTACACGGAACTGAGCCTTGAAAGGAAGAAAACTAAAAAACTGAAAGTAACCTGAGGCTTCTTTTTTCACTTTCTGTCTTCAATTTTCACCTCTTACTCTTAAGAAGGGATACAGCTTACTCTTTTACCTTACTGAACACTAGCTTTTTACATTTTGTCTAACTCCTGAAAAGATCATCTCTAGTAGAATGTGAATTTAAACTTTAGGCTGATGCTATTCAAAAAGTATCAGCCCCGGGCCTCCCTGGTGGCGCAGTGGTTGAGAGTCCGCCTGCCGATGCAGGGGATACGGGTTCGTGCCCCGGTCTGGGAGGATCCCATATGCCGCGGAGCGGCTGGGCCCGTGAGCCATGGCTGCTGAGCCTGCGCATCCGGAGCCTGTGCTCCGCAACGGGAGAGGCCACAACAGTGAGAGGCCCGCATACCACAAAAAAAAAAAAAAAAAAAAAAAAAGTATCAGCCCCTAATCTTTAAACATGTCATCTCGATCCAAAGTTACAGACAAGTTCCTTCACTAGTGACTGCAATGAGCCCATCACTTAAAGTCAAGGGAGTGAAAGGGCCTCTCAGCTCCTCTCTTTGGCAATCTGCTTTTACTCACATCTCTCCCCCACTCCACCCCACCCCACCCCACCCCACCCCACCCCACCCCACCTCTGCATCACCTCCATCCAAACAGACACCACTCAAACCACTCCTCTTATTTTTTTTGTGGTACGCGGGTCTGTCACTGTTGTGGCCTCTCCCGTTGCGGAGCACAGGCTCCGGACGCGCAGGCTCAGCAGCCATGGCTCACGGGCCCAGCTGCTCCGCGGCACGTGGGATCTTGCCGGACCGGGGCACGAACCCGTGTGCCCTGCATCGGCAGGCGGACTCTCAACCACTACGCCACCAGGGAAGCCCCCACTCCTCTTATTTTAACTCCTACAAATAAACCCAGTTTGTTTCCTTTTCACCATTCATTACACTGAGCGAAGGGCAGAGATGAATCACACAGGCTGCAGCTATCAAAGAAAAGTAGAGGAAATGTGAAACTAGTAACTATTTTACAAAGAACACAATCAATGGCTCAAATCATAGAAGAGCAGAGTGCTTCAGAGCGCTTTGCAAGAAGTAACTGATTCAGTCCAAGTACAATTTAAAAACATGAAGAGTAATCAAGAATTATATCTATTGCTACAATTTTTCTAAAACCTCCTGGTTATATTAAGTTGGACAAAAAGTACAATATTTCCTTCTAAAGAAAGGCCAGCATGTCATAGATCTCCATTCCTTTAATATGATTGATTTGTGTATATGAAAGCATGGACTTTATTTTAATGATGTGCAATCACTACATTTCTTTCAGCCCTCCTTGCAGAATCACATAATTAGACATTTGGTATGATTTTTCCTTAATGAAATAACATGAGGCCAAAGAATTATAGAAAGCTTAATGTTCTTCCGAGATCCACAGCACCCCGGGACCTATGATGCTGTTGACACGACTAACTGATTAGATCATGTACAGGCCTCACAACTGTAATCATTAGGACCCAGGTGATGAGGGCAAAGGAATTTAGGGCTGTTTTGAGGTTGCCTGAATTCCTATTTCTTGACAATGTTTGCCCTTGGAAAGTTGAGGATGTCCAAGAAAAGCAAAACTGAAATAAGTTTGGACAAAAAATGAAAAAATGAAAAGAGAATGAACTCTGGCTAAAGGCCACTACGCGGATAGGATGGGTATAGTACTGACATTTAGTATTAACTTTTAAATAGCGTTCCCCCTCCAAAGTAACTGGCTATCTGTTTTGAAAAACAACTTAAGTGTAAAACTCAGAGAAGTAAAAGCATTTCTGTTATCACAAAGCCAAAAAGACAATCTCTAAAGGCACAGGTAAGTTAGAACTGTGCCCTAGAGACACATACACCTGTTTACCATGGTGACAACTGATATTTAAGATGAAGCACAATGAATGGGTCATGATAGGGGGACATAAAACGTCAGGAACGCCCTAACTTGTCTAGGGACCAACTGTTTACCTGTTCAAGTGGAATTGAGAAAAACACAAAGTGGCTAAAAATAAATATTTGTAGACACTGGTTTTGTAATTATTTAGCTATGATGGCTTTTTTCACCTTTTCTGCTTGTCTGTTTTTCTGTATTTAAGTAGCTTCCATAAAGCCTTTACATAACGAACACTGTAATTTTCTTATTGGATAGCCTAAAAATGGCATTAAAATATTATATGGTATTTTAGCTTTGAACTGTGAAATAAAGAGTTGATAAATACCTGCCTCAATAGTTGCTTATTAATTTAGCACATCAACTATGACAGGCATCATCGCATCTTTCCCCACAAGCATATCATTATACAATTGAAAGGGGCTGCACCCTGAGTGACCTGTCATTGTATCAATACGGTAGGCAGCGCTCATTTAAAAACTGCAAAACCAGAAATCTAAAATCCAGCATTAACTTTAAACCAATTTGCCATCTTGGCTAAATTATCTTCTACCACTAGCTTCTATATTGCCAGACTGGTAAGCCAATTCTGAATTTCACTGTTCTTCTCCCAATCCTACCTTACCTCCCAAAACTTTACTTTCATTTGTGTAAATTACGTATAACTGAAAACAGGAAGTGGTTTAAAAGAATTTTCTCTTTCACATCATAAAAAGTGCAAAAGTGCAAGCTTCAGAGCTGAGAGCCTGGGAAAGGTGGGGTGGCAACCGAGAAAGACAAGGACATTTTCTCCAAATTCTCCCAAACTGTCTACTTCAGTCTACCTTATGCCAGATACGAGCACAAACTAGATTCATTGCTAGTCCTCAGCCCCTGTATTCTAAGCATATAAAAAAGTAGAAATGAGAAAAATATTCATTGTGCCTTAAGTGCAAAGGAAGTGGTTGTAAAAGTAAAAGAATAATTGCTCAAGGGCCAGATTAAATTAAAATGCAGGTCTCCAGAGCATTTCAAATGCCCTAGGAGGTGCGGAAAATATTTTGTTATTATGACACAACAGCTGCTCGTTTCATAGGAAAATAAACTTCAGGAAATTGAACTTTAAAGAAGCCATTGGTTCCATTATCACAAAGGGATGTTCTGTAGTTTTAAAGGAACGGTGCCCCCATGTGGTTTTTAACAAGATTTCAGAAAATGTTCTATATTATCCCACAAGTCAACATCTGTTATACTGTGAAACCATGCATTTTTCTTGTGTGCATTTTTTTGTCTACATTTGTTTTTAAATGTGATTATAGCTGTGCCTAGAGCATTGTAGAAATATGTAAGTATATTCGAAGAACTGTGTTTACAGCAGGAAGTGTTGCTCCACCCATCTCAGTAAAGAGCAGTAAAGAGCATGTTCAGTAAAGAACATGTGACCGCAGCACGGGGGGCGGGGGGCGCAAAGGGCACAGATGCTGATGCAGATGCTGAGGTGCTGACGCAGCAAGCGCCTCTGGAGGGTGCAGGGCCAGGGCCACCACTGCCTCTGCATGGGTGTCCAGGAGAGACTCTTGGGAGCTCTCAGAAGAGAACTTCCACACTTACCCTCCTCCCTGCAATGGGTCCAAGAGCCCTGCCTTTTCTCCTGTGGTTGTGAACAAACTGCCCGAGCTCCCTGCAAGACCATCCCCTCAGTCATGCACTGGGCTCAGCAATTCTCTTTCTTCTCTCCTGCATCCTTCTTTTTCCCTTTCCACTTTTTCCTTTCCTTTTTTCCAGCATCAACATATGAGTACGCTATCATAAAAAAAAAACCAAGAGGCCCCACTTCTCCCTCCAATTCGCTCCGCATTTCTCCACTCCTTTTTACTGATGCACTCCTTGAAAGGGTTGCCAGCAATCACTGGCTCCAATCTCAATCTTCCTATTCTCTCCTGAATCCATTCCAGTAAAATTTTCTCTGCCCACTGCTCCACCAGAAATGGTCTTACTGAGGTCACCAATGGCCTCCATGTGGTTAAATCCTTCAGTGAACCTCAGATCCATCTAGCTCGAACAATGACAGCATCTGACACAATTATCATATCTCCTTCCTTGGAACCCTTTCTTTCATTGGCTTTCAGGCATCTTCTACTTTTCTGGCCACTCCTTAGTCTCCTTGGTTGATCCTCATCTCCCCAGCCTCTAAACCAGTGGTCCTCAACCCTAGCTTCACCCAGGAAGTTTTTAAAAGATAGAGTGCCAGAGATGACTCCAATGATTGACTTAATTCAGTAGGGGAGGGTCCCAGGCACGAGTGGGCTATCAGATTGCCCCAGGTGAGTCTGAAGTTCATCCACGATTGAGGATCACTGCTCTAAATGCTGGAACGCCCCATGGCTCAGTTCCCAGCCTTCTTCTCCTTCTGTCGACACTCACTCTCTCTGAGATCTCATCATCCAGTCTCATGGCTTTAAATACCTTTTTTTATTCCTTAGATATTTATTTATTTATTCATTTTTGGCTGCGTTGGGCATTCATTGCTGCGCGCAGGCTTTCTCTAGTTGTGGTGAGCGGGGGCTACTCTTCGTTGCGGTGCACGGGCTTCTCATTGTGGTGGCTTCTCTTGTTGCAGAGCACAGGCTCTAGGCACACGGGCTTCAGTAGTTGCGGCGTGTGGGCTCAGTAGGTGCAGCACGCAGGTCCTAGAGCATGCAGGCTTCAGTAGTTGCGGTGTGTGGGCTCAGCAGTTGTGGCACGCGGGCTCTAGGGCGCACAGGCTTCAGTAGTTGTGGCTCGTGGGCTCTAGAGCACAGGCTCAGTAGTTGTGGCGCATGGGTTTAGTTGCTCTGCGGCAGGTGGGATCTTCCTGGACCAGGGATCGAACCCGTGTCCCCAGTGCTGGCAAGCAGATTCTTAACTACTGTGCCACCAGGTAAGTCCTAAATACCTTTTACAAGCTGATGTCTTAGTTTGGGTTCATCTGAAACCAGGGCCTGAGTCAAGGACTTGTGTGCAGGGAGTTTATTTGGAAAGTGATTCCATTAATCAGGAGGGAGAGAGTGGAGAGAATAAGAGAGAATGATGAAAAAACAATGAAGTGTGTTTTCAGGGTCACTGTTATGGGCAACAGGGACTGGATTCTGCTGGCCCTCCTGAGAAGTGTAGAGAACCCCCCTCCACAGGATGCTGAAGCATTTACCCACTTGCTTCATTTCGCATTGGTGGAGGGTTTCCCCGGAGGTATTAACTCCCTTGCACTTCTAAGCTGCAGTGAGCTTCAGAGAAAGCCAGGCACAGAAAGTGAAAGATACAGTTTGCACTTGAGGTGAGTCTGAGCTCACAGTGACCTGCCTAGCGCAGCTGTGGTAGATATCAAAAGTAGGCCACCTGGTAACCAATGTGGGTGTTAACATCTGATGCCTTCAAACTGTATATATCTAGCCCTAACCTTCCCCCTGAACTCCAGACTCACGTACTGACTTGGATTTCTAACAGGTATCTCAAACATAGCACGTCCAAAACCAAGTTCCTGATCTACTCCTTACCCCACCATTCTCCCAGTTGCTCAGGCCCAAAATCTTCAAAGTCATCTCGGCTCCTTTTTTTTTCACTCCCCACACTCAATCCATTAGCAAATTCTATTGACATTACCTTCAAAATATATCCAGATTATGACCACTTCTCACCACCTCCACTTTCCAGGCCCAAGCCAGCATCTATTGCCTGAATTAATGCTACAGCTTTCTGTCTCTGCTTCCACCCTCCCTTTTCCCTTTAAATCTACTCTCAACTCAGCAGCCAGAGAAATCCTGTTAAAACGTAAGAAAGAACATGTAACTTCCCTGCTCCAAACCACCCAAAGGCTTCCCTTCTCACTTGGAGTAAAAGTCAGGATGACATGACTTGGCCCCCTGTGACCTCTTAGATCACATCTGCTACTGACCCTTTTTGTTCCTCAAACATACCAGGCATGATTCTGCCTCAGGGCCTTTGCACTTACTGTAACTTCTACTTGGAACACTCTTTTCCCATTTAACCACTTGCCTCCCTCTCTCTTCTCCTTCTGGTCTCTACTTAAATGTCATCTTCTTACTGAGGTCTTTTCCTGTCAGCCCTATTTAAAATTGCAACTCTTTTCTGACCTTATTTCATTTTTCTTCTTGACACTTATCACACTCTAACATAGTATGTATTTTTCTTTTTTATCTTGTTTATTTTCAGTCTCTCCTAGCGGAATGTAAACTCCATGAGGACAGGGATTTCGGTCCATTTTGCTCACTCATTGCTGGTCCCCAGCACCTAGAATTAGTGCTGGCTTATAGTAGGCACTCAATAAATAAAAGTTCAATGCATGAATGAGGAGACCAATAATTATACTAATTATTAATATTTCTTGAGTATTTTCCATATGCCAGGCACTATAATGTGCACTTTCATATATTAACTCGTTTAAGCCTCACACCCAGCTGAAGAGCTAAGTTCTATTATTAGCTCCCTGTATGCAGAGAACTGTTGATTAAATTGTCAACATTATACAATTATTTAACAGCCCAGATATAAACCCAAGTATATCTCATCCCAAAGTGTAGACTCTTAACCACTAGAAAATACTGAGGCTAATTGCTAACCTCCAAGATTAATCACATCTCCAAATCTTTAGAGAAACCAATGCTACTCTGACAACGATGCCAGTGTAGATGAACTCACAGTGAGAAAGAAGAATCTAATCAGTGACTTGGGAGCCGAAGACGAGAAGGAATAGAGAAGAATATCACAAGCAGGAGGGTCAGAGATGCAGCCGGTCATAAGGAGGATGCTGGGGCGTCCAGCATCCACGCCCCAGCATCCTTTCAGCAAATATCTACTGAGAGCCTACCGCTGCTCTGCACAGTTCTCAGCCCTGGAAATCGGACGGTAAACAAATCAGACCTCATAACCTAGTAGGGGGAACAACAATCAGATGAATAAACTTTTAATATAAAACCTGGTAGTGCCAAGTGGTGGTCAGATAAAAGGGCTGCCCCCATTTTTGATGTTGGATTCCTGACAGCTTTCAAGCCCCATCCCTCCTTCCTCCCTTCCTGACGCACGTCAGGGGAGGTGGGGAGGAAAGCCGTGTGCTGCCTCCTTTGGCTCTGGTGGGAAGCTCAAACTTCACAAGGCCCACCCCAGCCCAAAGCCCACCCACCATAAGAGCCACAGCCAATAGCCCCTCCCTGCTCTTCAAGCCATTTCAGACCTGCTTGGGATCCTGCCCTGGTCTCTCAGAGAGCCTCACATAGTGAGTAATAAATCTCCTCATACCCTCTTCCTGCACATGTGGCATCATCAGTCTCCACATCAGAAACAAATTTTGGATCCTCTCCACCCGACAAGAGCTCAGTCATCTGAGCCAAGACCTCAGTGAAGTAAGGGAATGAGGGAAGAGCACAGTAGGGTGTAGCCTGTAAGCCCCTTCAAATGGAAAGAAATCATTTAGGGCTGGGAATGCCAGGAATTCCAATGGTGCATGCTAAACCAAAGGGTTACTGATTTGTTGGCTGTTATTGGAACCTCCAGACCAACAACTGGGAAAAATGGAGAAAAGTTGTGTTACAAAATTAAAGCTACCCGAAACACATCACTGCGACATGAACAAGCACTTCCCTGTGGCCCAGACTCGCACGTGCCCTGCATGAGTCAATGCACGTTCTCCTGACACCCAGTGGCATCTCCTGTTTTACAGCACAGACCAGCCCAAGCCCCATCCCTGCCCTCATTCATTTAAGTTCTGAGTTCTACTGCAGCCTACAGACAAACCACTCTTTAACTGCACCTTTGAATATTTAATTATGTGATTTCCAGATAATGATGCAATCATTTCATCATCATCATGCAATATGTATAACCATATCATTTGTATCTGTCTTTCTATGAAGGAAGCAGAAGAAATTGTATTATTCTAATGTGTTCTCCTTGGCATGAAGGAAGCAGAAGAGATTGTATTATTCTAATGTGTTCTCCTTGGCATCCAACCAAGCCTGAGACCAAATGAGCAATCTGCTGGTCAAAAATATTTCATGTGTAACCACGTGGTGAACAGCTTGCAGTGAGCTTCAGGGGAGTCACGGGAAAGGAGCAGTAGATCCGTGCGTTTAGTGCTTAAAATCTAATAAGCAACAGGGAACTCAACAAGTGGACATCAGCAATATAAGCATACATACATCAACAAGCACCAGTAAGTGCTAGGGATGGAAAATGAAGGAGAGGTTTGTTCCAGAAGGCTTCAGAGAGGAAGGCAATACTCCACTTCGAGGAGAAAAATCTAGATTGTTAGGGAGGGGACATTCCATCCAGGAGAAACAGGCCAGGGCTGAGGAGATGGACCGTACTGATCACATGGAAGCAAAGGCAAGTATCCTGACGATAAGTAAAGAGGAAATCACAGAAAAGGCTGCACTGAGTAGAGAACCTTGAAGACCAAGTTCAAGATGCCTCATCTTTTTTCAGAGGCAACTCCAAGCACTCTCACCTTCTGAGATTGAGACTGATGTCAAATGATCTGGGGGAGGGATAAATTGGGAGACTGGGATTGACATATACACACTACTATATATAAAATAGATAACTAATAAGGACCTACTGTATAGCACAGGGAACTCTACTCAATATTCTGTAATGGCCTGTAAGGGAAAAGAATCTAAAAAAAAAAAAGAGTAGATGTATGCATATGTATAACTGATTCATTTTGCTGTGTACCTGAAACTAACACAACACTGTAAATCAACTATACTCCAATAAAAATTTAAAAAATGAAAAAACGAGGCCAGGAAGGAAGGTTCACTCACTGCACAGTCTCGGGTCTGGGAGGAAGACAGGGGAGTGACGGGCAGATGGGGTGTTGCCATCCCAGGGAAAGGGCACTGGGGTGGACGAAAGGTATGGCCGTGAGCCAACAAGATATTTAAAGACGAAGAAGGAACAATGTACTGACAAACTCCTTACCAGACAGAAAAAGAGGACCTCAAGCAAGGGTGACCAGGCATCCTGGGTTGCCTGGAATGGCTTGGTTTTAGCACCTAACGATCCGCCCTCGTCCTGCAAAACCCCTCAGCCTCCAGGACATTTGTGACCCCACAAAGGACACTTCACAAATATTAAATCCGAGCAAGTATAAGGTATTACGATAATGAAGTAAAGATGGGATAAAAGTCTGAGGGTAGATCATGACTTAAATTGCAGTCACATGTTACATGGGACATGCAGTTCGGCTCAGTAGGGGTACATTCCAGAAACTGGAAACACAGGGCACTAAGGATTCAAGAGCAGGAGAGTGATTTCTTTTCCTCCTGACCTTCCACTGTTGACAGGTGCCCTCATTTGTACTGCAGACCCCACGGCGGCCTCCTGCCCAAAGCCGTGGGACTGGGCGGGGCATGTTCCAGACACCCAGCTCCCCTCATCCTTACCCGCTCTCTCACCTCCACATCTACTCATGCCAGCAGCGCCTCATCCTCAGTTCGAGGTCTGAGAGCCTCCAGGGAGCTGGAGGAGAGTCAGTGGAAACTCTGGGAAACCTTGAAGGGACACCTGGGGTTAATGATAGAGAACTAGGTCACAGGCATCGAAGAGAAGAGAATGCTTTAATAACCATCCACTTTTGAAAATGGATGTTTCCCTCGGTTGCTGAAAGTCTGCCGTTTTCTGTCAGCATCCAGCTCCCTAAAATGTAAAACACTGTAAGAATGGTCTTGCAAAGCCCAGGGCTTAAAGCTTTGCTTTAACTAAGGTTCAATTAGGGGAGGGCGAACTTTCTTGTTTCATATTCAGGCAAGAACAGAGTGCAGCCTAGCCTTGATGATTCAAGTATCTGGATATTCAAGATGGGGGGAAATGTGGCAAAGAAAGGAGAAGAAAAGGAACGGAGGCACATGACCAAGTCTGATTTTCCAGACCTTCTGTTAAAACTGCCCAGCAGATGGTTTCAAAATATAGATCCAAGATTGTCAGAGCCGGAAGGAATCCTCTTCTCACTGGTCCAGTATCTTTGTTCCACAGAGAAGGAACGGGCCAGGAGAGGAAAAGGACGGACCCAGGCCACACAGCCAGCAGGGGACAGAAGCCAGGTGTCACATCTTCAGTTTAACCTTTCCCTTAAAAGAAAGAAGGACTGACATATTGAATCAAACATATTTTGCAGCCCACAGGAGTCAACAACTGACTTGCTAACTTGCAACTAATCCAATCCATCAACTATTGAAGCTGGCACATCTAACTCAGTGGGTATGATTTTAAGGATGCTGTAATGAACTATAAATTCCTTAACCACAGCAAATAAACACTGTGGTTTAACCATATATTACTGAAATGCTTTAATAAAACTCAATTTTTAATAATAGGGAATTCAAAAGTCTAAACGCTTTTTCACTTAATGCATTTCCTCTTGCCAAAGAAGATCTCAATGTACTTCATATCTTTCTACCTTAAAAAGTTTTTGCTATTTCTATTGGGACATTAATAAGCAGGTCAGATAATAACAGGTAACACTGAACTCATGGGCTTACTTGTGTTGAATCATTTACTCCTCACAACACTGTGAGAAGGGTCACTATTATCCCTCTCTACAGATGAGAAAACTGAGGCAGCAAAATTTGACCAAGGTACGCAGCTAGTTGATAGCGCCAGGATATGAACACCTGATTCTGGAACTGTGACACTAGACAACTTCTCTAAATCCCAATACAACAAGCTCTCAACAAGGTAGGCCTAGCCCACCCCTTTTGTCATGCTGGAATCTTCCTAAATGAACCACATTTTGGACAAAATAAGTTTAGATATCTTCTAAGTATTTGTCAATATTTATTCCCTGGAATCTGTCCCATCGTTGCATTTCCTTTGTACAGTGAGGGCACTGATTACTGTGAGTAAATACCAATGTTGCTAAAAGCAGTTGCATGATCTCTGTTAACATAATCTCCCTATAAAAATAAATAAATATAATGTATGTTTTTCACAGTCCCTTTGTATACACAGACTTTAAGACTTAATTTTATTTACTCATTTAATCTCTGAATGGCCTCAAGCCTTTTCCTTTCCCACGTATCTAACACAGCTGTGAACTGCTTGAAGGAAGGATTGCCTCCTATTTACTTTATGTTTCATCTTCTTTTTTTTTTTTTTTTTTTTTTAAATTGTGGTACGCGGGCCTCTCACTGCTGTGGCCTCTCCCGCCGCGGAGCACAGGCTCCGGACGCGCAGGCCCAGCGGCCATGGCCCACAGGCCCAGCCGCTCCACGGCACGCGGGATCCTCCCAGTCCGGGGCGCGAACCTGCATCCCCTGCATTGGCAGGCGGAGTCTCAACCACTGCGCCACCAGGGAAGCCCTGTTTCATCTTCTTTACCCGCTTTCTTCCCACTTACCCCGCTCCCTCCCCGACCCCCGCAGTGCAGTCTACAGTTCAATAAATGCTACAGACCCAAACTGCACCCATGGGAAGCCCTGCTACTTCTGCTAAATAGCAAGAGGAGTAAAAGGATTTAAGGATTGATTCAATGCATTTACTAAATAGTCCGACTGCCACTGCCATTAAGTAAGTGATATCAAGAGACACTCAAAAGACATAAAAGCCAATGATCCTCTGAAAATATGTTACATGGCTAATTTTAAAGGAAGAAAAGGCCTGGAAGTCTACACTGCATGATGCATGTATGAGGTTGTAAAAGGTACTTCAAAACTGACTGATTTCAGTTTAAAAAGAGATATATTCAGTAAGTATATTAACATTATGGAATCTTATATCCCCTCAGCCAGAATATGTGCTCCTAGTGTTATAAGCAGCCTTGTATTTCCTCACACACAGCAGGGTTTATGTTAAGCCCCGAAGAGACACTTGTCCAGCTAAAAGCATGCCTTTAGCTTTATTTATTTATTTATTTTCCAGGTTAGCAGGCAAAGTCTGCCTAAATGAAAAGTTTAATTAAGACCCTGGAAAACTTAGGTAATTTGGGAACCCTTTTTTTACTGTATTGAAAATTAGCAAATTTAAAGCTCATCAGGTTGATAAAACTAGAGTTTATTTAAAGAGTTTTTATTCTGTTTTAAATATGATTGAATCAATTAAAATTCATTCAATAATCAATCAATAACTGATTTTGAACTTTTTAGAATATAAAACTTGACACATGTAATAAATGTTTGTGGACTTGAATTTTATTACAGAATACAACTTACTGGTTATCTGACAGCCAGTTTTAAAAATAAATAAATGGATAATAGATAAATAGGTAGAGAAATAGAAAAATAAATAAAGTGCCTCTATGGAGCAGGCATTGTTCTCGAAGATAGAGCCCTTGCCCCCGGGGAGCATGCATTCTAGTGGGGACAAACGAGGCAATACATAGGTCAACAACCACACAATAATATAATTTGTATAACTGTATAATTACAATTATAACTGTAATAAAAAAAGAGCAAATGCTTATATAGTACCTACCATGTGCCAGGCACCCTGCTAATAACTTCACATATATTAACTCATTTAATCCTACAACAACTTTATGAAGCAGGTTCTGTTATTATGTGGACTTCACAGATGCAGCAACAGAGGCACAGAGAGGTTAATTAACTACCTCAAGTTCATATAGCTAGTAAGTTACGTGCCTCTGGGAGAAATAAAGAGCATTCTCAAACTGAGTGATTTGAGGAGAGTTTAATCAAGGTGCTTTTCAAAGTGTTTAAGAAAACCAGGGCTTCCCTGGTGGCGCAGTGGTTGAGAGTCCGCCTGCCGATGTAGGGGACACGGGTTCGTGCCCCGGTCCGCGAAGATCCCACATGCTGCGGAGCAGCTAGGCCCGTAAGCCATGGCCGCTGAGCCTGCGCGTCCGGAGCCTGTGCTCCGCAACGGGAGAGGCCACAGCAGTGAGAGGCCCGCGTACCGCAAAAAAAAAAAAAGAAAAGAAAAGAAAACCAACAAGGGGTAGTGCAGAACCCCAGGGCACGAACAGAGGGGGCCGTGTCCACTCCAGCACGAAGGAGCGGGAGCAAGACGTTGACACGGTGGCCCCATGGACGGTGCCGCTGGGGCAGAGGTGTGGCCGTTCCTCGAGGGGTGCAGGTGCCTGGACTGCGAGAAAGCCCAGGGTCTGCCTGGACCGCCGCTCACGCCCACACCACCGCGTCCCCCGCTGCGCCAGCGGGAAGCAGAAACGAAAGCTGGAGGTGAGAAGCCCCACAGCCGTGGTCCCTCCCACACAGAACAATGAGGAGAGGACCGGGATGTGGAAGCTCAAACCGAAGGGCAAACAGCACCTAAGTGGTGGAGCTGATGAGATACACCTAAGGGACCTGACGCCACAGCCCGTGCCTTTAACGAGCTAGATCTAAGGCCGTTTCTGGAATTGAAAAAGGCTATGACGATAGAAAAGAGAAAAATGATGGACTAGGTTGGTGGGGAAAGCCCCCTCAACCCCCTGCAATGGTCACACCATAGTTAAGGCCTGAGTGAGGAGGAGGGAGCCAGGAAAAAAGACCTAGAGATTCCACAGCCTAGATGGGGATGAGCTTGGCTTATCTGAGGGCAAGAAGGCTCCTGTAGCTGGTAAAATAGCCACCAAGGAGAATGGAGGGAAATGAGGCCGAAGAGCTATGCTGACAAGTGTTTTGGCAAGAGGGCAGATCTCTACTTGCCTGTGCAGATTAAACTCTTTGGTTAAGTCCTCCCCTGAGTGTTGTGAAGGGACTGCCACGCCTTTAAGGTTACTGCAGACAACACAGGGGGAAGTGAGGGGTGAAGCCCAGCATCCTGCAAGAGCAACTGCAGCCTCTCTCCACAGTTGCTTGGATACCCCTGTATAGTTCAGGTCACCTGAGGTCTCAGCTCGGTCTCCAGCAGCCTTTCTAGCACGTGAAGATGCCACCCTATCAGCATCTGCCAGTTAGAGGGAGACGCAGATTTAGTGTGGTCTGGGTAAATACCATTTCCAAAAGTAACAGGAACCCAAACCTCCCATCTTTTTATAAATTCTCCTCCACAGATGGTATCTCCTCAAAAGACTGGGAAGCCAAACTTGGAGGAGTTTTTTCTCCCCTATTTAGAAAGTTCTAAATAATCTGACACAACATTTAGCGAGTGGGGGGTGGGGGGAAGTGGGGAGGAGGGCAAAAGTCACATGAAATAAAGAGAAAACTGAAAAATGTAGGGTTTTGCTCTTTTTCAAGAACTCCGCCAATTTCTCTGATACTTAAAATTTCCCTGAATGATTCACTCCTTCAGTTTTTGGGGAACAGATCTTTTTCTTCCTTATTAACAAGATTCAGGTAATCAGCAACATGATAAAAGCAAGAACTTTTTATTGCACAGTGTCTGGGTCACGTACTATTTTTAATTCCTGTTTCCTAACAGCTGGGGGAAAAAATAAAGTTCAACAGCTCCTCAGGCAGGAAAAAAAATGAGCATTTGTCCCTCGCTAACAGGCAGCTCTTCCAAATAAAACCTGTCAGGCTTAAGAGCAAGATCGACTCAGAGCAACTTTCTCCTCATTTCTCGTCTCCCAACAGGGCTGTTAAATTATCAGAATGCACAGGGTTAGTGCATTTAAGTTTCATTTCAAATTAAAATCCCACCAGAAGTCATGTCGTGCAAGCAGGTCTGAATACTTCCATGCCAAGCAGCAGAGGTCTGCAGGGGAGGTGGGAGCTGGGATTAGGGTGCAGATGGTAAAACTTTAGGGACTGAATGCTGCCAAGGTCTCCATTAGGATGGTCACCCAGAACTCCAGTGACACGTGGTGACAATGAAGGGGCAAGGCCACCCTGCAGGGGAATTAAGAGCGAGGACAATCTGTACCACACAAGGAAAGCAAGCTGAACTCCCTGCCTGCTCTGGCCTTCCCTCTTTTTTATTTTAAGCCCTGTTACCACAAAATGGACAGGAAAAGCATCACATAAATGTCCATTTTTACTTAATGCTTTGCATATGAATGAGGAGGAGGTGGTGGCTTTTTTGTTCTCTAGGTGTTTGCCGTCCAGCTTTAAAAGGCCAGAGGATGGCATCATATAGAGAGTTGCCACTTTCTGTGACAGCGCCCCTCACAAAAATACCCTTCCAAACACAGCTAACCTCTGAGGTAAGAAAAATAAGTTATGGGGAAAAGAGTTGCCCTGGCCCTTTCATTCCTTCCTAAGCCCTGTGTGGTGCTACTTAAGTGGAACTAGCTGGTTTTGACTTTGTATTCTCTGAGGGATCAGCAGATGGGTTAAGGCAGAGAAGCTGACAAAAGGAACCACCCAGGCAGCTGAAGTGTGGGGAATGCAGTGGCAAAAGCATTGTCAGTGGTTGATAAGTGGCCCCCATTAAGTGAACACATTTCCAGGGTCCTGACCTAATCGTCAGTTGGCTAGGCTACTTTACAATCCCATGCCCTTCAAAATCCCAAGCCTCTGGGAAGGAGAAGGAAAGTCTGACATTCCTATGAAGAGAGAAGTATCTGACATCGTCTCCACCACGTTACAAGCAATATCCAAAGGCCTTGTGGGAGGCCAGAACTTTCTTAAATGGACTCTTTTATTTTGTACATTTAGTCCCTTCCTTGCTCCAAAAATTATTTAAGACAATTTTCAAAAATATTAGGATATTAGAATGTACCCAATATGGATTAAGACTGCCCCTGTTGACAAACCACAAGGTTACTTTATCTCAGATTAATCAATAAAATCTCCCCAATCCCTATCAAACTACAAATGGCATTTTTCGCAGAACTAGTACAAAAAATTTCACAATTTGTATGGAAACACAAAAGACTCTGAATAGCCAAAGCAATCTTGAGAAAGAAAAACGGAGCTGGAAGAATCAGGCTCCCTGACTTCAGACTATACTAAAAAGCTATGGTAATCAAGACAATACGGTACTGGCACAAAAACGGAAATATAAATCAATGGAACAGGACAGAAAGCCCAGAGATAAACCCACACACATATTTTCACCTTTACTTTGATAAACGAGGCAAGAATATACAGTGGAGAAAAGGCAGCCTCTTCTATAAGAGGTGCTGGGAAAACTAGACAGCTACATGTAAAAGAATGAAATTAGAACACTCCCTAACACCATACACAAAAATAAACTCAAAATGGATTAAAGACTTAAATGTAAGGCCATGCACTATCAAACTCTTAGAGGAAAATATAGGCAGAACACTCTATGACATAAACCACAGCAAGATCCTTTTTGACCCACCTCCTAGAGAAATGGAAATAAAAACAAAAATGGGACCTAATGAAACTTAAAAGCTTTTGCACAGCAAAGGAAACCATAACAGGATGAAAAGGCAACCCTCAGAATGGGAGAAAATATTAGCAAACAAAGCAACTGACAAAGGATTAATCTCCAAAATATACAAGCAGCTCATGCAGCTCAATATCAAAAAAACAAACAATCCAATCCAAAAATGGGCAGCAGACCTAAATAGACATTTCTCCAAAGAAGACATACAGATGGCCAACAAACACATGAAGGGATGGTCAACACCACTAATCATTAGAGAAATGCAAATCAAAACTACAATGAGGTATCACCTCACACCAGTCAGAATGGTCATTATCAAAAATCTGCAAACAGGGCTTTCCTGGTGGCTCAGTGGTTGAGAATCTGCCTGCCAATGCTGGGGACACGGGTTCGAGCCCTGGTCTGGGGAGATCCCACATGCCGCGGAGCAACTAGGCCCGTGAGCCACAATTACTGAGCCTGCACGTCTGGAGCCTGTGCTCCACAACAAGAGAGGCCGCAATAGTGAGAGGCCCGCGCACCGCGATGCAGAGTGGCCCCCACTTGCTGCAACTAGAGAAAGCCCTCGCACAGAAACGAAGACCCAACACAGCCATAAATAAATAAGTAAATAAATAGAAAAAAAATTTTTTTAATCTGCAAACAATAAATGCTGGAGAGGGTGTGGAGAAAAGGGAACCCTCTTGCACTGTTGGTGGGAATGTAAATTGACACAGCCACTATGGAGAAGAGTATGGAGGTTCCTTAAAAAACTAAAACTAGAACTACCATACGACCCAGCAATCCCACTACTGGGCATATACCCTGAGAAAACCACAATTCAAAAAGAGTCATGTACCACAATGTTCATTACAGCACTGTTTACAATAGCCAGGACATGGAAGCAACCTAAGTGTCCATCGACAGATGAATGGATAAAGAAGATGTGGCACATATATACAATGGAATATTTCTCAGCCATAAAAAGAAATGAAATTGAGTTATTTGTAGTGAGGACCTAGAGGCTGTCATACAGGGCAAAGTAAGTCAGAAAGAGAAAAACACCATATGCTAACACATATATATGGAATCTAAAAAAAAAAAAAGGTTCTGAAGAACCTAGGGGCAGGACAGAAATAAAGATGCAGACATAGAATGGACTGGAGTACACGGAGAGGGGGAAGGGTAAGCTGGGACGAAGTGAGAGAGTGGCATTGACATATATACGCTACCAAATGTAAAATAGATAGCTGGTGGGAAGCAGCCGCATGGTACAGGGAGATCAGCTCTGTGCTTTGGGACCACCTAGAGGCACGTGGGTTAGGGAGGGTGGGAGGGAGACACAAGAGGGAGGGGATATGGGGACATATGTATACATATAGCTGATTCACTTTGTTATACAGCAGAAACTAACACAACATTGTAAAGCAACTATACTCCAATAAAGATGTTAAAATAAATAAATAAATAAATAAATAAATAAATAAATAAATAAATAAAATTAAAATCTCCCTCAAGCTTGTTCCCTTAAGCATTTCTGAGTTTAAAACTTCAAGAATAAGTTAAATTCTCCATAAGACTTTTAAACCCCATCATAACAAGGAGAATAAAAGTGTTAAATGTGATGAAGGACAGATTTTGATGAGGATATCAACCTCTAGAAGCAGAGTTTCCAGCACATGGGAAGTGATATTGCCAGGATACTTTAGAGCGCTCAGACTAGATTTAGAGTATTCTTTCTCACAATGGACCCAGTGGCCTATGGACCATGGCTGAAAGACATAATACCAAAGTCTTGGCTATGCCTTCTAGTATAACATACAACAAGGGTCCTCTGTCACAATATGATATCCTTTCATTTGACAAAGATTAGCTGAGTATGCCAGGAACTGCACCAGATGCTAGAAAGCAGCTATCATGAGCTCCAGCTTCAAAAGGGCAATGAACCTGGGCAAAGTCCTTGTTTGGGTGTTTCTATCTCAAAACAATTATAATGGCATCAGCCACAAGATGGCGCTCATAGACCATACTGTACACCTACTGTCTCAGTTTATTCTTCCAGGGCAAATAGGCTCCCAAGTGCTTAGTTAAAGGTCTCTCCCCTGGACTTCTGTTTCATTACCTTTTGCATAAGTCATATCAGAATCTTGGTTTGGGCAGAAATAATAACAATATTCCACCCATCCCCTTTGATGAGTACTCTAATAGGGTAGATACCACAATAGTTATACTAATAATGTATTAGTATAGTATAAAGTGTAGCACTACACTAATAATGTAACAAGGTTCTCTCCTCTGAGTATGAATCTGAGAAGGTGCTTGTGTAGCATTCTGCGTCCCACTGATTTACAAAATCAAGCATTCCAAGAAAAATAAACACTGCTTGGGCCCAAACCACAATCTTTTGTAAAAGAAACACACCTGCAGACAATACAAAGGAATTGTGATGTTCTCGAGTCAGTATAAACCCTACCTCCAAGAATGCTTATATGTCCGACTTCTTGTTTTAGGTATTTCAAAGCAAAAAACATGCTAAGGAAAGAAACACATGTTAACACATTTTGAAGTATGCCATGAGCAACTCAATGTGATCTTCTGACTCCTGGTGAATCTGTATTTTTTTCATTCATCTTGCTTTGACCAAAAGCACCTAACCCTCCAGGTGAGGGCACAGCATTTAGGATGACACTCCTCTGTTCCCACGGGTGAGAGGGAGAGAAAGAATTGCTGTAGGGCAGCCAGAGCTTCCCTCTGTGACCTGAAAGGAGGAAGTGTTTTGCCAAAGAGATTTTCCTTTTCCCACTTGGTTGAAAGTCAGCCAGGGCGCCCATCCTGCAGCCAAGCCATCAGCGGGCCTGCAGTATTGCTGCACACCCCTCATCCTCAGAGCTGCCCGCCAAATGCTATAGCAGGGAGCTGGCAGAGCCCCAACCTGCAGGGAAGACGGAGCCAGGCTTCAGCAGCCGGATGCCAAAGGCAACGGCCCCCAAAGAGACAGTGACAAAATGCAGGGCCCAGGGAACCTGTTCAGTGTTCAAGCTGGCAGGGAAAACTGGGGAGGATCAGAGGGGTCCCCAAAGAAAGGCATGTCAAGAACCTCCTGTGATTTACCATGCTGTGTCTGGGGGCGGGAGTGGAAGTGCTGCTTGCTTTCACAAATCCTGCCGATGACAGATTTCCTAAATTCTTTAAAGCATCAGGGATGCTCGCCTGCAATGGACACACAGAACAGCCTTGTAAGGCAAGAGGGTGGTGAGCTTGTAATTCTAGGGTTTGCTAATTCTCAACGAGTGTACAAGTTGCTGGGTGGGAATGGCAGGACAGCCCTCCCCAGGCCCTTTTCGGTTCTGCTGTCTGCCTTTGCCTTGCGGGGCTGAATTCAGACCATGTACCCCGGATCCAGCTTCTACTAAAGACAACAGGGGTTTGGCTGCTGGCAGGGCAGAGGTGGAATGTGGCCTGATTGCAGATAACAAGTGCGCTCAGCACAGGTGATGAGCACCTAGGACTGCTGCCGGGCCCTGAATCTGGCTGGGAGATGTAAGCGGGCGGTGCGAGGGAGCAGCTGGAGGCCCAGGAGAGCAAAGGCCGTCCTTGCCTCACACCGGCCCTTTATCGTAGCCCCGTCTCTCTCTGCTTCGGCTCTTTAATAGCAGAGGTTGAGACTCCCATTTCTTCTTGAATCTGTCTCCATGAAAGACGCAGGTAATAGAAGGCAGGACCAGCTGCAAATTCAGTCATTTTCAAACATTCAGAGAATGTGAGATTGGGGTTGGGGGATGGAGGGGATGCTGCCACACAGATGGGCACAGAGTCCCTGAGAGGCGCTATGACTTGGCTGGGGTCACACAGCATGTTGGTGGTGGGGAGGGACAGGAGCCCAGGCCTCCTGCCTCCAGGCCCAGGACGCTCTGGGCAGAAAAGAAACTCCCACTCTCTTCCCAGGCCTGTGCATGCCCACCCCAAGAGGACATGAGTATATTTCCCCGGAGATGCCTTCCTGCTAGCCCCTTATCACAGCTCTGGACCAGTACAGAGGAAAGGAAAGAAACTCCAGTTGACCCTTGAACAACACAGGTTTGAACTGCTTGGGTCCACTTATATGTAGATTTTTTTCAATAGTAAATACTGCAGTATTACATGACGCAGGGTTGTTGAATCTGCACACACACAACCATGGATATACGGAGGAACCATGGATATTGAGAGGGCGAACTATAAATTATACACACATTTTCGACTGCTGGGAGGGTTGGCAGGGCCCCTAACCCCTGTGTTGTTCAAGAGTCGACTGTAATACAGCACTCAGGTCCCTTGTTTAGTTTATATAGTGGTAATTAAACAGCATGTTTTAAAGGTTTAGCTCTATAAGCTAATGTTTCCTTGTATTAAAAAAAAAATCAAGAAATCTACCTTTCCAATCTCTCTACCTGTTTAAAAACCTTATTAACCCCCCGTGTTGAACCCAGACCTTTCCTTGACCGGCCTTTTGCAGAAAGCCTACACCTTCCTACTCAATTCACGTGCCAACAGCATGTGGAGCCCTGGAATATTCTTCATTGTTTTCACATAGCTTCTACCTTACCCTTCCAACTATGTTGTTTGCTCTTTGAGGCTAGAGCCTTGTTGTTTGCTTCTTTCTATCACTTACTGAGAACATCTGACTGATCATTCTACCCAGGGCCAGCAGGCAGGGCAAGGGAGCAGCTTGGGACCAGTGTTGCTCACAGAAATGCAGAATTTCCTTTATGACACTGGATAAGCAGAGCAAAGCTCTGAGAAAATGAAATAAGTCCTCAGAAACAGTTGTAGACATGAAGGAAACACTGAAGCTGAACGTACATAAGATAACATCTATTTTTAAAAAGAATTTAAAATAAAGACAAGGGAACAGGGCTTCCCTGGTGGTACAGTGGTTGAGGGTCTGCCTGCCGATGCAGGGGACACGGGTTCGCGCCCCAGTCCGGGAGGACCCCACGTGCCGCGGAACGGCTGGGCCCGTGAGCCATGGCCGCTGGGCCTGCGCGTCCGGAGCCTGTGCTCCGCAATGGGAGAGGCCACAACAGTGAGAGGCCTGCGTACCGTGAAAAAAAAAAAGACAAGGGAACAAAATAAAGATATTTACAACACATATCTCGTGCACACTTTGGGCATAATTTGTTGACAAAGATTAAAGCCCCTTAACTGTATTATGGAAATGAATGTACTTTACATCCAAGCAGAATATGAATTCTAATTCCACATTCTATTTCTATAAAAATTACACTGGCTGATGAACGATGGCCCCTGTTTTCATTACAGCTAAATGGAAATGTCTCATTTATGGGTTATGCTGAATAAACTAGCTGGGAGATTTTTTTTAAGTATCAAAAACACCAAGAGGTCTAACCCATATACTAGTTAAAAAGCAGAATTTTTTACATCTGCTGTATCAGAAAATTCATGATTCTCCTATTTCATGGAATTTAACTCCTTCATTTTCAAAAGAATTCAATAAATTTAGAACCTTCTAATTTATAAATCTCTATTATCAAGTCTAGCTCAGATGAGAATTGAACCATGTATAGCCAATCACTGTATTATATTTCCTTCAGCAAATTAAATTCAGTAATAATTTTTCAAGATCAGAGAAATATTTATTAGACCTTACCAAAAAATCTGGCCCTTTGTTCAAACCCAAATGTGCAAGTTGCCAGTGCCAAATGATGGTAATTAACCCCCAGTTGATATTTTTTGTGAAACAAATTGGTATTTTCAGGACAATTTCCTAGTGAGAAAATGTTCACATAAACAAAGCTGCATTATGATCAAATCTCCATGTTGGTCATCTCTGCAAAGCCTTAAATGCCCATGGAGGTAGAGCAACGACTGTGACCCCCGATTTCAGCCTTTCAGGATGGACACCCTCTGAGCAGCCAGAGTAGAATCTGTGAATTCTGTGGAACGAACACAACAAGGATTTCAACCTCATATAAAGCCCTTTTGGTTTCTCTCAACAAACGCTTAGCCTTTAATGTAATGATTCTGAGACACTAAGACATACAGATGACTTTTCCCATTCCCATTAGCTTGTTCCAAAGTATTATTTTCTTCTCTTTGGAATTTTTCACTGCAGAATCCTTTGTGCATAGATAGGTCTGTGTTTTGAGGCTCAAGCATCTGTTTAACAACCCATGAATTTACAAGGCATCGTTGTTTTTTAGTTGCATAAACTGAGTACTCAAGGGAAGCATTTCTGGAATAAGGTAAAGGTCAGTCTGTAATGGGGATTATACATTTCGGTTTAAATTTGCCACAAGGGATTAACTCCAGTTAAAAATATATATATTAATATAACAATGGAAGAAACACAGAAAGTAGGCAATTGGCTGGGAGAATGCAATTGTTGGTTATGAGAGAGTTTACTAAAATCACTAGGAGGCAAGGTTGAATTTTGATAGGGGGCTGGGGCACGGAGACCTTGAAGGAAGAAAGAAGAATCTGGGCAAATCATCCATGGCCAAGAGACTTGGAGATATAGCACTGGAAACGCTTCCCTTCAATAATCCTCTGATTTTCTGAAAAAGACTGAGCCCTTCCAGAGACAGCTTTGGGTATGGCTTCTCTTTCTTCCTCCAAAACCATCAAAAAAAAAAAGAGAGATTTTGCAAGTAATTAAAAGACAGTGTTTGGTCTAGCACTATTGGAAGGATACTGCCCTGGGAGTCGGAAGACCAAACGTTAGCACTAATTCTCCTCTTAATCCCATCAGAAAGACAAGTAAGTTCTGGGGATCTAATATATAGCATGGTGACAATAATTTAACTAACAACACTCTATTGAATATTTGAAAGTGACTAAGGGAGTAAATCTTTTTTTTTTTTTTTTTTTTTTTTGCGGTACGCGGGCCTCTCACTGTTGTGGCCTCTCCCGTTGCGGAGCACAGGCTCCGGACGCGCAGGCTCAGTGGCCATGGCTCACGGGCCTAGCCGCTCCGCGGCATGCAGGATCTTCCCGGACCGGGGCACGAACCCCTGTCCCCTGCATCGGCAGGTGGACTCTCAACCACTGCGCCACCAGGGAAGCCCTAAGGGAGTAAATCTTAAATGTTTTTACCAAAAAAAAAATTTTAAGTATGTGAAGTGATGGATGCGTTAACTGACCTTGTTGTGGTAATCATTTCACAAGAGATACATGTATCAAAATTTTAAAATCCGTCAGAACATAAACACTGTGTGGGGTCTTTGTCCCACTCACCCCATCACTGCTAACACTTGGAATAATGCCTGGCACATAGTAGGTGCTCAATAAGTACTAGCTGCACATGGGAACAAATGAGTAAACTATGTGATCCGTTCAGTCCAGCCAAACCTCACCACCAATGCAACACTAACTAACTTGTGCTTTAGATGCAACACTCTATCTCCCCAGCGTCCATGGCCAGAGCACGTCAGTGACTCCCAGGGGGACAAGCTCCCAGAAGCTTGGACGGTGGGAAGGCTAGAATGCCTTTTGGGTCCCCCTAGTACCTAATCTGGGGTCACCAGCAAGGTCTCAAGCAGTGCCCTGCTCCTGTTTCCTTCTACCCCTGGGAGTGCTGTCCGATTCCATTTTCATTCCTCCATCTGTCCCCTCCCCAGGCCCTGTTCTCATATCTTTGCTGTTTCCCAGGGGGTTGAATTGTATTTCTCAGGCTCCTGCGGAAGAAAAATCCTCGACCTCTTAGACTCTGAGATTTCCTGAGTGAGTCCTATAAACCAGGAGAACTCACTCTTCGAAGTCAGGCTGAGGTCCAAGGAGCTAGACTGGCAGTACCATTGACCAGAAACACCAGCTAAATTTACTACATCATTTACTGCCCATACTGTGTGGCCATCTGCTGAAAGCAGATAATCATTAGAAGATGATCATGAGGAAGAAAAACAGTATTTTGAATCTTCGGGTGTCCCTTCTGGCTGAAAGTGTTGATTTTTTTACCTTCACACTTGGAATTAAAAGTGTGTGTGTGGGGCCTCCCTGGTGGCGCAGTGGTTGAGAGTCCGCCTGCCGATGCAGGGGATACGGGTTCGTGCCCCGGTCTGGGAGGATCCCATATGCCGCGGAGCGGCTGGGCCCGTGAGCCATGGCTGCTGAGCCTGCGCGTCCGGAGCCTGTGCTCCGCAGCGGGAGAGGCCACAGCAGTGAGAGGCCCGCATACCACAAAAAAAAAAAAAAAAAAAAAAAAAGTGTGTGTGTGTGTGTGTGCATGCACATACAGACATATATATATATACACATATAAATACTTGGGTCTTTTACATTTTGTGGGAAAATATCTAGAATTCACTTGTTTCTTTTGTTAAATAAATCAATAGAAACATCTTCATTCTTCAAATATTAAACTGTTAAATTGAGAAGTCTTCTTTTCCAGGCTTCACAAACATTTGATTCAATCAGATTTATTTAATTAAAAAACCAACAGAATTATACGGAAAAAATCCAAATAAATTACTGACGTAAAATACACTAAAAAAACTTGCTCCTCTCTTTGAACCATGAAGAATGTCTGTTGAGATTACCTCAAACAAAAACGCACCTCTTTTAAAACAAAATTACTAAAGAGAAACTGCCTAAATAAAGTCTCCAATACAGGGTTTAGAAAAGAAATCACTATTGTTCCCAGGTAGAGGGCTTATCAAGCACATCATAATAATGGAAAACATTTAAAGGCCACATTCAAACAAAATCAACTTAAAATGAAATGTCCCCAACATTTCCCATCCTTCGTCCTTTGCTGGGTGGCTTTCTCTGGCCGAAACACATTTGCCCTTACCTCTGCCGCCTTTTAGAAAGCCTGGCCGCCATAGCAGGTACCTGGCCTGGCTCACACACCTGGTGTTAGAGGTCTTGTCTCCAATGAGAGACCATGAACAACCCAAGGGAAGTTTTATTCTTCAAAATTCCCAGAGCATGTTGCACCCAAAAAGTTCTTAGTAATAAAAGTTTGCTAAATTGAACTGAATTAGGAGAAAGAAGACATCGGAAAGAGATGGTGGTGGAGTGAGAGAGATGGAGAGATAGAGAGAGAAAGAGAGAAGAGAGAGAGAGGGAGATTGGGTGCAGAGAAGGGAGAATATGAAGCAAGTGAATGCAATAATATTCGTCTGGCTCAGAATTTCAGGCCAGAAAAAATCATTTTCCACCATGTAACTATTCCCAGAGCATGCAATTAGATAAATACATAAATATATGTATATATGTATGGTTATAGAGAGGTATCATTTGCTAACGTCTTTTCAGTGCTTCCAGAAAGCAGACGAGGTTTTTAACACACTTTAAAAGAAACGGATCGGAAGTATACCAATGCTCATAGCACCATGATTCACAACAGCTAAAAGGCAGAAACAACCCAAATGTCCATCCACAGATGAATGGATAAACAACATGTGGTGCATACCAACAATGGAATATTGCTCAGCCTTGAACAGGAATGGAATTCTGATAGCTGCTACAACATGGATGAAGCCGGAAAACATTATGCTAAGTGAGAGAAGCCAGACACAAAAGGACAGATATTGTATGATTCCACTTACATTGAAGTACCTAATAGTCAAATCCACAGAAACAAAGTAACTAGTGGTTACCAGGGGCAGGAGGGAGGAAATTTCAGTCTGGGATGATGAAAGAGTTCTGGAGATGGATAGTTGGTGATGGTTGTACAAAATATGAATGTACTTAATGCCACTTTATTGTACACCTGAAAATGGTTATGACGGTAAATTTAATCACGATAAAAAAAAGATAAGGATTAGAAAAGAGGATCCAGAGTGCAGCCTCACAGATTTACAGGTGACCTCACATCCCCCTACCTCATACATCCCACTTCAAACACATAGTACTGGGAACTCACAGTCCTATGAATTCCCTCTTCTGGTTCCAAGAGAGCTAAGATGGTGCCTTATCCATAACTGTAGATCCCACAGCTCTAAATACAGTGACTTGCAGCTAGCAGGGGTGCATTAAACATTTGCAGATTCACTGAAAAGGAAAAAAACACAGGTAATAAACAGTTGGAGGAACTGTTTTTCCTTTTTTGGAACAGAGGTTGGAAGACAGGGGGTAAAAAGTTCTGATAAATTGACTAGAAGGTAGGCAGATTAGAAACCAACAAGTCAATCTTCCGAGTAACTGAGAATCAATGAAAGGATGGGAAACTTTTTCTTTAATAGCAACTTCTATTATAATGAGGGAAAAGAATCATCATATATAATAAGATCAATTTGAGTTAGCATTTTTAATAAAATAGAAAGGAAAATAAGTGATCAGGAGGGAAACGGCAACATTTTACCTGGAAACTCTGATTACATAAGAATGTATTTTTATATCTCATGTTCTATGCATTCAGAGGAGACAAGAGAACACAAGTACCCATTTTCTCAAACGTGACCACAGGCAGAAACAGCTCCTTCCTGGAGAAAAAAAAGGTATTTTAGGAACACAGCGCACTCTGTGGCCCAACAAGGTAAAAAGAGGTTAAATTACAAAAATGTTAAAGAAAACACCTCTGGCCTAGAGCAATTTTATAGAACTGCTAAGATGATTATCTTCCTTCCATAATTTCTTCCATACAGCTGTGACTGGTTTCAACTTGACTGTGGCAAACAGAACGATCTATTTTGCTCTTTTAAAAATCTGCCCGTCACGCTTCAGCCTCACGCTCACTTCCTTTCTGTTTAATTCTCCACAACTAACAGTTGTGGCACCACGCATAGACCACTGGAAGCCTTCATCTTAGAGAGCCCTTACTTCTGCCTGTTAAAGATGTCACCCGGGCAGAGGCCACTGATGAGAGGGGTTAAGATACACCTGCTGGGCTGTAGGCATCTCAAAAGGAGATGAGAATTCTGCCTGCTTTTCATCAAACCTCTGCTTTTTTTAAATTAAGTTAATTAACCCAGAAATTCTAGTCAGCTTATCATCTCAGGCAGCCTGCCCAAGCCCCGGGTATCTGGACTAACCTGTCCCTGGTGCTTCCACCCAGTTAGGAAAAAGTGTCTCTGTCTGTCCTGGGCTTCAGGGACTGGTCAGTCGGGGTTTCTCAACCTCAGCACTAGTGACTTTGTGGGCCAGAAAACTCTCTGTTGTGGGAGGGCTGTCTGTGTCGAGTTTAGCAACATCCCTGGTCTCTACCTGCTAGATGCCAGTAGCACCCCCTGGAGGCGACAACCAAAGGCGTCTCCAGGCACTGCTGAAAAGTCCTCACGGGGGCAAAATCACCCCTGCTGAGAACCACTGGGGTGAAATGAGATTCCATCCCACCACCCACCACCATCAGAAAAGTCAATCTGAACGCTCCTCCCCCGTCCCACCCCCACCCATCACTCCTGAGAACGTGTGTTAGATCCAGGAGGGCCCAACAGCAGGACCCAGGTTGGGAAGGATAAGAATTTGTCCAAGTGGAAACCAACTGGCCTCCACTTCAATCTCCAAGCTAAATGAAGGAGAGGAGAATATAAGAAGTACCCCAGGGCTTCCCTGGTGGCGCAGTGGTTGAGAGTCTGCCTGCCAATGCAGGGGACACGGGTTCGTGCCCCGGTCCAGGAAGATCCCACGTGCCGCGGAGGGGCTGGACCCGTGAGCCATGGCTGCTGAGCCTGCGCGTCCGAAGCCTGTGCTCCGCAACAGGAGGGGCCACAACAGTGAGAGGCCCACGTACCGCAAAAAAAAAAAAAAAAAAAAAAAAAGAAGTACCCCAAATCCCCGTCTCCCACCTGTGAAAGAGCTGACAAAGCTAGCACTTCATTGGCCTATGGTCTCTCCACCCTCCACTTAGCCAAGGAGGCGATCTATCCAAGGACTTGAGCTACAGGGAGACAGCTCTACACTGACAGAGGTGGGCCCACTGGGATCCAACAGGTGCCCATGGGACAGAAGCTCTGCGTTCTAGTCCAGCTGTGCAACCCTGGTCACGTGACCTTGGACAAGGCAATTAATTTTGCTAGATGTCTTTTCCTCAGTGTAAAGCAAATGAGCCAAACCTCCTTTGAGGTTACTTCTAGATCTGGAGTACTACTATTTTAGGGGCCAGATGCTTGGGGGACCGTACAGGAAAGGAGCAGGGAGAAGACAGAGGCACAGGAACCTAGAAAACAACAGAATAGTCTCAGGTGACTGCATGGTATGTACAAGACAGGGCCTAAGATAGGTCTTTAAGAAAATTCAGGGAAAATTCAGGGAGGCTTAAGACCAGCAACAACCAAATGCAATTTCTAGGACATAAAGAAGGAAGGATTAATAAGAAGTAGCTTTTGGGCGTCCCTGGTGGCGCAGTGGTTGATAGTCCGCCTGCCGATGCAGGGGACACGGGTTCGTGCCCCAGTCCTGGAGGATCCCACATGCTGCGGAGCAGCTGGGCCCGTAAGCCATGGCTGCTGAGCCTGCGTGTCTAGAGCTTGTGCTCTGCAACAAGAGAGGCCACAGCAGTGAGAGGCCTGCGTACCAAAAAAATAAATAAATAAATAAAATAAGAAGTAGCTTTTTATATTGCCCAGCATTCCCAGCATCTTTACCCATCCTAACTTGTCCTGTCCATACCCTGATACCGATACTCCTCTCCATATGCACTCTCTTTCCCTCTTATTTTACAAGCTGGTTTCCCGCTTCTTCCTCCCTGTTCTGTACTCAGACCCCTTCATTTCTCTTCATTCTCTATGACGATTCTTTCTCTGTGGCTCTCTCGCTGGCTCACGCTCTCTTTCCCTCTCTCTCCCTGACCTTCTTCATCAGAAGAAGGAAGTAGGTTACCAGCCGCAGCCCTAGATTCCATCTCCTCAAAAGATTCAGCTCTACAGAAAGAAAGTCAAACTGTGTCCTGAAGGATGAAGCCTCCACATGCTAAGTTCCTCCTTTATCATATGAATGAATGATTCCTTTTATGGGACATAAGACTGTCATACGTCATGACTATGTTTGCAAATGACCATCATTAACCTGAGATGAGGAACTCCTAATAAAGGCCAGATGTATTGACTTGTTTCCAAGGCAACTGTGTCTGAAGCAACCAGGACACAATACAGAGGTGGGGTGACCAAATGCCTTAATTTGGCCCAGAGAACCCCAGCATGAACCTTCCTGTGCTGTGTGGATGCAGCTCCAAGGAGCTAGCATTGCTCCAGGACATAGCAAGTTGGATGAGGACCACAGGTTTCTTGGTGAAATACAGCTGATGACAGCTGAGCCAGGAAAATGACTTCCTAAAGTAACGCCCTGTGTTGAGTCTGCCGCCTGTCATTTAGAGACCAGGAAAGAAAGCTGCGGGGTCTCCCACACCCAGTTCCAACCCTCACTCTCCCCTCAATTTGTATCCCACTCTGGCTGGTCAGAAGTCTCACTTGCTATTTATGAAGAGAACACAGCTCTGGAGGAGGGCTGTTTAAAATGCTACACGATGGGAGGAGGGCGCATCACAAACTAGATTTATTCTCAATGAGCCAAATCAGCACAAATGGAACATGAACAAAACCTCTAATCAGTCACAATCAAATAAAAAGAGACTTCCTGGAGAGTAACAGACAGATGGGAAGTTAATATAGTTCAGACCATTAACATTCCACCAATGCTCAGGTTTTTTTTTGTTTTTGTTTTTGCGGTATGCGGGCCTCTCACTGTTGTGGCCTCTCCCATTGCGGAGCACAGACTCCGGATGTGCAGGCTCAGCGGCCATGGCTCACGGCCCAGCCATTCCGCGGCATGTGGGATCCTCCCGGACCAGGGTACGAACCCGCGTCCCCTGCATCGGCAGGCAGACTCTCAACCACTGTGCCACCAGGGAAGCCCCTCACTGTTTTTTTGATAAGCAAATACGGCCAGGTCCACTACAGTGAGGAAAGAAAAATGTAGGCATATCCAGTTTTTCTAAAAGCAACACAACGAATGATGTAATGTAAAGACGAGTGACCGCTGAGGAAGTTTACCTAATAAACTCCTTTTCCCAGACCCTCCCTCATCCTGCTTTCTACTATCATTTTTTTTTTTTTGGTAACAGCTTTATTGAGATATAATTCACATAACCACTCAAGTCACCCATTTAAAGCGTACAATTCAGTGGTTTTAGTAAAATCAGACTTGTGCAACCATCATCACAGTTTAAGAATATTTCCATCACCCCAGAAAGAAACCCTGTTCCCTTTAGCAGTCACTCCCCAAGCCCCCAACCCCTCCTCTCCTTGGGCAATGACTCATCTACTTTCTGTTTCTGTAGATTTGCCTATTCTGGACTTCTCATATACGTGGAATTGTACAGTATGTGGGGGGTTTGTGTCTGGTTTCTTTCACTTACCAGAATGTTTTCAAGGCTCATCCATATTGCAGCATGTATCAATACTTAATCCCTTTTTATTGCCGAATAATATTCCATTGTGTAGAGATACCACATTTTGTTGATCCATTCATCAGTTGGTGGACATTTGGGGTTGTTTCCTTTTTTTGGCTCTTTTACGAATAATGCTGCAATAAATATTCTTGTATCTATAGATTTTTATGTGGACATATGCTTTCATGCCTCTTGGGTATACACCTAGGAATGGAATTGCTAGGTTATAAGGTAACTACATTTAACCTTTTGAAGAACTACCAAACTCTTTTCCAAAATGGCTGGATCATTACATTCCTACTTGGTTGTCCACATTATATTATTCTCCACATTACATTCTCCACATTCTCACCAAAAATTATCTTTTTGATTACAGCCATCCTAGTTGGTGTAAAGTGATATCTCACTGTGGTTTTGATTTGTGTTTCCCTGATGACTAATGACACTGAGCACTTGTCATGTGATTATCGACCACTGGTATATTTTCTTTGGAGAAATGTCAATTCAGATCCTTTGCCTAATTTTCCATTGGGTTGTTTGTCTTTTTATTATTGAGTTGTAAGACTTATCTATATATTCTAGATACAAGTCGCTTATCAGATATATGATTTGCAAATATTTTCCCCCATTCTGTGGGCTGTCTTCTCACTTTCTTTATAGTGTCCTCTGAAACACAAAAGTTTTTAACTTTGATGAAGTCCAAATTATCTGTTTTTCCTTTGGTTATTTGTGCTCTGGTGTCATATCTCAAGATCAAATTCTTTTAAAACAAACTTTTTTCAGCTTGTTTTTCGCAGTCTCAGGCATTGATTCTTTTCCATTTTAGCAGCAGGGCTTCTCCTTGGCCTGACTCATTCATAGATGCAGACACAGCAGACCACACAGTCCCCAGGCAATGCGAGACATGAATGGATTTTCACCCCCACTGAGTTCTGCTGCTCTCTGATTATGTCTATGATTATTCTTGAACACTCACACAGCTATGGAAGGCTTTTAAGCTCCTGCAGGCTTTCGGAATTATTAATTGATACTTAAAATAGCTGCGAGGGATAGGAAGGAAGGTGATCTCCCCACCACCACCATTCTGAGATAAGAAGACAGTTAAAAAGTTGTTTTAAAGACAAATAACTTTCGTCAGAGGAACTTTAGCCTCTGAAATTCTCTAACTTTGACTAGGAAAGCGGAAGGAAATAGGAACTGGGCAAAGTGTGAGAAGGAGAGGTCAATACCCACAGCAAATTGGGGCAACTGAAGTTTAATATCCTTATTTAATCACTCACCCTCACCACCACCCCCTTTGACTACCCACCACAACACAGCCAGAGGAATCTTAATTCAAAAATCTGGTTATATCAGTTGACTCATTAATATATGAAAGATTTTTCAGAAGTCAGAAAAACTTAGAAATCAGAAATTTTAAGTCCCCAGATGCTTCTCCAGCTCATTTGCTATGGTTACCTCCCACCTTTCGCACACTCAAGTCTTATCAAATTTCTCCCAGTTTACCAAAACCATTGGACCCCTAAAACTTCCTGTGTTCTCAAATGTACTTTCCTTCTTCTTCACAAAGCAGACTCCTACTCATGCGTGAAGACCCAGACAGTGTTGCCTCCCTGGTGTAGTCTTCTCAACTTCATCAGCCAATTAACAGATTCTACTTTTATGATATCCTCAGCATCTTCTTCATAGTTCTATTATTATTATAACCCAGATGGCAACTAGAATCACCCTGCCCTTTATGCTACAGTCACTATTGGCTCACAACACAATTCTACCCCGTGGAAAATTCAATACCCATCCAAGATTTCTGAAATTCCTAGAGGCTGAGGAGAGACTGGTGTTTCATCTTGGTAGATACTATTATGTTTGACTTTTTATCTCCACTGAGTTCCTATTCTCTGCTCAGTGTCTTTGCTTCCACAAACGTGGATCTCAACTCATTATACTGGTTTCCATTGAAAACTACAGGAAGCAGCCCTTAAGATGGCCCCAAACAATCCCCATCTCCTGATATTCCTGGTCTTGTACAATTCCCTCCCCCTGAGTAACTTGCTTCTAACCAATAGAATCTGGCAATATTGAGGGATGTTACTTCTGTGATCAGATGACAAAAGACGATGACTTTGACTTGCTATCAGACTCCCTTTCATTGACTGCAGAGACCCATGCTGCACAGAACTAAGGGTGGTCTCTGGTCAAAAGCCAAAGCACTGAGACCCTCAGCCCAATAGACCGTAAGGAACTGAATACTGCCACCATCCACGTAGGTGAGCGCAGAAGCACATCCTTCCCCACACAAGTCTTCAGATGAGACCCCAACCCTGACTGACACCTTGACTGCAACCTTGTGATTGCAGGTGAAACAGAAGACCCAGCTAAGCTATGCTCAGATTCCGGACCACAGAGAAACCGTGAAATAATAAATGTGTGCTGCTTATGCAATAATAGGTAACTAATACAAAACCTAACAAATAAACAAGCAGCCCCATTCATGTGGGACGTCTGTGTATACAGAAGACTTTACTCATTGTTTAGGAGACAGAGAGGCTTTGTACCACAGAAACACTAAAAGCATAAAGGTGCATCTTGGACATTCTGTAAGAATCCTTTAGCCACTCCACTGTGTTATTCAGCCTCTCCCTCCCTCCTCTACTATGACATCTTCTATCTCAGCCTAAAAAAAATTTTTTTTAATATATATATAGAGAGACACACAGAGACAGAGGCAGAGAGATTGATTTGACCCCAGAGAATATCTGACCCTTGATAGGTCCTAATAATGTACACTGACAAAGCACTATCCTTCTCCCTAATTTCTGCCTAGGGCAGGCAGTGGTGAGAGGGACTTTTATTTTTCCAAGGACATAGTATAATATAATGACTATAATACAGTTTACCATGATGTTTTATAATTATTTGCTTACAAATCTGCTCCCCCACTAGACTGACTTTTTAAAGGAAAAGGACAAATTTTATTCATCTTTATATCCCCAGTGCATGCTACAAAGTTGATTAAACAGTCAGGACTCAGTAAATGTTTGCTGAATGTGTATTCACTAAATACCATTACATTAAAATATCTACATTTAAAATTAATTATTAATGCTTATTAATGCACAGGAGAACCACTGTACTGGGCTACAAGTAAAACTATACTATAATAAGGTCCTCAGATATTTCAAACAACTATAACTCCTTTGAAAAGGTTCAAGAAAAACTAGTGCTCTGATAAACCCAATACTACAGCATGCTATGAGGCTCAAAATGTATTAATTAAATACTCTTTTAAAAAGGACATGTTCTGTGTTACTAGATATTCTATAACTCATGGTGGGAATATGTTAGCTTTTCTGCCTAGAAAGCAACTGCTCAGGAATTCCAGCTTTAGGAATTTATCGTAAGAGAATAAAACATTAGCATTATTTTTAAAAGTAAAAAATTGGGGAACCAAATATCCAGCAATAGGGGCAAGTTAAATAAGTCATTTTATATACACACATTGGATTAAAACTGATGAACCAGATCTTATTTATTAACAGAGAAATATGTCTACAATAGAGTATTATATGAAAAGAGCAAGTAACAAACTGGTACATAAATGTTTGTAAACGTGCATTTGCCTATATCTCTGTGTACATATGTATCGAAAAATGTGAAAGGATATACACCAAAATGTTAATAGATATCAATAATCACATTATAGTTGATCTTTATATTTTTCTATATTTCTCAGATGTTTTTCAATGAGCATATGTTTATTTTTAATCAAAAATATTTAATACTGTTTAAAAATAGAGGAAAGAATTAATTAGTATTATCCTAATTTGGCAAACATGGGCTACCAATTGAATTATTTACTAAATTAATATTCTGGAATGTAAAAGCAGCTAACATAATCAATCACATTTTATTTATTTATTTATTTATTTATTTATTTATTTTTGCAGTACGCGGGCCTCTCACTGCTGTGGCCTCTCCTGTTGCGGAGCACAGGCTCCAGACGCGCAGGCTCAGCGGCCATGGCTCACAGGCCCAGCCGCTCCGCGGCATGTGGGATCTTCCTGGACCGGGGCACAAACCCGCGTCTCCTGCATCAGCAGGCGGACTCTCAACCACTGTGCCACCAGGGAAGACCCACATTTTAACTTTTAAAGCAACTTTAAGTAGACTCATTTGAGCTTCCCAAAACTTTGTGAGTAGAAAGAGCTTATTAAGTACATTTTACAGATATCAAATGACTTGCTCAAGTCACACACTAAGTAAAAAAAAAAAACAGATGTATGGTATCTGAGTCCTAAAGCAGGGAAGGGAAATGTTATGAATGGTTCCAGTTGCAACTGGTCATCTCAAATAGCAAAATTAGGAATGACAACAAAAATAATGATTAAGAATGTTTCATGGACATACTGAAATCCTGAGTAATTTTTTTTCAGCAAATACCGAAGACTGCTGGATAAATTCATTTTCATGTCGCCTTATTTGTAAGTTTTTCTGAAAATTTCAGTTGACTATGCTTTTCAGTGGTACTACAAATTAAGCACAGGCCAATATATGGAACCCTTAATGTATCAAGATACATAGAAAGAAAAAACCAGGCAGAGAGTTTAAGAAAACCAGTATTCAAGCAGCCAAGATACTGTGAAGAACAAAGTCCCCATCCCCAGAGCCAGAGGTCTTGCCAACACTGCGGAGGTGAGACCAACACTGACCAACACGTCATCGACCACACTTTCAGGTCATTTTACTTTGAATTTGATCCAGTCCCTTTATGTCTGTGTTAATTGTACAGGGAAGTCTGCTTTAAACCACAACAACAAAGAAATACTCAGAAAAACAGCATTTCCACCAGATACATGCATTCCCAAAGCAAGCAAAGGTGGTACACATCCAGAATGGGCATGAAATTTAAACAGTAAGACCCCTCGTGGCCCAGCCAGACTGGAAATGCGGTAGAATCAATCATCTCCTCATCTCTGGACAGTGAAGGACACTCTTCAGGGAGCAGTGCAGTTGGAGCAGCCTGGCCAGACAGACAGACTGCAGGCATGAGGCTGAGGACACAGGGGAGGAGAGGGAACTTCCTTAAAGTCTGGCTCTGCTCAGACCTGTGTACTGACAAACTGGAAGGAAACAGAGCAGAAGGCAGGACGTGAGGTGTGAACTGTGAGCAATTTCAGACAGAAAGGCTGGCACTTCTCTGAAATTAGCATATCCGCTTTGGGACAAGGAAGTGCCCCTTTGGACTCAGATCAGCGTGAGGGTGTGGACCAGCCCTCCAGGCAGGAGATGAGCTGAGAAATATCCAGATGGACCAGGACAGAGACAATGCCTGTAGCTGCTCCACACTAAGGAATTCACTATTCCCTCAGTAAAAGGGATTGGATTTAACACCATACATACCAGCATGCTATTGGGAATTTGTTACACACATACTTATGACTAGTTAACTGTTCAGGAAACTGCATATATCGATAGATCATTCCACATTGTGGATTTAGTTATTCTCAACCAGTTTAGATATTGTCAAACAGTACAAACCTCTTCATAAGCATTATCAAATACCTAATTTAAAAAATTCATAAATTAAACATAATATAACAGCCAACATGTACTTACTACATGCTAGGCAATGTTATTAGCTAGTTATTTTACATCTATCCACTTGTTATTATCTCCATTCTACAGATGAGGAAACTGAGGCAGGAAGTGGTTAAGTAACATGCCTGAGGCCCCAGTTAGGAAATGGCAGAGTAAGAACCTGAACCCAGGCAATCTCATTTTAAAGGCGTGCTGTAATCACTAAAATATAATAAACCACACTGTACCAGGTCAACTCCAACCGGCGCATGTAATCTAGATTATTCTGTGGCTCTGAGTGAGTAAACCAGATAGACAGCACTCCTTGCAGAATGAGCCTTGAATAGGTTTTCTGAAGATTATATAATTTCAAGAGACCTTCTTTGTTAACATCAACGATTCACAAAATTTAGATCAAAGGAAACAACTTAAATTCCACAGAAGACACACAGAAAGCATAACTGGGTGATGTATGCTGAATGTGAGACAGTGGAGTGGGGGGATGGGAGTTAGTGAGGACCAAGAGAGCAAATGTCTACCTGTCTCTCCAGACAGCTGTCTCCCTAGAAGACGGTAGAACTAGTTTTGCCAATTCTCACATTTTTTCAAAGGTTGAAAGTTCAGACTCTTGAGCAAAATCCCCACAATTTTCAAATTTTGGCACTCATTCAAGATTATTTTTCTCTGAATGATGAGCCAAACAAAACTGATCTGCAAACATAGGCTGCCACCTCTGTTCTAGATTCATCGAAGTTCTCAGCAGGCAATGCAATAGTAGCCTTCTAAATGGCAGAGTACTGGAAATTAGCAGAAATTCTGAAATGTTAAGAAGATAGTCATCAATATATAACTGTGGATGGTCCCTGACTTACGATAGTTCAACTTACAATTTTTCAACTTCACAATGTTGAGAAAGCAATACACAGTCAATAGAAACTGTACTTTGAATTTTTACCTTTCCCTGGGCTAACAATATGCAGTACAATATTCCACAGCAAGCCGCAGTCCCAGTCAGCCACTTGATCACCAGGGTAAACAACTGAAAGACTTAAAACCATTCTGTAGCCACAGGAGCTTTCTGTTTTCCACTTTCAGTACAGTATTCAATAAATTACATGAGATCTTTAACACCTCATTATAAAATAGGCTTTGTGTTAGATGATTTTGCCCAACTGTAGGCTGAATCAAGTGTTCTGAGCACATTTAAGGTAGGCTGGGCACAACTATAAAGTTTGGTAGGTTAGGTGTATTAAATGCATTTTTGATGTACAAAATTTTCAAATTATGATGGGTTTATCTGGTCATAACCCCATCATAAATCAAAGAAGGTCTGTATACAAAGATGCTGGTTTTGGTCTGGTTATGTCTAATGGCAAGTACATGAATCCAAACATCTCCAAGGTTCACCCCTGTTATAGTATATGAATGCAGCCAAGGGCACCTGAGTCAAGGGTCTCCAAAGTGGACTTCAGGCACCCCAGATGGTATGCACAGACAGCTGTTGGGGTGCAGGAAGAAAATATTCCACTTTATATTTCTATTTTTTATTCTTTTAAAATTTCATTTTTTACATTTGCATCACAATATTCATAATACACTTTAAAGTACTACATATACATATTTTCCAAATAATAGATATACATTAAAGTATAATAATGGCTATGACAGTTACACCAACACTGATACCTTATACTCAAAGAAACTTGACCATAAAACGTAAAAAATTCTTTCTATATAGTCCAGAAATCAAAGAAATCCTGTCTACACAAGTCATACAGGGAATTCACCAACAAACTCAATATTAAACCAAAAAGCTTGACCCTTCAGTCCCCAGTCAGCTGCTACACAGCAGTGCTCCTACGAAATCAGGGCCAGCAGAAGGAACTGCCCCTGAGGGCAAGGGCTGATCCTTATTTACCTTTTTGTGTCAGATGCCCAGCAAAGAGTAGGCTTAATGTATACTCTTGCTTGTGTAGTAAATGTTATTTACTTGTGTACCTGTCCTCCAACCCTGATCCACAAGATAGTGTCAATTTTAGGCAGAGCAATATACTTTTTTTCCAGTTTCACTTCTGTTGAGTTCCTTGGCTGGTAACAATATCTATTTTGAAGGCTTGGTTACATCTGTTAAAGCACATAGATAATCCTCCTAAGTATGAGGGAAAGGAAAGTGCTAGAAGAGGAGTTCTTAGCAATGAGCTGTTCTGACCAGGTCTTCAAGGACGTCACACAGTGCAAATTCAGGCTCTTTGCTACAATGTTGAGCTTCCCTACTTTCTCCTTGAAAAGTAACAGCAAGCAGCAATTTAATTACATAATTTATTCTCTTCTCTACACGCTTCACTTGTCCTTTCCCCCCAGGAAGTCCTACATATCCTCGTTTTAAGACTCCAATATTCATTTTTTTTAACAAAGGGGGTAATATTCTTTTTTTTTTTTTTTTTGGCTGCGTTGGGTCTTCCTTGCTGCGCGTGGGCTTACTCTAGTTGCGGCGAGCGGGGGCTACTCTTCCTTGCGGTGCGCGGGCTTCTCATTGTGGTGGCTTCTCTTGCTGCAGAGTACAGGCTCTAGGCGCCCGGGCTTCAGTAGTTGTGGCTCTCGGGCTCTGGAGCGCAGGCTCAGTAGTTGTAGCGCACGGGCTTAGTTGCTCCACGGCATGTGGGATCTTCCCGGACCAGGGCTCGAACCCGTGTCCCCTGCATTGGCAGGTGGATTCTTAACCACTGCGCCACCAGGGAAGCCCGGGGGTAATATTCTTGATTACAAAAGTTAAATATGTTCATATTAGAAAAAAATAAAGAAAAAGTGCGTACTGCTAAGGAGCATAAAAAATGAATCCATTTAACCAATGTATCAGGTGGGATGAAGCCTGTATCAGATATCCCTCACTCACCACTTCACAACCTCTCAGCCCCACATCTTACTCCAGCCCCTGAGGAAGTGACCAGGTCCATGCAAGCTTCAACCAGATTCAAGCAGGTACAATCTGACAGCCCCCAGCCTCCGCCTCCCTCCCCATCCACATACCCTTCACCTCCTGCTCCAGAGCTCTCTAATGCCAACCAAGGCTTTGGAGCCCATAGGTATCCATCCCATGCTCACGCATTTGCAACCCAGGAACGCAGGGGAGTCATCCTCTATGGGCCACTCTTGACCAATAGGGACAGAAGCCAATGGATAGATGTTTCTTCATTTCAGCCCCTAAGCAGACAGTTCTGGGATGCATTTTATATGGCACCTGAAAAGGGCTGGGGAATCAAGCACCCATTGCCCTTAGCAGTGGGTAATCTGACAATGTAGATGTGTTTTGGCTTTCTCTCCTTCCCTTTTCTCTTCCTAGGTCCTCTACTCCAACTGGGGCCACATCCCAAATAAACTACCTGCATGCAAGCAGTTATCTCAGGCTTTGCTTTCTTGGGGACCAAAGCTAAGAGTGCTGATAAGCAAGTGGACTTGAAAGGCAGACCCTCTGGATTATGGAGTTGGATCACTCACCCCATTGCTGGTGGTAGGCAAGATGATGATAAACCCTGGCATGTGGTAGTAGCCCATTTAATAATACTCTTACCTGTGGTGGATGAGGCTGAGGTGCACATGGAGTGTGAAGTGCTGAATTAACTGGCAGTTAAGGTACTTGAATGATAGGGGGTCAATGGTAATGATAAGAATCACAGAACTGTCTGTTTTTGGTTAACTTCTTTGGAAGTTGTGAAGAGGTAAAATTAAAATTCCATATCCAGGTCAGTCAACTATTAACGCAAGGCACAGTGTGAAATGCCTCTTTGATAGCATTTAGGTTGACCTTCATTCATGTCTTCAAGGCAGGCAGTGCTGGAACTCAGGCTCAGGAACTAAAATTGGAAGTCCTGCAAAGGAGACTGAATGCGGTCTCAATTTATCTCTATGTCAACGTCTGGACTCTGATAGGAAAACTGGTGACTCTGTGACCAGGAATCTGTACATCTGGGTAGATGAGCCTAAGAATCTTAAATCCCTGAATCCTCCAGACCATTAACAGTGTCTCGCTCCTTCTTGCTAAAGGACAGCAGCCTCCCCTTTCCTAGACACCTCACAGGTAGGTAGGTGCCTAACAAGGTAATTGTTATTTTGGATTTTTTAAATAAATTTATTTATTTTATTTATTTTTATTTTTGGCTGCGTTGGGTCTCTGGTGCTGTGCACAGTCTTTCTCTAGTTGTGGCACGCAGGCTTCTCGTTGCGGTGGCTTCTCTTGTTGTGGAGCACAGGCTCAAGGCATGCAGGCTTCAGTAGTTGCAGCACGCAGGCTCAGTAGTTGTGGCTCGTGGGCTCTAGAGCACAGGCTCAGTAATTGTGGCACACGGGCTTAGTTGCTCCGCAGCATGTGGGATCTTCCCACACCAGGGCTCGAACCCGTGTCCCTTGCATTGGCAGGCGGATGCTTAACCACTGTGCCACCAGGGAAGCCCAGTTGTTGTCCTTTTTAAGATCTGCTGCCACCTCATCCCATTGCCTCTGAGCTAATAACTAGAGTCAAATCTCAGCACCGCCCAAGCAGGGAAACAGAGTTCCTACTGCAGAAGTAAATTGCTTATTTATCAAAGGGCATATGTATCAGCTGGAACCAGAGGAAGATTATTTAGAGTGGATCCTGAGGGTTTTAGACCAGGGGGTGCAAAATATAAAGCTGGACAAAGAATAACTCATTGACATGGGAGCACTCTCCTATGACTCTGGTTTCAAGTCCTGGCAAGGATACCTGACACTGATCCTAACATCCAGCTGCAATGGCTCATGAAGCTTGGACAGGATGATGGCTCCCTGTTAATGAAGTGGAGATGCCAGACTGAGGAAGGGATTCAAGGATCAGGCAGGTGAGACTATAAATATGAATTTATCATATGAGACTGAAGAACCCGCTACCTATGTTTCCTGGAAGGGCACAGAGAAGAGTCCTCCCTTTACCAAGATGATAAGGAATGGACTGCAGACAGAGGCAGTGGTGTCTTTAGATGCACAATTGTGCATCTTTCAGGAACCACTTCTCAGCCTCTAGGCCCCACCTCTTAACTCCCATCACTGCTGCAGTATCAGCTCCACATGGGCCATGACCAGCTTCGCCCTGGTGAGATCTGACAGTGCCTGGCCTTCGCCTTCCATGGGCCTTTGGCTTCCTGGCCTTGGGCCTCTCTGACAGTGTGGTCAGTGCAGGATACTTGGCACTCACACACGTGCAGCCTGGCAGTGTGAGGGAACCAACCTCTGCGGGGCCACCCTTGGTCAGTGAGGGACAGAAGCCGATGGAGAAATGCTTCCCGCTCCTGTTGTCCAGAGTAGACAGCTCTGCATGCATCTCACAAGGCTCCTTAGGGAGACCTGGTGTCATCATCGATCACTAGTGGCTCCCAGCATGGGCCAACCTATTAACACATTCTGGTGTTGGCTTTTGCTCTCCACTCCCCGCTGCTTGAAAAATCACTTCCCAAATAAAGCACCTGCACAAAAGCTTTCAGAGGAACTTTGGATAAAACAAAGCCCAGTAGTTAGGGATAATGGGGGAGAGAGGGCTTTAATATGGGACAAGCCCTCAGCCTCCTAGGAAATTGGTCCCACAGCAGAAGTCACAGTGACTGACAGGCGTCATCAGCAGATTCACACCCTAACCAATCTCCCACTAAATTTCTTTCACGAGCATAGAGGCAACACCCTTCTTTTCTTTTCCAGTAGAATCAAATGCTACTTTGACACATACCCTCCACACCGGGTCTTTTACAGCTCAACCTAATTAGTTGACAGCACAGAACGTAAATATAGAGACATGACACTGGAAAACAAGGAGGAAAACGTTTTAGTGAAATATTTAAGTGAAACTCTCAGATGATCTTGTAATAGGATTTTAGCCCCAATAATATATTACAAAAGAGCCCATCATAGGACCAAGCACTCCAGGTATGCTTAATAAATTTCTGCTGTTTTAAAGAAAAACTTATCCTTTATTCAAGATCTTTTGATAGAATAACAATCTATGTCAATATTTACAGCTAAACAAGCAAGAATATGTCATGACTTCTCGAAAATAAACATTTATAAGTAGACCCAAAAATAAGAATCAATTTTTCTGTGTGAGGCTCAATATGCTATACCAAAAATAGGGCACTTCTTGGGAAAAAGCCAGAATTTTAGCAAGCCAAATACACCTCTCTTTTAAAAATAGCTTTTCATGCTTTGCTAGTGTACTAGTTTTAGAGAATCATTTATGCACTATCTGGGTTTGGAGTTGCAATGCCTTATATGTGCCAATCAAAGATACCAGAACCCAACCAAGTCAACATGGGTGGCCTGTGGCCCCAAGAAATCATCCATGCTTTTCCTACATTTAGAACAAACAGCACACTTATGCTTAACACAAAAATGGGTGTCCATAGGAATGCCACAAAAGAGTCTTGGTTTTGTCTTCCACATAGAGGTTAAAATAATGTAATGCATTATTACTATGCTGTTGACTCCTAAGCGAAGGATAGGGCAGAATCTGATTTGGCTGGCAAAAAGGAAGTTGGGAAGTAGGGACTAATTTAAACAGGTTGTCCAACAGTTAATCATTTCAGCAAACCAACTCCTACTCCTAACCTCTGAGTATTACAATTATATTCATATATGCTTAATCACAGTTGCTATATATCATAAATGATTCTAGATCAAGAAACAAGTAATCAAAAGCTGCATATTTAATAACTGTTGTTCACACTGAAATTTCTTATGCTATTAATAACTAAGTTCCCTTCTGTGACTTTAGGCTATTTTAAAAAGGGGTGGGGGGGAAATACAGAAACCTTGTTACCATGGAGATTGCAAGCCGGTCAGCCCATCTGCTGAAGAGGATATAAAATTTTGTAAGTAGAATTTAAAAAACCTTACTATGAGAAAGACTTCCTCAAACTCAGTAGCGGGGAGGCAGCTACAGAAAGCCTGGCAAACGGCCATTTGCAAAACTGTGGGCTGTCATTATTTTGATATTAACCATGAATTTGTGATAACTTTTATTAAGAGGGAACTATTAATATCTGAACATTAGGATACTAAAGATGTAAAACATATTTTGGTATGTTCTATGCTAATGATGTTTATATCATTTTTTAGGAAAAAAATTAGGAATTTATATTAAAAACTGGTCCAGAGAAATCTGTGACTTGGTTTGTTTGGTTTTAAAAACTACTCCAGCAAACAACCCAATCAAAACATGGGCAGGGGCTTCCCTGGTGGCGCAGTGGTTGAGAGTCCGCCTGCCGATGCAGGGGACACGGGTTTGTGCCCCGGTCTGGGAAGATCCCACATGCCGCGGAGCGGCTGGGCCCGTGAGCCATGGCCACTGAGCCTGCGCGTCCGGAGCCTGTGCTCTGTAACAGGAGAGGCCACAACAGTGAGAGGCCCACGTACCGCAAAAAAAAAAAAAAAAAAAAAAAAAAAAACATGGGCAGAAGATTTAAATGGACATTTCTCCAAAGAAGACATACAGATGGCTAAAAAGCACATGAAAAGATGCTCAACATCACTAATTATTAGAGAAATGTAAATCAAAACTACAATGAGGTATCACCTCACACCGGTCAGAATGCCCATCATCAAAAAATCTACAAACAATAAATGCTGGAGAGGGTGTGGAGAAAAGGGAACCTTCTTGCACTGTTGGTGGGAATGTAAATTGGTACAGCCACTATGGAGAACAGTATGGAGGTTCCTTAAAAAACTAAAAATAGAGCTATCATATGATCCAGGAATCCCACTCCTGGGCATATATCTGGAGAAAACCGTAATTTGAAAAGATACATGTACCCCCAATGTTCACTGCAGCACTATTTACAATAGCCAGGACATGGAAGCAACCTAAATGTCCATCAACAGAGGAATGGATAAAAAAGATGTGGTACATATATACAATGGAATATTACTCAGACATTAAAAAGAACAACATAATGCCATTTACAGCAACATGGATGGACCTAGAGATTGTTATACTGAGCGAAGTAAGTCAGACAGAGAAAGACAAATATCATATGATGTCATTTATATGTGGAATCTAAAAGAAGGGTACAAATGAACTTATCTACAAAACAGAAATAGAGTCACAGATATAGAAAACAAACTTATGTTTACCGGGGAGGGGTGGAGGGATAAACTGGGAGATTGGGATTGACATATACACACTACTATATATAAAATAGATAACTAATAAGAACCTACTGTATAGCATAGGGAACTCTACTCAATACTCTGTAATGGCCTATATGGGAAAAGAATCTGAAAGAGTGGATATATGTATATGTATAACTGATTCACTTTGCTGTACACCTGAAACTAACACAACATTGTAAATCAACTATACCCCAATAAAAATTAAAAAGAAAAAAAGTCTTCAGGAAGAAGTTTTTAAATTCATTTATCTAAGTAGGAAGTAATTTTTAATTGTATATGTTTTTAAATGACTTTTAAATTCTTGAAATTCCCTCTGTGGTCTTCACATTTAAGACGTTCGATGTGAGTAAAAGTGTGATTCTCATTAAAAACTAATAATAAGGCCGGAGGAAGATGGAGGAAGAGTAAGACGCGGAGATCACCTTCCTCCCCACAGATACATCAGAAATTCATCTACACGTGGAACAACTCCAACAGAACACCTACTGAACGCTGACAGAAGACCTCAGACCCCCCAAAAGGCAAGAAACTCCCCACATACCTGGGTAGGTCAAAAGAAAAAAAGAATAAACAGAGACAATAGGATATGGACGGGACCTGCACCAGTGGGAGGGAGCCGTGAAGGAGGGAAGGTTTCTACACACTACAAGCCCCTTCGAGGGCGGAGACTGCAGGTGGCGGAGGGGGAAAGCTTCGGAGTAGCGGAGGAGAGCACAGCAACAGGGGTGTGGAGGGCAAAGCAGAGAGATTTTGGCACAGAGGATCGGTGCCCTCAGGCACACACCAGCCCGAGAGGCTTGTCTGCTCGGCCGCCAGGGCGGGCGGGGCTGGGAGCTGAGGCTCGGGTATCGGCTTTCAGTCGGAGCGCAGGGAGAGGTCTGGGGCTGGCGGCAGGAAGAGACCCTGAAGGGGTTAGTGCTAGCCCGGAGGGAGTCCGGGGAAAGGGTCTGGAGCTACCGGAGAGGCAAGAGACTTTTTTCCCTTTTGTTGCCTGGTGCGCGACGAGAGGGCATTCCCCTCCCTCCCCTCTGCCTGAGTGAGCCAGAGCCCCCGAATCAGCGGCTCCTTTAAACCCGTCCTGTCTGAGCGAAGAACGGACGCCCTCCGGCGACCTACGCGCAGAGGCGGGGCCAGGTCCAAGGCTGAGACCCGGGAGCTGTGAGAGCAGAGACAGGGAAATCTCTCTGTGCAGCCTCCGAGGCAGCGGATTAAAGCTCCACGGTCCATTTGATGTGCCCTGCGTCTGTGGAGTGCATGAATGGACAGCGAATCATCCCAAATTGAGGAAGTGGACCTTGAGGACAAGATTTAAGACTTTCCCCCCCCTTTTTTTTCCCTCTTTTTACAACGAATTATCTCAAATTAAGGAGGTGGACTTAGCAAGATTTCAGACTTTTCGCCCTTTTCCTCTTTTTACAACGAATTATCACAAATCGAGGAGGTGGACTTGGAGAGCAAGATTTTTGATTTTTCCCCCTGCTCTCTTTTTGTGAATGTGTATGTGTAATCTTCTGTGTAAGATTCTCTCTGTATAGCTTTGCTTCCACCATATGTCCCAGGGTTCTTTCGGTCCGTGTTTTTTTTCAATAATTACTTTTTAATTTTAATAACGCTACTATATTTCATACTTTATTCTATTTTACTTTACCTGCTCTTTCTTTTTTTCCTCCCTTCCCTTCCTCCCTCCCTCCCTCCGCTCCTCCTTTCCTTCTTTCTTTTTCTTTCCTCCATCCCTCCCTCCCTCCCACCCTTCTTCTTTCCACTTTCTTTTTCTTTCCTTCCTCCCTCCCTCCTGTCTTTCTTTCTTTCTTTCCTTCCTCCCTCCCTCCCTCTCTTCTTCCATTCACTCTTCCTTTTGCTTTCATTCCTCCCTCCCTCCCTCCTTTCTTTCCTTTCTTTCCATCCTTCCTCCCTCCCTCCTTTCTTTCTTTCTTCCTTCCTTCCTTCCTTACTTCCCTTCTTCCTTTCTTTCAATCTCTCTTTCTTTCTTCTACTAATTAGTTCTTTCTACTTTTTCTCACTGTTATTCTGAGCCGGGTGGATGAAAGGCTCTTGGTGCTGCAGCCAGGAGTTAGTGCTGTGCCTCTGAAGTGGGAGAGCCAACTTCAGGACACGGGTCCACAAGAGACCTCCCAGCTCCACATAATATCAAGCAGCGAAAATCTCCCAGGGATCTCCATCTCAACACCAGCACCCAGCTTCAGTCAACGACCAGCAAGCTACAGTGCTGGTCACCCTATGCCAAGCAACTAGCAAGGCAGGAACACAACCCCACCCATTAGCAGAGAGGATACCTAAAAACATAATAAGGCCACAGGCACCCCAAAACACACCACCAGACGTGGACCTGTCCACCAGAAAGACAAGATCGAGCTTCAACCACCAGAACACAGGCATTAGTCCCCCCCACCAGGAAGCCTACACAACCTACTGAAACAACCTTAGCCACGGGGGACAGACACCAAAAACAACGGGAACTACGAATCTGCAGCCTGCAAAAAGGAGACCCCAAACACAGTAACATAAGCAAAATGAGAAAGCAGAAAAACACACAGCAGGTGAAGGAGCAAGATAAAAACCTACCAGACCTAACAAATGAAGAGGTAATAGGCAGTCTACCTGAAAAAGAATTCAGAATAATGATAGTAAAGCTGATCCAAGATTCTATTTCCCAGATCCAAAATCTTGGAAATAGAATAGACAATATGCAAGAAACAGTTAACAAGGACCTAGAAGAACTAAAGATGAATCAAGCATCGATTAAAAACACAATAAATGAAATGAAAAATACTCTAGATGGGATCAATAGCAGAATAACTGAGGCAGAAGAACGGATAAGTGAGGTGGAAGATAAAATAGTGGAAATAACTGATGCAGAGAAAAATAAAGAAAAAAGAATGAAAAGAACAGAGGACAGTCTCAGAGACCTCTGGGACAACATTAAACGCACCAACATTCGAATTATAGGGGTTCCAGAAGAAGAAGAGAAAAAGAAAGGGACTGAGAAAATATTTGAAGAGATTATAGTTGAAAACTTCCCTAATATGGGAAAGGAAATAGTTAATCAAGTCCAGGAGGCACAGAGAGTCCCATACAGAATAAATCCAAGAAGAAATACGCCAAGACACATATTAATCAAACTGTCAAAAATTAAACACAAAGAAATCATATTAAAAGCAGCAAGGGAAAAACAACAAATAACACACAAGGGAATCCCCATCAGGTTAACAGCTGATCTCTCAGCAGAAACTCTACAAGCCAGAAGGGAGTGGCAGGACATAATTAAAGTGATGAAGGAGAGAAACCTGCAACCAAGATTACTCTACCCAGCAAGGATCTCATTCAGATTTGATGGAGAAATTAAAACCTTTACAGACAAGCAAAAGCTGAGAGAGTTCAGCACCACCAAACCAGCTTTACAACAAATGCTAAAGGAACTTCTCTAGGCAAGAAACACAACAGAAGGACTATACCTACAATAACGAACCCAAAGCCATTAAGGAAATGGGAATAGGAACATACATATCAATAATTACCTTAAATGTAAATGGACTAAATGCTCCCACCAAAAGACACAGAGTGGCTGAATGGATACAAAAACAAGACCCATATATATGCTGTCTACAAGAGACCCACTTCAGACCTAGAGACACATACAGATTGAAAGTAAGGGGATGGAAAAAGATATTCCATGCAAATGGAAATCAAAAGAAAGCTGGAGTAGCAATTCTTATATCAGACAAAATAGACTTTAAAATAAAGACTATTAGAAGAGACAAAGAAGGACACTACATAACGATAAAGGGATCGATCCAAGAAGAAGATATAACAATTGTAAATATTTATGCACCCAACATAGGAGCACCTCAATACATAAGGCAAATACTAACAGCCATAAAAGGGGAAATCGACAGTAACACAATCATAGTAGGGGACTTTAACACCCCACTTTCACCAATGGACAGATCATCCAAAATGAAAATAAATAAGGAAACACAAGCTTTAAATGATACATTAAACAAGATGGACTTAATTGATATTTATAGGACATTCCACCCAAAAACAACAGAATACACATTTTTCTCAAGTGCTCATGGAACATTCTCCAGGATAGATCATATCTTGGGTCACAAATCAAGCCTTGGTAAATTTAAGAAAATTGAAATTGTATCAAGTATCTTTTCCGACCACAATGCTATGAGACTAGACATCAATTACAGGAAAAGATCTGTAAAAAATACAAACACATGGAGGCTAAACAATACACTACTCAATAATGAAGTGATCACTGAAGAAATCAAAGAGGAAATTAAGAAATACTTAGAAACAAATGACAATGGAGACACGACGACCCAAAACCTATGGGACGCAGCAAAAGCAGTTCTAAGGGGGAAGTTTATAGCAATACAATCCCACCTTAAGAAACAGGAAACATTTCGAGTAAACAACCTGACCCTGCACCTAAAGCAATTAGAGAAAGAAGAACAAAAAACCCCCAAAGTTAGCAGAAGGAAAGAAATCATAAAGATCAGATCAGAAATAAATGAAAAAGAAATGAAGGAAACGATAGCAAAGATCAACCAAACTAAAAGCTGGTTCTTTGAGAAGATAAGCAAAATTGACAAACCATTAGCCAGACTCATCAAGAAAAGAAGGGAGAAGACTCAAATCAGTAGAATTAGAAATGAAAAAGGAGAAGTAACAACTGACACTGCAGAAATACAAAAGATCATGAGAGATTACTATAAGCAACTCTATGCCAATAAAATGGACAACCTGGAAGAAATGGACAAATTCTTAGAAATGCACAACCTACCAAGACTGACTCAGGAAGAAATAGAAAATATGAATAGACCAATCACAAGCACTGAAATTGAAACTGTGATTAAAAATCTTCCATCAAACAAAAGCCCAGGACCAGATGGCTTCACAGGCGAATTCTATCAAACATTTAGAGAAGAGCTAACACCCATCCTTCTCAAACTCTTCCAAACAATATCAGAGGAAGGAACACTCCCAAACTCATTCTACGAGGCCACCATCACCTTGATACCAAAACCAGGCAAGGATGTCACAAAGAAAGAAAACTACAGGCCAATATCACTGATGAACATAGATGCAAAAATCCTCAACAAAATACTAGCAAACAGAATCCAACAGCACATTAAAAGGATCATACACCATGATCAAGTGGGGTTTATTCCAGGAATGCAAGGATTCTTCAATATATGCAAATCAATCAATGTGATACACCATATTAACAAGTTGAAGGAGAAAAACCATATGATCATCTCAATAGATGCAGAGAAAGCTTTCGACAAAATTCAACACCCATTTATGATAAAAACCCTGCAGAAAGTAGGCATAGAGGGAACTTTCCTCAACATAATAAAGGCCATATATGACAAACCCACAGCCAACATTGTCCTCAATGGTGAAAAACTGAAACCATTTCCACTAAGATCAGGAACAAGACAAGGCTGCCCACTCTCACCACTCTTATTCAACCTAGTTTTGGAAGTTTTAGCCACAGCAATCAGAGAAGAAAAGGAAATAAAAGGAATCCAAATTGGAAAAGAAGAAGTAAAGCTGTCACTGTTTGCAGATGACATGATACTATACATAGAGAATCCTAAAGATGCTACCGAAAAACTACTAGAGCTAATCAATGAATTTGGTAAAGTAGCAGGATACAAAATTAATGCACAGAAATCTCTGGCATTCCTGTACACTGATGATGAAAAATCTGAAAATGAAATCAAGAAAACACTCCCATTTACCATTGCAACAAAAAGAATAAAATATCTAGGAATAAACCTACCTAAGGAGACAAAAGACCTGTATGCAGAAAATTATAAGACACTGATGAAAGAAATTAAAGATGATATAAATAGATGGAGAGATATACCATGCTCCCGGATTGGAAGAATCAATATTGTGAAAATGACTCTACTACCCAAAGCAATCTACAGATTCAATGCAATCCCTATCAAACTACCACTGGCATTTTTCACAGAACTAGAACAAAAAATTTCAAAATTTGTTTGGAAAAACAAAAGACCCCGAATAGCCAAAGCAATCTTGAGAACGAAAAACGGAGCTGGAGGAATCAGGCTGCCTGACTTCAGACTATACTACAAAGCTACAGTAATTAAGACAGTGTGGTACTGGCATAAAAATAGAAAGATAGATCAGTGGATCAGGATAGAAAGCCCAGAGATAAACCCACGCACATATGGCCAACTTATCTTTGATAAAGGAGGCAGGAATGTACAGTGGAGAAAGGACAGCCTCTTCAATAAGTGGTGCTGGGAAAACTGGACAGGGACATGTAAAAGTATGAGATTAGATCATTCCCTAACACCATACACAAAAATAAGCTCAAAATGGATTAAAGACATAAATGTAAGGCCAGAAACTATCAAACTCTTAGAGGAAAACATAGGTAGAACACTCTATGACATAAATCACAGCAAGATCCTTTTGGACCCACCTCCTAGAGAAATGGAACTAAAAACAAAGATAAACAAATGGGACCTAATGAAACTTCAAAGCTTTTGCACAGCAAAGGAAACCATAAACAAGACCAAAAGACAACCCTCAGAATGGGAGAAAATATTTGCAAATGAAGCAACTGACAAAGGATTAATCTCCAAAATTTATAAACAGCTCATGCAGCTCAATAGCAAAAAAACAAACAACCCAATCCAAAAATGGGCAGAAGACTTAAATAGGCATTTCTCCAAAGAAGATATACAGACTGCCAACAAACACATGAAAGAATGCTCAACATCATTAATCATTAGAGAAATGCAAATCAAAACTACAATGAGATATCATCTCACACCAGTCAGAATGGCCATCATCAAGAAATCTAGAAACAATAAATGCTGGAGAGGATGTGGAAAAAAGGGAACACTCTTGCACTGCTGGTGGGAATGTGAATTGGTACAGCCACTATGGAGAACAGTATGGAGGTTCCTTAAAAAACTAAAAATAGAACTACCATATGACCCAGCAATCCCACTACTAGGCATATACCCTGAGAAAACCATAATTCAAAAAGAGACATGTACCAAAATGTTCATTGCAGCTCTATTCACAATAGCCCGGAGCTGGAAACAACCTAAGTGTCCATCATCGGATGAATGGATAAAGAAGATGTGGCACATATATACAATGGAATATTACTCAGCCATAAAAAGAAACGAAACTGAGCTATTTGTAATGAGGTGGATGGACCTAGAGTCTGTCATACAGAGTGAAGTAAGTCAGAAAGAGAAAGACAAATACCGTATGCTAACACATATATATGGAATTAAAAAAAAAAAAAATGTCATGAAGAACCTAGGGGTAAAACGGGAATAAAGACACAGACCTACTTGAGAATGGACTTGAGGATATGGGGAGGGGGAAGGGTAAGCTGTGACAAAGGGAAAGAGAGGCATGGACATATATACACTACCAAACGTAAGGTAGATAGATAGTGGGAAGCAGCCGCAGAGCACAGGGAGATCAGCTCGGTGCTTTGTGACCGCCTGGAGGGGTGGGATGGGGAGGGTGGGAGGGAGGGAGATGCATGAGGGAGGGGATGTGGGAACAGATGTATATGTATGACTGATTCACTTTGTTATAAAGCAGAAACTAATAAAAAAAAAACAAACAAACAAAAAAAAAACTAATAATAATAAAATAGCATTTGGGCCTATGATAACCTAAAAACAAAATAAAAAGGATGCATTTTAAACAATTATAGCATAAAAGTACAATGACATCATTAAGACCTTATAATATTTAGCCTTTCTCTTCTGTTTTTTAGTTCCTAATCCAGAAATTTATTCATTCAACAAACATGTGAACCTAGTAGGTGTCAAGCCCTGACCAAGATGAAGGCACAAGAAACATCAGTGTAAACCAGTTCACGCCCTTAAGCAATTGAAGGAGGTGACTTATCTTCATTCATTTACCCATTCATTCATTCAGTAAAGGTTCACTGAGCACCCACTATGTGCCTGGCACATCTCTAGGTCCTGGGAATCACACAGTGATAGAAAGCAACCGAAATCCCTGCCCTCCTGGAGCTTACATTCAGGTGTCATTTACAATTAGATGATAAGAACTGAGAGGGGAGGCTTAGAGATAAGAACAAGGAGCTGTGAAAGGACAGAAAAAACTCCTTCTGCCAGGAGGACTTAGTTAAACATTCCAAAGGGGTGACTTTTGAGCTGGGGCCTCAGAGATGAGGAGGAGCACACCAGGCAGGAAAGGGGACAGTCATTCCTGACCCAGAGAGCACAGTTTGGAGGCAGAGATCTGGAGAACACCTGTCACTGAGCCAGCTTTTACTTCCCAGCTCCAAGACAACCTGAGAAACTCTACGTGGCTAGAGTGGCTTCATGAATATGAAATTGTAGGGAAATTTCTGCATGCAAACTGATTTTAAAATATAATTATTTTCACAAATATCTGTGATAGTTGTATTAGTTTTCCTAAACAGCAAAATTCCTAGTTACAGAGCATTCGTGCCTCAAGCTAAGTATCATAAGTCAAATATAAAAATAGCAGCAGAAATTTTTTAACATTTAAGCATTTCTCACAGATCATATCTCAGTCAAGGCTTACAAAAACCTTATGATGAGGCACAGTAGTTATCTCCATCTTACAGAGGTGGAAACTAAAACTCAAAGAAGTTAAATGACTTACATACACCAGGCCTAGTAAATAGCTAAGCTAGACCTTGAACTTGGGCTTTTGCTGTAAATATTGTCCTCTTTCTACTAGACCAGAATTTACTGCCAATTTAAGGGTTTTTGCAAAATAACAGGGAAGTGCTCTCACAGAGCACTATATCACAAATGCTACTGGTCTTTGGGAGAAATCTGTACATATCTACTTTGTGTACTTGGCAGAGAAAGAGTAAGGTCCCGGAGAACTGACAGTAGTCAGCTATCAGCGAACAAAAAAATGTCACAGTGTCAGCATAATGATTCCCTTAACAAAGTGACCTTCTTCCTGGTCACCAAAGGTCCAAAAAATTCACCCATCCCAACCCCTACCCCTGCACCAAATTCAACACACCTGGAAGTGTCCTCTCCATTTCAGCTCAATGCAGTTTCCCCTATATAGTAAGCTGGCCATCATGTTTTCACTATGTTTCCACAAGACTTTAGCCACCATCCCCAGACTCTAGTGCCATCACCACATCTGGCATAGAAGATGGAATTATGAATTTTGAACAAGCAGAGACAGAAATGTAAACAAATGAATTGCTAAATATGTAAATTTTAAAAACAGGTTAAATAACATTAAGAGATTGGAACACAATGCAGGATAATAAAAACTGTCTGTGAAAATAATTAAAGACAGATTTTGAGAACACAATAAAATAGAAGATTGTGGGCAGACTGGTCAATCTGCTGTCACTGCTTAAAAGGAAATCCATTCTCCATTGCCAGCCATGTTCTTCAAGGGGGGGCTCTCAGAACTTGGAGCATCCCCTTCAATAAGAAATGTGGTCCTCTAGCACTAAAATCTCTCACTCTGACAAGCAACTCAAAGGACTAATGTACTGGGGCCGTGTCCCTGGCTCCAGGGTGAAGGGCAGGGATCTAGGACCAGAAGAGGCAAGGCTTCATAGAGTAGAGAATGGGGACAGGTGGGATAGGATTCTATGCTAGATCTGGGAATCTGCCACCAAAGCTAGTGTCCAAATAGAGTCAAGGGCTGGGAGCCAGGTGAAGAGCCCCAGGGAAGCCCATGTGGAGGGGACTGAGTTCAGAATAAGGCAGGTAGGCAGGCAGAGGACAAGAGAAAACAAAGCCATGTGGCTATCACTCCAGGAGCTGGAGGCCATGAGTATCAACTAGCAGGCCGAGCAACAGAAGTGAGGATCCTGGAGTAAGTGCCAGAAACTAGCTTCCCAAGGCGGAGAGGGGTGGGGGAGGGATGGACTGGGAGTTTGGAGTGGTCAGCAGATGCAAACTACTATATATAGAATGGATAAACAACAAGGTCCTACTGCATAGCACAGGGAACTATATCCAATGTTCTGTAATAAATCATAATGGAAAAGAATATGAAAAAGGATGTATACATATGTATAACGGAATTATTTTCTGTACAACAGAAACTAACACAACATTGTAAATCAACTATATGTCAATAAAATAAATTTTTAAAAAAGAAAGTAACTAGCTTGCTCCCCAAACCTTCAGAGCCACCAATTCTACCATCATCAGCTCCACCACAACTATCATCACAGGCCCCATCCTCACCATCACCATCGCCATCACCATTACCAACATCACCCCCACCCCCATTAGCACCTCCATCACCATCACCACCATCACCATCACTACCATCACCTCCACCTCCACCCAACCCTTCCCATCAGCACCATCACCATCCTACAATCATCACCATCACACTACCAACCACCTTCACCACCACCACCCTCACCCTCACTTCCAACACCACCATCGTTACCACTAATATCACCACAACCACCATCACTACCACCAGCCACGTCGCCAATATGACCATCATCCCATGACCATCATCCCTTCCGGATGTCCCCTTCACAAGCACAGAGGAGCTGGCAGAGGCTTTGAAATGTCAACCTTCCCCACAAGTCCCTGAAAATGGAAGGTGGCAGTACTGATACAAACGATGGCCACTACCCAGCTTACAAAGCAGAACAGCTACAGTAGGTGTGGTTTAATAATTTTCATCCAGGATAGACATATATTAGCTCACTTCTCAAAATTCTCACAAACCCTAGGAGGCAGGCATGGCTACCCCTATTTTACAAGAGAGGAAAATGAACCTCAGGGACAGTAGTACTTGCCCAAGGTCACACAAGTAAAAAGTGATGGAGCCTGACCTCACACTCCAGCCCACCTGCTTCCACAGCTGATTCTATGAACAGCTCTGCTGTGTCGCCTCTCTAAAGAAAATTAAGACACAGCCACGTCCTCGAGGGGCTCACTGGCAGTGGGAGAGGCCCGTAAACATATTTCAAAACAATGTGAAACAGTGTTTCGACTGTACTAAGGGAAGAAGAAACTAATTCTGCCCGGGAGGGGGCGGGGGGGTGGTTGGAGAAGACTTTACAGAGGATGTGACATTTATGCAATCAGGAAGAAAAGGAGTAGGAGTTCACCAGAAAAAGCAGTGGAGGGGACAGCATTCCAGGTGGAGCGCCAGCAGATGTGAAGGACACACACTGTGCTGCTTTAGCTCCTGCTGGCTCTGCTGATGTTCCCACGTTTGACCTCTGGTCTGACTGAGGGTCTCGCCTCAGGTCTGGTCAAACTGCCAGCTTGTCTCTTTACACCCACCGAGCATTACACACAGACACCTGTCTCAGCCTTTCCTAACTCTGGCTCAAAATCCAGAGTCCAGCACATCCTGTTGCCTCCAAGGAAGTCTGGGATGAAAGGATCTGGTCTGCAGGAACTCAAGCATCCAATAGCGGGCACCGGACCAAGGCATCAGCCACAAGGAGATTAAGAGCTGAGGCCCAGTGCTAATCAGTTGGGACTGACCAAGGGGCTTCTTTAGATGCCCTCTATTCAGGCAGATACTGTCCCGAAGCAAATCCAGGATGGAGTGTCCAAATGAAACAAGCAAGTAAAGCGATTGCTAACCTGCATGTCACCAAATTGCAGCTAACATCCCTGATACCAAGCCACGCAATTCAGTGCTTGGGGTATACATTTTGTCATGAGGCCTTTTTGGAAAGTAGATTAGGAAGGAAATTTCTCAAAGCTAGGTGTGCCATGGTAGGGGCCAAGGTGGCATGTGACCACAACTGCTTTTTTTCCAAGCCAAAAACACTGCAGCTCTGTCTTTGGACTTGAAACTATAGGTCCACAAACATCCAATTGTGTGTTTTTGAGTAAATTCCAAACTACTTTCTGAGAAGACCTTTGGCCCCTGGACCACCTCTAAGCCTTCTTTTTCAGGAACATATTCTTCTTACAGACCTCAGTTCTTGAGGTCTGTAAGATAGACATCAAGTCTATCTTTGGCACCATTTCTCCCTTAACTGACAGCAAAGACTCAGTCCTACCCAGATTCTTACCCAGCTACTGAACCTCAAATTCACTGTCATTCTATTCACTTACCAATCAATGTTTATTAAACACTTATGCGCCAGATGCCTCTTCTGTTCATGGGAATGTGCAAAGACAAGGATATGCCAGTTCCCTGCCTTTTTCAAGCTTACATTCCAGTGAGGATTGACAGGAACAAATAAGGAAAAAGAAAACGACATTAAAAAGGTGATTTCTGATCGTGACGGAAAGTGACAGCAAGAAAGCATGGAAGGAGGGCTGAGGGGGGCTGCCTCAGACAGGCATCCAGAGGAGGTCTCCCTAAGAAGGTGGTGTTTGGGCTGAGATGAGAAGAATGAGAAGGAGTCAGCCATGTAAAGAGCTGAGGAAGGAACACTCCAGGACAAGAGAGCAGAAGTGCAAAGGCCCAGAGACAGGATTAATCCTGGCTTATTCAAAGTACACAAAGCAGGCCAGGGATGGGGGAAGAGGTGGGAGGGCACAGTAGCAAGCAGGAGAGTTGAAGATGAAATAAGGCAAGTTTGTCAGGAGTCAGATTATTACAGAGCCTTGCAGACCACAATAAGGAATTCAGATTATATTTTCACACAACTGGAATCCACTGAAGGGCTTAAAACCGGGGAATGACATGCTCTGATTTCCTTTTTAAAAAGATAACTCCAGAAGTTGTGTGAAGAATGGGTCTGGTGGTGAAAGGAAGCAGGGAGATTCAGTAGACCAGACGAGATGATGCTGGCTCAAACTAGGAACTAGGGTGGTGGCATGAGAGATGCAGAGAGCAGTGGATGGACTTGAGAGGACTTTCGAGATAGAAGTTGACTGGAAGAATATTTTGGGAGGATGGTCTACAGCATATGCATCAGTTCATCTACATCAGTGATTTTTATGGATCCTCTGAGATGTCACTAGAACTGCTGCAGAGAGCATGAGGAGTATAATGGGAGAGTGGTCCAGATATAGCCCACCCCATCAATCAAAGCATCTCCAAATATGTTGATTGCCAAGAATGACATCTGCAATTTCATTTGGAAAAAGGGTTTTTATGGTAAAACCAAACTTGGAAAACCACTACTGTGATAAGGCAGAGTCTGCCTAACTGGCCCCAATATCCTTTCTCTCTATCCTTCCAGAAATAGAGCTGTCGCAATTTTTAGCCTTCACATGGCTACTCAGCTAAAGATCGCATTTCTCAGCCTCCTTTGAAGCTAGACGTGGCCTCACAACAAAGTTCAGGCCAATGGGCTGTGAGCAGAAGAAATATGTTTAACTTCTACGTCATTCCCTTGAAAATGAAGCTACTTAATCTCTTCATTTTGAGCTGCCTAGGAAATGGTGACAATGGTAGCAGCCACGTTAGACCCAAAGATGAAATCTACATGCTGAGAATGGCAGAGCTGACCCACCAGCCTGGGTCCTCGGACCACTGAGCTCTTAGAATAGAGCCCTCTACCCTCTCTGAACTGCCCACCAACCTCTGGACCCTTAAGTGACAAACAAATACATATGATACCTTTTGACTACAGTGTTGCAGCAGTTTAGCTACACCCATGCAGAGCTTCAACAGCCAGAATATGATCCACCATGTGTCTCATTCCCTCTTCTGCAGGAAACAGAAACGTTCCAGATAGTGGCTGCTCCACTGGAGTGAGAACAACAGTGAACAAACTCTCAGCTGACCCAGGAGATAGATGGAGGGTGAGTGCAGAATAAGCCTTTGCTGTTGTAGTTGTTGTTTGAGGAAAGTTTTATTACTGCAGCATCACCGAACCTCTCCTGACTAATACATTCTGGTTGAAAATAGCTACTTTAAAACCTTACCTGGGGAGGGCTCATGCCAAGGAGTACTTCCCAGAACTTCTGCTGCCAGTGTCCTTGTCCTTGCAGTGAGCCACAGCTGCTCCCCGCGCCTGCAGGAGACCCTCCAATACCAGCAGCCTGGTTCTGACTCATGCATTTCATTTCATTTTGAAGAACTAGGCATCTGTGATCATGACTGTAGCTGGAAGTTTTGGCTTTCCAACTACAAATCACAGCCACTGGAGAGAGTATTATCAGCCAAAAGAGGAGTGACTTGCATATATCCATTTTTGCTACCTCCAATTTCACGATCACCGTGTGGCTGACAGGGTCTTGGTGCCCCGGCTGAGTGTCAGGTCTGAGTGTCTGAGGTGGGAGAGCCGAGTTTGGGACATTAGACCACCAGAGACCTCCCAGCCCCACGTAATATCAATCAGTCAGAGCTCTCCCAGAGATCTCCGTCTCAATGCTAAGACCCAGCTCCACCCAACGGCCAGCAAGCTCCAGTGCTGGATGTCCCAAGCCAAACAATTAGCAAGACAGGGACACAACCCCACCCATTAGCAGAGAGGCTGCCTAAAATCATACTAAGCTCACAGACACCCCAAAACACACCACAGGATACAGCCCTGCCCACCAGAAAGACAAGATCCAGCCCCACCTATCAGAACACAGGCACCAGGCCCCTCCACCAGGAAGCCTACACAAGCCACTGAACCAACCTTACCCACTGGGGTCAGACACCAAAAACAACAGGAACTATGAACCTGCAGCCTTCGAAAAGGAGACCCCAAACACAGTAAGTTAAGCAAAATGGGAAGACAGAGAAACACACAGCAGATAAATGAGCAAGGTAAAAACCCACCAGACGAAACAAGTGAAGAGGAAATAGGCAGTCTACCCGAAAAGAATTCAGAGTAATGATAGTAAAGATGATCCAAAATCTTGGAAATAGAATGGAGAAAATACAAGAAATGTTTAACAAGGACCTAGAAGAACAAAAGAGAAAACAAACAAAGATGAACAACACAATACATGAAATTAAAAATACTCTAGAAGGAATCAACAGCAGAATAACTGAGGCAGAAGAACAGATAAGTGACCAGGAAGATAAAATAGTGGAAATAACTACCACAGAGCAGAATAAAGAAGAAAGAATGAAGAGAATTGAGGACAGTCTCAGAGACCTCTGGGACAACATTAAATGCACCAACAGTCAAATTATAGGGGTCCCAGAAGAAGAAGAGAAAAAGAAAGGGACTGAGAAAATATTTGAAGAGATTATAGTTGAAAACTTCCCTAACATGGGAAAGGAAATAGTCAATCAAGTCCAGGAAGTGCAGAGAGTCCCATACAGGATAAATCAAAGGAGAAACATGCCAAGACACACATTAATCAAACTATCAAAAATTAAATACAAAAAAAATATTAAAAGCAGCAAGGGAAATGCAACAAATAACATACAAGGGAATCCCAATAAGGTTAACAGCTGATATTTCAGCAGAAACTCTGCAAGCTAGAAGGGAGTGGCAGGACATATTTAAAGTGATGAAAGGGAAAAAACTACAACCAAGATTACTCTACCCAGCAAGGATCTCATCCAGATTTGACAGAGAAATTAAAACCTTTACAGACAAGCAAAAGTTAAGAGAATTTAGCACCACCAAACCAGCTTTACAACAAATGCTAAAGGAATTTCTCTAGGCAGGAAATACAAAAAAACAAAAACACCTACAAAAACAAACCCAAAACAATTAAGAAAATGGTAGTAGGAACATACATATCAATAATTACCTTAAATGTAAATGGTTTAAATGCTCCAACCAAAAGACACAGACTGGCTGAATGGATAAAAAACCAAGACCCATCTATATGCTGTCTACAAGAGACCCACTTCAGACCTAGGGACACATACAGACTGAAAGTGAGGGGATGGAAAAAGATATTCCATGCAGATGGAAATCAAAAGAAAGCTGGAGTAGCAATTCTCATATCAGACAAAATAGACTTTAAAATAAAGACTATCACAACAGACAAAGAAGGACACTACATAATTATCAAGGGATCAATCCAAGAAGACGATATAACAACTGTAAATATTTATGCACCCAACATAGGAGCACCTCAATACATAAGGCAAATGCTAACAGCCATAAAAGGGGAAATTGAGAATAAGACAATAATAGTAGGGACTTTAACACCCCATTTTCACCAATGGACAGATCATCCAAAATGAAAATAAATAAGGAAACACAAGCTTTAAATGACACATTAAACAAGATGGACTTCATTGATATTTATAGGACATTCCATATCAAAACAACAGAATGCATATTCTTCTCAAGTGCTAATGGAACATTCTCCAGGATAGATCACATCTTGGGTCACAAATCAAGGCTTGGTAAATTTAAGAAAATTGAAATCATATCAAGTATCCTTTCCGACCACAACGCTATGAGACTAGACATCAATTACAGGGAAAAAAAAACTGTAAAAACTACAAACACATGGAGGCTAAACAATATGCTACTAAATAATCAAGAGATCACTGAAGAAATCAAAGAGGAAATAAAAAAATACCTAAAAACAAATGACAATGAAAAAATGACAACCCAAAACCTATGGGATGCAGCAAAAGCAGTTCTAAGAGGGAAGTAATAGCAATACAATCTTACCTCACGAAACAAGAAACACCTCAAATAAAAAACCTAACCTCACACCTAAAGCAATTAGAAAAAGAAGAACAAAAAAACCCCAAAGTTAGCAGAAGGAAAGAAATCATAAATATCAAAGCAGAAATAAGTGAAAAGAAATGAAGGAAACAGTAGCAAAGATCAATAAAACTAAAAGCTGGTTCTTTGAAAAGTTGAACAAAATTGATAAACCACTAGCCAGACTCATCAAAAAAAAAAGGGAGAAGACTCAAATAAACAGAATTAGAAATGAAAAAGGAGAAGTAACAACTGACCCTGCAGAAATACAAAGGATCATGAGGGATTGCTACAAGCAAGTATATGCCAATAAAATGGACAACCTGGAAGAAATGGACAAATTCTTAGAAGAGCACAACCTTCTGAGACTGACCCAGGAAGAATAGAAAATATAAACAGACCAATCACAAGCACCGAAATGGAAAGTGTGATTGAAAATCTTCCAACAAACAAAAGCCCAGGACCAGATGGCTTCACAGGCGAATTCTATCAAACATTTAGAGAAAAGCTAACACCTGTCCCTCTCAAACTCTCCCAAAATATAGCAGAAGGAGGAACACTCCCAAACTCATTCTATGAGGCCACCATCACCCTGATACCAAAACCAGAAAAAGGTGTCCCAAAAAGAGAAAACTAGAGGCCAATATCACTAATGAAAACAGATGCAAAAATCCTCAACAAAATACTAGCAAACAGAATCCAGCAGCACATTAAAAGGCTCATACACCATGATCAAGTGGGGTTTATCCCAGGAATGCAAGGATTCTTCAATATATGCAAATCAATCAATGTGATACACCATATCAACAAACTGAAGGATAAAAACTATATGATAATCTCAGTCGATGCAGAAAAAGCTTTTGACAAAATTCAACACCGATTTATGATAAAAACTCTCCAGAAAGTAGGCATAGAGGGAACTTATCTCAACATAATAAAGGCCATATATGACAAACCCACAGCCAAAATCGTTCTCAATGGCGAAAACTGAAAAACTGAAACCATTTCCTCTAAAATCAGGAACAAGACAAGGTTGCCCACTCTCAACACTATTTTTCAACATAGTTCTGGAAGTTTTAGCCACAGCAATCAGAGAAGAAAAAGAAATAAAAGGAATCCAAACTGGAAAAGAAGAAGTAAAGCTGTCAGTGTTCGCAGATGACATGATACTATACATAGAGAATCCTAAAGATGCCACCAGAAAACTACTAGAGCTAATCAATGAATTTGTTAAAGTAGTAGGATACAAAATTAATGCACAGAAATCTCTTGCATTCCTATACACTAATGATGAAAAATCTGAAAGAGAAATTAAGGAAACACTCCCATTTACCATTGCAACAAAATGAATAAAATACCAAGGAATAAACCTACCAAAGGAGACAAAAGACCTGTATGCAGAAAACTATAAAACACTGATGAAAGAAATTAAAGATGATACAAACAGATGGAGAGATATACCATGTTCTTGGACTGGAAGAATTAACATTGTGCAAATGACTGTACAACCCAAAGATTCAGTGCAATCCCTATCAAACTACCAATGGCATTTTTCACAGAACTAGAACAAAAAATTTCACAATTTGTATGGAAACACAAAAGACCCCGAATAGTCACAACAATCTTGAGAAAGAAAAATGGAGCTGGAGGAATCAGGTTCCCGGACTTCAGACTATACTACAAAGCTACAGTAATCAAGACGGTATGGTACTGGCACAGAAACAGAAATACACATCAATGGAATAGGACAGAAAGCCCAGAGATAAACCCACGCACATATGGTCACATTATCTTTGATAAAGGTGGCAAGAATACACAATGGAGAAATGACAGCCTCTTCAATAAGTGGTGCTGGGAAAACTGGACAGCTACATGTGAAAGAATGAAATTAGAACACTCCCTAACACCATACACAAAAATAAACTCAAAATGGATTAAAGACCTAGATGTAAGACCAGACACTATCAAACTCTTAGTGGAAAATATAGGCAGAACACTCTATGACATAAATCACAGTAAGATCCTTTTTGACCCACCTCCTAGAGAAATGGAAATAAAAACAAAAATAAACAAATGGGACCTAATGAAACTTAAAAGCTTTTGCACAGCAAAGGAAACCATAAACAAGATGAAAAGGTAACCCTCAGAATGGGAGAAAATACTTGCAAACGAAGCAACTGATAAAGGATTAATCTCCAAAATATACAAGCAGCTCATGCAGCTCAATATCAAAAAAACAAACAACCCAATCCAAAAATGGGCAGAAGATCTAAATAGACATTTCTCCAAAGAAGATATACAGATGGCCAACAAACACATGAAAGGATGCTCAACATCATTAATCATTAGAGAAATGCAAATCAAAACTACAGTAAGGTATCACCTCACACCAGTCAGAATGGCCATCATCAAAAAAAAATCTACAAACAACAATTGCTGGAGAGGGTGTGGAGAAAAGGGAACCTTCTTGCACTGTTGGTGGGAATGTCAATTGATACAACCACTATGGAGAATAGTATGGAGGTTCCTTAGAAAACTAAAAATAGAACTACCATATGACCCAGCAATCCCACTACTGGGCATATACCCTGAGAAAACCATAATTCAAAGAGAGTCATGTACCACACTGTTCATTGCAGCTCTATTTACAATAGCTAGGACATGGAATCAACCTAAGTGTCCATCGACAGATGAATGGATAAAGAAGATGTGGCACATATATACAATGGAATATTACTCAGCCATAAAAAGAAACAAAATTGAGTTATTTGTAGTGAGGTGGATGGATGTAGAGTCTGTCATACAGAGTGAAATAGTCAGAAAGAGAAAAATAAACACCATATGCTAACACATATATATGGAATAAAAAAAAAAGTGGTCCTGATGAACCTAGGGCCAGGACAGGAATAAAGAAGCAGACGTAGAGAATGGACTTAAGGACACGGGGCGGGGGAAAGGTAAGCTGGGACGAAGTGAGAGAGTGGCATGGACATATATACACTACCAAATGTAAAATAGATAGCTAGTGGGAAGCAGCTGCATCGCACGGGGAGATCAGCTCGGTGCTTTGTGACCACCTAGAGGGGTGGGAGGGAGGCGCAAAACGGACGGGATATGGGGATATATGTATACATATAGCTGATTAACTTTGTTATACGGCAGAAACTAACATGACATTGTAAAGCAATTATACTCCAATAAAGATGTTAAAAAAAAAAAAACCTTACCTGGATTACATGAATCCAGATAAGCACATCCATCAGTTGAAGTGATTTGAAAAATACTGATGCCTGTGTCCTATATCCAGAAATCCTGATTTAATGAGGTTGGAGTGCAGCCTGGCATGCGGATTTTTATATACTTCCCTGGTGATTCTAATATGCAGCCAAGGTTGAGAATTACAGACATCCGTGGATGATATAGCAACGGCGCCCACATAATTGCTTTTATTGAACTATACTCCAGCACAATGAGGGACATTATCTGTTTAGTAAATGATATTAGTAAAAAAACAACTCCAGAATAATGATAAGGTGTCACATCAGGGTTTATTTACTATCTTACACACTCTCAACTCTATGAGAAACTTCTCTCTAGTCTCAGAGTGGGAAGTATTTGTGCTTCTCCTAAACCACAAGTGTACTTTTACCCTTGGACATCCTAAATCCTGTAAATGACCTTGCTTTCCTCTCTGGGTAGGCCCGAGAAAGTTTAGAGTCAAACTGGAGGCCCCCAACTAACAAGTGACTCGGATTTTACTGGCACACCATCTTAGCCTTATTTTCTCCTTAGTTCATCTTCTTCACTTGTAATATCATACAAGCTAATTTAAGTCATTTCCAGACCAAGCCAGAATGCAAACATATTTTTAAAATAATAAATAAGGAGCATGTGCCACTGACTGGAAGAGGGATGAGAAGGAAAACAATCAAGTGCACCAGCTTACCCAGGCAACTTGAACACATGAAGTTCTATAAACATATCCACCAAAGTCTACTTATTAAATAGTTAATGTCACTTAAAAACAGAAATTCCTGCCTCATTTTTTGGAATATGGGGAGCCATGGTGAACTACAAATGCTAAATATCCTGCCCCTATGAAACTAGGGGTACGCAGGAAAGTCAGTACTGAAAGCTCCTAATGCAGTGTTCTCAAATGATAAGAATCAATCTTGTGGTTCCACTCACCTTCAGCAAAGTTTCCATATGGCAACTTTTGTTATTCTTTATTATAGATTTAAGCCCCATTAGCTACTGCTCTTCCTGGTGGCTGTAATCATCATAATAGCAGGAGCTACACTACTTCTCAGCTGACTTCCTCTTAATAGCTTCCAGGATGCACATCTGAGAACCATCTCAGCACATTTCACAAATATCTCATTCTTGACAACCCACTCTATTCTTTGCAGATCCTTTCAGGCTGTATGCACATGCCTGAAAGAGTCATAAATTCCAGCTCTATCCAAAATTATCTTTCCTCTTGTAAACCTTTCCCCATCATCTCTTTGCTACATTCTACAAAGAATGCCTTCAGCTAATACTTTCAGTAATATTTGATATTGAATGACCCTATGTTTTATGAGTTCATCTCAGCGGCTAAGTGTAACTGGACTTCTGCAAAAACTACAGAATATAGTGTTTTCTACCAAGGTGTATGAACTGACCACACACATCTGCAGACACAGACGTGAAGCTCTATAATACTAGAGACTGAAGGAACCTCAGAGGTCATCTAGTCCACCCCACTCAAACCCCCATTTTGCAGACAGGAAAACAGAGGCCCTTGAGAAATATTAATTCAGGTAGCCACTCCTGTATTAATACTTGGGTGGTGTCCCATGAATTCATTGTTTAGTCAGTTATTTGAAATTTGGTACATATTTTCTCATTAAGAAACAATGTTACAACAGGACATTAGACTCCCTACAAAATTATAATTAGGATGGGTGGTGGTGATGATAATACAACAGTGAGAATGTACTTAACATCACTGAACTGTACACTGAAAAATGGTTACGATGGTCAATTTTATGTTATATGGATTTAACACAATTTTTAAAAAAATCTTATTTAACCCATGAAGTGGATAAAACATAATACAAGAAGGAAGAGAAGGAAGGAATCCCACCATCTTGCCTGGGTCCACCTGAGGATCCTTCCTTGAGTAAACGTCTGATTAATTGCTTCTGCAACATCCATTTTCCCCTCCGTCTACCACTAGCTCCCAAATTCCCTTAGGGAACTGGTCCTCCCCATTCTCAGCCTTAGTGGGGCTGACCCCAATCTCATCTCCAGGAGTGGCCAACCACTGGCTTCAGGCAGTCCCCTGGCCACAGTACTGGTTCACGAGCCATTTCAGGCCAATAAGATTCAAGAAGTATATGTGTGTGTATGTGTGTGTGTGTATTGTGTTGTTTCAGAGGGAGGGTGGTACCTCTGAAAACAAACAAACAAAACCTTCTTTTCCTTTTTGCTGGAGCTACCGTAAGAGAGCCAGCTCTTCCTCTGAACAGGGGAGTGGCTGAATGGGAGACCCTGAGCCACTGTGGCCACTGCTGCCACCATGACAAATACCAAACCGAGGCCTGAGCGAGCACACAGAACTGAGCACAGAAGAGCACGCAGTACTGGAAGAACTGCAGAGAAAGGAAACAGAAGCCCTGATGAAGTCATGAACTGGAACAAGCCATACCTGAAGCTAGCCAGACGTACTCCTGAACGTTTCACTAGCATAAGCCAGTAATTCTCTACTCTGCCTTAGCCAATTGCATTGAGTTTATTTGCAACTGAAAGATTCCCAACAGATACGGTTCCAGAACAAAGTTTGAAATAAACAAAGTGTGTTCCTCATTCATTTCCCTTTCTGAAACCATCTCCCACCAGCCACTGTTTTTCTCTCCAGGCACCCAGTGCCCTCCTTCTGTCCCAAGGTCTCCACTCTGATATCCAACCTAGGCCTGCACGAACTCCTAAAGTGCTTCAGGCCCCAATATTACCTTCCTCTTTCCTCTTATTTTTTCTATTCGCACCCCCATTCAAATTCATAAAACGAAAATAAAGAAAAAATACATAAATTACTATTAGTATATTATCAATGAGACTAATAGGGGATTCAAAGTTTGGCTCTGGCTACCTCAGACTGTACAGGTCAGCAGGTATGCATGGGTGGGAGAGTCGCTGTTCGAAGCAAGTTTTGCGTACAGTCCTGGGGCAGAGGCAGAATGACGTCTGTTTCCTAGTGTAACCCTACAGTGAGATGCAGGCTGAAAGCACAGAAGCTGGCTTTACAAGGGGACACGTGAGATGCAGGGCACAGCAAGTGCCACTCGAGGGCCCAGGGTTCAGAGTGTGACTCAGAGTTGAGGAAGTCTGGAACACAACTTGTCCAGAGAGGCTGAAGAGTATAGAGCTGTTTGCCACCTTTGAGATTTTGCCTGAGAAGCAGCATCTTAGTAAGAAGGAAGCAGTGTCCTCACAGATGAAGCAGAGCAACTGCCGCGGGAATAACCTCCTTCAAAGGCTTGTGGCAGCCGAGCTCAACGAGGGACAGAGTTGTGATCACCCCCTCGACTCAGAGACAATGGGCAGGCTATTAGGAGGCAAGGCGTTGCAGTCCTCTGTCTACAGCGAGGAGAAGTGAACAAGCAAAATGGACATTATCAATGTCTCTACATCAAGACTTCCTTTCCAAGCTGCTTCTCCTTCCTCTTGCGCCACGTAATTAGTTAGTGACAATGGTCACATAGACCCACAGGCTGGTGGGGCACGGGGTCCTTCAGGGTACACAAAGGAGAATTTAATAGGGAACGGTCAAAACAGAATGTCAGGGAGTGCCAGAGAAGGAGACCTGGAGCCGTATCACAGAACTTCATGGAGGAGAAGGTTCTAGAAGGGTTTAACAGATGGAAAGATCATCCTCAAGTGAAAATGGTGAGACCTTCTTCAAGGAGAAGGAACGGCATGACTGAGGGGGTGAGGGAAGAGAGCAGGAGTTGAGTCTGCGTCTGGGCAGGTGTGCTTGTAGCAGGGGCGGGTCGGGGGGGGGAAGTAAGGGGAGAACACAGGTGTGAAAGGACAAAGAGACCCAGGGAGACTGGGGTCTCTGTTGGGAGCCGTCTGCCTTGTTGAGGTGGGCTTGGGGACAAGAGTGAAATGAGCTTACCTGCAGGCAGTAAATCAAACCACAATCACAGATGAATGACGAGAGCCCCTTAAGACTCCCAGGAACATTCACAGTTTTAAAATAGGCTGCTCGTTAACCCAAATCATCTAGAAACTGTTCGGATTTCAGACAGTGGAGGAAGAAGAAAACAGGTGTTCTGGGGCAGGGCCCCAACCTATTCCCATCCACCTCTCCACACCCAGCCTGGGGGTCGGCTGGGCAACCACAGTGCCTCCTGGTTCTGCCCAGCTGCAGTCCCCATGGCACTGTGACGTGCTCCAGGGCCGGTTTCCTGCTGTTGTTGTTGTGGCTTCGAACAAGGTCACAGCTGTGTTTGGGGGCCTGGACAATGGTGGACGTTTTTAGTGTATTTTGAAGTAGGATATATTTAAGTTTTGCCTGGTCTGCACTTTTTAAATAACCTGCCACACTCATTTATAAAATGACAGCAGGGTTTCCCTGGTGGTGCAGTGGTTAAGAATCCGCCTGCCAATGCAGGGGACACGGGTTCAAGCCCTCGTCCGGGAAGATCCCACATGCCATGGAGCAACTAAGCCCGTGCGCCACAACTACTGAAGCCCACACACCTAGAGCCCATGCTCAGCAACAAAGAGAAGACTCCACGATGAGAAGCCCATGCACCACAATGAAGAGTAGCCCCCTCTCACTGCAACTAGAGAAAACCTGCATGCAGCAATGAAAACCCAATGCAGCCAAAAAATAAATAAATAAATTTAAAAATAAAGTAAAATAAAATAAAAATGACACCAGCGAATGGACTTAATGTCACTGAATTATGCATTTAAAAATGGTTACAATGGTAAAGTTTGTTACATGTATTTTTCCACAATAAAAATATAAACATATTTTTTTTTAAAAAACACCAGTATCCTTCCTTTTTTTTTAACAATTAACACTTTTTACGCTTCCTATGTAACAGAACTATTAAACAAAATACTTGCAAATATGAAATTTGCATTTTACCAGGTGAATTTAAAGCCTGAGCATCTCTACTAATGTATAAGAAACAGTAATAATAATACCCATGGTACACATTATTCTTACAATGTAGATTTGACAGTTTTTTAAAAGATACTATTTTGTTTAATTTTCATTTTACATGATCAAAAGAAATATTCACAGTAAAGTAACTGAATAAGACACCCAAATGAAAAACTGAGCCTTCCATAATCAGAAGGTCTTCCTACAACAACCAAAGGAATAATAAAAAAAAAAAAATCCCCCAAAAGAAATCACCCCTCAAGCTTTCTGAAATTAGCAGAGAATGTTTGCAGCTGACCTATTTCTCTCCCACAGGACTATGTTGATAATTGACTTTTGTCCCGCAGGGAAGTGCTCAAATATAATTGAGCAGCACCTGCCACATAGAAAGTACAGTTTTATACACCCAATAATTCTCATAAATATTGTACTTAGCTTGGGACTTAAGCACTCTGCTTTCTCCTTAATTGTATCTCTCAAGGAAGAAATATAATTACCAAAGCTGAGTTATTACAAACATCTAGATAAAAGAAGTATTTTGAATTGTAAGTACCCAAGACATTTCTATCACTAAAAATTATTGAAAATGATGGCATTGATCACTTTTCTTTAATCCTGACATTTTTCTTTAATCCTGTCGATCTCATCCTATTACATAAATCCCTTCTATAGCTGAGAGTCACTCAGTTTTGTTCAGTCTTGATGACAAGGAGGCCAAGGTCAGGGATCTGACTTCCATGCAGGTCAAATAGTTTTACCCCTCCCCCCCAAATTCAGCTTTATGACCTGACACTGCAATTCCAAAATAAATACCAATACGATCCACCCAATTCAACACCATGACTTGAAGTGCTGTCTGGATCTAGGCTTAAGGAAAGGCAAGTCTCTTTCCACAGGCAGGCCAACATTTGCATTTAGACCAGGGGCTACGACCGCAAACCTTCAGACTGGTGTAGAGAATATGCTAATGAAATAATCCAAAACCAGTCACAAAAGATCACATATTACTGTATGGTTCCAGCTACATGAATGTAATTTGGAATGAAATGTCCAGAACAGGCAAATCTATAGACACAGAGAGTAGATCAGTTGTTGCATAGGGCTGGGGGTGGGAAGGAGGTTGGGGAATGACAGCTAATGGTTACAAGGTTTTTTGGGGGGGTGATGAAAATGTTCGAAAATTAGATTATGGTGATAACAGAATACAGCCTCTGAATTCCTGAAAGAATGACTTCCTCATTTCTGTTCCACTCACACACACAAAGAGGCCAAATAAGAAAGCTGTGACCATAAAACACTCCAACCTTAACAGTGAGGATTTTATCCACTTGTTTGATTTGGAAACATAATCAGCCTTTGAGCTGTTACCCTAGCACTAGGCCACTGGAGAAGGAAGTGGGCCAGGATGATAAATTCTTCTACGTGAGTTATTATGCATTTCCATTACTGTTGGTCTTTCCTGCATTAAAAAAGAAATTGAAAAAAAAATTCTCCTAAGGAGTTAAAAAATAATAACATTCAGACACAGTGAGCACTACAAAAGTTTACCATTTCTAGTGATTCTGACAACCTGAAAAAAATGCAGATTCTTTTCAAGTTTGTTTACAAAATATTTCCTCTCAAAACAAAGACTTCTGCTCCAGCAATTTAAATTGCAGCCCTGGAGAAAGATACCTCCACCAACAGAAAAGAACATAAAATGAGAAATAAAACAGGCACACTTTGTCATCCAATGATTACAGTGAAAATGATCAGAAAGATTCAGCAGATGTCCCTCAAGTTTTATGGCCCCATCTAACTTATACTTTCAGTACATAAAGCACAATGCTGAATGTCATCCCTTCGGATTCAAGTAATTACCTCTGCTCTGTTTATGGGTGTCATAAGAAAGGATACAGTAAAGAAAGTAGGAAAGTTAACAGAGTGGCATGTTTTTCTAGTTAAAATGAAAACCGTCTTCAAGGAATTTCAAAGCACCATCTATATTCAAGCCAGGTGTTGGTAATTCATCAGCCTTCTCGCTTTCTGAACGCGGGCTAAGGAAGCACACAGCTTGTCATTATTGTTACTTGAAAGCAATAAAACTATTCCCTGAAAATTGAATCTATAATTTAGCCTCTTCATTAGTTCAGGCTTCTAGTTCTCACCCTACCCCCCTCCCTGACCCCGTTCACATGGTTGCATCCATGTAAAATACCTGATGTGTCGCTCCGTAGTCAAGTTCATAACTTACACTCTTCTAGAACAAAGAGTGCGTGTTCTACCTCTACGTTTTCCTGGCTCAGCAAGAATGAGGACATGTAACTGTGTGAAGGCAGGACCATACTGGCTGCTTAAATCGGCATGGGGTTTTGTGGGGGTTCTTTACAGATAACAGCCTAGCTCTTCCTGAGACTCATCAATTTGGTGGCTTCTAATCTGGAGAGGTATTACCAAGAGAATGTGTGATCGGGGACGGTAAGGAAGTGCTCTACACAGCCCACAGGGGACATACTGGTGCAACGGCCTGGACTCAAAGGAAGTGAACACCATCCAGGGGCTCTGCCTATACCAGGCAGGGGCTCAGATGGTCCTTCTCACACACACACACACTCCAGCTGAAAAGGGCGAGCAAGCAGAGAGGGTGGCGCTGTTCCAGGAAGCACTCCTCTCCAAAGCATTGCAGAGGCCAAACGTGGAATGCGGCCTGCACGCTCCACTCCCCACAAGTCTGTGGACATTTCCTGGGGTCTTCAGTGAACCTGAGTGAGGTGCAAGCCCACTCACCCTGGTTAGGGCTTATGCTTTCTTCTGAATCTGAGCTGCAGAAATGAGACCAAGAAAAGGACAGGGCTTCCCTGGTGGCGCAGTGATTGGAAGTCCGCCTGCTGGTGCAGGGGACACGGGTTCGTGCCCCGGTTCGGGAAGATCCCACATGCTATGAAGCGGCTGGGCCCGTGAGCCATGGCCGCTGGGCCTGCGCGTCCGGAGCCTGTGCTCCGCAACGGGAGGGGCCACAGCAGTGAGAGGCCCGCGTACTGCAAAAAAAAAAAAAAAAAAAGAAAGGGACAGACTCAGAGAACAATGATGAGCTTGGACAACGCCACAATCTCAGAAAAGATGGGTTAGAACTCGATCTGCTGAGCCCAGCTAACCCCACTGAGTTAGTAGGCTCATCAGGAGCGAAGAGACTCGTTTCTACAACTAGCTACAAACTGTAGTTTGTAGACAAAGCTACATTCTCTTCCGCTCTGCCCTTGCTTTTTCCCTTGATGAAGAAACAGTCCCTGCTCCTTGGTGACAACATTGTCTGGGGCAGCACGTGGAATAATTACAGGGAGAGGGCCACAGCAAAGCCAAGGTCATTTTCAGCTTCATTTTCACTCGGCGTCCTATAATTTTCTAGAAGGATTAAAATTTGAATCAGAGGGCTTTCCCTGGTGGCGCAGTGGTTGAGAGTCCGCCTGCCGATGCAGGGGACACGGGTTCGTGCCCCGGTCCGGGAAGATCCCACATGCCGCAGAGCGGCTGGGCCCGTGAGCCATGGCCGCTGAGCCTGCGCGTCCGGAGCCTGTGCTCCGCAACGCGAGAGGCCACAACAGTGAGAGGCCCGCGTACCGCAAAAAAAAAAAAAAAAAAAAAAAAAATTTGAATCAGAATTTATGTAAGTTTCAATAAAATCTTATCAACCTAAACTGAAGGATAAATAGTTCTTTATTCTATAAAAAATGAGATTTCAGGAACTCTGCACGCCAAGAACAGAAACTTGGAGAAAAGCAAAAACGACTGCTTAACTGGTTAGCTGCCTAGTAATTAGATTTCTCAATCAGAAAGAAGCTTCATAAATTCAGTTCCATTTATTCAAGCCCAAGAGCCAGAACGAAGCACAGTTTGCCACAGAGGCAGAGTTCTTTTTTGTTCTATCAGATCTCAATTTGGGAAGATGCATTCCAGATAGAATTCACAAAGGAAATAGGTGTAAACTTTTCCTTAAAGTTCACTGTCACTGGATTATATCATTTAGCAAGGACGGTCGACTTACAGAGCAAGTAAAAGCTTCCAATTTTGCTGATGAAAATGATTCATTATTATCTTCCAGGCAGCTAAAATATAATAATAGTTGTGCCAGTCCTGGCCTGTTTTCCTCAGATTCATCCTCTCCTTTTTCTGCTCTGCTTTCTGTCTCAGGGGGCCCATGGCCTGCAGGTTGTTTCCCAGACTCCCATGTCAGCTGGTGTCCAGGTCAGCCAGTGGGAGACAAGGCAGGGGTGGGGAGCACAAGAAAGGAGAAGCCAGAGTATTTCTCCCCACTTTCTCCGCCTCAAGTGGCTTCTCTGGCAGAGGCTGCCATCTCCTCTGTGTCTCTTGCTCCTACAAACAGTACCCCACTAGCTCCAACATCTACCAGGGGATTTTGGCCCCTGGGTTCTGGTTACAGTCTCCTCCCCTTGTCCTTGTACCTAGAGGTGAGAGCAGCTTCCTGCTGTTGCTAACCTTAAGCCCTCCCCTCGCCTGTTTAATCATGTCTCTATAATTCAAGTCCCCCAGCTGTAAAAACTCAAGTAGTTTCATCTTCTGGTTAGACTGGCTAATACAATCACTAGTATGTTAGTAAGTAAACAAACAAACAAACCTCCATGAACCGTGAACGATGCAAACAAAAATTCCATCCCATGATAAAACTGGGAAAAAACTACAGTCTGCAGATTCTTCAGTGGTTGCTTTGCTCTTCACAGTAACTATATAAACTAGGAATATTTCTAGGCTCTAAGAGGAGTAAGTCCTTTCATATGTCCACATCTATGTGTGTTTGTATGCCTGTCATGATTATTCAGGGATGAAGTGTGTTGTGGTGGAAAAACTGTAGAATCTGAGTGGGGGTCTCCTATCTCTGTTCTGCCACTATCTACTGGTGTGACCTTGGTAAGGGCTTTATGTCCTTGGGTCTGTGTTTCATTCATCTGAAAATGGGGAATCAAAGTACTTTCCCTCCACAATCTCTTCCAGTTCTATAATTCTGTGATTTTAAGCTTATGGATAAATTTTGCATATATGCATGACTCCAAGTATATGATTATCTTAGAGCTATGCACAACGCATATACCTTCTGTTGATGAATCTGCATTTCATCAAAGAAATGTGTCTATAACCAGTGCTCAAATTAGAACCCAAAGAATATTTTTGCCAACTTGTTTTATTATAGTGTCAACTTAGTATCTGAATGTGTTTTAGATCTCTACGTACAGTGTGGGTTCATTGAATTATTGTAATGATCATCTGATTAGCATAATCTGAAAAAAAACAGAAGGAACCTTGCTTTAAGGTATATGGTTCCAAAGATGGCTGCAACAATATCTTCCATTCTATGTGCTCCTTTGTAAGGTGACCTTGACACACCCCATCAAAAGATAGAGTCTAGGGGCCTCCCTGGTGGCGCAGTGGTTGGGAGTCCGCCTGCCGATGCAGGGGATACGGGTTCGTGCCCCGGTCTGGGAGGATCCCATATGCCGCGGAGCGGCTGGGCCCGTGAGCCATGGCTGCTGAGCCTGCGCATCCGGAGCCTGTGCTCCGCAACGGGAGAGGCCACAACAGTGAGAGGCCCGCATACCACAAAAAAAAAAAAAAAAAAAAAAGATAGAGTCTATTTCCCCTCCCTTTGAAACTGGGCTATCCCTTTGATTTGTTTTGACTTAGAGACTGCAACAGAAGTGATGTCATATAGCTTTTGATACCAGGTCTTATAAAGTCTGCAGCTTCAGCCTTTGCTTCTTGGGATGGTCCTGCTTGGTACCTAGCCACCATGTTGGGTAGAAGCTCAAGCAACCGTGCTGAGAGGCCCAGGTAGAGGAAAAGTGAGCCCTCTGTCAAAATCTCTACTTGAGTTCTCAGCCAGCAGCCAGCACCAACCACCAACCACACATGTGAGGCTGTCTTAGACATTTCAGCCTTCCCAGTACCCAGGTAACATCACACAAAGAAGAACTGTGTCTGCTCAGTACACAGACATTTTTTTAAATGTTGCTTTAAGTCACTAAATTTGGGGGAGGTTTGTTAGGAGGCAATTTTTCCAGATTAAACAAAGAGTTTAATATTGGAACTGAACCTCATGTCTAAAATATATCAAGCTAGTCCTCCATTCATCCACTCCTTCATTCAATCAAATGAGTATTTACTGAACATCTACTATGCTAAGTGCTGAGGACAAAAAGGAGACCAAACACAGACATGTCCCTGCCCTAGAGGAACTTGTTATCTGGATAGGGAGACAGACATTAACAAAAAAATCTAATTACATGTTAAATAATGAAATGTTAAATAAATAGTGATGGCACTATGGAGAACTGGCACAATGCACTCTGGGGTGAGGTAAGTGGTTAAGGAACTAACCTTAACAGGGAGGTTAGAAGAAGTAAAGACTAAACTTCGGTCTCAAGGAAGATTAAAAAATCAGCTAGGCAGAGGGGAGAACAAAAGCCCTCCACACAGACAATTCAGCATGTGCAAAGAGCCTATGGCAGGAGGGAGGGTGGTGTGTTCAAGATCTGTGTTCAGAGCTTAGAGATCATGGCTTAAGATGAGGCTGGAAGCTGGTAGGAGCCAGGCCTTGTAAGACTCTGCAGTTCTCATAAAGGCAGACTTAACAAGGAGAGGTCAACAAACTGACCTCACTCTGATCAGATTTTCCTTCGAAAGCCAGAGGGGAGAAAGGTGGGAGTAACCCCAGTGAGAGTAACCTGTAGCAATCTACCACACAAACTGTATGCACAGTGCCACCCATGGGTATTTCATATAATCAGCACACATGGGCATTCTGCAGACACCCTAATTCCTTGCTCCATTTCACCGTATTATTTGTATACATCTATGTCTCCATAACTAGATCATAAAATCCCTTGGGTACAGAAGCTGTGTCTCATTCTTCTTTTCATTCCTATTCCACAGTATCTAGTGCAGTGTTAGGCACATAGCAAATATTTAATGTGTTTCCTAAAAATTTTAAACATGAATAAATAATCCATTCATACATAGCCTGTCAAAAGTAATCTCCTGAGACAAAATTCTACAGCCTTACTTGGAAAGCCATTCCAATGATATCAACACTCTTCGGAAAGTCCTGCTGTAAAAGCATCATTCCTTTCTAATTGTAGCCAATTCTTGAGTTTCATCCTCAGTGAAGACTGACAACAGCCCATCACATTTCCAAAGAACGTCTTTGTGTACTTTTTGTGTGTGTGTGTGTGGCTGCACCGCACAGCATATGGGATCATAGTTCCCCAACCAAGGATCAACCCGAGCCCCCTGAAGGGGAGGTTCAGAGTCTTAACTACTGGACCGCCAGGGAAGTCCCATCTTTGTGTACATTTTGAAGATCATTACTGGGTCACCCCTAGCTCTCTCTCCTTTCAGTGGCAAAATACTTAATCTTCTCACTTTTCCTCAAAGAAATAATTTAGCTGCTCCCTGGATTCATTCCAAAACCTCCATCCCTCCTAAATTGTGGAGGGCAGCAATCTAGGAGACCAGGAAACAAGGTCAAAGATGCCAGAGGGACTCTGTGAGCAGTCCTCAGGGGAGAGGCAGGCTCTCTGTCTCAGTCTGTTCACTTTCAGGCCAACTCACATGTGTACATGTGTATGGGTGCGCACACATATTCATCTGTGCATATACACACATGAACACTGAGAATTTTTTTACCAGCTCAAAGAATAAACACTGTTCTATTTGATGAGTTTGCCAGCTGTCCTCTGTTCTTTACCACCAGCCCAGACTTACCCATCTGATTCAACACAATCTTTTTTTTTTTTTTTTAGTAAGTGAAATCTTCCCCCTCCCATCTCTGTAAATGATATAGCAGAGAAATGAGCAGCACTGTTTTTATTGGTATCCTCACTATCTTCTTCATGTGCAAAGGCATCACACAGATTGTGAAATACATCAAGAATTTGAAAACAATAAACCACTGGTCACTCTACAAATAATGAGTCTCTAGTAACATAAACAGTTGTGCTTTTTAAAAAAAATACTTTTTTGGCATTTGGGTGAAAACTGTTCAATTTAATTTCAAAATACACTGTTAAAGTTACATTTGGAATCATTTTTCATCTCTTGTCAAATAAATAAAAATCCCTCAGTTATTTTATTGTAGCCATTATAGAAGTCTATATTATGCCATTTAAACAAGATCATATATAGGATGCTTACTGAACTGTAAGTGCTCACAAAGATTATGTATTATTTTTGTGCAGAAAAATTAGTTAAGATTGTATATATAATACAATTACAGCTAGCTTCTGAATTTAAATTAGGCCATCTTATTACACCAACAAATCCTAGCCTATTTTCAGAAAGACTTATGAAATATATTTGTTCCAAAAATCTGCAATGGTTTAAATTACTCTCAAAATTATTTAGCATGAATACTTTTTACATTTTTAAGCCAACACATACCAGCACACTTAACAAGAATTTATACATGCATTATCTCACTTTTTCATTTAAATTGAGGAAAGAATAAGAATATTACAAAGGATATTGATGGCTCTGTGCTTGGCAGAATAAAACATTAGTGAAGTGATGGTGTAGCTGAACTCAAAAGTTTTAGTCAAACAGCTCATGGAATACACTGCTGTATAATTAGTATTTCTAAGAATTTGCAATAATAAAACACTACCAAAAATAGGCACCTACAAAATAACATAAACAAGATCTCAGTCACCTAACTCAATTTTTGTAAAAGATGAAGAATGTCTTTGCTTTATTAAATATGTAAATAATCTAAGCACTGCAAAAAGGATAGAATACACTTTCGACTGACTTCAGAATCCAAAATATATTTCTTTTTAAATGTACATGCTTAGTACTCACTGAATTAAAGAGTAGTAGGAATAATTTCTGTTTCTGCAGAAAATGAATGCCTATGTAATCAATATTATGTAAATATGCTCTATGGACTTTTTAGGAGAGGTCTGAGTCCAATTCTGAGTCTAATACCCAATTCGTCATGGATAATCTGTTTAAATTGATGACAATCACTACAGAAACACACTGCAGCTGCCATCATAGGTTAAAAACACATTACACAATGATCTGAGTGACCCAGAGGGAAAAAAACTTCCCAAGGTCACTCCAGCAGCCCACAGCGGAGCCTTGGGATAAAAACGTCTTGGTGCGATGACCAAAGTCCTCCCAGGGTACCCCGAACTCACACACCTCGACAGTTTCTGTTCCAAAGAGAGATCAAGGTGATTCCCTTTTGCATGATCTCTCTAGCACCCAGCAGCTACGTAGGGGTGGTTTCTTTGCAGCAAATTAAGGAGCAATTTCCTGTGTCAAGGTAAAAGGCACCTCAGCATTCAGCGGAACCGGCGATTTTTAGCACGGTCAACACGCACTAGAACCACGCAGAAGAAAACAAACCCTAAGAAAACAAACACTAAGTGTAGCACCACCGAGACCCCAGAAACTGAGGGCCGGCCTTCGCTTACTTCGATTTAAACCAGATCCGCTGTCTTTCCCTAACTGAGCGAACCAAATAAGTCCCAAAGCGAGACCAAACTTTCTGTTCCAAGTGCCTTTCATTTGACCAGAGCTCGGAGATGACAAAGGAGAGTATTCAATATAGGGCAAAATAGAAGAGCCCTCTAACTCTCGGCCGAATCACAGCAGTTGTCCGGCCCCACGGGCTCTGATCGCTCAAAGTCCAGTCACACGACTAAGACGCTTCCTCGCGCATCGAAGGTGCAAAAAGAAGTAACTTCCAGTCTTAAATTCAACGCCCCTGACCTAAACTAGGTCCCCGCCGGCTTGTGTCCACACCCACAAACTAACTCCCCAGGACCCGAAGACTTGGGAACCCGGGGCAGAGGGTGAAGGACCAGCCGGAGCTCCCGCCCGCGGCCGAAAAGCGACGCGCGGAGACATTACCAGCCTCTCCGGCACGTGGGGGCCGCGCTCGGCTTCCTGACCCCGCGCCGCGCGCTCGGCTTCCTGCCCAACCGGCTCCCCTGCGCCCGCCTCCTACCTGTCTGAGGATGAAGCTGGTCGAAGTGGTGCTGCCATCGGATCTTTTCAACCTGCTCCTCCGGGTCGTGGTGCCTCGGGCCACCTGGACTCGACACACGGAGCCAGAAAGAACCCGGTGAGGACGGCAGTGTGGAGCCGGGCGACCACCCCTGACTAGAGTCCGCCTCCGGACACCAGATCCCCGGGGTCCCCCAGAGCCCGCACCCAAGTCTCCTCCGCGGTCCCCAGATACAGCCTCCACCCCACCCACCCACTCAAGCCTCGACGGCTGAAAAGGCGCCCGAGAAGAGCAGCCCGCGAGCACCCACCACATCCATTAACAAAGACTCTCAGGGTGCGGGGTCCGAGTCCCCGGCATGGGCTGGGGAAAGCTGCGGGCTCCGGAGCGGGAGCGCAGAGACCCAGACGAGGTGAGAAGGAGGAGGAAGAGAAGGAGGAGAAAGAGGAGGGGCGGAGGAGGAAGGGACGCGGGGGGAGGGGCGAGGGAGCGGGGCCTCAGACTCCCAGGACTGAGGGCCACGCGCGCCGGGCGCGAAGGCGGGGCGCTCTAGGGCAGCCGAGGAGGGGGGAGGAGGGGGAGGAGGGGGCGGTACCTGCGAGGTGGGCGAGTGCGGCCCGTCCGCGGTCCCGTTCTTGGCGTAGGAGGACATGGTTCACAGGCGCATGGCCGGCCCGGGCGCGGTGGGCGGAGGGCGGCCAGGCCCCCGGACGCTCGGAAGCGGGAGGTAGGGGAGGGCGGCAGGACTTCCCCACCTGCTCCCGGGACCGCGCCGGCTCCCGGGCTCCCTGCCCGCCCTTCCGAGAGCGCAACAACTTAAAGCGACCGAGACGCTTTCTCGGAGCCCGCAGCGGAGTCCCGGGCAGCGGCCCCCGCAGGCGGAGGTCCTGCGGAGGGGGCTTCTCGGAATCTCGCCTACCGGAGCCGATCGGGAGAAGCGCTCTCCCACCTAGCGAGCGCCTTACATCAGAGCTTTCCAGAGGAGAAAGGGAAGGGGGGGAATCTGGGATGGGGGTGGGAGGATTAAAATAGTCTGCAGTTTAGAATGAGACAAAGGTGGCACGGTTCATGAATCAGGACTTTGGGAGGGACGCTGGTGCAGTGTGGCAGTGAGTGGGAAGAGCCGACGTGTGTGTGTGTGTGTGTGTGTGTGTGTGTGTGTGTGTGTGTGTGTTTTTGCTGCACTGGAATGGGCAAGAGTCGAACCTTTCTTCCGCGACTTCACTCATCTGCCCACGGTGGTAAGGCATGGGGTTTTGTGGTTTGGTTTTTATCGGTGTTTTTGTATTGTTTTGTGAACTCTAGCTTCAGAACCCCAAGCATCCAGGCAGCCGCGGGAGACTATGACAACCTGAGTCTGACGGGGATGCAGCCCCGCAGGACACAAGCATACCCCAAGGAGTTTTGAAGGTCATGTTAGACCTGCTAAAAAGCAAGAGTTGGCCACGTGCCTCCCACTTGTACGCGGACATCTGTTTTCAAGGGAGGAAACTCATCTTTGAAATCATACACAATCTTTGCCGTTGTTGCAACCCTTGGTTTCCTTCTGCAAAAACGTACTAGAGATTAATTTGAGATCAAAGTAAAAGCGGGTTGTGGAGAAGAGGGATTTGAAATAATAAGAAGAGGGAAGAAAAACATGCGAATTCAAAAATAAAGAGACCCCGTTTAATTACAATAACTGCAAGAGAAATCCATCAATAAAATTTGCATAGTATGTCAAACTGCTAAATCAGCCCATGTCACTTTGGGTTCTAGTATTTTTTTTAGGGAAACTGCCATGTTTGTTTTAACAATTGGTTGGCCTTATTGAGGTCCTGATTATGTTTTACCATCCACCAGACACTTTCTTTCCATTCCCACCCCCTTCACTTAATCCAGACCTTCAATTTTTTGTAACAACCTAATAACTAGTCTCCTTGCCTCCCGGCTTCCTGCTGGACACACACACACACACACACACACACACACACACACTCCATTCTATCTACACACTACTGGCAAAGCCATTTTCCTAAAATCTCTTTGCCCAAGCCACTCTTCTCTAAAAAGCACTCATTGCTCTCAGCAGCCCACAAGACAGGGTCCAAACTCCATGGTCTAACAATCAAGCCCCTGCTTTTCTGATCGCCACCTCATTTCTCCAACTTGATCTGTAAAAACACCTTCCAGCAAGCAGACAGGTCTACTCATTATTACTCAGACATACCAAATACAATCCCACTTCAGCACCTCTGCCTTGGAATGTATCCTTCCCCCAACCAACACTGGGCTGAATGCTACCCTTCTTCCCAGCCTGGCTCAGCATACTCTCCCTCCACAGAAATCTCCCCTGACCATTCCAGGTCTGGGTAGCTTCTTGTGCCCCTGAAAAACTGGAGCATTTATTCTCTGGGCACTTAGTGCAGACTGCCTTGGTTTACTTGTTCTCTTTTTGTGAAAGTCTAATTTCTAAAATAGATTTTTAGCTTTTTATCTTCTACTCTTATACCTCACATATAGTAGATATTTCATAAAGTATATGGGTAATGGTATGTCTGCCAATGCAGAACTCCTGCTTTAGTTACTGTCAACTCAATCCATTTTTAGTTCACAGCCATTTTCCTAGTTGATACTTACTCGATACTTACAGAATGAATTACCATGTGGGCACTGGGATTTGAGTTTTCTGGTGTTCCACTGTCCACAGTCTTACTACTTTGAGTTATCAAAAAAGAATCTACAGCAGCATGACAGTGAGGGGTTCTCTGTACCTACCTTACAGCAGAAATGGTGAAAATAGTTTCTAAAAACTTCTTTAATCTCTGGAAATGGTCCTGAGGGTATGCAGCCAATGAAGAAACTTTTATTCAAGAAAATTTACTAAAACTCAGTAAGAAAAGTGAGCCTGTGGTATTTGAACTAAGACCTTCTTTCCCCTCCACCACCACCTCCATACTGTACACTGGTACAGCTGAGAACACAGGGCTCCCTCTCCCCTCAGCTCCCAGATGGAGGGTTATTTTCCTGAGAGGGACAGGTCATGGGGCATTTATCATCCTGCAGCAGCCACCTGTTGCTGAGGCTAAGTTCCCATCAAATATAGCGGAGAGGTGGGGGATCCCTTCTTTAGCCCAGCCCTCACTTGTGGGATGGGGGCTCTACCTTGGACACAGTGCCACTGAGAATATTGGGGCCCTGATCACTCATGGAGAGACAAGCCAGGAGACCGGCCTACTGCCCCTCCCTACCAAGCACTCAGCTCCTAAAGTGAGGGTGTCACTCAGAGAGATACACCATTGTCCCCACCCCCAGAACCAGAGCTGAAAGAATGAAGTTGGACCCCTACCTCACACCACGTACAAAAATTAACTCAAAATGGACCAAAGACCTAAATGAGAAGGTTTTACATAAAAATGTAAAATTATTAGAAGAAAGCATGAGGGTAAATCTTCATGACCTTGGATTTTGCAATGGATTCTTAGATATGACACCAAGAGCACAAGCAACAAAAGAAAAAAAAGTAAACTGGGCTTCAAAATTTTAAATGTTTGAACTTCAAAGGGCAATATCAAGAAAGTGAAAAGACAACAGGATGGGAGAAAATATTTGCAAATCATATTCAATATATGTAATAAGGGACTTGTATCTAAAATATATATATACATATATACACACACACATATATATTACAACTAGGTAATAAAAAGACAAATAACCCAATTTTGAAATAGGTGAAGAATCTAAATAGACATTTCTCCAAAGAAGATATACAAATGGCCAATAAGCACATGAAAAGATGCTTGACATTTTTAGTCTTAAGGGGAATGCAAATCAAAACCATGAGGACATCTCCCTGGCAGTCCAGTGGTTAAGACTCCGATGTTCCGGGACTTCGTGGTGGCGCAGTGGTTAAGAATCCGCCCACCAAGGCAGGGGACACGGGTTCAAGCCCTGGTCCGGGAAGATCCCACATGCCATGGAGCAACTAAGCCTGTGTGCCACAACTACTGAGCCCACGTGCCACAACTACTGAAGCCTGTGCACCTAGAGCCCGTGCTCTGCAACAAGAGAAGCCACTGCAATGAGAAGCCCGTGCACCTCAACAAAGAGCAGCCCCTGCTCGCCGCAACTAGAGAAAGCCCGCATGCAGCAAAGAAGACCCAACACAGCCAAAAATTAATTAATTTTTTAAAAAAAGACTCCAGAGCTTCCCTGGTGGCGCAGTGGTTGAGAGTCCGCCTGCCGATGCAGGGGACAGGGGTTCGTGCCCCGGTCCGGGAAGATCCCACATGCCGCGGAGCGGCTGGGCCTGTGAGCCGTGGCCGCTGAGCCTGCGCGTCCGGAGCCTGTGCTCCGCAACGGGAGAGGCCACAGCAGTGAGAGGCCCGCGTACCACACAAAAAAAAAAAAGGAATTAAGTATTGATACAGGCTACAATATGGATGAGCCTTGAAAATATTAAGCTAAAAAACAAAAGAAAAGGGGCTTCCCTGGTGGCGCAGTGGTTGAGAGTCCGCCTGCTGATGCAGGGGACACGGGTTCGTGCCCCGGTCCGGGAAGATCCCACATGCCGCGGAGTGGCTGGGCCCGTGAGCCATGGCCGCTGAGCCTGCGCGTCTGGAGCCTGTGCTCCGCAACGGGAGAGGCCACAGCAGTGAGAGGCCCGCATACCACAAAAAAAAAAAAAAAAAAAAGAAAGAAAGAAAAAGAAAAGAAAATATTAAGCTAAGTGAAAGAAATCAATCACAAAAGGTCATATAGTGTATGATTCCATTTACATGAAATGTCCAGAATAAGGAAATCTATAGAGACTAAAAATAATTAGTGATTGCTTAGGGCTGGGGGGATATTGAGGTGATAGCTAAGTGTACAGGGCTTCTTTTTGAGGCAAAGAAAATGTTAATAAAACTGATTAGAGTGATGGTTGCACATACCTTTGAATACACTAAAAAGCACTGAATTGTACACTTTAAATGGATGAATGGTATGGCATATGAATTATCTCAAAGCCTCTATTTTGAAAAATCTTCAGATTTTATAAAAAGTTAACTCAAAATACATCATAGATCTAAGTGTAAAATGTAAAACTTTAAAATGTCTAGGAGAAAAAATAGGAGAAAATCTACATGACTTTGGGTTTGGTGATGAGGTTTTAGAAACACCACTACCAAAAATGTGATCCAACAAAGTAAAAGTTGGTATGTTTGGCTTTATTAAAATTAAAAACTGCTCTGTGAAAGACTCTGTTAAGAGAATGAAATAAGTCACAGACTGGGAGAATACATTTGCAAGACACTAATCTGATAAGAACTTGTAAACAAAATATACAAACAACTCTCAAAAGTCAACTATAAGAAAACCCAATTAATAAATGGACAAAAAATTTGAACAGACACCTTACCACAGATGGTAGAAAATAAGCATATGGATAGCAAATAAGCATATGAAAAGATACACAACATCATTTGTCAATAGGAAAATGCAAATTAAAATGACAATACCACTACACACTTATCAGAATGGTTAAAAAAAATTTTTAATTGACAATACCAATTGTTAGTGAGGATTAGAAGCAACAGGAATTCTTTTTTTTTAATTTATTTTATTTATTTATTTTAATTTTTGGCTGCATTGGGTCTTTATTGTGGTGCTCAGGCTTCTCATTGTGGTGGCTTCTCTCGTTGTGGAGCACGGGCTCTAGGTGTGTGTGCTTCATTAGTTGCAGCACGCGGGCTCAGTAGTTGTGGCTCACGGACTGTAGAGCGCAGGCTCAGTAGTGTGGCGCATGGGCTTAGCTGCTCTGCGGCATGTGGGATCTTCCCAGACTAGGGCTCGAACCTGTGTCCCCTGCATTGGTAGGCGGATTCTTAATCACTGTGCCACCAGGGAAGCCCACAACAGGAATTCTTATTCATTGATGATGGGAATGCTAAAAGGTACAGCCACTTTGGAAGACAGTTTGTCAGTTTCTTAATAAGCTAAACACACCAATAGTCCAGCTTACGTCCACACAAAAACCAACATGCAAATGTTTATAGCAGTTTTATTTATAATCGTCCCAAACTGGAAGCAACTAGGATGTCCTTCAATAGGTGAATGGATTTTTTAAAATGTGGTAAATTGTACAATGGAATACCATTCAGTGATAAAAAAGAATGAACTAACGAGCCATAAAAGGACATGGAAAAACCCTAAATGCATATTGCTAAGTTAAAGAAGCCAGTCTGAGGCTACATTTGTAGCTACATAAATGATTACATTTATATGCGATTCTAGAAAAAGTCAAGCTATAAAGACAGTAAACAGGTCAGTGGTTCGAGACAGGGAGGGTTGAATAGGTGAAGCACAGGATTTTTTCGGGTGGTGAAACTATTCTGTATGATACTGTAATGGTGGATATTTGACACTATACATCTGTCAAAATCTATAGAACTTTACAGCACCAAGAGTGAACTTTAATGTGTGCAAATTTTAAAAAATAATCATTTAGGAAGTTTGGCGATTCCAAGATGGGATGCAGAATGTGACAAAAGAATATTATTTTTTTTAATTTTAATTTTTATTATTATAAATATATGAAACAACTTCACTGAAGGGCGTGGGGGAAAAGTGCTGGCCTAAGTAACTTTGGAAATGAGTAGAGTCTGTAAGACTAAAGGCAAAAGGAACTGTGCATAAGCACTGTACTGCAGTTGACAAAGTTGTTTCCTGACGGGGATAGGTTAACAATTCTGAAGTCACTATGCATACATACTGGAATTGGACAATTAGGTAAATAGATGGCCGGTATTGGGAGCCAGCTTTTCTACTGTTGGAGTGGAAGGTTACAGATGAGCAACAGGAGAAGGCTAGGGTGATCCATGTGGTAATGGATTAGAGTCAGAGACATTGGTATGAGCTCAAGTGTAGCTTGATATAGATTCAGATGGTTCCATGTAGAAATGCTTATAGATATGTGTATATACACAGGTTAGTATACACACATATTTTCTTGCCTTCAGTTGAGGGCCTAGAAATAACTATACCTCAGCAGCAACAAATGCATCTAGGATCCAGGTCTTTGTTTCTAATACTATTCTCTAATAAAGGGGCACCTTGAAGAAATAGCTGATTCTAGGAGTGGGGCAGGAAATATATAACATAAGCCTGGAGCATCTTAAAGTGCCAGAAAGTAAAGACGTGCTAAAAACAAAAAAAATGATTGGGAGTATATCAAAGGGGCACAGGAGCAAAATGAAAGAGCTCCCAAAGGCCAAAGCTGGAACAATTTGAGCAATAAAGTAGTATTGGAATATATCCTAACGTATAAAATAAATATCCATGAGCTCATAGTGATAAAAATAAATGATTAAATAAATAAACAGAAGAGAAGAGACAAACCTTCCATGCAGAAGAATTCCAAATACTCTTATTAGATACTCTACCCTTTAAGGAGGAAAGCACAGCCGCCCCTCCTTCAGTATGGGCTGCACATAGTGACTTCCTTCCAAAGAGTGCAACTTGGGAAGGAGAAGTGGAGAAACTTGACAAACACTACCTCAGCCAGGTGTTTGAGATTGATCAACATCAATGGTGATCAGGATGACAGTACATACCCGTGGTATCAAGTGAGGAGAAAGGCACTTTACCTTTGGGGTCTTCTTCCCACAAACACATAACCCCAGTCTAATCATGAGGAAAATGTCATGCAAATCTCGATTGACGGACAGTCTACAAAATATATGACTGGTTCTCCTCAAAACTGTCAAGGTCATCAAACACAAGGAAAGTCCAAGAAATTGTCACAGCCAAAGGGAGCCTGAGGGGACATGATGACTAAATGGCATGTGGTATCCTGGATGGGATCCTGGGACAGAAAAAGGACATGAGGCAAAAGCTAAGGAAATCTGAATCAAGTATGGACTTTGGTTAATAATAATGTATATTGATTTTAATGGTAACAGATGTACCATAGTAACATAAGATGTTTATAGGGGAAACTAGGTGTAGAACTCTCTGTACTATCTTCACAATTTTTCTGAAATCTAAAACGATCCCAAGATAACATTTTATTTTTAAAAAGTCTAAAATTTCATAGCTGGAAGGGAACTTAGTAACCATCTAGAACAAGCGCCGCTTTTAGCAAATTAGGAATCTGAGCTCAGGAGAATGACTTGCTCAAGAGCAAATGACCACTTTTACACTCTGCTTTCCTTCCTCAAACACTGAATACTGCCGAATCACCTTTTCAGCTGCAAATACTCTTAATAAACTTTATTCTGTCACTTAATAAATACATTTTGAAAAGTGCTTCCTACAGTTGAAATCCTGTCTGAGGCACTGTTAAAAAAAAAAAAAGAAGACTTGATTTGCAGAACTCACAGAGCTCAGAATCATAAGATGGCAGTGGTTTCATGTTTAAAAATCAAATTACAACACACTTTGTCTAGGGTCCACACACCTGGAGAATACTGTTTGTATTTTTAAGCTAGGAGCATACAAAATCATAACAGTAGCACATGTGCTCAATTGCATTTATAGGTTTGTGTAATTAACCTTTTACATTTATGTCATAACAATGCCAATGTAAATTTTCTGAGTTTTTGTCTTGGGAGGATCTACTTTGTCTTGTTCTAAAGAATTTCTCCAATTACCTCTTCTCCCCCCACCCCTCCCCTAATGCTCTGGTTCAAACTTTGCCAATCTGTTCAAAAGTCACATAAAGCCATGGACCTTCAGGATATTAAAGATATTAAAGATTATTATAGTTTCAGAAATTGGAAAAAAAATTCCACTTTCTTAACCCTAAAAAAGCTTATATGCTATAAAACCCAGTGAAAATGCTATTCTCTGGGTACAATTTTAAAGGGTACAAATGATTCAGATGGTAATGGAAGTAAATTTTTAAAATTTAAGTTTGAAATATAATTACTGTGAAGATGACTCGTAAGTGGGGAATTATACTGATGCTAACTATTAGCTAATTTAAATTGTTTACTATTCTTTTACCAGTCATATTGGTCATCTTTGCTTTGGTAACAAACCACCCTAAAATCTTAGTGGATTACAACGCCATGGAGCCCGTGGTTCTGGTCCAGGCAGTGGCTCTGTTCCTCTTGTCTTCCTATTCTCAGGCCCAGGCTAAAGAAGCAGCCACGATCTGAGACATACTAGCTCTGAAGACGGTAGAAAACAGAGAGCTACAGGAATTTCGTGATGCCTCTTTAAGCTTCTGCTTAGATGTGGGCATTTGTTGCATCAGCTCATATCCCATTGGCTAATGCATGACATGCAACCAATACCAAAATCATTGAATGGAGACATACTACTCCAGAAGTCAAGAGCATGGGCAGATATGTATAAGCCTCTTCCAGGAAAGGGGGAGAGTAAAAAACTACAAAGAACAATATAACCCTTCACTTGAAGGATAACTTACTGAACTAGGTAGGTATAAAATCTGATCACCTCTATCCTTCATCATCTTCATTCTGCCATTTTTGGGTGGTTGTCATAAATAATGCTAACTCTTTCTATAATGTTGAAAGGAAACATTCTTCTAAAAGTTCAAATTAGGGAATTCCCTGGCAGTCCAGTGGTTAGGACTCTGCGCTTCCAATGCCGGGGGCATGGGTTCAACCCCTGGTTGGGGAACTAAGATCCCGCAGGCTGCGTGGTGTGGCCAAAAATAAATAAATAAAGTTCATTGGTGCTGAATGTTAATTAAATTCCAACTAATATTCAAATACTGTACTAGTTTTCCTACTTTTCTATCCCCAGTGAAGAACAAAGGCTTACAGAGATTCAGAGTTGGCAGAGAACATGAATGAATCTATACCAGTGGTTCACAGCAAGTATAAACATGTAAACATGGAAGTGGAGATATCCAGGATTGTCAGGATGATTACATAGAATTTGCTTTTTCCTTAATCCCCATATCGTCTTGTTGTGTCTCTTATTAATGTCACCTGCCTAAATTACCTATGACCTTTCAACCTTCTAGGTGACTCCTTTATTTACTGAGTGTTTTTCATAAGCACTCGCTCCTCCTCCAGCCCATAGCAAGGGTCTGTGATGTACTGTTTCCTGCCGTGAGCCAGAAAGAAATGTTCACTGTGCTTCCGTGCTGCTTCAGTCCCTGAGTTCAGAGTGGAGAAATGAGCATGCTGTTCTGGAAAGCATCCATGAGTATTATTCAATGAGCCCTGGAGACACTGAGATTTTTTTAAGAGCTATTGGCCTTCTTGACAATTAGGACCCTAGCCCCCTTTGTCTCTTGACAGTTAAAATAATGCCCTATTCCCTGGATTCTAAGACAACTTGGAGTTTAAGATGCATCATTGGTTGAATAGCTTTGAGGGAATAAAATGAATTCCTACAATGCATGCCTATCCACTGTAAAATACATCCTGATTTCACACATGTTAAAGTGGAATGATTATGATAAACAACAAGCACAAGGATAAGAAAAGTTAGAAGAAAACACACACTTATTGAATGCCACGCACTGTGAGGTGCTATGCAGTTCTCTGCTGAATCAATTTTTATTCTTCATTCCACAGATGTTTTATATGCCTATGCTAGGCCCTGGGAATACACCAACGAGTAAAACACAACTCCAAGTTCTGAAGGATTTTGTAGACCTAGTGGGGGTAGGAATGCTTTTAGATACAAATAGCAAAACCCTACCAACAGTAACCTATACAAATAGGGTTGACAAGAGATACTTTTTTTTTTCACATATGAGGAAGTCCAGAGGAAGAGAGTCTAGAACTGGTAGAGCTCTCAAAGGTGCCATCAGAGCCAGGTATCTGTAATCTTCCTGAGCCATCATAACTTTCTTCCTCATAGTCACAATATGGTTGCTTTATCTCCTGACATTGCATCTGCCTTGTAAGCGAGAAGGGGAAAGAGCCAAAAGCCTTTTCTTTCAAAGGTGTTTCTCTCATCCTAGAAAGCCCTCCCCAGGAATTCTGACCTATATCTCATTGACTGAAACCGTGTCATTGGGTCACCCATGGCTGCAAAGGAATCCGGGAACGCAAGTCCTATTATCTTGTTTACTGATTTCTATATGGAGGAATATTAATAAGATGGTTGGAAATGCATGGTGAGTAAAACTATAGTATCTGACACAGAGACAGATCCATATGACACATAGATCATTCCAATGCAACATGGCAACTAGCATTATTGAGTTACAAGATGCTACCCACAGAAGGGCAGCAAGGTCTGGAAGCCAGAATCAGTGAAATTTGGGCTGACACTTAAAAACACAATTTATTAGGTGATCAAAAGCATTTTAGGCAGAGAAAACAATAGGGCCAAACGCAGGCACAAAAAAGCAAAATTAGCACCTGAGGAATTTGGGGCTTGGGGGTTGGAATCTAGCATGTATGTGAGAAAGTGGAAGAGCTTAGAAGGACTGACAAGGGTGAGATCATGAAGACCCTACCTAATATGTGATTCTTCAGAGTTTAGCCCTTACTGAGAATGTAACAGAACTCCAAGCTCAGGTTGAATGATTTTTCTCAACAACTTTGGTTCTTGGAGAAACCAGCCTATATATGTTGACGCTGGGTCTCCAGGCTTCAACTCGGAACTACTCTCCTAGTTCAAATCACTCAACTAGTTGTCACTTGCTGTCTTCCTCAGAGCAAGTCCTTGAATTTCACTCTTTCAGCAAACACAGAACCCTGTCAGAGTCTCAGAAAGAGCCAGTCTGTTTGCATCAAACTCTGGTCTCATCAGCCCACCTGTGTGACAGAGCTAAGTGTACTACAAGTCACACAGTAAATAGATCCAGTCACTTGTATGCTCTTCTTTAGATGAGCGTTCTCACATCTGAAGGCATTTTATATCCATGTGAGCCCTTTGGGACCCCATCAATCTCAGTGATTTGTGAGAAAGGAAGCTGTTACCTGATAACCTTAATATACAAATCATTTCTAGGCAATAGTCACACTAGTGTAAAGGAAAAGGGGAAAAGGGAAAAGGCACACGCATGAGCATCGGATAGACCAGTTCATAATCCTAACTTTGCCACTTAACTAGCTGTGTGACCTTGTGAAGATTATTTAATCTCTTTGCCTACCTCTCTAACAAGTGTTGAGAATTCAATGACAATGTATATGAAAACGGTTTACAATCAAGTCAAAGTGCAACATCTGATGTTATACAACCAGTTAGTGCATGGTGAAGCCAGAAACAACTCAGCCTTGGAAATTCAGTTCTTAGCATCCCCAGCATATAGTAGCTATGTTATTATATGAATTAATTAATGAATGCTAATAAACCTGTAATTTTTAAAATCTGTTTTAAAATAGAAGTGACAGGAGCAGCTTAAATCTTTAACCCCCATCTCCACTTCCAGGGACTTCTCTGTCTCTCCTGAGAAGGTTAAAAAAAAATGTCCCAGTTTTAATAATCAAGTCAGATGTAAATATATTAATTCTAGCCTTTATTGACTAAAAACTATGGTGTGCTTGTATTAGAGGATCTGAACAAGAGCTTATTTGACCATGGGACAGAAACAGAGCAATTTGAGTCTGAATTTATTTACCAGGCACACAAATAGTAACACCAGCTTGTAAACACACCTGGACAGGTCTGTCTCTGTGGCAGATACTATAGAATGGCTCACTCTACATTCATTCCTAATCATCTTCTTTCCTGCCTTCTCTATATAGAGGCTGGAAAGCAAAGTACTCACTGTCCCAGACTCACTTGCCATTAAGGGTAGGCTTTTGACACAGTCCTGACCAAAGACATGTAGGCAAAAATCCCTGGGGGAGGGTTTCCCAGGAAAGACATATGATAAAGATTATTTTTGTCTGGGGTTCTATGTCCCATTTATAAAGTTTAGACAATGTACTTTTCACAACACTTGTTTGAAGTTACTTGGAGGAAAAAAAAATTTATGTGACAGCTAAAAACCACCTCTACATTGACACCCAACATATCTGTTCATGGGCTACCTCTTCACTGCTGGGAGCTATATCCTGACAAGATAGCACTGATTCCCCTTTAGGTATGTGACAGAAGTGATGAGGACAAGGCTGTCACCTCTTAGAACTGCAAACTATACAGCTATGTGGTTGATGCATTGCAGTTGGAGAACTTAGGTTCTAGAACTGACTACCATTAGAGTATGTTATAGCAGTGTCAAAAAGTAGCTGGTGAACTATTGAGCCTGCGCGTCTGGAGCCCATGCTCCGCAACAAGAGGCCACGATAGTGAGAGGCCCGCGCACCGTGATGAAGAGTGGCCCCCGCTTGCCACAACTAGAGAAAGCCCTCACACAGAAACGAAGACTCAACACAGCCAAAATAAAGAAATAAATTAATAAACTCCTACCCCCAACATCTTCTTTAAAAAAAAAAAAAAGAGAGAGAAAAGATGGAAAAGTCATTGTTTTAAAAAAAAAAAAAGTTCTCCTCACCCCCCCCCCCAAAAAAAGTAGATGGTGAAAGAACAGTCTCTTCAACAAATGGGGACAACTGGATACCCATATGCAAAAGAATGAAGTTGGGAGTCCTACCTCACATCATGTACAAAAAAATAAATCAAAATGGATCAATGACCTAATTATAAGAGCTAAAACCTTAGAAGAAAACAGGAGAAAATCTTCATGAGCTTGGATTTAGTAATGAACTTAGATATGACACCAAAAGCACAAGCAACAAAAAAATAATAGATAAAATGGACTCCATCAATATTAAAAACTTTTGTGCATCAAAGAACATCATCAAGAAAGTGAAAAGACAACCCACAGAATGGAAGAAACTAGATCTAAGTCATGTATATAGTAAGAGTCTAGTATCCATAATATATAAAGAACTCTTACGACTCAATAACAAAAGACAAACAATCCAATTAAAAAGTGGGCATAGGGCTCACACAGATATTTTTCCGAAGAAGATATACAAATGGCCAAGCACAAGAAAAGATGCTCAACATCATTAATCATTAGGGAAACACAAAAACCACAATGAGGTACTACTTCTCATCCACCAGGAGAGCTATAATTTTTAAAACTAGGAAGTAAGCGTCGGTGAGGATGTAGAGAAATTGGAACCCTCGTACACTGTTGGTGGAAGTTTGGCAGATCCTCAAAAAATTAAATATAGAATTACCACATAACCCAATAGTTCCACTCTTATGTATAGATCCAGAAGAACTGAAAATTGGTACTCAAATAACATGTACATGCATGTCCATGGCAGTACTATTCACAACAGCAAAAAGGTGGAAACATCCCAAGTATCCATCAACAGATGAATGAATAAACTGTGGTATATGAACCTCATATATTATGGTATATGTAGAGATGCACCTCAAAAACTTTATGCTAAGTGAAAACAGCGAGACACAAAAGGTCTAATTTTGGGAGGTGGTGGCTGCACACTATAAACGAACTAAATGCCATTGTTCATTTCAGAACAGCTAATTTTATGTTATATGAGTTCACCTCAATTTTTTTTTAAAGGTAGCAGGCTCCCTAGACCACATGTAATTAGTAGAGGTCGCTGACTTGCTGTAAAGGTATTGGAAAGTCTTTCTTTTCCTCATTAGTATATTAAATGGTATAAAATAAGAACACAACTCCATTCTTCAGTAGCCTTTCTGGGGAATATCCAATCCAGTTTTCTGGTTTCTTCTTCTGTTCCTCTGCTTGCCTTTGAACATTTCTCCTTTCGTTCAATACCCACTACTCAAGATAGAGGAGGAGAGTGAATAGTAAATGTATAAGCTACAATCTTGTTAACACCTCTGGCATAAAGACAGCAATAACTGAAATGTAGATGTTTAAAAAAAATCACTAAAAATGGGATTATCAGGGGTCTTAGTTTCATTTATCCATGCAATTTCATTATAGTTTGGAAAAGATAATAAAAAGATTGCTATTGGGCTACAAACATTTGTCTCAGAACTCTTGTGACAATTTTAACCAATCTTGTAAAAGTTTGGAATGCTTGGTATTCAGATTTTGCTGTACACTTTTATCCAAGTTCATTAGTTTCCTAGTGTGGCCATGACAAAGTACCTCAAACATAGTGCCTTAAAACATTAATTTCTTCTGAGTTTTAGAGGCTAGACATTTGAAATCAAGGTGTCAGCAGGGCCATGTTCCCTCTGAAGTCTCTAGGGAAGAATCCTTCCTTGCCTCCTTCAGCTCTGGTGGCCCCAGGTAGTTCTTGACTTGTGGCAGAATAATTCCGATCTATGCCTCCATCTTCACATGACTTGCTCGCTGTCTCTGTGTCTTCTCTTCTTATAAGGACACCTGTCATTGGATTTAGTGCTCACCCTAAATCCAGGATCATCTCATCTCAAGATCCTTACCTAATTCCATCTGCAGACTTTTTCCAAATAAGGTCACATTCTGACATTCTGGGTGAACGTGAATTTTGGGAGGACACTATTCATCCCACTACTCTACATAAGCAACCTAATTTCTTTTTTTGATACAGTAAGGTTTTTTAAAAATGCAAACTCAAATTTGGCTTGGTAAAATTAGAATAATTCTTCTGCAGAAAGCTTTATTAAAAAATAAATCTCGGGGCTTCCCTGGTGGTGCAGTGGTTAAGAATCTGCCTGCCAATGCAGGGGACACGGGTTCCAGCCCTGGTCTGGGAAGATCCCACATGCCGCAGAGCAACTAAGCCCGTGCGCCACATCTACTGAAGCCCACGCACCTAGAACCTGTGCTCCACAACAAGAGAAGCCACCACAATGAGAAGCCCACGCACTGCAACAAAGAGTAGCCCCCACTCGCCACAACTAGAGAAAGCCCAAGCACAGCGATGAAGACCCAATGCAGCCAAAAATAAATAAATTTAAAAAAAATCTTTAACCTTCAAACAAAACTAAATCAAATTAACAACAAAAAAACCAAATCCCTAAAATTGAGTCCTCCCTTTACTTACTAAAACTGATGTAAGTAAATAGGAAAAATGCCTTTTGACAGAAACAAAGCATGACAGATGGGTACTATATTATTTACAATTTATTATTTATAAAAATAACTTCAGCTTTCTCATCATAATGACAATTCAATAAATCCCCTCCTAGAAGTCAGGGGCCTTGACACTTACAATTTTTACTAAGAAAAACTTGCTTTTTAAATCTTTAAGCCATAATTTTTTTAACATCTAATAATCAATTTTTAAAAAATTTGGACAATGAAACTGTAACTATATTCAAAAATTTACAGTGAAATTTGTTACATAGTCAAGTATCAACTCTTAGTTGATAAATATTATAATTATTTAATGTTCAGGTAATTTTATAAACAAATTACCAAATTACAAGACAATATTGATAGACCGTACATTTTCCAAACTGTAAGAACATATACTACTTTATATAGTTTAATATCCAGGGGAGATTTTTCCTACATTAGTGAAAATTAATTTTATTATAAATTTTCAGGAATTCTTTCTAATGTACCAAGATACAATATGAAAAAGCAGAAGTTATTTTTATTTTTTATATAAACCTATGAACCTAATGTAGAAATCTTATGTTAGACAATTCCTTTGGCAGAAAACATTTAATTATAAACAGGTCTTAAATACAATCCATAAGATCATGAAAAAGAAAGAAAAATAACAACCCTGTATTTCTTATTAACACCAAAAATATCATCTTAGTACACAGATTTAATAACGTTTTTATACTATCAACAACCTGCAACACAAAACTCATTACAGTATGGCAAAAATAATTTTTAATTTAAAAGGGAGAAGAAACGTCTGAATGTATAAAATTTCACTGATAAATGCCAATATACACTATATACATGTTGCATGTTATATCATTACAAAACTACATTAGGTGAACTTAAGTGGCAGATCCCAATTTAGTGGGTGTGCAGTATTTATTCTACTTCAAAGACTTACACAGAATTAAGCTTTTACAACTCAGATCACAATTATACATGAATTATTTACACAAACATTAAAATAACTATTAAATATTGTTTGGGGGGAAAAATAAGATTTTCCATATATATGCAAACATTAATTATTATCAAGAGCAGCTTTGTAAATGTTTTTTATGTTTTGTTTTCTTTAAAGAATAGAAGATTCATTTCCAAAAAAGTAAGGTGCCATTTTAGAATTTTTTATAAGTATATAATTGAATTCACATAGAAGGAAAATACTGGATAAAAAACAGAACAGAGACATGAAAGGTTACGTTTCTTTCCAGTTACTTGTACCTGAAATAAGACAATGACAGAAACTGGGCTTTCAAATACTGCTTGTTTTTCCCTTTACATGTAGACCAAGTAGTATACATAAGACTATTTTGTTCTAATATACAGTTTCTTTGAAAAAGGAACATACTTATAATCAAATTTCCGTAACTACATAAATGACAAAAATTTCCAGAGTACTGTCTTCAAATGGATTCTTGGTAGAAAGATTAAGGGCTTTCTTTAAAAAACAATATAGAAATCTTGCTTCCATGCAAGTTAACTTTTTTTTTTTTTTGGCGGCTTGCGGGATCTTAGTTCCCCGAACCAGGGATCAAACCCGGGCCCCAGCAGTGAAAGCGCCGAGTCCTAACCACTGGACCACCAGAGATTTCCCACAAGTTAACTTTTTAAAAACAAAACTTATGTCCATTGTTTTTCCCCAGTCTAAATACCATGTATCTGTAAGCATATATATTTGCATGTTGTGTTATCTAAAAAGTTGGCAGATGATGCAGTAGTGTGCAAATTTTTAGGAAAGAAAACAATCCTTATTGGCTTACTACCTAACTCCTAAAGTATGTGGAATCTATTAGCACTATAAACTCACTTAAAACATAGGCTTCAGGAAAACTGTCTTGATGGCTTCCCTATAAAGCCATTGCCTGTTATTATTCCACAGGTTCAGGATTACTTTTGAAAGGAATGGCCAAAATTTTCAAGTCTGGCATACCAGTGGTACTCAAATCATCTCTCTAAAAGAACAACACACATCAATAAAAACACACATCATCCACACTTGGTATATATATCACATCAAATTATTAGGAATGTCTCATAGCTCAGATTCACATATACTCTTGTAAAAAGGAAATGCAGCAACTCTGCACACCACACTACAGGAAAACAAAACAAAACAAACAAAAAAACTGACCATACCTTCATTAGAGAATGGCCAAAATCACTTGAAAAGGTCATCAGTGGCAATTCTAAATGCCAAGGACCCTTGTAGGAAAAGAAATGGTTTTTTTCCAGGGAATGGAAATGTTTTGTGGGGCAGTCCTCAGCCCACTTGTTGGCATGACTGGGGGACTGGCTAAATGCTTTATCACACAACTGCATTTACGTGGTCTTCACTGATAATAACAGAAAACATTTTTGTTCCTCCCAAAATGCTCTTGCTTCTGTAGACAATTATATGCTAATTATTACTCAACACACCACTGAGAGCAAAACTGACAGTACTGCAAACACAGCTACAATTTAAGCAGCCAAAGGAAATATGCAGGGAAGCTAAATGCGTACACAAAAACATGTTCACCTTTTAAAATAATGATGGGTGGGAAACTCTGAAAAAAAAATGCAGACAAAAAATACTTAAAGGTTTCAGTGCTTTCCCAATTACGATATTTTAGGGGTAAATGGTGGTTTCTTTATACGCTCCTGTCTCATGTTGTTTAGTGTCATAAGGCTACTTACTGGTTGTCCAGATTTGTGTAGAGAGATTTGAAAGTAAGAAAAAACTAACTGGAAGGAACTTGAAGCTGCCTCTCATCAAAAATTTGACCTCAAACAAGTTGGGACTGAAAAAACCTTTTATGGCCTATTAGAGTAAAATGCGTTTCTGTGCTTTATTTATTCATGGGCCTTTTGAACTGAGAAAAGATTTTTTTCTTCTTTTAATATTTTCAGATTACAATCACAAGGGTCGAGTAGTACACTTAGGAAGGCTTTCAAGAAAATGCTTGGTTTGTTTTTAAAGGAGAGGCTGCTGCTGAGGGTAATCTGTTTGCTGCTGTGCAACTGAATGAGCTGGAGCTGCCACCGCAAAGCCTGCCGACCGCGGCAAACTGGAAGTAGTGCTCTGGTGAGATGACAGATCCACAGACATCCCCATTTGCTGCGTGTAAGCAGCTGCACCAGTAGCTGATTGAAGGTGAGAGTTCTGATTCATGTAAGTAGGATTGGAAACAGTGTCTTGTCCAGCGCTACAAAATTTTAAAGAGAAAACCGTATTTACTTTGCATTATCTAAGTTACGGTCAGAGGTCAATCATCATGAGAAAATAAAAATGTCTTTTCCACCTCTTTAAGTTTATATACCTCTACTATTCTGATTGATTTAACTACTCCAGCTATCCAATACCGTTAATGTAATTTTTATATTTGGGAAGAAGAAAGTACTCAAAAAGAAATAAAATATAGGATTATAAGGCCTATCTAATTCTGTTTTCTCCAAAATGTCTCACGGAAAACATTTAAAAATCTTTTGAGGAGATGCAGATTGTTTCTGATGCTGGTGTCCTTGGCCAGCTGCAATGAGAACAAAACCCTGGCTCAAGTACACCCTCGGCCCATTTTCTCCCTTCCCTCTTCTCTCAATCAGCACTATTCCTCACCCACTCTTTATACTTTCCTTTGGTAGGGCACTTTCAAAGCTGCCCCGGATAGCTTAACCTGAATCCCTACATAAAAATAATAAAGGCAGGGAGAACATGTAATCCACATAGGGTCCTGAATCTACCCTCAAAATAGTCCTGACCTATAGTTTACTTATTGACACTATACAAAAACAAAACAAAACCCCCAAAACCCCACTAAGTTGAAAAGTCACACCAAATTGCAGGACTTTCATTTGCTCCTATAATTACTATAGCATATGTTTTAAAAGATATGTAATTTTTAAATGCACCAAATACACTGCTTCAATATAGGAGGATTAATGTCTACACTCGTCCAGTTTTTCTCTCTGTAATTCCTAGTGTCACCCAGGATTACAAAATTTTTACGTTTTAACTTAAACACCAATACCAACAGATTTATTTAATTTCCAGGTAATGTCTAAAATTTATACACATGGAATTTAGGAGTGGGAAGAGACCTTACAAATCATTACACATGACTGTACTGAATAAACATTTTGTGTGGTTAAGCAAAGTTAACAGAAGGCAAGATTTAAACATGTTTTTCAGAATAGAAGTTAGTATGAAAACTTAAGACTACAAATTCCACAGCTCAAACACACTTCTTTTAAGAGTCAAAGTAACAGAAGTTTTCTGATTTTTAGGAGTACATGCTCCTAAAGTATGTCTGGGACTACTTTACTAGGCTGATTAGAGCACCATGCTAAGTATACCCTTACAGGACCCAAGTACAGGCTTGGGTCCTGTAAGGGACAGTTAGCTTTATTTTGTCCCGGGGACCCAGACTATAAGCCAGGTCTAGGCACCATCTCAGTATGGGTAGCAAAGCTAAGACAGCACCATTCCGATTTCATGGGATCTTGAATGGGCAGTTCTACAACTTCATCTCAATAGCAAAAGAGGGCACTATTATTATAAAGAGAAGGGTCTAATTATTCTCATTCTGAAAATCTGTGAAAATTTAATGCATATAATTACAAAATTAACACAGCTCCCAAACACTTACCTTAAATACGGAGTTGGGGCAGGCTGTGTTGTCACTGAGGAATTCACATTTGGAGGCAGCGATCTCAGTGGACCGATTTGATCTGGTCCTAGGCTGTAGCTTTGGGCAACAGTGACTTGGTGAATACTTTGACCCATATAGTTTGCACCATGTGGTTGAACTGGATATGTCTATTAACCAAAGAGAAAAAGTTGACTCACTGATCTCCCAAACAACTACCTAGCAATACATTTAAAACTTTAAAAGACTTAAATGAAATAAAATGTTATACTTCTTTGGGGAGCAATCTGATTCTACCCATCTATCCACCCTAGTATAAAAAGCGGAGCGCTTCCAAATCACAGTGCCAAATCTATGGAAATTTATGATTTACTTGTTCTTTTATTTTGCAGGGGGTTGAAAGGAAGGGAGGTGGTGTACTTTTAAGGAGCACATTGGAATCCACCCAGGTTGCCTATTACTAAGTAACATGTCTTGCTGAAGAGCCACAGAAACTATATACTCCCTTGAAGGGCAGCACAGTATCACTTCAAGTTACCATCAGAGAGATGACCTTCTTTATCCCCATCTCAGGTGACTTATTCAACTTCTTAAGAATGAAACTTAAAAGAGTAAGTTGAAGAATAAATGGTATCAAGGCAGAGTGCAGGCCCTCTCTGCCAATGCCTCCTTCATCCTGCCTGCAGGACAGATATGACAAAAGGAAAGAAGAACTATGGGTAAAGGAGATGTACTCTTAAGAAATAGCAAAATGGCCTAAGTCTCTGTGACTATGTGCCCTACTTAATTTCCAGGGTAACACACAGGATCTACCACCTGCTTACCAAATACAGCATCAAAACAATGCACGTTTAATAAATATCAATCGCTCCAGTTTTAAACTGAGCTCATTTTTTAAATTAATTTTTATTGGAGTATAGTTGCTTTACAATGTTGTGTTAGTTTCTGCTGTACAGCAAAGTGAATCAGTTATACATATACATATATCCATCCGTTTTTAGATTCTATTCCCATATAGGTCATTACAGAGTATTAAGTAGAGTTCCCTGTGCTATACAGTAGGTTCTTATTAGTTATCTATTTTATATATAGTAGCGTGTATAGGTCAATCCCTAACTCCCAGTTTAACCCTCTCCCCCACCCTTTCCCCCTTGGTAACCATAAGTTTTAAACTAAGCTATTTTTAAAGCAAAGACCAATGACATGAAAATTTAGAATGCTAGAAATGCCAAATCAACTGACATTAATAAGTACAATCATATTACCTCCTTAGCAGACACATAACAGCCCACTGACCACAGGCTGAGATGGTGGCAGTGGACCTCTTCTGCAGGTTAGGATTCCTGAGTGGCCTTCACAGATGCAATTAATGGTGTGTTACACTAACTTTTTTTAGTATGAACTTTTTTTTCAAATTAGAATAGGAACTTTGAATATTTCAAATGCTATTATGCACGAATAGTACAGATAGCATCATGTGAAGAATCAAACTAGATAGAAAGCTAGCTTTTTAAAGAAATGAGTTATGCTTAGCAAAACACAGACTGTAAATAGTATGCAACTAAACAGAAAAACCTGACATAAGAATAATAAATAACCCTTTACAGACACACAAAGAAGTAAATACAACACACAGTCCCATAACACAATGGCGCAAACATTTCTTTTTGTTCCATGTTCATAGCAGCAGCAGATAACTCTTTGAAAACAAGCAATATTGAATAAACTCCAGCTGTCTTTTGCACCCAGAAATTCTTTCTATCCTCATATGTAATGACTCTTTCATCATTTTCAAAAGTTCGGGGCATGGCATATTTGATAAATGCATCTTGTCTGATGTGAGTTACCATAGTAACTATTCCTTTTTTTACTTAACAATTATGTTGTGTCAAGTCATCTAGATTATGCATCCATATTCTATCTTTTCTCCTTGGTGTCTCCTTCACACACTCCTTTACATACCAGTTTTTGTAAATTAACATGAAATTTGTTCATCCAAACTCATTCTGAATTCAACCACTAACTGGCTGAAATTTCAAAAAGGTTTCAGAATACTGGATACTGATAAATATAAATATTCAGTTCAGCTGGGAAACACAGAAAAGGTGTAAAGTTCTGGAAAAGATGGTGTTCATGAATGGCTCATGGAACCTGCATCTATATGCCTGCATCATATATGTTATGCATGCACAATTTAAGTTGTGCATCTAAGAAAATATAAAGCATGATCTGAGAACAAAATGAGTTGGGCTTTTTTTTTTTTTTTTTTGTGGTACGCGGGCCTCTCACTGTTGTGGCCTCTCCCATTGTGGAGCACAGGCTCCGGATGCACAGGCTCAGTGGCCATGGCTCACAGGCCCAGCCGCTCCATGGCATGTGGGATCTTCCCGGACCGGGGCATGAACCCGTGTCCCCTGCATTGGCAGGCGGACTCTCAACCACTGCACCACCAGGGAAGCCCCAAAATGAGTTCTTTAATGAAGCCTTTTAATAATCACTAAGTCAAAGAAATCTTAACAGAAATTTAAAAGAAATGTTAAATTTTGCTTGCTAAGCAACAGGAACAGCATCAGTATCTCATCTGTAGAACTTCTGATATGCCAGGCACTGTCCTAAATCAAAGGATTTATACTTTATACTTATAAAAAGGATTTACACTTACATAAAGGATTTATGCTTTGTATTTACAAAAGCTTAGGAAGAACAGAACTCCCCTCATATATTTAATGGTCTCTTCATTATGTTATAAATGAACTAAAATGTATTTGTGAAATATCAGTGTCTAATTGTCCTGGTGAACACTAATTGTTTAGCCAACATTTTTTGACAAAGATGAATTTTATCATGTTATTCATAGACCATAGAAATTTTAATACTATGCTTTAAAGCTTTCTTTTTTTTAATTTAAAACTTTTCTTAAATTTTGAAAAATGTTCTCAAAAATGCTCACCTGCATTGGAACTCCAGCTGATGAAGGTGGGTAATGTGCTGGATGATGGATCTTTGAATAGACTGAATATACTGGTGCTTCATTCATCAACTTGTTATATAGTTCCAGAGCTTCCAAGACTTTTACATTCAATTCAGACAATTCTGAATGCTTCCTAACATAGAAGGGAAGCACTTTAATACTCTTCAAAGTTTTTAAGCATTTTAAGCCTATTTTTAATTTTTAGCAACATAAATTATTATTAAAAATTTACCACATTTTCTACTTATATTTTAAAAGGTTCTTTATATATATGAAAGTATATTCAAAAAGGGAAAATGGGAGGAGGAATTATTTAATTCATGTAATGTCTAGGCTGATATGACTTCATAATATTAGGGGAATTCCCTTCCACACCTCATAAAATGCCATCAATTCATAATTTTGGTGCTAGGAGAATGTTGTTTCTTATGTTACAGGTCTCTGTTGGAAATTCAATTACAAAAAAGAGTAATTTCTAAATTTAGGAAGACTCCAAGCCTTAATTAAAAATCTTAGTAGAAGAAAGTCCTCAGGCAAGGCCCAGAGCCTGCTATGAAATACAATATGACTGAGATAAAAGCACATTCACAAACAAAATCACACACATTTTCATTTGCTCATACTCATGAAAGGATCAACTAAAAAAAAAAAAAGAATAATTATCCTTGAAAATGCAAATGAAAACAATATAATGAACTAGTCTCTACTGCTTGTTCACTGGTTTCTTCTGAAAAAGTGAGTGAAACCAGGTCCAAATAAGAACATTTTCAAATTTGCATCTTCAAATCTGCCCAAGGAACTCCAAAGCAAATCCTTTTGACTTGGTACAGTTTTGCCTGTTACCCTGGGAGTAATAAAGAACTCCCTTTGCAACTGACAAGTTCATAAAAGTTGAACGGCCACTTTATCTGGCCTAAAGCACCCACAAGTCTGTTTATTAAATGTAGCTTTTTAAATATGTACACAGAGAGACTCGAGAGACAAGAGGCAAATGCAGGCAGCCAGACACAGGGCTCCCAAATACATGACCTGGACTGAGTCCTGTCAGGACTTGTCACCTTTCCTCTATCAGAGACTGTTATGTCTGAAACAAACAAAAAGTGCTGTTTCCTCTCATGTATGTGTGACTGTATAAAGGAGGTCAAACTCTATTTTCAGAAATACCAGTTATAAATCACACAGGAAGCTTCAGAAATTAGTGTCCATTCTGACAAATTTGTGACTAAGAAGTAACCATAGGCAATTGGTCCACATAACCCAGTATACTGATGAACACCAGGAGAACACAGAAGGGCAGGATGACTGAGCACATCTGAGATAACCTTCCAGGATTTGAGACATAATACCAAAGAAACAATAAATTTTTACTAAACTGTGCACAACACTATCCTGGGACAGAGAAATTAGGCAGAAGGTGTGGTCCTCTCCTTCAGAAAGACTGCAACTTACTAGGGAGACAAGGCTAAGTACCTGAAAAATAGCAAATGATGTAAGATAGCATATATTTGAATGCAAAATTAAATGAAATAGGTAGGGAACAGAAGAGTTTAGAGGAGGGGATTAATTTGACTGAAAAGGCTTTAGGGAGAAGCTGGGACTTAAGCTGGCACCTGAGGAAGGATGGAGAGGCCAAGCAAAAAAAGGAAGACTAAGTCAGGTCAGTGGGACAGTGTGAATTAAGGCAAGTGAAAGGAACGAGAAGGGTATGCAAGAGAAGAATGAAAAGGGCAATTTGATTAAGGTGGTAGAAAACAGTTTTCGGAAGGTAGAAGGAAAGAACGTTAGAACAGCCTGGAACATAGTTAAGTTCAAGCTATGGATCTCTCTTCAATAACTCTATATACACTTTTTTTTTGGTCAATTTATACTGTTTACACAATATAATTTCCTAGTGTGATAAATGCTACAAAATTTCATTCTGTACAATGACAGACAGAAATGAAATGTAAAGTTTTAAATTCTGACAGTAAAGTTGTTTTTCTTTTAAGGAAAAACAAACTGACAATGATCCATTCAAGGGAAGAAGCAATATTTTATTCATTTCTGAATGTTTGACCAAGGTAAATAGTCAATAAAAATTTGTTGCAGAACAGCAAGCATTTTCCAGAACAGGAGATGCATCTGCAGTTAGTGGGCATGGAATGGAAAATGCCAGCTGGCCTATTCAGGAACTGAAATTGAAGAGAGAACTGGTTAACAGGTGAGCTTTCACTCAAAAAATTAACTCATATCAGAAAATATCACTCTAATTTTTAATTGTTCTAGACCTTTTTCTCTGAAGATATTTTTTTATCAACAAAAATAAAATTATACTGTCATATCTTCAGGTTTTTTTCATTATATAGCATGACATCTTTCCATGTCAATAGACAGTTATCAATGGTAATGCTTTTTATTGTAGAATGTATGGATGTAGAATATTTTTTAAACCAATCTCACATTGAAGGACATTTTAGGGCTTCCCCGGTGGCACAATGGTTAAGAATCCACCTCCAATGCAGGGGATACAGGTTTGAGCCCTGGTCCTGGAAGATCCCACATGCCACGGAGCAACTAAGCCCCTGTGCCACAACTACTGAGCCTGCGCTCTAGAGCCCGTGAGCCACAACTACTGAAGCCCGCGCACCTAGAGCCCACGCTCTGCAACAAGAGAAGCCACCGCAGTGAGAAGCCTGAGCACTGCAACGAAGAGTAGCCCCCGCTCGCTGCAACTAGAGAAAGCCTGCGCACAGCAACAAAGACCCAACGCAGCCAAACATAAATAAATAAATAAATAAATAAAAATTAAGGGGGGGATAAAAAAGATATTTTAGTTACTTTCAAGTTTGTTATAAATAACACTGAAGAACACTCTTAAGAGGTAGGTCTTTGCATATATCCGTATGTATTTAGTATTGCTGGGTTAAAAGATATGGACTATGTTTAGGATCCAGAAAGGTTTATAATAATTGCACCCCTAGCCACACCTAAGATAATACTATTTTTCTTTTTAATCTTTCCCATTTGATTATTCACTGACCATTAACATGCCTTCAATGAAACCAAAGTAACAGATGTATAGGTAGATATTCAATGCTTTCTCCAAAATAAGATCAATAAAATGTGATGAAACTGCTACCATCATTTCATTTACTGCGACAGGGATTTATTTTTCATTTCTGTAGAAAATACAACAAATTTACCAAAAAAAAGTCCCAGAGAACAAAGATTATAATCTTCAGTGACTAGAAAATATCTTGCTGCTACTACTCTTCTCTGGTAAAGGCAGATAAGAAGTAAAGTAGTTCCTGTTCTTGTTGTGCTGTTTTGTACACAAGTTCAGTAAACAGAAAGGGAGGATGGTGGAACACTAAAGCCTTCTCCCTTGTCTGCCATTCACTATGGCTGCCCCCTCTGACTTCAGATAGAAAGCTCTGAAGAATAAGAGAAGGAGCAAAACTAAGTTAAAAGCTCAAAACCCTGACAGTCTGTCTTTCAGTGCTACTATTTCTAAGGAAGTGTAAGACTACATGGGATAATGAAATTAAAAGGACAACAGAGATATAGAAATACAAGGAACAAAAATGAGAACAGAAGGTATATACACTGGATTTAGGGTCACAAACACATAGGAAATTTCATTTGAAAGTTTTACAAATACTACTTCTCATTATATAACAAAACAATGCTTGCCTAAGATCCCTATTCTCATTTTTGTGCTTTATTCTTCACGACTCATTATCTCTCAACTCCAGGCAAGTAGGAAAATGAAGACTGGCACTGTAAGAGCTGGAGTCTATCATTCTGCGTGTAATATATTGCCATGAAAAAAACTGCACCAAAATCAAAAGTACCATTCTGCTATTAGTTTGTAAGAGTTTTGGAAACTGAGAAACAATTTCAAAAGATTGGAACAGTTCCACGAAAACTCCCTAGCTTAAAGTTCTGCCAAAAACAAGTAAACTTAGGAAAACTATATTTGTTATTTCCTGCATGAAGAATCTCACCTATCGATCTCTTCAAGTTTTTCATCTATCATTGGACCCATCCGTTGGCAGATATCTGTAAATACAAAAATATTTTAAAATCTTGAAACTAAAAACCAGTTTAAGTCAATTTCAACAATTTTGAACAACAGAGCACCAATATGCAACACCATGCAAAATACAAAGAGAATTAAGTTTATGCTAGAGAAGGGACTATAAGAGACCAAATTTAATACTATTCAGCACCAACATTAATATCATTGACCAAGGCAAAGTCAAAATCAGAACAGAAATCCCACCATGTTCTCTAGAAGTACTAAGTTTGCAGACTGAAATTTGGAGTTACCTCAAAAATCTTAAAAATACCTAGAAAACTATTGTTAGCTAAAGTAAAAGGAATTTGAGTCACAGTGTATAAAATATGTAATTATGTACAGATTAGATATGAACATTTTTCATTTATTTAAGCCATTTCAAAATAAAACATTTTATATATCTCCAAATGTAAACATTGATACAATATTCTATATTCATAACCAGGCTTTCTTCCATAAAAAAATTTAATAACATTTATCCATTTATCACAGAGATTTTTCTCCCAATGGATTAAAAAAAGGCATAAAGACATTTGTTTTAATTGTTTCAGATTTCTTAGAGACTAAAAAGACACATCAGCATGCATCAAATAACTGCATTACAAAGTTAACACAGATCATGTATAATTTTGACATTTAAAATTATGACCCAAGAGAATTAAAAGAGGAATAAGAATTTCTAACATTTTGACTCAATTAATTATGCTGTTATTTCTAATTCTGTCCTTTTTTTTTTTTTTTTTTTTTGCGGTATGCGGGCCTCTCACTGTTGTGGTCTCTCCCGTTGCGGAGCACAGGCTCCGAACGCGCAGGCTCAGCGGCCATGGCTCACAGGCCCAGCTGCTCCGCGGCATGTGGGATCTTCCCGGGCCGGGGCACGAACCCGTGTCCCCTGCATCAGCAGGCGGACTCTCAACCACTGCGCCACCAGGGAAGCCCTGTCCTTTTTTGGACTGCAAATTTCACTAGTGATATTACAGAAAAGCAAAGACTTCACTGGACAGGATAGGCAGTTTTATAGCAACATCTTCTAAGTAATATGTTTACTCATTTACTCATTTACTACACCAGTCTATTTCCCACCAGAGATTTCTAAACTCTGGAAGCAACCCAAGGCAGAAGAAATTTAAGACATTATAAATAGCTAAAACATTAAATGACATTAATCACTAATATTCACTTAGTACCTTCTAAGTCCAAGAGGTCTTGGGAGTCTGGTTTTGAATCTGTTGGATCTATACTCTGCAATACCTGCAGGGCTCTATCCATCTTATCCTAAAAAAGTAATAGGACACTTTACAAAGAGTTTTAATTTCAATGATAATAAAAATTACTCTTTCCAAGCATTCTCAAGGATAATACATTTTAAGTCTCGACAGTTTAACCATTAAACAAAAGAAGGATCCTACCTCATCTATATAAACAGGCTCAGGCTCTGATTTCTTAATTTCCTCCTCCTCATCATCAATTACATTCAACTTGTCCACAGCTGCTATGGAAACAAAGTAAACTTTAAGTTCCTTAGTATTTACTTTGGTATTTTAGTCATTAATTTATAAGTAGCCTGTGATTATCCATAAGAAAATGGAAACCCTTTAAATAATCATCACATTTCATAATCAATATAAATTATTACATATGTTCACTCATTCATGCCACAACCATTTATTCAGCCCTTACTACATGCCAGGCATTGTTCTAGGCATTGGAAATACACCAGTGAATAAAGCAGACAAGAATCCCTGCCCTGATGGAACTTACATTCTAGAGGAACAAGTAAGCAATATTCATGGGAACTGTCATTACAGGCACTTTCCTGAAAACTGAGTGTTATCACTAGGATGAATATATATATATGAGAGTAGACAGAGTATTATCTAATTAGCTAACTTCAGAGTTAAATCTATGAACTCCTTCTACACTCTTTCCTTGTTATAAAAAATTATTTTCTATATGTACAAAAAAATGGACTTGATTTCAACCTAACTTTGATAATGGTTAAAGCGACACAAAACAAAAACTTTTCCTAGGAAAAAGAAGGCTGAAAAATAACTTACAAACATACATATACAAAAAACTATTTAAATGCTCACTGGAGTACTGCTATAATGTACTATATTTTAATAAAGTAAATTTTAGTAAAAAAAAATAATCAAAATTTATATAACCAAAGAACTTTTAAGTCCCAACAGTTATTTCAAATATTTGGCTAACTTTCAAATATGCCCTAAGGAGCAGAGCTCAGCATAACATGAGGACTTACTGAAAACCCCAAATATTTTTTCCTTTTAAAACTGCAGGTCAAGGCTTCCCTGGTGGCGCAGTGGTTGAGTGTCTGCCTGCCGATGCAGGGGACACGGGTTCGTGCCCTGGTCCGGGAAGATCCCACATGCCGCGGAGCGGCTGGGCCCGTGGGCCGCTGAGCCTGTGCGTCTGGAGCCTGTGCTCCGCAACGGGAGAGGCCACAACAGTGAGAGGCCCGCGTACCGCAAAAAAAAAAAAAAAAAAAACAAAAACCTGCAGCTCAATCTCTCTAGCCTATGCCAAGGGGAAATCACCATAGTATAGGATTCCCTGAGCGTGGTCTATCAAGTTATTAAAACTAGTGTCTCCGATTTTCATACCTACTTAGAGAGTCCGACTAGAGGAATAAAAAGTATAAATAGTGGCAGAGTACTAGTATTCATCTCTCTACACTTCATTTTAATTGAATGCATCACCCTACCCATACAAAGATGATGTTACACACAGTGCAGAGAGCTTTCAATTTAAGTTCTTTCTCTAGAACTATAAGCATTAGAAGCAGTACGTCCAGAGTGAGTCAGTTAGTACAAGTACATTCTAATGGCAGACTGGCTGACTTTAGTATCCTGGCTGTCACCTACTAGCCACATAACCTCAGCATCAGTTTCCTTATCTGTAAAATGAGGTAACAAAAGTACCTATCTCACAGACTTATGAACATTAAACGAAATAGTGCAAGCAAAAGATCTGGCTTAACACCTGACAAATTAGTGCTTAAACACCACTGGGCAATTCTATTTTTGATCCTCACCATCATTAGTGTTAGCATCAGCTATTCTTTACACTCAGCTCCCCCCAACTCCCTGCCTGCCTAACAAATGGAAGCTTTCTCTGTATGGCTGGCAGCAGCTGAGGGGAACGGTCTATGGCTGCAAAATTGAGGGAAGTTCAGAAGATCTGAACTAGGGACCTACTGCCTTGATTACATGACTTTGTTATTGTTCTGAGTTCGCTAGGATCAAATCAAGGCGAGGAAAAGTCTAAAACGCAGGCGTACTCCTAACCCTTGTAATCACACTCAGCACTTGTCAACCAGTTCTCCCAACCACCACCCCACCCCTGGCCCGCTTTAATACTGTGCTTCAGTGATGAATAAAACAAATATTTTTTTGTACTGAACAAACACATACTGCCTCTTAAACCGTAATTACATTGATTTAAATATTTACATGGTCAAGCACGGCTTACTTTATGCCTTAAATGTACCTCTGTACATTAGCTCTCAAAGGATTTAAAATATAATAAGGAAATAACTCTTGGAATTGACCTGGGATAAGTTAACGCCTTATTTTGGTAAGCAGTAGATTAAACTGTATTGCTTATAAATAAATGATTTAAAACAAGAGTTAAATGCCAATCTACTTTATATTTCAAACTGAACCACAAAATTCAAGTTAATAAAAACTTCAATAGATTTAGCCTTCCCTCAGACTTAACTTACCTGCCTCAGGTTCTATGTTTAAATTAGTTGTTACAAAATTAGATGGGAAGAGTCCTATTCCTCTGTGATTTTCTCCTTTCCACCAATTGGCATCACTGAAAATTCAGTATAAAAATGTCACTTGTTACTCTACATTTCAGTACACTAATGTCAAGAGTAATTAAGATAAAAATTAAATTTAGCCTACTTTGAAAATACCAGCTCAAATCCCACTATATTTAAATGTAGTTCTTCTTAAACTTAATAGGAACTATAAAAAAGCACAAATAAAATAAACATCCATACTCCCATACTTAAGTTTAGAACCTATCAGCAATTGGTCACATTTGATTCTGGGCCTTAAAAAAACCAAACACTATAAATAACACTGAAGTTTCCTTTATCAACATCCCCAAGTCCCAAACTCACATCCATCCTTCATACCACCACTATCAAGTTGGTATGTCACCTTCCTTCAAGTGTATTTTTTATTCTTTTACTATAAACTCTATAGATATATCTATATAATAAACTCTATAGATATAAATATCTATATAGTAAACTCTATAGATATAAATATCTATATATCTATAGATATCTATATACCTATAGATATCTATAGCCAGCTCTACAGATATAAATACTAGTCATTATAGATCTTTTAAATTTTATGTCAATACTTTCAGCTCTTGCTTATTCCTTTTAAAGATCCATCACACAAACATGGCATATTTGATTTATCCATCCCCATACAGGCGGACATTTAGGTTATTTCCAGTCTTTCACCCTTATGAAGATTGAGGCAATAATCATTCTAGATTTTAGGGCACACATGCAACAATTCTCTAGCTTATTCACAGACATGGACTTGCAGGGCCACAGAACACGTTACTAGTATTGCCAAATGTTCCCTAAAGTGGTTGTGGCAATTCACCATCCTCCTTTCCCTGAGCAGTGTGTGAGAATGTCATTTCTGCTCACACGTGTTAACTGTCCAATCAACACATGATGTCACATAGGAGAAATCATCTCTCACTGCTGTGCTCATCTGCCCTTCTGAGCATCCAATATGCCTCTTCTGTAAACTGCTCGTTCATACCTTCTGTCCACTTTTCGTTTTCCACTGGGTCATTTGTCTCTTTTCATGGATATGTAGGAGTTCTGTATATATTCTGAATAGCATTTGTCTGTCTGCATTATGCAAATACTTTCTCTCAAACTGTCACTGTCCTTTAACATATGCTTACAGTTTTCTTTTATTGCATGTTGTTTTGTTTCTATAATCAAATTTAGCAACGTTTTATGGTTTACACTTTTTAATTTTTTTTTATTTTTTTAAATATTTATTTATTTATCTGGTTGTGCTGGGTCTTAGTTGCAGCAGGCGGGCTCCTTAGTTGCGACACATGGGCTCCTCAGTTGTGGCAGGTGGGCTCCTTAGTTGTGGCATGTGAACTCTTAGTTGCGGCATGCATGTGGTACCTAGTTCCCTGAACGGGGATCAAATCCCTGCATCGGGACCATGAAGTCTTATCCACTGCACCACCAGGGAAGTCCCTACACTTTTTTAAAAAAGAAATCTTTCTCTATCCTTGAACTCCTATTCTCCTATATACTTGTTTAATAGTTTCAGGTTTTCCTTTATATCCCTCTCCCACGTTTAAGTCTTTAATTTATTTGGAATGAAATTTTATGTACTGTGTGAAGCTGAATCAAATTTTATTTATACTACATAAAAAACCATTCATCCCAGCAAAATTTACTTAATAGTATACCGATTTTTCTACTGATTTATGATAGTCTATCTTTCAAACAGCAAGCTGCTATCTGTTCATGAGCCTATTTTTGGATTCCATCCTGCTGCAACAGTCTATGTATTTATTTACTACAGCTTGTTAATATGCCTTGATACTTGGCAGGGAAAGTACCTTCTCTATGTTACTGTAGACCTTCACATTTCCATATTAATGTTAAAATTAAAATGTTTTCAAGTTCTCTAAAAAAAAGTCTTATTGGGCTTTTAATTGGAAATGCACTGTTTATGCATTAACATTGGAAAAATTTAATCTTTACAATATTAAGGTTTCTTCACCATAAACGTGGTATCTCTCTCCATTTATATTTACATAAATATATTACATATATTTATATTCCTTTGTATCTTTCAAAGAATTTTATAATTTTTTCCATAAAGTCCTTATGTACCTTTGTTAGGTTTATTTATACCTTGATCACTTATAATTTTTGTGACTATAGAGAATGGTATTTTTTTCTACCAAATTTTCTAAATAGTTGTGATTAAAGCATACCACTGATTTTTGTATACTGAGCTTATATCCAACAACCTGATGAACTTTTATCAGTTTTAACAGTTTGATCATTGATTCTCTTGGACCTTGTAAATGGACAGCCACAGAATCTGGAAGTGATAACGTTACCTCTTACGGCATTCACAATCTGCATCCCACCTAATTACCTCTAACTTTAATTCCCTTACTTTATTCTAGGTTTCATGAAGAAAGAACTGTACCCTAGTTCACTTTTTTATTATAAACACAGCTTATTTACATAACATTTTCTCAATAAATATTTACTGTAGCAAAGTAAAACGATTTTGTATATCTACCCATTTAAAAATATACTAATGTATCCTTACTAAGTTATTTATAATGGATACCAAATACATTTGCAATCTCTCTTCATAGCAACAAGCTATTAGGTCTCACTCCTGCTAAATTTCATCAACTTTTAAAAGCAAAGTAAAATAGACTTAGGCCCAATACAGACAGATCTATTCTTTATTACGACTTTAAGTGACAGAGAAATTGCGAGGGAGAGGAAGTAGCAGATTAAGAATTGCAGAGGAGCTGAGAATAGTTTTTGGTTGCACTGATCAAAGGTAATATAGCTATATTTCTTCCTAAAGTTTTTTTTTGCCAGTAATTTTAGTATATACAACTCCTAACATAAATGCATTCAGATGACTGAATATTTCTGTTTCCCAATTGTAATAAACAATATTATTTAATACATTTTTAATCCAAGATCTAAAGAATACTTTATTACCAAATTTAACAAAAGAATAAGAAACTCACACTACCCAGTCTAATTTGAGAAAAAAATAACTAAAGTAGAAAAGGTTCTAGTATGATTTAAATACACCAAAGTCAAAAGCTGAATATCCAGCATTCTAAATTAAGGGTATTATACTTAATAACTTCAAAATATTCCAGAAATACTTAAAACATACCTGTCATCCAAAACAATAATAATTTCACCATGTTTAAAGGTGAGTTCATTGTCCTCAACAGCTTCAAAATCATACAAAGCTCTCACTTTCCTTGCAACTTTATTATTTGACTGAATTTCTGCAGATGGATATAAGGATTTTGTTTCTGTGTGCTGCTGCTTCTGCTCTTGCAATGATAATTCAATAGCTAGTTTGAAAAGTTAAAATGCAAAAAACAAGACAGAATTAATTCTTATTTTTAAAAACTTTAATAAGGAATATTATATAATGTGCTATTTAATAAGAATAAATCAAGTGAATATTTTATTTGTCCAGTTGAAGGCTAAACAATTAGCTTTTGTGGGGGCAGGAAGGGGGAGGGGACAGGGCAGAGAACCATGACATTTTTTAAAATAAGTTTTTGCTCATTCCTTATTATCACAGTCTGTCATATACAGCAGCTATTATTTTTACAGCAAACAGATTGTGACATTATAATATGGGTAGCTTTCCATATAGGACAAGTCATGAACATATTTCTGTGCTTGACTCATAACTTTGGCATTAAAGAAAAGGTGAAATGTAATCTCGTCAAAGGTAGGACATTAAATACATGTTACTGACAACGATTATGAGTTCAATTAATCTTATATCACGTCAATTGTTTCTCTTACTTTTCAGACTCCACTAGTTTTTAGATTAGCAACACTAAATTACACGTGCATGATCCTTTCTTTACCTTTAGCTATATCTTCATCTTCTTTGTTTTTGTTCGATGACGTACCATTCTTGGCAGGAACTGAGACAGTCTGTAATGTATGAGGAAAATGAACACAACTACCTTTTCAAGGAAAACACAAGCTCTATGATTATTTGCTCATGCTAATTAAAAAGTTAATTAAGTTCCACTTAAAAGTGAAGGTCTTTGTGATAATTTTAAGTAGTTCTTTTCAAGCACTAAAACAGAACATCAGAATTTTCAAGACAACATTAAAAAATCACAAAGGGCACGAACTGGCTTACATTTTGCACAAATCTTAGTATCTGACACAGAACCTGGCATACAGAAAGTACTTAAATATGAATCTTTCCTGATTGCACTTCCTGATCTCAGTGGTCCAAGGCCTCTCATTCAGTGAGAGGTGCTACACTGCTAGAGGCGCAGGGCTACGCGAGCAGCAGAAGCAAGAAGCCATGAAAATGACTGAAGAGGAGAGGAGGGAGGATGCAGACAAAAGGTGCAGCTCTAGGCATACACTTTAAGCCCCCTTTTACTACTCATTGTGTGTGAATGGTGGTGGCTCTTCAGGCATAGCAGAGGACTAAGGAAGGTCACAGTTAAACTTAAAGGCATGGAAGACAGAGATGTCCAGGATTCTGAACCATCAACCAGTTCTTTAACACAGATTTTTGAGAATGACCTGCAGAAAGGACAGAGCAGGAAAATGCTAGACTTTTATTACTTATCAGGTTTTTATCTCAAAATTCTACCTTGAACCCTTAGGCCTGGTCAGCTATATATAAAGGTTCTTTTTGTGTCTTCAGTCTACAGTCCAAAATTTAAAAAAAATATACAGTACTTCTCTTAGTCTCTTTGCCTAGCCCACATCCTGGAAAACAAGAGGCACTGGGAGCAAAAGCCAAGACACAGTGTTTTTCTCCCACAGACTAAAATAAACAACCTACTCTGTGCCTCATGATCCCTGCTCCCACCCCTGTCCTACTAAAGCTACCCCCTACATCCCCAAATAAATTTCTCATCTTATAGTTCACCCCATCTTATATGTAAATTACACCATTCACTCCAGGCATATTCATTCTTCAACAAACAGGTCTTGAGCTTTCTCAAGTCCATGAACTGGTTCATGTCATTCCTTCCTTGATGACCTCTCTACTCCTCTCTACATATTGAAATACATTCCAGCCTAAAAATTCTACTCTTCACCTTCTTCACCATCCCAATCTGTAGTTAACCTCTCCCTCCTGGCATCTAGATTGTGTACCCCTCATCCACATTTGTCACTTATAATTAGTTATTTTTCACAAGTATATAGTTACCCTCCAAACTGACTATAAATTTCTTGAACATAAGGGCTCTCTCACACATCTATGCCTTTTGCATGACTCTACATTCAGAGTAGCATTAAAAAGATTATTTATGGATGATTCACTTCTCAAAGTTCTCATTTGTAGAAGTAATTCACTTGACAATTACAATGTCTACTCAATATAAGGCACTACGCTAGATAGACTCATGTAGAGTGCAGGTGAGCAATGATGACTAAGATAAACCTTGCCAGCTTTTACCCAAGGTATATACCTTCAAAATACTATAGGATCAACCATGAGTGTGAATGATCTCTTACCTGAGAACCTGCTGAAGGAAAAGTAATTCCTTCTTCTTTCATAGATTTAATAGTTGCAGATATCAGACTAAACTGAGGGTCCTTCTGAAATTCTTCTGACCACTCCACCATTAAAGATTTCAGTTTTTCACATACTTTAGGATGAGCCTTTTAAAGAAAAGGCAAAGAAAAAAATTGTTAAAATAAGTACTTGAATTATTTAACAAAGAGAATTACCACCAAAATTCTCTAATTTTATGAACATCAACAAAAGTCTAGCAATCCTTAGCTTAAATGAGCACTTGATAAATGCTTATTTACATTTTAATATATAGTTGTTTCTTAGAAAATTACCCTTTTTGAACATCAAGGTTTATGTCTTATACAATGACAATGAATCTATTATATTCAGAGGTTATTTCTTTTATGTTTTCTTAATATCCTCAATATTAGACTAAGCTTTTTATATCAACTAAACTAAAATTCTGATATTTTTGCCACTAATAGCATGAGAATAGTGCTTCAGAGCTTCTAACAGAAATAAATTAATAACAACCCCATCAAGAAGACCCTCTCCACCCTGCTCTAAAATAAAGGGCCCCTTTGCTCACCATCTTTAATGGGAATCAGGACAGAATGGTGGTTAGTTTGGACTCCGAAGTCACAGAAACCTGCATCTGAACATCAACTATGCCACTTAGTAGCTGCATAACCTTAGACAAGTTACTTAACTTCTCTTAAGTCTGTTTCTGCATCTATAAAATAGGAATGATATGGGAATCTAACTTCTAAGGGTTGTTAAGAGCTTTAAACAAGGTAGCATACATAAAATGCTCAAAGCAGTGACTGCTAACCCTCAATAAAGATCAGCTATTATCACTAATATATATGCTTTGGGGAGGAAAACAGTTTTTGGTGCTACAAATGCAAATAACAAATTTTAGAACAGAAACTTTTTTCATTTCAAATCTATTTAAAATGATTTCCCTTACTATACAACTCTATTAATGCTTTACATAGTTAAAATAACACAGCATATGTATTTTTTAATGACTTAAATTTCTTCTCTTTTTAAAATTTACCTTATTTTTTATCACAGCACGTACTTCTGTTGCAAAATCACGGGAACATACTTCTAAATGAAATATCTTTCCACAGTTTGCCACACAAGCCCCAAGAAGCTATTAATTAAAATAAAAATCAATATACAAATGTTGAGATATTATCTTACTTAACTGAAATAAATACACATTTAAAATTTGGGTCAAATAATAACATGACTTTCACTTACAGTTAATGCCTGCAGAGCAACATGAGGAACCTTATGATTTACCCTTTTCATTATGGCTTTTAGGCAATCTTTTGCTCTAAAAAAATGAAGAAGGTTAAGTGTTCAGAATTTCAATTCAAACATTTACTTTTAAATTTAAAGTTATTTGGTAGCAGAATACCTTATATATACACCTGCAAACGTCACTTCATTAAAGGACTAAATCTATAAAATGATCTTACACATTGCTCATAGACTGCAGAACTTAAAAAAGAAAAAGAAAACTTGTTGCAAAGGTTATACATTCCAAAATCAAAAATGAAAAGCCAAATCATTTCAAAAAAGGTCAGTCAACACAAGAGAACAATATCATATAAATTACCTTTTCATTTCTTCAAGACAGACTGAGCTTTCACACAGCAAATTCTTATCTTGTGGGAAAAAAAACTAGCAAGATACATAGTCTCAAAAGATTTAAGTTTAAACATGCATGAATGCACTTTGAAAAGCTGTAATGTTAAAACAAATGCTTTCATCAGTCTTCTAAACTTCTAACATATAATCAGTTCAGCTTGACTGCCCCATTCCACCCCCAAAGCACCATTATTTATATTCATTTTTTCATTATGATTTATTGCATTTACCTATTCATTATTGAAAGGTCTTTTTAGTGTATATGTATTATGTTATTATATTTATCTACTTCATTATTAAACATGTCTAAGTCACAGGGGAATTCTCTAAATAATTAAGTCTATTCATTGTTAACGTGTGTCCCTACTGTAACAGGCTTTAATTATGCATTTTAATATTTCAAGTTTTTGGTCAATTCTTTTCATTTGTTCTTTCAGGATGAGGTTAACCACATAAATCCAGCCACCAGCATGTCTTTACTTTTATCCCCCAAAAGGAAATAGTAAAAATCCCATTTTCCTTCCAAAGTTACATCAGGATAAGAGACACAGATTATTAAGCTCCTAGACATTCAGTGGGCATGACTGGGCATCTTACCCATTAGGAGTGCTTCCAACTTTGTCACATATGTCCATGATAAGACTCCAATCTTCTGTAGTGTTGTACTCATTTGTGGCCTTTTCTATAAGAGATAAGCACACACAAAAATAAGGATGTCTTGCATAACAATAAATACCAAGAAAGACATAAAAGCAGCAAGAGAAAAGCCACCAGTTACACACAAGGGAGCTCCTGTAAGACCACACACAAGGGAACTCCTGTAAGACCATCAGCTGACTTTTTGGCAGAAACTCTACAGGCCAGAAGAACATGGCACAATATGCTTAAAGTGATTAAAGGAAAAAACCTACAAACAAGAATACTCTAGCCAGCAAAGATATCACTCAGATTTGAAGGAGAGATGAGTTTCACAAACGAACAAAAGCTAAGGGTTCAGCACCACTAAGCTGGCTTTACAAGAAATGTTAAAGAGACTTCTCTAAGCAGAAAAGACCACAACTAGAAATATGAAAATTATGAAAGGAAAAATCTCACTGGTAAAAGCAAATATACAGTAAAGGTAGTACATCAACTACTTACAAAGCTGGTAGGAAGGTTAAAAGACAAAAATAGTAAATTCATCTACAACCACAAGAGTAATTAAGGGATACAAAAAATGAAAAACTTTAAAATATGACATAAAAAAATTAAAAGTGTGTGTAGGGAAACGTAAGGTGGTTAGAATGTTTTCGAACGTAAGGTCATCAAGTTGGGACTTCCTTGGTGGCACAGTGGTTAAGAATCCACCTGCCAATGAAAGGGACATGGGTTCAAGCCCTGGTCCTGGAAGATCCCACATGCCGCAGAGCAACTAAGCCCGTGTGCCACAACTACTGAAGCCCACATGCCTAGAGCCCGTGCTCTGCAACAAGAGAAGCCAAAGCGATGAGAAGCCCGTGCACCGCGACAAAGAGTAGCCCCCTCTTGCCTCAACTAGAGAAAGCCTGTGCACAGCAATGAAGACCCAATGCAGCCAAATATGTAAATAAAATAAGTCAATAAAAAAAGAAGTCATCAAGTCAAAAAATATACATATGATTATATATGTATATGTCTTGATATATATCTATATGTTGATATTTATAAACTTCATGCTAACCACAAATCAAAAAGGACTTCCCTGGTGGTGCAGTGGTTAAGAATCTGCCTGCCAATGCAGGGGACATGGGTTTGAGCCCTGGTCCAGGAAGATCCCACATGCTGCAGAGCAACTAAGCCCGTGCACCACAACTACTGAGCCTGCGCTCTAGAGCCTGCGAGCCACAACTACTGAGCCTGCGTGCCACAACTACTGAAGCCCATGCACCTAGAGTCTGTACTCCACAACAAGAGAAGGCACCACAATGAGAAGCCTGCACACCACAATGAAGGATAGCCCCCACTCACCGCAACTAGAGAAAGCCTGTGCGCAGCAATGTAGACCCAACACAGCCAAAAATAAATAAATAGATTTACTAAAAAAAACCACCCCGGGGCTTCCCTGGTGGCGCAGTGGTTGAGAGTCCGCCTGCCAATGCAGGACACACGGGTTCGAGCCCTGGTCTGGGAAGATCCCACATGCCATGGAGCAGCTGGCCCCGTGAGCCACAATTACTGAGCCTGCGCGTCTGATGAAGCCTGTGCTCCGCAACAAGAGAGGCCGCAATAGTGACAGGCCCACACACCGTGATGAGGAGTGGCCCCCACTTGCCACAACTAGAGAAAGCCCTCACACAGAAATGAAGACCCAACACAGCCATAAATAAATAAATAAATAAAAATTAAAATTAAAAAAACCCAAAACCTAAAATAGATACACATACAAAAAAGAGAAAAGAATCCAAATGTAACACTAAGGATGGTCATCAAATCACAAGAGATCAAAGGAAAAAGGAACAAAAAAGAACTACAATAACCAGAAACAATTCACAAAATGGCAGTAAGTACAAACCTATCAATAATTACTTTAAATGTAAATGGACTAAATGCTCCAATCAAAAGACATAGGGTGGCAGAATAAATAAAAAAACAAGACTCGTATATACATGCTGCATACAAGCAACTCACTTTAGATCAAAAGATACATACCAACTGAAAGTGAGCAGATGGAAAAAGGTATGTGTTCCATACAAATGGAAACAAAAAGAAAGCTGGGGTAGCAATAAGTATATCAGATAAAACAGACTTTAAAACAGACTGTAACAAGAGACAAAGATGGACATTACATAATGATAGAGGGATCTCTCCAACAGAAGATACAACAATTCTAAATTATGCACACAACATTCAAGCACCTAAATACATAAAGCAAATATTGACAAACATAAATGTAAATATTGACAGTAATATAATAACAGTAAGGGACTTTATCACCCCATTTACATCAATGGACAGATCATCCAGACAGAAAATCAATAAGGGAACACTGGCCTAAATGACACAATAGAGCAGATGGAACAAACATATATAGAACATTTCATCCAAAAACAGCAGAATACACATTCTTTTCAAGTGCACACGGAACATTCTCCAGGAGAGATCATATGCTAGGTCACAGAACAACTCTCAATAAACTTAAGAATGAAATCATACCAAGCTTCTTTCTCTGACTACAGTGGTATGAGACTAGAAATCAACTACAAGAAAAAACTGCAAAGAACACGAACACATGGAGGCTAAACAATATGTTACTAAATAACCATGAGCCACTGAAAAAAAATCAAAGAAAAAATAAAAAAGTACCTGGAGACAAATGAAACTAGAAACATAATGATCCAAAATCTTTGGGACAGAGCAAAAGCCGTTCTAAGAGGGAAGTTTAGAGCAACAGAAGTCAGGCTCAGGAAACAAGAAAACTCTCAAATAAACAACCTAAACTTACACCTAAAGGAACTAGAAAAAGAAAAACCAACAAAACGCAAAGGTTAAAAGAAGAAAGAAAATAAAGACCAGAGCAGAAATAAATGAAAGAGAGACTAAAAAAAAATAGAAAAGATCAATGAAACTCAGAGCTAGTTCTTTGAAAAGATGAATAAAATTGATAAAACTTTAGACAGACTCAACAAGAAAAAAAGACAGGGCCCAAATAAATAAAATCAAACATAAAAGAGAAGTTATGACTGACAATGCAAAAATACAAGGGGTCATAAGAAATTACTATGAACAACTGTATGCCTGTAAAAGGGGCAACCTAGGAAAAATGGATAAATTCCTAGAATGTGCAATCTCCCAGGACTGAATCAGGAAGAAAAAGAAAACATGAACAGACCAATTACCAGTAATAAAACTGAATCAGTAGTTCAAACAAACAAACAAAAACACCCTCCAAGAAACCAAAGTACCAAAGTCCAGGACCAGAGGGCTTCACAGGTGAATCTATCAAATATTTAATGAAGAGTTAATATCTACTCTTCTCAAACGATTTCAAAAAATGGAAGAGGAACGAATGCTTCCAAACTCATTCTACCAGGCCAGCATCATCCTGATATCAACACCAGACAAAGAAATCACACAAAAAAAGAAAATTATAGGCCAATATCACTGATAAGTATAGACGTAAAAATCCTCAAAAACATATTAGCAAACCAAATTCCACAATACAGTAAAAGGATCACACACACAATCAAGTGGGATTTATCCCAGTGATGCAAGGATGGTTCAACATCCACAAATCAATCAATGCGATACACCACATTAACAAAGTGAAGAATAAAAATCATATGAGCATCTTAATAGAAACAGCTTTTGACAAAATTCAAAATCCATTTGTGATAAAAACACTCAATAAAGTGGGTATAGAGGAAACATTACCTCAAAGTAATAAAGACCATATATGAAAAACCCAGAGCCAACCTCATACTCAATGGTGAAAAGCTGGAAGTATTTCTCCTAAGATCAGAAACAAGACAAGGATGCCCACTCTTGCCACTTTTATTCAGCAGAGTATTGGAAGTCCTACCCACAGCAACCAGACAAGAAAAAGAAATAAGGGAAATCCAAATTAGAAAGGAAGAAATAGGGCTTCCCTGGTGGCGCAGTGGTTGAGAGTCCGCCTGCCAATGCAGGGGACACGGGTTTGTGCCCCGGTCCAGGAGGATTCCACATGCCGCAGAGCGGCTAGGCCCGTGAGCCATGGTCGCTGGGCCTACGCGTCCAGAGCCTGTGCTCCGCAACAGGAGAGGCCACAACAGCGAGAGGCCCGCGTACCGAAAAAAAAAAAAAAAAAAAAAAAAAAAAGGAAGAAATAAAACTGTCACTGTTTGCAAATGATATACTATATGTTGCTTTTCTATACATTAACAACAAACTATCAGGAAGGAAAATTAAGAAAATAATCCCACTTACAATTGTATTAAGAAGAATACAATTCCTAGGAATAAATCTGACCAATGAGGTAAAAGACCCATAGTTAGAAAACTACAAGACACTGAAGAAAGAAGTTGAAAGCAACAATGTCCTGTGTTCTTGGATTGGAAGAATTAATATTGTTAAAATGACCATACTACCCAAGGCAATTTACAGATTAAATGCAATCCTTATCAAAATACCAATGGCATTTTTCACAGTACTAAAGCAAATAATTCTAAAATTTGTACATAACTACAAAACCCCCAAATAGCCAAAATAACCTTGAGAAAGAAGAGCAAATCTGGAAATATGACACTAGCTGATTTCAAATTGCTAAAAAGCTACAGTAATCAAAACAGTATGGTCCTGACATAAAATAGACACATGGATCAATGGAACAGAATAAAGAGCCAAGAAATGAACAACACACTTATATGATCAATGAATCCATGACAAAGGAGGCAAGAATATATAATGGGGAAATAAATTCTTCAATAAATGGTGTTGGGAAAACTGGAGAGCTACATGCAAAAGAATCAAACTGGACTACTTTCTCACACCATATACAAAAATAAAGTCAAAATGGATTAAAGACCTAAATGTTAAGACTTAAAACCATAAAACTCCTAGAAGAAAACACAGGCAGTATGCTCTCTGATATCAGTCTTAGTAGTTTTCTTTGGATATGTCTCTTCAGGCAAGGGAAACAAAAGCTAAAATAAACAAATGGGACTACATCAAATTTAAAAAGATTTGGAACAGTGACAGAAACTATCAACAAAACAAAAAGGCCACCTACTGAATGGGAGAAGATATTTGCAAATGATATATCTGATAAGGGATATCCAAAATACACCAAGAACTCATACAACTCAACATCAAAAAAAGCCATCAACCCAATTTAAAAAATGAGCAGAGGAAATGAATAGATATTTTTCCAAAGAAGACTTACAGATGGCCAACAGACACATGAAAAGCTGCTCAACATCACTAATCACCAGGGAAGTGCATATCGAAACCACAATGAGATACCACCATGCACTTATCAGAATGACTATCATGAAAAAGACAACAAATAACATGTGTTGGCAAGGATGTGGAGAAACATGAACTCTCGTGAACTGCTGGTGAAACTGTAAATTGTGAGCCACTATGGAAAATGGTATGGAGGTTCCTCAAAAAATTAAAAATAGTACTGCCATGTGATCCAGCAATTTCACTCTGGGTATTTACCCAAAGAAAATAAAAACAATAATTCTAAAAGATATATGCACTTCAATGTTCACTGCAGCATTATTTATAAGAGCCAAGATATGGAAGCAATCAAAGCACCCAGCAAAAGATGAATGGATTAAGAAGATGTGGTATGTGTATATACATGTATGTAATGGAATATTACTCAGTAATATTCTAAAAAAATGAAAAAAATAAAATTGCCACTGTGACATGGATGGATATAAAGAATATTATGCTAAGTGAAATACTCAAAGAGACAAATACTGCATGAACTCACTCATACGTAGAATCTAAAACACAAAACAAAATGAAACAAATCGAACAGACTCAACAAATGGGTGGTTGTCAGAAGGGAGGGATTTGGCAGGGTGGGGGCAGGCAATAGATGAGGGAAATATTTTAAAACTTCAGTTTTAAAATAAATAAGCCACAGAGATAAAAATACAGGATTAGGAATACAGTTAATAATGCTGTAACAACTTGATATGGGCACAGATGGTGACTAGACTTATTATTATGGTGGTCATTTCATAATGCACCCAAATGTCAAATCACTATGTAGTACTCCTGAAACTAACAATATTTTACATTAACTATACTTCAGTTAAACTACAGTAAAATAAAATAAAATAAAAATACCAAGAAAGGCACAGTAGTTAGGATTGAGTAGTCTTACCTTTTCTTTTGCCAAATATAAAAGTTGCACAGAAAGATTTCAGACGAGTACTTTTACTAATTTCAATTTTAAGTTGTATAATTAAATGTGCTGAGGTACACCAATAAAATGTCTTCTAAATAATTAAATACTAAATAAATTTCAAATGATCAATAATTCTATCAAATTCTTATTTCAAAGAAAGCCTTAAAAATGTGTTACAATATAAGGAAACGTGGAGTGAACTGTTCACTGAAGCATTTTTTTACGAGCAAAAAGGAAAATGGATTAAGAAAATACAGTAAATTCATACAATAGAATGTGAAAATGAGTTATAAAGAACTGAACTGTCCAAAAATCTGTAAATCTCAAAATGATGATTTGTTTGGCTTATGCTGAGTTTTAAAAGCTAATAGTATATATAACATCCACATGAACTTTTAAAACAGCTAAATTGAGATATAATGCACATCCCAATACAATTCACCATTTAAAGTGTACAATTCAATGTTTTTAGTATATTCACAGAATTGTGCAACTATCACCACTAATTTTAGAACATTTTCATCATCCTAAAAATAAATCCCTAACCATGGGAAATCACAACCCATTCTCCCCCTAGACAACCATTAATTTACTTTGTTTCTATACGTTTTTTGGACTTCACATATAAATGAAATCATATAACATACAGTCTTTTGTAACCGGCTTCTTTTACTTAGTATAATGTTTTCAAGGCTCATCCATGTTGAAGCATGTATCAGTACTTCACTTCTTTTTACAATATTGAATAATATTTCATTCTACAGATATACCTCATTTTATTTATCCGTTCACCAGCTGATGAACATTTGGGTGGGGTTTTCTTTGTGTTTTTTTTGGCTAAGTTTGAATAATGCAGTGCTGCTATGAACGTCTGTGTACAAGTTTTTGTGTGGATATATGTTTTCATGTATCTTTGGCATATACCTAGGAGAACTGCTGAGTTGTATGGTAACTGTTCAGTTTTTTTAGGAAATGGCAAACAGTTTTCCAAAGCAGCTGTATCATTTTACATTCTTACTAGCAATATATGAATGGTTCATATAAAACTAAAACTTTGTGTTTTAAAAAAACATTTAAAAGTATGCTCTATTCTTTAGATATACATATACAGACAGTAAATATATTAACATATGCACGAGAATGATAAACACCAAACTGGAGGTGGATGGGGAATTAAAACGATGTACACAGGGACTTAACTGTATTTGTAAACTTTTGTTTATTAAGTTGCAAAGTGAGTATGCAGAAATTCTTTATTTTATTCTCAGTATCTTTTTTGTGGTCAAATATTTCATGATCAAAATAAAAATTAAAATGTAAATTTTTAAAAAGCGTGGTCAAACTATAATAATTTAATTATTTAGCATGTTTACTCTAACTTTTACAATTTCAATATCAAGAGAGACAATACAATATTTTTCTACTAGTATAGAGAAGTGGGGATATAAAAACTAGCACTTTAGAAACATTTTCTTTATGCCTTTTCCCCTTTTAATAAATATATCCTATAATTTTAAATACAGACAAACCTGGGTACTATATACATATAAGGGTACTATTATCACTATGATAAGCTGGAAGGATGGTAGGAATCTAGAGTAGTTCCTTTTTTAAAGGCAAGGAATAGTAAAAGAAACCAAAAAAATAAACAGGCTTATTAGCAAACAGCTATACTTTGCAAGTAGGAAAGAAAAATACAGAATCCAGTTGACCTCAATTTAACACTGTTAACAAACTTTTAAAAATCATGCAAATTGCCTAACACAATTTAAGGATAAAAGGCAATTATTCTGACATATGTGATGAAATGAAAAGTCAGAGACTTTAGAAAAGTAATATATTTTTGCCTACCATAAGTTCTAGACTCAAGCACCAAGCTCTGTAGGCGGAAACATATCTACTCAGGCCCAGCTTCTTCCCTTGTACAAAGATGACTAACTCTTCTACAGGGAAAGTCAGACCAGGCTATATTTTTCAGAGGTTTAAAATGCTTAACTATTTCTTAATTACATATCTAATAATTCCAGTGAATTCAAAAGTACAGACAAGAAAAAAAAGAAAGCAAAAATCTTCTAATTCTACAAACCTCTTGGAAAACTATGATGCATATTTTCCCAGACTTCTTCCTATATATGTATATGGAAAAATAATAAAAATATGTGTAAAACTAAATAAAATAGGCTTATAAGTATAAGGTGTCCAAAGAGAGAACCCAAAAACTGATAACCACTTCCCTGCCAAATGAACAAGTTGAGAAACAAAACAAAGAATAAAATATCACTGTCATTACTAATAGAAGCTTTGGGTGTGCTGGACAAATGGGCTTGCTAATAGCCCCAGAGGTGTACGTGTTAGCACTAGACAGAAAAAGAGCTCTCCCTCAGGGCTGAACCCCTGCACAACTTATTCCATGAAGAAATCACTCAATGGCTGTGGAAAGACTAGCTAGCTGCTATGCTGACCAAGGGCATCAGTAGGGCCAGTTACTCCCTAATTTGCCAATCAGATAAGATACTGTGATCATACTAAATGTATCATTTCCTAACCTGCATTTCCACTTATAATAAACATCTCTCCATGTTCACAAATATATGTCTATACTAACATTTTTAATAGCTGCATGATGCACCACTGTATACAGTGTGGCCACAAAGTGCCTATACAAGCTAGTAAGAAGTCATCAGCAAACTATCATTTTAAATACATCAAGTACTCAGCCTCTCTTCTTTGATACACTTACTGTTACCATTCATATTGATGTCCCACATAGAATAAATACAATAATTAGAAGAGGTCAGGGGCTTCCCTGGTGGCGCAGTGGTTGAGAGTCCACCTGCCGATGCAGGGTACACGGGTTCGTGCCCCAGTCCAGAAAGATCCCACATGCGGCAGAGCGGCTGGGCCCGTGAGCCATGGCCGATAAGCCTGTGCATCCGGAGCCTGTGCTCCGCAATGGGAGAGGCCACAACAGTGAGAGGCCCGCGTACCGCAAAAAAAAAAAAAAAAAAAAAAAAAGAGGTCAGGACTTCATGCATAGGCCTTTCTGTAGATGTGTCATAGCATACACACTTAATCTTATCTACTGTCTGCCTCTGCCACTGTTACTCTTCCTCCACCCAATCCTCAGAAGGAATGTAGACTGCATTATGGCAGGAATTTTTTGTTTTGTTTTGTTCACTATTATTATTTCCAATTCATAAAACAGTATTTGGTGCACATAGCACGTGCTGAGTAAATATTTGTCAAATGAATGAATGAATGAATGATGCTCATTGCTCCTTCATATCCTATAACCCTGGTACAATGGCTGTAAAGTGGGAAACAATAGCAGAACTTCTGATTGTATGAACTCTAACAGCCTTTAAGAGGCCCCATGTGCCCCCAGTGAAGTCTGTGCAAACTTCTGGACCAGTTAAGAGCTTCACCGCTGAGCTGACATCAAGGGCTGCACAGGATCAAGCTTCAATAGCAACACCCTGTGGCAACAAAAGGCAACAGCACTAGGGGGCTTAAGAGGGAGGTTACAGTTCTCTGCTTGTTTACTAAAGAGGAATGACAATACCTCTGGGAATTTCAACAGGCAGACAAGGTAAGTGCGGAAGGGAATGCCTGAGAGGGAGGCAAAGGACTTCTTGTATAGTGATATATAGGTGACTAACTTTTTACCTTGAGTCTGAAGAACAAATCACATATATTACATATGACTTGCCAGCTTCATGCTCAACTCTTCTCTTTGCTTATAATAGATGGGGTTTTGTTTTTGCTGTACAGATTGATCTTTTTTTTAAATGTCATTTGGCAATGTTATAACTACCTGAGATTAAATATTCACCCATATATTTTTCTGTATATATATTATTTCTCATTTACAGGCAAATCCTTAGTCTTTCTGAAATTTCATTTGGCACATGGAGTGAGGCACGGATAGAAAAGTATTTTTATAAATTATTTTCAGTAGTTCCAAAATCTAAGAATCTATCCTTTCCTCTCTGATCTGAGAAGCCAGCATAATCAATTACCAAATTTTGCCAGTACATATGTGTATGAGTACAAATACACACACTCACACCCACTCATGCCCACCCCCCACATGCAAATGAGTCTGATTTTGGACCATCCAATAACCTACCTATTTCTGCTAGAACTCAACTTTTAATGATTACTTTTTCAATTTTGGCCATGTGATATATAATTAAATGTGAAGCCTTTTCAATACCCCTCAAAACCCTTCCAACAATTTCAAAAATATCTAAACAGAATTTTTTTTACTTGATGTAATTCTTATAGAAAATGGAAAAATCCTGACTTAAATACTCTATCCAGCATAGTTTACTTTCAACAAATATAGGACTCACAATTACTCTTTTCAAAGAGTATAAAATCTAAAGACTTTATGATGGCCTGGCAAAAAGGATTTCATTTTTCAAGTGAACGAAGTAACAGTTAAATTATGTACTTAGGAGTATTTTAAACTCCTGGAAAATTTTTAAATATTATAATTAAGGAACCATTCTTTTATAGCATGTCACTTTGCCCAGTGTTGGGGCCATATCTCACATTATCCTATGTCAAATTCATATAGGGGGAGAGAGTTAAAAGAGCCCTCCTGGGGCCTAAATGCTAAATTTCCAGTGTTTGGTGGGTGTAAGTTATAACATTTCATCACCAGGTTTTGTTTTGTTTTTTTAAATAAATTTATTTTATTTATTTATTTTTGGCTGCGTTGGGTCTTCGTTGCTGTGCGCGGGCTTTCTCTAGTTGCAGCGAGCGGGAGCTACTCTTCATTGCAGTGCGCAGGCTTCTCACTGCGGTGGCTTCTCTTGCTGCAGAGCACAGGCTCTAGGCATGTGGGCTTCAGTAGTTGTGGCTCGTGGGCTCTTGAGTGCAGGCTCAGTAGTTATGGCGCACAGGCTTAGTTGCTCTGTGGCATGTGGGATCTTCCCCGACCAGGGTTTGAACCCATGTCCCCTGCACTGGCAGGCAGATTCTTAACCGCTGCGCAACCAGAGAAGTCCAAGTCTACCCATAAAACTTTTAATAAAATAGGCTTCTTCAGTAATAAAAAATATATATTAACTATGAAAAACAAGAATGCCCAAAAGAGATCTTTAAAGCTTCTCCTACTATGTTTGAAAATAAAAACTCATGACTTCTCTGCTTTCAACCATGGCAGAATATCTGGTACCAGATTTGCTATTCTACCGAAAACAAGGATAAAACTGGCCAAAATATACAAAGCAACTGTGTTCAGGAAATTAATAACAAGCAGTGCACATCTGAGATCTTTGAGGGCAGGGAAATATGAAGTGAGCCTCTCGATGGCCCCAGTGTTCTGCCTGGGAACACTTTCCTGTCCCAACACAAGGAGGACTAGCTCAAATAAAGCAGCTAGGAGACAGAGAGCAGATTTCTGAGCACAGGGATTTAATCGTGGGTCCTCGTTGCTCAAGGGCTGTGCTATACACACCCACACCCACAACCACACGGGGTGAGGCTCTATGAGGTCTAGCACAGATCACCTACTATGAGGCTGAAAGGTTGTGCAATGCAAGGAGTCTTTTAAAGTTCCTGTTACGGACTGAATGTCTGTATCCCCACAAAATTCACACCTTGAAGCTCTAACCCCCAGCATTGCTGTAGTTGGAGACTAGATGCTAAAGAAGTAATTAAGGTTAAATGAGGTCATAAGGTCAAAGTCCTGATCCAAGAGAATTAGTGTCCTCATAGAAGACACACCAGAGCGCTCACTGTCTTTCCTCACATGTACAAAGATGAGGCCACGTGAGGACACAGTGAGAATGCAGCCACCTGCAACCCAAGGGGAGGGCCCTCACCAGACACCAACCCTGCTGGGACCTTGACCTTTGACTTCCAGTTGCCAGAATTGTGAGAAAGCAAATTTCTGTTGCTTGACTACCTAGTCTATGGTATTTTGCTATGGCAGCCCAAGCAGACTAATACTCCACCCAACTAGAGTAGAGAGAACATTTCAGGCTATCAGTTGAAACCCCGAAAGGCTACAATACCTTAGGAGTAAAGGTACCTGAGAAATTAGTACAAAATTGAAATAGGCCTACTTCACAAAGAAAACCAAGCCAGACAAAAACACAAAAGATTCTCCAATAATATAACTACCTGACAGAACAAAATTCAACACTCTTTTAAAGAAAGACAACGTAATCTAGCCTCCTTACAAAGAATAAGGAGTGACCAGCATAATATAAAAAAATCACTAGATGTCCAAAAAAGTGTCCCACAATCAAGATAAAAATAATCAATAAAAAAGACAGCATAATCCAAATGTTAGAATTAGCAAAAAAGTACTTTAAAGCAGGTATTATATATTTTTTTAAGAACTTAAAGCAAACGATGGTCATAAGTGAATAGATGATGAGTGCCCAGCAGAAACATAGAAACTATAAAAATAGAATAATATACCCTGAGAAAACCATAATTCAAAAAGAGACATGTACCACAGTGTTCACTGCAGCACTATTTACAACAGACAAGACATGGAACCAACCTAAATGTCTATCAAAAGATGAATGGATAAATAAGATGTGGCACACATATACAGTGGAAAATTACTCAGCCATAAAAAGAAACGAAACTGAGTTATCTGTAGTGACGTGGATAGACCTAGAGTCTATCATACAGAGTGAAGTAAGTCAGAGAGAGGAAAACAAATACCATATGCTAACGCATACATATGGAATCTAAAAAAAAAAAAAAGGTACTGATGAACCTGCAGGGCAGGAATAAAGACGTAGACATAGAGAATGGACTTGAGGACATGGCGGCAGGGGGGGTGGGTAGGAAGCTGGGGCAAAGTGAGAGTAGCATCAACATACATACACTACCGAATGTAAAACAGTTAGCTAGTGGGAAGCAGCAGCATAGCACAGGGAGATAACCTCGGTGTTTTGTGATGACCTAGAGGGGTGGGATAGGGAGGATGGGAGGGAGGCTCAAGAAGGAGGGGATATAGGGACATGGGTATGCATATGGCTGATTCACTTTGGTGCACAACAGAAACTAACACAGCATTGTGAAGCAATTATAGTCCAATAAAGATCTATTTTACAAAACTGGAATACCTAGAACTGAAGATACAACATCTCAACTAAAATATTTCACTAAATGGGCTTAAAACAGATTGAAGATTGCAGAAAGAATCAGTGGAGAAAACCTGCACAAGACTCTTAGATAGCCTCATCCACCAGAGGGCAGACAGCAGAAGGAAGAAGAACTACAATCCTGCAGCCTGTGGAACAAAAACCACATTCTCAAAAAGACAGACAAGATGAAAGGCAGAGGGCTATGTATCAGATGAAGGAACAAGATAAAATCCCAGGAAAACAACTAAATGGAGTGGAGACAGGAAACCTTCCAGAAAAAGAATTCAGAATAATAACAGTGAAGGTGATCCAGGACCTCGGAAAAAGAATGGAGACAAAGATCGAGAAGATGCAAGAAATGTTTAACAAAGATCTAGAAGAATTAAAGAACAAACAAACAGAAATGAACAACACAATAACTGAAATGAAAAATACACTAGAAGGACTCAATAGCAGAATGAGGCAGAAGAACAGATAAGTGACCTGGAAGACAGAATGGTGGAATTCACTACTGCGGAACAGAATAAAGAGAAAAGAATGAAAAGAAATAAAGACAGCCTGGGACTGTCTTTATTTATAAAATAAAGAGACCTCTGGGACAACATTAAACGCAACAACATTCGTATTATAGGGGTCCCAGAAGGAGAAGAGAGAGAGAAAGGACCTGAGAAAATATTTGAACAGATTATACTCGAAAGCTTCCCTAACACGGGAAACGAAATAGCCAACCAAGTCCAGGAAGCGCAGAGAGTCCCATACAGCATAAACCGAGGGAGAAACGCCGAGACACATAATAATCAAATTGGCAAAAATTAAAGACAAAGAAAAATTATTGAAAGCGGCAAGGGAAAAATGACAAATAACAAACAAAGGAACTCCCATAAGGTTAAGAGCTGATTTCTCAGCAGAAACTCTACAAGCCAGAAGCGAGTGCCATGATACACTTAAAGTGATGAAAGGGAAGAATCTACACCAAAGATTACTCTACTCTGCAAGGAACTCATTCAGATTCGATGGAGAAATCAAAAGCTTTACAGACAAGCAAAAGCTAAGAGAATTCAGCACCATCAAACCAGTTCTACAACAAATGCTAAAGAAACTTCTCTAAGTGGGAAACACAAGAGAAAAAAGGGACCTAGAAAAACAAACCCAAAACAACTAAGAAAGTGGTAATAGGAAGATACATATCAATAATTACCTTAAACGTGAATGGATTAAATGCTCCAACCAAAAGACACAGGCTTGCTGAATGGATACAAAAATAAGACCCATATATATGTTGTCTACAAGAGACCCACTTCAGACCTAGGGACACATTCAGACTCAAAGTGAGGGGATGGAAAAAGATATTCCATGCAAATGGAAATCAAAAGAAAGCTGGAGTAGCAATACTCATATCAGATAAAATAGACTTTAAAATAATGTTACAAGACAAAGAAGGACATTACATAATAATCAAGGAATCAATTCAAGAAGAAGATATAACAATTATAAATATATATGCATCCAACATAGGAGCACCTCAATACATAAGGCAACTGCTAACAGCTATAAAAGAGGAAATCGACAGTAACACAATAATAGCGGGGAATTTTTAACACCTCACTTAACCAATGGACAAATCATCCAAACAGAAAATTAGTAAGGAAACACAAGCTTTAAATGACACAATAGACCAGATAGATTTAATTGATATTTATAGGACATTCAATCCCAAAACAGCAGATTACACTTTCTTCTCAAGTGCACATGGAACATTCTCCAGGATAGATCACATCTTGGGTCACAAATCAAGCCTCAGTAAATTTAAGAAAATTGAAATCACATCGAGCATCTTTTCTGACCACAACACTATGAGATTAGAAATGAATTACAGGGATAAAAACGTAAAAAACACAAACACATGGAGGCTAAACAATACGTTACTAAATAACCAAGAGCTCACTGAAGAAATCAAAGATGAAACCAAAAAATACCGAGAGACATGATAATGAAAACACGACGATCCAAAACCTATGGGATGCAGCAAAAGCAGTTCTAACAGGGAAGTTTATAGCTATACAAGCTTACCTCAAGAAACAAGAAAAATCTCAAAAAAACAATCTAACCTTATACCTAAAGGAACTAGAGAAAGAATAAACAAAACCCAGAATTAGTAGAAGGTAAGAAATCATAAAGATCAGAGCTGAAATACATGAAACAGAAACAAAGAAAACAATAGCAAAGATCAATAAAACTAAAAGCTAGTTCTTTGAAAAGATAAACAAAACTGATAAACCATTAGCCAGACTCATCAAGAAAAAGAGGGAGAGGACTCAAATCAATCAAATTAGAAATGAAGAAAGAAAAGTTACAACAGACACTGCAGAAATACAAAGCATCCTAAGAGACTACTACAAGCACCTCTATGGCAATAAAATGGACAACCTGGAAGAAATGGACGAATTCTTAGAAATGTATAACCTTCCCAGACTGAACCAGGAAGAAATAGAATATATGAACAGACCAATCACAAGTAATGATATTGAAACTGTGATTAAATATCTTCCAGCAAACAAAAGTCCAGGACCAGATGGCTTCACAGTGAATTCTATCATTTAGAGAAGAGCTACCACCCATTCTTCTCGAACTCTTCCAAAAATTGCAGAGGAAGGAACTCTCTCAAACTCATTCTATGAGGCCACCATCACCCTGATACCAAAACCAGACAAAGATACTACAAAAAAAGAAAATTATAGACCAATATCACTGATGAATATAGATGCAAAATCCTCAACAAAATACTAGCACACAGAATCCAACAACACATTAAAAGGATCATACACCATGATCAAGTGGGATTTATCCCAGGGATGCAAGGATTCTTCAGTATATGCAAATCAATCAATGTGATACACCATGTTAACAAATTGAAGAAGAAAAACCATATATTCATCTCAACAGATGTAGAAAAGCTTTTGACAAAATTCAACACCCATTTATGATAAAAACTCTCCAAAAAGTGGGCACAGAGGGAACCTACCTCAACACAATAAAGACCATATACGACAAACCCACAGCAACATCATTCTCAATGGTGAAAAACTGAAAGCATTTCATCTAAGATCAGGAAAAAGACAAGGATGTCCACTCTCGCCTCTCTTATTCAACATAGTTTTGGAAGTCCTAGCCATGGCAATCAGAGAAGAAAAAGAAATAAAAGGAATACAAATTGGAAAAGAGGAAGTAAAACTGTCACTGTTTGCAGATGACATGATACTATACATAGAGAATCCTAAAGACACCACCAGAAAACTACTAGAGCTAATCAATGAATTTGTTAAAGCTGGAGGATACAAATTTAATGCACAGAAATCTCTTGCATTCCTATACACTAATGATGAAAAATCTGAAAGAGAAATTAAGGAAACACTCCCATTTACCATGGCAGCAAAAAGAATAAAATACCTAGGAATAAACCTACCTAAGGAGACAAAGAACCTGTATGCAGAAAATTGCAAGACACTGACGAAAGAAATTAAAGATGATACCAACAGTTGGAGAGATATACCATGTTCTTGGATTGGAAGGATCGATATTGTCAAAATGACTAAACTACCCAAAGCAATCTACAGATTCAATGCAATCCCTATCAAACTACCAATGCCATTCTTTACAGAACAAGAACAAAAAATCTTAAAATTCGTATGGAGACACAAAAGACCCCGAATAGCCAAAGCAGTCTTGCGGGAAAAAAAGAGAGCTGGAGGAATCAGACTCCTTGACTTCAGACTATACTACAAAGCTACAGTAAACAAGACAATATGGTACTGGCACAAAAACAGAAATATAGTTCAATGCAACAGGATAGAAAGCCCAGAGATAAACCCTCGCACCTATGGTCAACTAATCTATGACAATGGAGACAAGGATATACAGTGGAGAAAGACAGCCTCTTCAATAAGTGGTGCTGGGAAAACTGGACAGCTACATGTAAAAGAATGACATTAGAACACTCCCTAACATCACACACAAAAATAAACTCAAAATGGATTAGAGACCTAAATGTAAGACAGGACACTATAAAACTCTTAGAGGAAAACATAAGAACACTCTTTGACATAAATCACAGCAAGATCTTTTTTGATCCACCTCCTAGAGTAATGGAAATAAAAACAAAAATAAACAAATGGGAACTAATGAAACTTCAAAGCTTTTGCAAAGCAAAGGAAACTAGAAACAAGACGAAAAGACAACCCTCAGAATGGGAAAACATATTTGCAAACGAATCAATGGACAAAGGATTAATCTCCAAAATATATAAACAGCTCGTGCAGCTCAATATTAAAAAAGCAAACAACCCAATCAAAAAATGGGCAGAAGACCTAAATAGATATTTCTCCAAAGAGGGCATACAGATGGCCAAGAAGCACATGAAAAGCTGCTCAACGTCACTAATTATTAGAAATGCAAATCAAAACTACAATGAGGTATCACCTCACACCAGTTAGAATGGGCATCATCAGAAAATCTACAAACAACAAATGCTGGAGAGGGTGTGGAGAAAAGGGAACCCTCTTGCACTGTTGGTGGGAATGTAAATTGATACAGCCACTATGGAGAACAGTACAGAGGTTCCTTAAAAAACTAAAAATAGAATTACCATATGATCCAGCAATCCCACTACTGGACATATACCCAGAGAAAAACATCATTCAAAAAGACACGTGGGCTTCCCTGGTGGCGCAGTGGTTGAGAGTCCACCTGCCACTGCAGGGGACACAGGTTCGTGCCCCGGTCCGGGAGGATCCCACATGGCGCGGAGCGGCTAGGCCTGCGAGCCATGGCCGCTGAGTCTGCGCGTCCGGAGCCTGTGCTCCGCCATGGGAGAGGCCACAACAGTGAGAGGCCCGCGTACCGCAAAAAAAAAAAAAAAAAAGACACATGTATCCCAATGTTCACTGCAGCACTATTTGCAATAGCCAGGTCATGGAAGCAACCTAAATGCCCACTGACAGACGAATAGATAAAGAAGTTGTGGTACATATATACAATGGAATATTACTCAGCCATAAAAAGGAACGAAATTGAGTCATTTGTTGAGACATGGATGGATCTAGAGACTATCATACAGAGTGAAGTAAGTCAGAAAGAGAAAAACAAATATCATATATTAACACATGTATGTGGACCTAGAAAAATGGTACAGATGAACCGGTTTGCAGGGCAGAAGTTGAGACACAGATGTAGAGAACAAACGTATGGACACCAAGGGGGGAAGCAGTGGGGGGTGGTGGGGGTGGTGGTGTGCTGAATTGGGTGATTGGGATTGACATATATACACTGATGTGTATAAAATTGATGACTAATAAGAAACTGCTGTATTAAAAAAAAAAAGCCACATATACCCCAATGTTCATTGCAGCACTGTTTACAATAGCCAGGTCATGGAAGCAACCTAAATGCCCATCGACAGACAAATGGATAAAGAAGATGTGGTACGTATATACAAAGGAATATTACTCAGCCATAAAAGGGAATGAAATTGGGTCACTTGTAGAGATGTGGATGAATCTAGAGACTGTCTTACAGAGTGAAGTAAGCCAGAAAGAGAATAACAAATATCGCATATTAACGCATATATGTGGAACCTAGAAAAATGGTACAGATGAACCAGTTTGCAGGGCAGAAATTGAGACACAGATGTAGAGAACAAACGTATGGACATCAAGGGGGGACTCGGTGGGGGGTGGTGGGGGTGGTGTGATGAATTGGGCGATTGGGATTGACATGTATACACTGATGTGTATAAAATGGATACTAATAAGAACCTGCTGTACCAAAAAATAAATGAAAATTTTAAAAAAGTGATCCTTACTCAAAAGTTAATTTAGCATGGGAAAGGAAACACATAAGCACACTCTATGGTAAATTAAAATGACTACTCAGTGTTTGAAGAATGAATGAATGAGCAAGTGAATGAATGCAATTAAGTCAAAAGTCCTAATTGTCAACTACTATGGGATGTGCTCATATACAGTTTTGAGTAATGGAGGAAATGGCTGTCATTTGGTAAAAAAAGAAAGTTTCAGTATTATACAGTTAATATAACCTCAGATACAAATCTGAACATGTAAAAAAAGAAAAAAGTTAGTGAACATGAAGAAAAGTCAACAAAAGTTATCAAAATTGAAGAACAGAGAAAAAAGATTTAAGAAAACTGAAGAGTCTCAGTATATTAATTTTTTTAAACTTTCTATGTAACAAATGCAAATTAGTGGCTTAAAACACCACCCATTATTAGCTCATAGTTCTGTAGTTCAAAATCTAAGCAGGCTCAGTTGGGCTCTATGCTCAGGTTATTACAGACTTGTTGGGGAATTGTTGTTAATTAAGTAACACATGGTAACTAAATTCATGCATGTTGGAATTATGTAAAGTGAAGACTGCCTGTACATTAAAGCAGAGTTTAAATATTTCTTCAAATGTGCACAAAACTACCAACACCTAGAAATAATCTAGGACAATAGACTCAATGTGTTCTCTGAATACACTGTATTTGTATTAGATCAAACATAATAGCCAATCACATGGACATTAACAATCACAACATATAATTAAGACTATAACAGAAGGTAACAAAATTTTATTATAATTAGAATACTATATATCAATATCTTGGGCTATGACTAAAGCATTGCTTAGATCTTAGAGGAAAAATTACTTCTTATGTATTAATTTTAAACAATTACTTTTATACCTTAAAACTATAGTAGAAGAACAGGGGAAAACTGGCCCCCCCCCCAAAAAATTTATTTTTTCCAGAAGAAGAAATAAACTAGAAAATGGAAAGCAAGTAAATAAGTAAAATTCATTTTGGTATCTAACAGGAAACCACAGCTGACAGCTTTTACTTAAGATATAAAAATGCTTTTTCTTTGTACCAATTCATTATAAACTAAATAATTATTTGAAAATATAGAACAGCCAATTTTTTCTAGTTTATAAAACTTACATGTTTACACTATTAAAATAATACTTATTTGTTAATAAATTTCTAGACCACACAATTCTCCTGTAGTTAAATTTAAATTAAAATATTTAAATGCCCAATACTTCAAACTGACAGATTATAAATATTTCACTGCTTCTCTGACTCCAATGACAACAACCACACTTAGCATTTTAGAGTACTTGGGTTCAACATACATTTTCTCATTTAATCCTCCTCCTCATTTAATGCTTTGATTTGTTTGGGTAAAATTTTTATTGATACAAATCTTCAGTTTACTCTGGGGAAAACAGTAATATAAATTCTACTTTTCCTAAAATGAAAGCCTACTTACAGCTCTGAGTAATGAATGATAGGTAATAATTAATTAAAAAACAATAACAAGAATTTCCCTGGTGGCACAGTGGTTAAGAACCTGCCTGCCAATGCAGGGGACACGGGTTCGAGCCCTGGTTTGGGAAGATCCCACATGCCACGGAGCAACTAAGCCTCGTGCGCCACAATTACTGAGCCTGCATTCTAGAACCTGCGAGCCACAACTACTAAGCCCGTGTGCCACAACTACTGAAGCCTGCACGCCTAGAGCTCATGCTCCGCAACAAAGAGAAGACACCGCAATGAGAAGCCCGTACACTGCAATGAAGAGTAGCCCCCACTCACCGCAACTAAAGAAAGCCCGCACGCAGCAACGAAGACCCAACAAAGCCAAAAATTAATTAATTAATTAAAAAAGAAAAAAATAACAATAGTTTCAAAGTATTTTACATATGCTAAACTACTTACATTGAATCCAATGAAGATGCCCCATTTTATAGATGAGGAAACTGAGACAGAAAAGTAACTAGCACAAGATCATACAGATAGTAAATAGTAAAAGAAGGATTTCAGTCTAGGCAGTCTGGCTCAGGGCATATTTTCTATTAATCTGCCTCTTGGGTGCAATTTTTGTTCAAAACTGCTAAATTAACTCTTTCAACAAGTTAGTTTTCAGTTTCTCTATGCATGAACATTTTAAACATACTGAATAGGACAAATGCAAGATCAACTCTTGTTTATAAGAAAAGAATCAGACACAATGCCACGCTTAACTCCATTTACCGCATCATTTAATAACACAATGTACATATTTAAGAATTTCTTGCTCTGGTGGAATATAGAAGAGTGATTGCTACTCTTTTTTCATTTCACATGTTACCACCAACATTTGTGGGGGGACTAGGAAGAGTTTAGAGAGTTGGGCAGATAGGAAAAAGGAATAAACAAAATCAAAATCATCTTTTACTTCCTTCTAATATTGTAAATCATCTATTTAAAAGGTAAAAGGTCTAGAGCCAGCCTTTACATTCCTACAAGTTCACTTTCTTCTTGTCTGATACTCCCAAGATGCCCTCTGTAATCCTGTTCATTGAGAGCCATACCCCCTCCCAACTCCACAGAACAGGCATGCTCATTTCTACAAACACCCTTACATTATGGAACAGGGCAGAAGAATAAATGTGGTAAGTATAATTTCTATTTTAACAGACCTATCTGGAAGCTTCACGTTTAAGACACAATAATAGCTGGGGAAAAGGAAAAATGAATCTCAAAGTAGCCACTAACACGCCAAAACATCACAGATGGAGAATCAAAAGCAGTTAGGTTGGGCAGATGACCACATAACCTCCGCAGACTGAGGAAACCATTATGCACATGTGGAGTACACACGTCACCCATTAACACTGAAGACCCACCTTCTCTATTCCCAGCTCTGAAACTTACATACTAGCTTAAGGTTGCTAGGTAGTTCACCTCAGCTCTGATTCAAATCTGAATCCACGTTCTCATCTGTAAAATGGAAATTAAAATGGCTGCCATGCTTAAAAGAGGAGTTGTGAAAATTAAGTGAAAAGAAAAATGGGTGAGAAACTTAAACAGATATTTCAAAAAAGAGGATATTAATTTAGTGAATAACTATATTAAAGATTAGATAAATAAATACTTATTAAAGCCACAAAGAGATGCCACTAGAATGGCTAAAATTCTTAAAATTACACCACCATGTATGAACAAATTTTTTATATGAAATTGAAGTAATATGAGCTAAAAATAAGTAGGTGGCAGCTTCAAAATGTCAATAATTTTCAGGGGGCAATGTCTGATATCTGTCATATAGACCTTCTTAGGTTCAATCCCTATACTCAATACAAACATTTATTCACTATCAAGTAAAGTTACAGAGCCTAATAAGGCAATAATATATTTTTTTTAAAAAGTTCTTTCCCTTTACCTTCCACTTCAAGGGACAGTAGTAGTATGTGTATATTTACTTGTAGAAAAATCATCCTCTTGCTCTCTTACCTAACTTTACAATTACACTTGACCCTTGAATAACATGGGTTTTAACTGCAGAGATCCACTTAATATGCAGATTTTTTTAAATAACTATATTGGAAAATTTTTGGAGATTTGTAACAATTAGAAAAAACTTGCAGACAAACCGGGTAGCCTAGAAATATCAAAAAAATTAAGAAAAAAGTATGTCATGAATTGTATAAAATATATGTAGATATACACATAACATGCAAAACATGTTAACTGACTGTTATCGGTAAGGCTTCCAGTCAACAGTAGGCTATTAGTAGTTAAGTTTTGGGGGAGTCACAAAAGTTATCACAAAAGTTAATACATGGATTTTCAACTGTGCAGGGGGTCAGCACCCTTAACCCCCCGAGTTGTTCAAGGGTCAACTATATAATCTAAGTAAGATTAGAACTAAACATTATTATCAGGAAATAAAAACTGTATTATTAAATATCAACATCATCAGTGCATATGAATCAAAAACATAAACTACAATGTCTTCTCAAATCCTAAAAGAACATAAAAGAAATTCCCTTTTATGATTTTACTAATCTGATAATAAACCCATATGAAAGAAAAAAGGCCAAAACCAGCTAAGAGTATCAAAATGAAGAAAAACAAGACAGGGGGCTTGCCCTACCACCTATAAAGGCCAATGACATTAGAATGTGGTACTGGTACAGATAGATAAAGAGAACAGTGTAGAACAGAAAGCACAGACACAGACCTCATACGAGAAAAGGGATTTACTATATGAAGGAGAAAGTACTCCAAACTAGTGGGGGAAGGATAGATAATTCAATAAATGGTGATTAGGCAACTGACAATTGTCTATTGTGAATTGACTATCCAATCAAATCTCTCCTTAGACCTTACATAAAGACCAAGTCTAGGTGGACTAAAGACCTAACTGTGAAAATCAAAACTTCAATAAAACTTTCAGAAGAAAATATAACAAGATCCTTATAGACTCAAGGAGGAGAGAATGCTTTTCTTGAACAAGAAAAATAAAATCAAGAGAGAAAGACAATATTACTAAACCGAAACTTCAATCTTCTTAATAGTAAAAGGCAGCACAAACAAAAAGAAGACAAGGATATATATTTGCAATTCACATAAACAACAAAAGATTAGTAGAGAACGCATGTGAAACTTTAAAAATCAATAAGAAAAAATAATCCAACAGAATAATAAGTACATGAAAGTAATGAGCAGGCAATTTATACAAAAAGAAAACAGACTGGCCAAGAGACATATGAAAAGATGCTCAACTGCACTGAAGCTGAAATAAATTGAAAACAATGCCCTATTTCACACCCATCAAATTGGCGTAAATTTTAAAATCTGACAATACCCAGCATTAGTGAGACTGTGGAACAACAGGGACTTCACTTCCACTGCTGGTGGGAGTAAAATCTCCCACAAACACTTAGAAGAACAATTCTGTATTATTTAACATTTTGCAACTTTGCACTATATGCATTTTTAAAAAAGAATTCCTCTTCAAGATACAATCCCTTGAGAATTTCTCACTCTTGTGAAGAAGAAAACGTGGATAATAACTTTCACTGCAGTGTTGTCTGTAACAGCAAAAAACCGCAAAAAACTTCATGTTCATTAATAGGAGAATGGGTTAAAAAAATGTGGGATATCACATAGCTCTTAAAATTAATGAACTAAATAAAGCTACAAACATCAACATGAATAACTCTCACAAAAAATGCTAAATGGCAAGCTGCAAATGACTACAGAGAATATTATTTTTTATGAAGTTTAAAAACATGCAAAACAATACATATAGTATATTTATATGTATAGTATATATTATAAAATAGACTTTTTAAAAATCTTTTTAGAGTGTTTAACTCTGAGAAGAGAGGAATAAGAATAGTATCAGGTAGCTAATAAATAAAATAATTTCCACTGTATCTTGAATGTTTTCTTTAAAACAAAAAAAGAATGAAGTGTGGCAAAATGTTAGGACTTGACAGAGGTGACTGACAGGAATAGGAGTTTACGTTATATTCTGTACTTTATGCTAAAAATTTTTCATCGTTTAAAAAATTACAAAATATATTAATTAAAAATTTTAACTATTTTAATTAGGACTAGGTATTAGACTTTTTGGTACCATGTAAGCAAAAGAAAGTATAGGAAAAAAACTGGCTGTTACAGCTGTCATTCTCACCTAAAACCAAAATTTTTTTAATTTTAATGTTTTGCAACAACCTCATGTGTTCAAGAATTGCCTTAATGACTATGTAAATGTAATATATTTAAATGTATAAAGTAAATTTGTATTACCAGAGTGCCATCAATATCTATTTTTATATTAGGGTTTCTTGTAAAATTTCATTGGAGAAAATGATTCCATTACCAAAAACTCCAAGCTACTCACTGTCAAGTTATTTGACCGCAACACAAGCCAAAGACATAGCAATACACGCACTCAAATTTTACTTGGAAAAGTCTCCTTTTAAGATAAAGTTCATACTTCAATCCACTGTGTGAAAAGAGTTTTTGTAGAAGTAGAATTTGAGCTCAGCTCTGTGGGACACAAGTAAGTTTATCTTTAAGGAAGGAGATACCAAGTATTGCTGAAAAAAGCAAAAATCTATCAGTGAATAGTAGTAAACAGCAAAGAGACAGAAACTGGCAAGAAAGATTGCCTGGCTTGAGTAAGGAGAAAAAAGACATGCAAATAAGAACTGGAGTTACGGAGCAGAACAGACAGCCGTGACTCAGGAATCAATGTCATGAGACTGGAAAAATCGGTACAGAACGTAAGGAAATGACATCTGCCCTTTTAACACTACCACTAAATCTTCCTATTGTGGCTCTGTCCTTCATGTTTTGCTTTCTCCTTGGAGTCTCCTAAAAAGGCTGCCCCAAACAGGCTCTCTGCCTTAGGAAACCTACACTCCCCTTCAAGATAAGAATCAGGGCCGGGGTGAGGGGGGATGTGTGTGGATATTTTCTTTTTTTCTCAGCACAGCTTCAAAGGAATTTTATTCAACAAAACAAACAATAAACCCATATTAGAAGAAATCCAATAAATATTTAAAGAGCTCTAATGCTACCATACCTAGCATACCTTTCAGGATTTGTAGGTTCTGACTCCAAGAAAAAAAACTACGAACTTGCCAGAGTTCCTTACCTCTTAGCCTTTGGCCGGCTACCATTTGACAAGCCATATACCATCATCAACTTATGAGTGCCTTCCTAGACATCTTGAGTCACTACAGCCTTTTCTCAGAGTCTCAGGGTCTGAGAAAAGGATTTCTTCCCCATATGAATGATGTCAGAAACACTGTTCACCCTCTGATGAGACTGCATCGACCAAAGGAATGTAGTTTCAACTTTACAGTTAATTATAAAATGACCAAACCATACATATAGTAAGAGATGGTCACTTCCTGCAGGTGTAAGTGCTATCAGGAAAGCAGGGGAAGTGTCAGAGGATAGTGTCAACACTTTTACAAATAAAGTGTCTGCCTGAAGGTCCTTGTCTTCTCTTCAGGGAAGATGATTGTTTTAAATAGAGGGAGAATGTAAAGCATCTCCTGTATTTCTAGTATCATAATACGGTGTGAAAAATACAATTATTTTTTTATGTGTGTATGAGTCCTCCATTAGATTGAGAATTCCTTGAGGGAACCCAGTTTATTTATTAAATTTGTGCCCCCAAAGTCTGACACACACTGTCTGATGCACAGTAATCACTCAATGCCTGTTTGTTGAATGAAAGGTAAACAAAGCTACGACAAAAAAGAAACAATGGTAATAAAAATCTGACTGAATCAAAGAAAGATGAAAGGGACAATAACACTGCAAAGGAACATTCCTGTGGGCATCTCAAGTTAAACAATGACTTGATCGTCATATTACTTAACTACTGTATTTCAAATTAACAGGGGCTTTAAGTTTTGAAAGGTGCAATATATAATTTTTCTTCTATAATAGACGTATAAAGCCAATTTGAAATCCTTAGTATTTCATGCCACTTTTTCTATTAATTCCAACCACTTGCCTCAAAGAGGTTACAATCAAACTTTCTATTTTATCTTTAAACTGCCTTTTGGAAACTGACTTCAGTCAGTCATACCTGTGTTAACAAGTAAGTACTTGAAGCTTTGGCTGATGGCACTGCCCATGAAATAATCTATACACAGTATTTTTTTTTTTTTTTTTTGTCTGAACAGCAGTGCTTCTTTTACTACAGTGGAACTGTGATCCACTAAACCATGTAGGGAACCTCAGGAGACACTGAGGGGGAGGTTTAGAAAAGCAACTTGGCTTACTTTCACCAGAGAAGCTGTCAATCAGAAAACAATGGGCTTCCAGGAAAGATCTCCCTTGAAGAGTTCCACAGCTGTTAAGTTTGAAAATCATTTGTCTTATTCTATTTTGCCTTTTTTTCCCACTATGACAAAATGAAAGTCTTCACAACAATAAAAAGTGAAGGTCTCACTGCAGCAAAGGAAGACATCATTAGGTGTTCCAAAAGCAGACGCTGTGAGCCTCAACATTATGTTTCCTAGATTTACAGCAGTCACCAATGTTAAACTACCAAGAAAAAAGTTGAATGAAATTATGGAAATACATATTTGAAGACTATCTAAGGGCCAAAATCTATAAAGTTTTTTAGCTCTCTGTGATAGGAAGGTACTTATACATCATATTTGACTTCTGAACACACTTTTGGAATCACATAATATACCAAAATAGGGCACTTTCTAGACTTTACCCATAATTAGAAAATTGTAACTATGAAACAGGTGCAATATTCTGTATAACTGGCAATTTGCAGCCATGCGTTTTTTTCATTCGACTAAATCCTAAAACTCTACCTAGAATTGACTACTGCTACCAAAATATTTACCTTAGTCAGCTTGGTTTACTGTTTTTCTAAAGCCACAAGTTAAGTTCTCATACCCAATCCATCTTTTTCTCACTCCATAGTCACTGACGACCCCCCAAGAAGTAAAACAGGTGTTCTGGACTGTTTTGAAATCCTGGGGTTTTCCTTTTCATACTCTAAGGCAGAACACCTTATAGCACTTGCACTATCCATGGATAGAGTAACACTTCCAACTATCATAAGTAAGTCCTGAAGCCGTGCGATCAGGGATTGGACGCATCTATATATAAGCGAGATAAAATAGGTTCTTCCTATTGAACCGGGGCAAGTTGAAGTCTCTAAGTGCTGAGGTGCCCTAGACAACAGGGTCTGCTGCATCACTTTTAACCGCGGGGACGGGGAGTGGGGAGGGGGGGACACAAGACTCAGCCAGTTCTAGAGGGAGCTGGAAGTTCTGTGTCATCAACTCAGCAATTGCTCAATTAGTCCAGTCTCCAGAGAACCCCAGGCTCCTCCCTATTCCTGTGCCTGGCGAGGGGAACGGTCCTCTTTCGGGGTCTCCAACCTCAGGTGGGCTGGAGACACTCCCCAGGCAGCTAGGGACGCGCCGAGGTTGCCCCCAGAAAAATCCCGGCTGCCAGGCAGCGGCGACGCCGCACCCTCCTCCCCCTTTGCTAGGCTCTCCAGTCCCCGGAGTCGCCACCGCCCACTTTCTAGCACAACAAACAACGGCTTGGGGCCCAGGCCCAGCACTTACCCACATCTTGCTCGAAGTGGTTGGCGGCGAACAGAGGCATCTCGCCGGCGCCCGAGCCCTAGTTGCTGCGGTCAGGCTGAGGCTCGGCAGCTGCTCCGGGATAGGGGACCCACGGCCGCGGCTTCCTAGACGGCTCGGCTCCAGTCGCGTCCGGCACTTCCGCCACCGCACCTGGCCCACTCCTGCCTGACGGACCAGCTCCCGGCCCGCGCTCCGCCCTCGCGCTCCGCCCCGACCTCTCCTCCCGGTATGAGGTCCCACCAGCGGCGGGCATCTTCACAGCGGCCCTGTAGCCGTCGCCCTCCGGGAGGAGGCGGCAGCCCTGATCCAAAGCCCGCGTAGGGGTCAGGCGGCCGCCGAGGCCACCTTTCCATCGCTAGGACCCCGGCAAGCCATGGAGCGGGGGACCTTCAGGGCCGGAAGTTGTCGAGCCTATAACTTGGCGACGCCAGAGGACCGGAAGCTGCAATGCCGGCGGCAGTTCTGCAGGGGGCGAGGTGGTCTGGGATTCCCCGCGTAAGGCTGCTGGTTCCGACGGCCAAGTTCTCTCCAATTTAGCTCCTTCCTAAGCTATGGGCTAGTCCCACGCGGCCGAGGGCCCGCGGCCACGTTTGCGTCACAGTCCCGTTGCCCTGGAAACGGTTGGAGCCTCACTGGTTTTGAGAGTCAGCGAAGGGTTTGGCTCCGCTCCTGGCGCTACACTCTCCTCGGCGCCTAAACCCCGCCGGAATAACCACCGTGGAAAGCGGGACTCCTCACTTTTCGCTTTTCATCATGCTCTTACCCTGAAAACACTGCTCGACTCTGGGAATCCAGGGACGAATGAGGCACAGTCCCTGCCTTCAAGTTGCTGACAGTTTTATGGGGACAGTGTATAGCGTATACATGACAGTACATGACGGTCCTGATATACAATTGGGGTCACAAACTCAAATTCCCATCGGAGGCAGCCAGGTACTGAAATGAGTGTGAAGGTGCAAGCACCCTTCCCACCCACACGCTCCCAAACCCTCTTAACCCTGTTTTATTTTTCTATGGCATTTATCACTTCCTAATATAGAATTTACTTACTATGTTTTCTGTCTCTCTCTCCTCTTTAGACTGTAAACTCCATAATTATTTTTGTTCACTGCTGTACCCCCAGCATATAAAACAGTGTCCAGCAAGTAACAGGTGCTCAGTAAATACTTTTCAAATCCAACCAAACAGTGCATGGCAGCTACTAGTAAACTTAAGCTATTTGTTGAAGTGTGGGCTCTACTAGAGCGTCCAGTTTTTCAATGATTTTTTTTAATGTTAAGAATTACTTCAACATTTTTAATAATGGGCTAAACAAGACCATTTTACAACCTCTGTGTAAAGACTTGGTACAAAAAATAGAGAACCCTTATACATGGAATAGTTTAGAAAGGTTGTTGCATTTTATACCATAAAGATAGGTTCACAAATAAGGAGGAAACACCAGCAGGTGAAAGGAGCTGATTTTCAAAAACCATTGAACCTAGGATGTTCAAGATATGTTTGGAGACTTTCTAGGTGGATTTGTCTAGGATTAAGGCTTAGTGTTGGAATGGAAAACAAGGGTAGATAGAGATAAGAGGAAACAGATTGGGAAGAGCCTTAAGCAGCAAGCTAAGAATTTTTAATTTTATCACATAAGGCACTAGATAATCATTTAAAGATTTTGAGCAGCAGAGGAGTACACAAAAAAGAGTTTCCGGATACTAATCTGACAGCAGTGTGCGTGACATATATTAAGCAGACCAGGCAGTGGAAGAGTTTAGGAGTTACGTAAGTATTTGAAGAAGAGATATTGTAGAGGAGATTGTACTGAGATAAGAGCAAAGGTCTGAGGATTTGTCTTTGGAAACTATTCACATTTTAAAGAGACTCCTTTAGCTCCTCCACATCTTTTAATAGCAAGCATGTTCAAGAATCTATGGGTTGGGCTTCCCTGGTGGCGCAGTGGTTGAGAGTCCACCTGCCGATGCAGGGGACACGGGTTCATGCCCCGGTCCGGGAAGATCCCACATGCCGCGGAGCGGCTGGGCCCGTGAGCCACAGCCGCTGAGCCCGCATGTCCAGAGCCTGTGCTCCGCAACGGGAGAGGCCACGACAGTGAGAGGCTCGCGTACCGCAAAAAAAAAAAAAAAAAGAATCTATGGGTATTTACTCATCTGTGCATATACTCAGTCTCTTGGTGAATCCAATTAACAAAATTTTTAACAGTCACTAAGAGCCAGGCCCTGTGTTAGAAACAAGAAGATACGAAGATTGTTCATTGTTACTTCACCTAATGAAGTTATTGAAGAAGTAAAAGATATGTCAGTGGCAGCCCACACGTTCTGGTGTGCAAAATTTCTGTTGTACAACCTCTTTTGAGCCCCAGTCTCCCTGATAACAAAATAATCTCATCAATTTCAGTTAAATTCTGTCTGTTTAGGGGCTTTTGTTGTTGTTATTATTATTTGGGGTTTACACTCAACAAAGCTACATCCTTACCTCACACCACTTTCTCTGAACATACACCAAGATCCATCCTCAGGTATGTTCTTCCAACTCTGCCAGTCTGTATTTGGTGAATAACCCTTTTTATTCCAAAACAGGGACAGTGCTTCCCCAGTCAAGACATGATGAAACTTGTCTCTAGTTATTGGTCTAGAAAAACGGAAGGGGGTTGTGGGAAATCTTTTTCTCCCTCGCAAAAGATTAATGAACATGACCTCCTCCCAATACTTCAGTGAATAAGGATTGAGGTCAGCAGGGAAAGCAGTGTTTTGGTTCTTTCTGGATCAAAAGGGAAATCTTGAGAAGGGAAAGTAGCATTTTGGAAGGCATCTTCCTCAGATGAGGCTTCTCCATGGTCTTCGGGCAAAAGGAGGTCACTATCCTCTAGCAGGGGCAAGCACACCACTTCTGTCAGTCCAGAGGATTGAGGTGAATCTATCAGCTCAGAGTTCTCAAGAGTATCCACCCAGATATCCCCATCATCCTAGGTCTCGGGGTCTCATTCTTTCCCCTGCAGAGTCCTGACTTTACATTATGCTATGGGTTATGAATTCAACCTTCTTTTAAATTCTGCTACTCTCACAATCAGGTCCTGAGTCTGATTTTTTTTTAATTGTAATCTGTCCCTCTGGCCATAGCAAGTAAAGCTAGCTAGCTTGCTCTCTCTCTCTCTCTCTCTCTCTCTCTCTCTCTCTCTCTCCTCTCATTTTTCTCTTTGTATTTCAGTTTGGATAATTTCTCTATGTGTCTTTAGGATGAGTGGTATGTTATTTTTCATTAGTTTCCAAAGCATTCAGTTTCAGTGTTTTTTAAATAAACTTTTCATTTTGGAATAATTTTAGATTTACAGGGAAGTTACAAAGATAGTACAGAGAGGTCTCATTTCCCCCTCACCCCTGTCTCCCACTGTTAACATCGTACATTTCCATGGTATATTTGTCAAAACTAACAAACTAACATTAGTTCATTGCTATTAACTAAACCACAGATTTATTTGGATTTTACCAGTGTTTACATTAATGGCCTCTTTTTTTTCCAGGATCCAATCCAGCTGTGCCAGGTGTCCCCAAGGTCACCCCCATGTTCAATGATTCATTGGGATTCATAGGACTCAGCATATAGTCATCCTCATGACTATATTTTATTACAACTGAAGGATACACAACAAAATCAGCAAAGGGAAAGGCACATAGGGTAAAGTCTGGAGGTGCGAGCTTCTAAGAGTCCTCTCTCAAGGAAGGCACACGGGACATGCTTAAATCCTCCAACAATGAGTCGTACAACAATGTCGTCTACCAGGTAAGCTCATTGCAAATTCAATGCCCAGGGTTTTTACTGGGGTCTAGTCACACAGGCACCCTCTACCTAACATGCACCCATGTTTCCAGACTCTCAGAAGGAAAGCAGGTGTTCAGCATAAACCACATTGTTCGTACAGTTTAGACACCATGAGCCATTCTTATCAGGGAAATTGTGGGAACTCTCCCAAAATCTAAGTTCCCAGATGCCAGGCAAGGGCCAACTTTGCAAGCAGGCCTTTCCTTTTTTTTTTTTTTTTCAATTTATCTTTTATTGAAGTATAGTTGAATTACAATGTCATGTTAATTACTGCTATACAGCAAAGTGACTCAGTTATACATATATATACATTCTTTTTCATATTCTTTTCCACTATGGTTTATCACATGATATTGAATATAGTTCCCTGTGCTATACAGTAGGACCTAGTTGTTTATTCATTTTATATATACCAGTTTGCGTCTGCTAATCCCAAACTCCCAATCCAACCCTCTCCCACCGCCCCCACGCATGGCAGCCACCAGTCTATTCTCTATGTCCCTGATTCTGTTTCTGTTTCTGTTTCATTGGTAGGTTCATTTGTGTTGTATTTTAGATTCCACATGTAAGTGATATCATATGGTATTTTTCTTTCTCTTTCTGACTTACTTCACTTAGCATGATCATTTCTGATTGCTTTTTTAAATTTAACTATAATTGATTTACAATACTGTGTTAGTTTCAGGTGTACAGCTTCAGGTTCTTTTCCATTATAGATTATGACAAGATATTGAATATGGTTACCTGTGCTATACAGTAAATCCTTGTTGATTTACTTTATATATAGTGGTGTGGCAAGCAGGCCTTTCTAAGGATAGTGGTCTCAGGCCTGCTATGTTAACCCTTTTCTGCATACCAGAGTATGGCAATTCATTTGGTTATCATGTCTCCCTAGTCTCCTCTGGTTTGTGACAGTTTCTCAGTCTTTCCTTGTTTTTCATGACCTTTACAGTCTTGAGGAGTGCTGACCAGATATGCTGTAGATTGTCTCTGAATCTAAGTTTGTCTGATGTCTTTCTCATGCTTAGATGGGTGTTGTGGGATTTTGGAAAGTATATCACAGAGGTAGAGTGTCCTCATCACATTATTTAAGGAGTACATGATATCTGGTGATGGTAACTTTTAGCACTTAGTAAATGTAGCATTTGCCAAGTTCCTCCACTTAAAAGTTAATATTTTTCCCTTTCCCTACTCTGTTCTTAGGAAGCAGGTCACTGAGTCTAGCCCACCCTCAAGGGGAAGGGAGGGCATTAAGCTTTACCTTCTGTAGAGGGGAATATCTAAGTATATTATTGGAATCTTTCTGTAAGGAAAATTTGTCTTTTTTCTCCTATTTACCCATTTATTAAATTGTTTATAGCAGTATGAACTCATGTATATTTATCTTATACTTTGAGTTGTAAGCCAATAATACTTTTTTTCTTGTTGTTGTTCTGTTCTTGTTTGCTTTTGCTCAGTGTTCCATCTTTGGTCACTGGGAGTTCTTTCAGTTAACTTCTATGTCCCTTTGATGTGTTACTATTTTTTTAGCATCTCTTTACTTTCCTGGTACTATAAGATGCTCTAGGCTCATCTTGTATATTCTCTGCTGCATTCTTAGAATCAACCATTTCTCAAAGGCAACCTGGTTCTGACGTTCTCTTTAAAGGCTGCCATAGAAGATTCCTAGCCTTCATGATGCCTTAAGTAGAGAACTGGCTAACCTGAGCTTGTTATTTCCTTCCTGAAGCACATTGACAGTAATTAACAACAGCCATCCAATTCCACAGCTTTTTATAACTGTCTTCACCTCTCTCAAGTGCTAGAGCTATTATAGAAGCCAGTGCATGCCCTTCTACCTGTACCCAACTCCAATTTACCATGATCTTAGTAATTGTGATGCTACGGAAGTAGTTCTCAACATTTGGCATCAGAACCACCTGGAGGGCTTGTTAAAAACACAGATTGCTGGACCCCACTGCAGAGTTTCTGATTTAGTAAATCTTGTGTGGAGCACAACCTAAACCCTACCCAGGTAAACATAAAACTTCACACAAAAGGCCTGTTCTCCTCAGTTCCTTTTACCCAGTATATCATGTCTGGCTTTTAACCACAACTTACAAAGCATACTAAAAGACAAAAACCAAAACAAAACAGTTTGAAGAGCAAGCATCAGAACTAGATTCAGACATGGCAGGGATGTTAGACATTTCTTCAACCTGGCTTAATTTCTGCCAGGATGGTTAGGCTCTGGTGAAACCCTAGTTAGTTAGGCTCTGGTAAAACCCTAGTTGGTTAGAATCTAGGGTTTTACCAGGTTCTAAAATAATAACTTCTCTTGAGGTCAGGCCTCCTTAAAAAGAATAGAATGCTCTGGGCTTATTTCAGAATGGCTACTTTCCTCCTCCCCCTGCCGGAAGCACAAGGGGATTTTCTCTGATCTTCCTTGTGGGAACCTGATAGGGCTCCTAGAGGTAAAACTTACAATAATGGGGGAGCCTTCCTGTTACTGGGTCCTCATGAAGTGTTTAACTCTCAGACTTGTCCACAGTGAGCCTCCAGCAGTTCGTCAATCACAGTTCAGGTTTCCCTACCCCAGCACTTGTTCCAGCGGAGGCTTCTGCTCTAGTAAGTTGTGATTCTCTATATCTGCCTGTCTGTCTCTCCAACTTTGGGGGCAGCAGTCTGCCCTGTGACCTCAGATCTCTGAGGGAGCTAAAAAGAGTTGTTGATTTTCAGGTCAGCTTTTTTTTCTTATTGTGTGGACCAGAGTGACAACTCCTAAGCTTCTTGGATTCTAGACCAGAAACCAGAAGTTGGCTCTCTTTCTCTCTCTTTTCTATCATAGGCATTACAGTGTTTTGGACCTACATACTAGAAACCTTAGAATAAGCTCTAACTCTGCTTCTATTTTTCCAGTTTTTAAAAACCTAATTATTTCACTTCTTTCTTCAAACTTTCTTTTTGCTGTCCACCCACCCCCTCCCTTTGTTCTTCCCTTTGAGAAAGGGCACCCAATAGAAGAGGCTGGGATCTACTTCATGCTCTGTTAACCGAGTCATGAACCCATAAGGCTACGTCTCTCCCAGAGAGGGAGCCTTTCTCTTTTAAAGACATCATATGGGCTAGCCTATCCCTGCCCACAAAACAATTTAATTATCCTGAAACACCACCTTTATGGTTTTGTTCCCTCAAGAACCTACTGGATTTTTCCTGCCACAGAAAGTTCAATCTGGGCTGTCACTGTCTCTGGTAAATAACTCATTTTTCCCTACCCAATAACCTTATTTTCCATGGCTTAAAGCATCAGTTTTTGAAGTCAGGTGAAATTTCAAATCACAGCCTTGCCACTGACTATGTGACTTTGGGAAAATACTTAAGTTCTAGGAACCTCAATTTTCTTATTTGTAAATATAACTTCATAAGTTTGCTATGAAGAGTAAACGGGATCATGAGAGCTTTTCTTATAGTATGTGCTCAGTAGCACTTACAGCATTTACAAAAGGAAGTTTTGCAATGATAGATGTGTTTTCTATTTGCACTGTTCAATATAGTAGCCACTAGGCATCTGTGGCTATTGCTCACTTGAAATGTGTCTGAATTTTAAATTTTATTTCATTTTAATTAATTTAAACTTAAATAGCCACATGTAGCTAGTGGCTAGCATTTAAGATGGAGCTAGCACTAGTAAACATTGTGAAAATCAGTTGAAGGAAATAGAAGTGTCTTTTGTCTGTATTACTTGTGTCTCACGATACTTCTCTTTCCAAAAATGCGTGCTTTCTTCTTTCATCTATCTTCATCTTTTACCTCTTTTCATTTTTCACATCTTTAAATTTAAGACCCAATTCAACACCCATCTTCTCAAGAAGCATTCCTCAGTTGGTCACAATTCACGTCTTTCACTTCTCTGAAACTTTTGTTGAACAGATGGTCAACAGTTCACTACTTAGCACTTAATATTCCTCTGACCTATCTTGTGCAATAGTTGTAACTCCCCAAGAGCATAATATAAAGATCTGTGTGATTTTTGATTCTGTGCCCCTCCAAGGCAAATAGCCCATTACTTAAAATATGTAAACACTGCATTATGGACTGAATGTTTGTGTCTCCCCCAAATTCATATGCTGAAATCTAGTCGCCAATGTGATGATATTTCAAGGTGGGACCACTGGCAGGTAATTAAGTCATGAGAGTGTGGCCCTCACTAATGAGATTAGTGCCCTTATAAGAAGAGGCCAGAGAGTCTAGCACACTCTCTTTCTGCCATGTGAGTGTACAATAAGTCAGCGGTCTGCAACCCAGAAGATCCTCCCCAGAACCTGCCCATGCTGGCACCCAGATCTCAGACTTCCAGCCTCCTGAACTGTGAGAAATAAGTTTCTGTTGTTTATAAGCCACCCACTCTCTGATACTTTGTTTTAGCAGCATGAACTAAGACACACTGAGTAACCCTATGTTTGATTTATTACTTGTCCTTTACCTCTCTGATTCATTCTTCTCACCTTCCAATTCCCGCTACCAATTTGGCTGAAATAAGTGCCCAAATATCCAATAATATACTTACTTATCTTTTTCTATTCTACCTTTGTGTTACTTTATTCTCCCCACTCCTGCAAAATGAATAAAAGCATATTTTCAGGTATGTTACATTTTTCCCATTTAATTTAGTTAAACATTGGGTGCCTACTATTTACAAAATATTAGTGGTAGGGGCAAGAATTGATGATGGGGGCTTCCCTGGTGGCACAGTGGTTAAGAATCTGCCTGCCGGGGCATCCTTGGTGGTGCAGTGGTTAAGAATCCGCCTGCCAATGCAGGGGACACGGGTTCGAGCCCGGGTCCAGGAAGACCCCACGTGCTGCGGAGCAACTAAGCCGGTGTGCCACAACTACTGAGCCTGCGCTCTAGAGCCCGCGAAGCCGCCTCAATGAGAAGCCAGTGCACCGCAACAAAGAGTAGCCCCCGCTGCCGCACCTAGCAGCAACAAAGCCCGCATGCGGCAACAAAGACCCAATGCAGCCAAAAATAATAAAATTAAATTAAAACAAAAAATGACAAAGGTTCGACCCTGGTCCAGGAAGATCCCACATGCCACGGAGCAACTAAGCCCATGCACCACAACTACCAAGTCTGCGCTCTAGAGCCCACGAGCCACAACTACTGAAGCCCACATGCCTACAGCCCGTGCTCTGCAACAAGAGAAGCCACCACAATGAGAAGCCCATGCACAGCAAGAAAGATCCAATGCAGCCAAAAAACAAACAAGCAAACAAATTAAAAAAAAAAGAGTTGATGATGGGGCATGAAAATGATATAACTGCTCTCGAATGAGTTATATTTAGAAGAGGAGAGTGATTTATGAAAATGATTGATTAATGGAAGAGAATACACAGGAAAAAGGGAATTACCAACTGTTGGTGGAATATAGATCAATGGTATTTTGGTATGTAGCTATTTAAAATATTTTAGTTGCCTAGTAGAGGGTAGTTAGCCTAACAAATTTTGGTGTTTGGGATGCTTCCAATTGTAATTAAGAAATTTTATCTTGAACTAAACTCTCACAAAATTCAACACCTATTTATGATAAAAACTCTCCAGAAAGTAGGCATAGAGGGAACATACCTCAACATAATAAAGGCCATATATGACAAATCCACAGCCAACATCGTTCTCAATGGTCAACAACTGAAACCATTTCCACTAAGGTCAGGAACAAACAAGGTTGCCCACTCTCACCACTATGGTTCAACATAGTTTTGGAAGCTTTAGCCAGAGCAATCAGAGAAGAAAAGGAAATAAAAGGAATCCAAATCGGAAAAGAAGAAGTAAAACTGTCACTGTTTGCAGATGACATGATACTATACACAGAGAACCCTAAAGATGCTACCAGAACACTACTAGAGCTAATCAATGAATTTGGTACAGTAGCAGGATACAAAATTAATGCACAGAAATCTCTTGCATTCCTATACACTAATGATGAAAAATCTGAAAGAGAAATTAAGGAAACACTCCCATTTACCATTGCAACAAAAAGAATAAAATACCTAGGAATAAACCTACCAAAGGAGACAAAAGACCTGTATGCAGAAAACTATAAAACACTGATGAAAGAAATTAAAGATGATACAAACAGATGGAGAGATATACCATGTTCTTGGACTGGAAGCATCAACCTTGTGAAAATGACTATACTACCCAAAGCAATCTACAGATTCAGTGCAATCCCTATCAAACTACCAATGGCATTTTTCACAGAACTAGAACAAAAAATTTCACGATTTGTATGGAAACACAAAAGACCCCAAATAGCCAAAGCAATATTGAGAAAGAAAAATGGAGGTGGAGGAATCAGGCTCCCAGACTTCAGACTATACTACAAACCTACAGTAATCAAGACAGTATGGTACTGGCACAAAAACAGAAATATAGATCAATGGAACAGGATAGCAAGCCCAGAGATAAACTCACGCACATATGGTCACCTTATCTTTGATAAAGGAGGCAAGAATATACAATGGAGAAAAGACAGCCTCTTCGATAAGTGGTGCTGGGAAAACTGGACAGCTACATGTAAAAGAATGAAATTAGAATACTCCCTAACACCATACACACAAATAAACTCAAAATGGATTAAAGACCTAGATGTAAGGCCAGACACTATCAAACTCTTAGAGGAAAACATAGGCAGAACACTCTATGACATAAATCATAGCAAGATCCTTTTTGACCCACCTCCTAGAGAAATGGAAATAAAAACAAAAATAAACAAATGGGACCTAATGAAACTTAAAAGCTTTTGCACAGCTAAGGAAACCATAAGCAAGATGAAAAGGCAACCCTCAGAATGGGAGAAAATATTTGCAAATGAAGCAACTGACAAAGGATTAATCTCCAAAATATACAAGCAGCTCATGCAGCTCAATATCAAAAAAACAAACAACCCAATCCAAAAATGGGCAGAAAACCTAAATAGACACTTCTCCAAAGAAGATAAACAGGTTGCCAACAAACACATGAAAGGATGCCCAACATCACTAATCATTAGAGAAATGCAAATGAAAACTACAATGAGGTATCACCTCACACCAGTCAGAATGGCCATCATCAAAAAATCTACAAACAATAAATGCTGGAGAGGGTGTTGAGAAAAGGGAACCCTCTTGCACTGTTGATGGGAATGTAAATTGATACAGCCACTATGGAGAACAGTATGGAGGTTCCTTAAAAAACTAAAAATAGAACTACCATATGACCCAGCAATCCCACTACTAGGCATATACCCTGAGAAAACCATAATACAAAAAGAGTCATGTACCACAATGTTCATTGCAGCACTATTTAAAATAGCCAGGACATGGAAGCAACCTAAGTGTCCATCAACAGATGAATGGATAAAAAAGATGTGGCACATATCTACAATGGAATATTACTCAGCCATAAAAAGAAACAAAACTCAGTTATTTGTAGTGAGGTGGATGGACCTAGAGCCTGTCATACAGAGTGAAGTTAAGTCAATAAGCGAAAAACAAATACCATATGCTAACACATATATATGGAATCTAAAATTTAAAAAATGGTTCTGAGGAACCTAGGGGCAGGACAGGAATAAAGACGCACATGTAGAGAATGGACTTGAGGACACGGAGAGGGAGAAGGGTAAGCTGGGACGAAGTGAGAGAGTGGCATTGACATATATACACTACCAAAAGTAAAACAGATAGCTAGTGGGAAGCAACTGCATAGCACAGGGAGATCAGCTCGGTGCTTTGTGACCACCTAGTGGGGTGGGATAGGGAGGGTGGGGGGAGACGCAACAGGGAGGGGATATATGTATACGTATAGCTGATTCACTTTGTTATACAGCAGAAACTAACACAACAATGTAAAGCAATTATACGCCAATAAAGATGTTAAAAAATAAGTAAATAAAATTTAAAAAGCAAAAAAAGAAAAAAAAAGCCCATGGCCACAAAGGCCTAGCTCACAGGACTCTCAGCAGGGTTGGTTGATTCTATTCAGTAATATTGTTTATTGTAAATACAGTTGAAGAGTGGTATAATGTAATTACACCAAAAATTAGCTTTTTACCTCATAACTAACTTAAAACTGGAGAATTATTTATTTCTCCTTTTATCATCTTTATTACCATGCCCTGCACAGTAGGTGGCGGCATTGTTTAACTTCCTAGCAACAGAATGGCCTTAACTACAAAATACAGAAGCAAATATTGAAACAAATTGCAGGAGCCCGATTTGGCCAATTTAAAACATTGCCCTTTCTATCTACCTTAAAAAGTTATATGAATAATACCTCATTATAGTATACCAAATTTGTATATTTCCTACATTGAGTTTAATTAAAAGTATTTGCTGACTCATTTTGCCAATGAATGTCAATAAACCAGGATGTGCTGTTTTAAGTATCAATATTTACTTATTCTTCATCATGAGACTGTAACAAATTAACTCCTTTTTAGTTTTAATGTAAAGATAGTATTTATTTATACTTAATTTCATTTGTGCTGGTCATTCAGCAGTGTTTATTATGCCTACAATGACCAGCACTCCATGAAGCTCTGCAGAGGTACAGTCAGAAGAGCAGTTATCTGGGCTGGGCACTAAAGACAGGTAAAATCTCAACATGCATTTGAGGTTTAAAACGTCACTTTCAGGCACTATACAGCCACAATTTATGCATGCTATGGAGTAGTTGGGGGTTTTTTAAAATTTTTATTGGAGTATAATTGATTTACAAGGTTGTGTTAGTTTCAGGTGTACAGCAAAGTGAATCAGTTATACATATACATATATCCACTCTTTTTTTAAAAAAGATTCTTTTCCCATATAGGCCATTTACAGAGTATTGAGTAGAGCTCCCTGTGCTATACAGTAGATTCTTATTAGTTATCTGTTTTATATATAGTAGTGTGTATATGTCAATCCCAGTCTCCCAATTTATCCCTCCCCCCTTACCCACTGGTAACCATAAGTTTGCTTTCTACGTCTGTGACTCTACTTCTGTTTTGTAAATAAGTTCATTTGTACCCTTTTTTAAGATTTCACATCTAAGCGATATCATATGATATTTGCCTTTCTCTGTCTGACATACTTCACTCAGTATGTGGAGTAGCCGTTTTTAGTTATTCTAAAATTTACCTCTTTTAGCTTTAAAGGGTGCAGCCTAATTTTAGTATTCAGAATTTATTCTGAATTTATTATTTTTATATCCTCCTAAGATCCTATATTTTTAAATCTTTCTTTTTCTAAAATAAGAGATATTTTTAAAAAAATAACTGTCTTTGTCTCTTGTCCTGTTTGGGTTCCCTTTTTTGATCCTTTCCATAATCACTGTAGTGTTACTTAAAGTGAAACATTCCAAGTAGAGATATACCAGGTAGGATTATATTTTCATTTTTGGTTTCCAGTAATTTCTTGAGGATCTTGAGCGTGAACCAACAGCTTTAGGAAGCCAACCTCAAAATTCTAAGATCCCTTTCTTGGTCATAATTAATACATGCCTTTTAACCTAGCATGCAGCAGCTTAGGTTGCTTTTCCCCAAATGTCTTATTTTATTCTTACTTTAGTCAAAGTTATCTATTCTTTCTAGTCAAGGGAAATTTTCAATTCAAGGACATTTCAAAGATTTATGTAAAGAACATGAAATCACGTTTGTTGCAGGGAGTCACCATATTGTCCACAAGTATATTCACATTTTTAATAAGATATTTTATAGATCTCAGATTAAGCATAGAGACAGATATCCTAAAAAAAACTTCTTTTGTTTGCACCAAAAAAAAGTTGTATGTAATATAAAATAATAGCTCTTTAATGTGTTAAGAGCTACAACTTAGTATTCATTGTATTACCTGCACCTGGCTCAGTGGATGTGCAAACCACTGTTGGCTGAACAAATGCACCTGAACAGTCTCAGTGTCCTGAACCGCTCGATTCCACCCACAGGCAGGGCCTCAGACGTCCTACTGGAATCCCCGTGGCTATCGTTAAGTCCCTTGAGGAATCTTTCTTGGCATCTCCCTCCTGCTTTCTCTTATGAACCCGCTTGTTGCACTCAGTGTCTCTGATTCCAACGTGTGCCTCATTCCCAGCATCCTCTTCTCTGCTGTGTCCCTTCTAACTGTCCCTTCAGTTAGCAACAAGCAAATTCAACACTCATATCAGTTCAACTCTCTCCCAGGCTTGCTCCATCTTTGCTGTCAGTTCTGTGTTTCAGATCTTCCTGGACATCAAATTCTGTTACCCTCACACATTAAACCAGCCCTGGCTCATCAAGCCCCCCAGCTTAATCTGGGAGGGAAATTCAGGGCAAATGTGTAAATGCAGGTGTGAACTAGCACATTTTAAACAATGTAGATTATTTCAGTAGCTGAAGTCATTGGACTAGAAATAAAAAGGAATTCTATAAAGATGATGGGCCCAATTTAAGAAAAAATAAGGGAAGAAGTTGTAATTATCATAGGGTCAATATAACAAAGGAGGGCACATCCAAGCTTACTGTAGGTCTCCCTCCTAGAGATACCAGTGCAATCCTATAGGAGAAGATCAGGGGCAAGAATTGAAAGGAGTTTTTTGAGGAGGGAGGGGGACATTTTACTATTTCTATTTATCACTCTAATGGGCTAAATTGCTTTATTCAACAAATTGAATAATAAATTTAAACATTATTGGATGCTAAAGTAGAAGTGCCATAAATAGCAAGTGACATTGTTGAGCTTACATGACAAGCAAATGTAGTGGTGGATGACCCTTCACTGTGTAAGGTATTTAAGATGTTTAAATGGAGAAGACATTCAGAAATAATGCAGAAAACATCTACTTACTTTTTTATAAAACCATACTCTAATAGCTGTGGAAATATGTTTTATGGTTCTAGTTACATGGCACTTCATGAATATAATGACTCTCGAAAATATCCAGAAAGGAATCACCAGAGTGATAAACTATATGAGGTCTACTATCTGAAAACCAGCCAAATGAGTAAGGCTATAATTTAAGAAAGATAGACGTTAAGAAGGAATATGGTCAGAGTTCATAAACTGTAGTTCATATGTACATGGCATTATTTGTCAAAAATGCTGTCATGCAATACTTCATTTGCTTAAAAAATTTAGTAAAAATTAAGCATTATAATCTTCATTTAAAAAATAAACAGCACAGGGACTTCCGTAGTGGCTCAGTGGTTAAGGATCCGCCTGCCAATGCAGGGGACACAGGTTCAAGCCCTGGTCCGGGAAGATCCCATGTGCCGTGGAGTAATTAAGCATATGCACCACAACTACTGAACCTGCGCTCTAGAGCCCGTGAGCCACAAATACTGAGCCCACGTGCCACAACTACTAAACCCCATGCACCTAGAGCCCATGCTCAACAAGAAGAGAAGCCACTGTAATGAGAAGCCCACGCACCGCCAGGAAGAGTAGCCCCCGCTCACTACAACTAGAGAAAGCCCTCATGCAGCAACAAAGACCCAATGCAGCCATAAGTAAATAAATAAATATTTAAAATAAAAAAAAATAAAAATAAACAGCATGTAAAACCATGAAGGAATTGATAAAGTGATAATATACCTCTTAACTAAATATTAATGTATTGTAAGTGGGTAAGATTTCTTTGTAGTTTATAAGAGGTACATTTAATGAGCATAATTTGACAAAATACATGTAATACAGTGGACAATAAACTTGAGACACTTTTAAAAAAAATTTAGGCTGGTAAAGTCCTCAAAGTTAAGTGGTTCCAAAGAAGATTAAGATCAATTTGTAGATTATATATCCATAATGAGTTGTTAGGAGAAAATAGAGGACAATGTTCTTCCAAAAACATCCCCATGGTCTAAGATTCAAATCTTAGGTGCTGAAAACTAATATCACACAAAAATCAAGTAAATTGCTCTATTATTCTTAATACACTGTATGGGAGTATTAATCTACTACGAAATTACTATTTCAGGACTAACCTTTAGTCATAAGATTAACAACTTCCATATTCCAGTTAATATGAAATAACCTTTGCTTCCCAAATTCATTAGCACATTAGCAGAATCTACGCATATCACTTATTAGAGAAATGTCAAAAGTAAACCCTAAGTGTAACAAATGAATGACTTTACCACTTTAACACTCAACACGTGTTCCCTATTCTTGCCCCCATTAGAAAATAAAATGTCCATGATCTTTGTATTCATAAAAGGATCTAGAGGTTTAAACAAAGACATGAAAAATACATCTCTTTCTTTAGCTAGTCTTTAAATACCTTTAATTTTTTTTTTTTTTTTTGCTTATTGACTATACCTATAAGATAGGCTGATAGTCTATCTGTAAGTATAAATCAGGTTGTGATATTGAGTTAGAGCTAAAGAAAGGAAAATATAGTTCCTAGCTACTCCACCATAACGCTTATGCTGCGAACACAAACACTCCTTTGATATTCAAACCAATCAATCCCTTGTCCATACCCACTTCAGCCTCCTTTCATCAGGTTCCTGCAGGACAGGACACTATCCCCCTCCCCTAAATCACCCCAGGGCCAGGTACTGGACAACAAGAGACCCCACCTGTAGCCCAGAGCCCACAGAAGTTATTCAAACCATCCAATCAGTCGTAAATTTGCTCAGCTGCTTACCCTGCCTCATCCATTCCTTTCCATGAAAACCACAATAAAACCTTTTGCCCATGCTTTCCCCGCACTTGTCTTGCCTCCTGACTGACCGTGCTGCTTCCTGTAGCCCTCCATGGCATAGCGTGCCCCCCCCTTGGGAACTGTAAGTAACAAACTATCTTTTCTTTTCTTTTCTTTTTTTTACATCTTTATACATTGGAGTATAATTGCTTTACAATGGTGTGTTAGTTTCTGCTTTATAACAAAGTGAATCAGTTATACATATACATATGTTCCCATATCTCTTCCCTCTTGCGTCTCCCTCCCTCCCACCCTCCCTATCCCACCCCTCTAGGTGGTCACAAAGCACCGAGCTGATCTCCCTGTGCTATGCAGCTGCTTCCCACTAGCTATCTATTTTACATTTGGTAGTGTATATATGTCCATGCCACTATCTCGCTTAGTCACAGCTTACCCTTCCCCCTCCCCATATCCTCAAGTCCATTTTCTAGTAGGTCTGTGTCTTTATTCCTGTCTTACCCCTAGGTTCTTCATGACATTTTTTTCCCTTAAATTCCATATATATGTGTTAGCATACAGTATTTGTCTTTCTCTTTCTGACTTACTTCACTCTGTATGACAGACTCTAGGTCCATCCACCTCATTACAAATAGCTCAATTTCGTTTCTTTTTATGGCTGAGTAATATTCCATTGTATATATGTGCCACATCTTCTTTGTCCATTCATCCGATGATGGACACTTAGGTTGTTTCCATCTCCTGGCTATTGTAAATAGAGCTGCAATGAACATTTTGGTACACGACTCTTTTTGAATTATGGTTTTCTCAGGGTGTATGACCAGTAGTGGGATTGCTGGGTCATATGGTAGTTCTATTTGTAGTTAACAAACTATCTTTTCAGTGGCAGTTGTCTCCTGATCTGTTGGACCCAGTCTACCAGAATTAAAACCAAAATCCTGGGTATGTTTTATTTTTTTATTTATTTTTTTTGTGTGTGTGGTACGCGGGCTTCCCACCGCTGCGGCCTCTCCCGCTGCGGCGCACAGGCTCCGGACGCGCAGGCCCAGCGGCCATGGCCCACGGGCGCAGCCGCTCTGCGGCATGCGGGATCCCCTCAGACCGGGGCACGAACCCGCGTCCCCCGCATCGGCAGGCGGACTCCCAACCACTTGCGCCACCAGGGAAGCCCATGGGTATGTTTTAAAAACAAGAAATGCAGAATGAAAAGGGCTTATATAGAACTTGGTCTCAGAGTGCAGTTTGAGGAACTCTGGGTTGCCTGAGATCCTTCAGGGAGTCTGAGAGATCAAAATCATGAACAAGTAAAAGATCTTCTCAGAGTGCAAAAGCCCAATGGATTTTAATGTAACCAAGACTATGGATATGGTTTCAGATTCCTCACTGTAGCTGATCTTTTTTTGTGTGTGGTACGCGGGACTCTCACTGTTGTGGTCTCTCCTGTTGCGGGGCACAGGCTCTGGACGCGCAGGCTCAGCGGCCATGGCCCACGGGCCCAGCCGCTCCGCGGCATGTGGGATCTTCCCAGACCGGGGCACGAACCCGTGTCCTCTGCCTCAGTAGGCGGACTCTCAACCACTGCGCCACCAGGGAAGCCCTGTAGCTAATCTATGAGAAACTACCACTGGTTGAGTATTAGTATTGCATCATAGAGGAATATCTACAATTATCTGTAAAGCTTTTAAAATACTTCTCCCTTTTCCAACTACATATCTGCATGAAGCCAGATTTTCTTCATATACTTGAACCAAAGCAACATATTGAATGCAGAAACAGATATCAGAATGCAGCTGTCCTCTATTAAGCCAGATACTAAAGAGATTTACAACAATGAAAAAGTGATATTTTTAAAAAATTTGTTTAATTTGGAAAATACATTTATTTTCATAAAACTGTTATTAACATGTAATGTGCTTATTATTGTTATTTTTAATGAATCAGTAAGTAAATCTTCTTAATGTTCCTCAGTTTTAATTTCAAATATGGTAAATATCAATAGATAACCTACTGTTAAGAAGGAAAGGGGGTCATGAGATCAAATTTTGAGAACCACTGGTGTAAAAGAACAGAGACAGATGAAACTGGAGAGACAGTGAAGAGCCAAGCTGTGAAGCAACTTGAATTGCAGGCTAAAATGGGTATTTTTATCGTGGAGGTAATGGAGTTTTGAGCAGAGAGATAATATGATGAAAGGAACTTTTTAAGAAGTTAACTCATATATATGCGTATGTGTGTAGGACAGTTTGAAAAAAGGTGGGTATCTGTTTAGTGTGTTTTGGTGGGGCAGGAGGCAGTGTCTGAGGCAGAGAAACCAGGCAGGAAGCTGATGGAAAATCCTAGACACAAGGTAGCCAAGGTCTTAATGAGGAGTATAGTGAGGGAATGCAAATAATAGCTAGTGTTGCTAAAATGTATTGAGTGCTTACTATATGCCAGGCACTGCGGAAAATACTTGGTGTAGGTTATCTCATTCTCTCCTCACAGTCTTCTAATGGTTAACTTTATAAATTACATTTTAAAGATGAGAATACTGAGGCACAAAGAGGCTGCTGTAAGATGGCAAATAAGAGATGAAGCTGAGGTTTGAACACAGGCAGTCTGACTGCAGAGTTGAATAGCAGAGTCAGCGTAGCAAAGAGGAAGAAGCCTTTCAGGCATTGGGCGAGGGTGGCAGATGCTTTGGTTCCTCCCTGATCTCTTTACTGGGCAGCATACGTGTCCCCAGCTAACGTGAATATTGGCTGCTCCTGGCTCACAGCTGCACCCTTTGGGGGAGAGTTACCCTTGGCTGACAGGAGATGACTAGGAGGCCTGGGAGGCTGGCGGTGGTGGCTCCTGGCCCTCAGAGGCTGTGCAGGTGTGCGGAAGGCCTCTGTGGCACATGCCTACTCCTGTGAGAATGCTTCATGTAGGGGCAGGAAAGGCGGAGGCTAGACCTCTTCTGAACTACACGTTTGTCTGACTTCTTCCCCTGCCCTCTCCCACTACCCACCCTCCCTTATAGTGTCTCAGGAAAGCATTCTCCCAATCAACCAATTGAATGCATCTCAGGCTCTGCTTCTCAGAACCTGGCTGAGACACTGAGGAAATTTGTTTTAAAATAACTTTTGGAACCTATAATGGAAAATAATCTTAAAAATATATATATATATTTATATATATATATATGTATAGACATATATATGTATATATATATGTATAGACATATATATATTTATATATATATATACATATATGTATAACTTTAAAAACTAGTCTGAATTAAAAGAAATACCTTTTGGAATTCCATTCTTTTTGTGGGCCTCAGACTTTAGAGCAGTCTCTGAGATGGATCTATAATGTGGTCCCTCATCAACTTGACTACTTTTTTTATATATATCCAGACAACTTGAGAAACTCATTAAGACTTGAGACACATTCATTGCATATCACACTCCAATTAGAACCTTTTGCTTTTTTTCTAATCAAGCTACTCTGGGCACTCTGCTCTTCCCTTAGCAGGACAGGAACCTTTATGTTTATTCATCTTTATATCCCACCAGCAGCTAGCATGGTGTTCTGTACTTAGGAGCTACACAGTGAATGTATTAGATAAAAAGAAAAAAATTCTCAGAATTTGTTACATCATTTTACTGGCACCCTTATGTTGAAAAATATCCTCCTGAGTATCTAATATAGTTGTTTTCTTTCATGTGCCTGAGACTCATCTGGGGGAGCTTGACACAAATGCAAATCGAAGGGTCCCATCACTCCTATCCTCCCTACTTGTGATTTTCATTCTCTAGGGCTAAAATAAGGTTAGGAACTTGCATTTCTAGCAACACCACAGGAGATTTTAATGCAGGAGGTTATTGGGCCATATTTTGAGAAACACTCCTTTAAAATACTTAAACATGACATGAAGCTACCTGTTAAAAAAAAGAACCACCAACAACAAGATTCCAGATCTAAAGGGCACAACCTTCTTTACAATCATGAACGTTATCTCTTACCCATAACTATCATTACAAGATGTACAGGCCAGTTTGAGGACCTTGGAACATTTTCAGACTTGCCAAGTTTTACTGAGATGACTTCGTTCGTAAACATGGGAACAATGAAAAAAAATAATGTTTCTGACAAGTTTGGTATTTAAATATATGTGCAACATCCTATACAGTCTATCATTAGATGCCTTCTAACATGCTATTAGTACTCCTAGGGGCCTTAGTTATCCTACCATACATTAACCACACTGATTTGTACAGCCTTCAGGCAATTTGCCCTTCCATCCTTCAAAAAAAAAAAAAATACACCAATGAATGCTTTTGAGGGGTCTCTGAGGTAAATGACCTTTGCCACCTAGAAAGCGCTATTAAAGTGATGTCTACTCTGGGAAATTGTAGCTGAAACATTATAAATCCATCAGTGACTAGGATGACCATGAAAAAAGCCAGAGTTTCTGGGCTGTCTCAGAAGAATTCAGTTCTCCATACTGAAAGTCAGTGATTTACAATAAACCATGCTGTGAGGGACATCTGAAAGGATTATGATAGAAATCATCCCCAGTTTATTCACAGTCATTCTTGCCTTTAGGAACAACCCTAAAAAGACAGTGACTAGGTTGGCCAGCTGTGACATTGCTACAACAGTGGGCAAAAGCACTTTTACCCCCTCATCAATAAATGTGTAGTGGTGGGCCAGGGCATATTTAGCATTTCTTCTTAAAACATGACTTGCTAACTTAAGATATGGAAAAGTTTCTCTCCTGGCACCGAGGAATAAACTCCTAACAGACTGAAACTCCCACCAAATAACAAAATATAGAAACTACCTGAGAGCTCTGCAGAGTGAACAGAAAGTAACAAGTTTGGGAGAGAAATGAAAATTTGGAAAAGATGACCAGCCTGGGGTAAATTTCCTGCTTTTTTATAGCTTGCCTCTAGGGGTAACTACAGATGAAGCATGCTGTGAGCAGCTAGACTCTCACAGAAAGTCAACCATCTTTCTGTCCTGAGCAGCTGGGGTATAGAACCCCAAGTAAGAAGGGCTTCCAGAAAGTGAGACAAAAATCCCAGAAAAGAGAGAGCCTAAGAAGGGGACCCCAAATTCCTGTGTATAAACTCTGCCCAAGGCCGGCCTCTGAACAACACCTACATATGGCAGACTGCAAGCAGTTCCCCTAAAATAGAAGATCTGAACTGAGATTTGAGCTTCCAGCCACTCTAGGCAAGGAAGAGCTTGCAGTTTAAGTATAACCAATTAGTATCCTGCTATAACAAAACGTCAATACTCTCTGGAGAAATATGAAAGAATCCACAGTACTGAATCCCACAGCACAACATTGACAATATCCAGGATACAATCCAAATTTTCTTGACATCTGAAGAATTAAAGAAATGTAAGAGAAAAGATAATCAAAGAGGGATGATCCCAGATGACCCAGATGTTGGAAATAACAGAGACTTTGAAGCAGCTATTGTAACTATGCTCAGTGAGGTAAAGGAAGATATCATTGGAATGAAACGATAACAAATCTCAGCAGAGAAATAGAAACTATAAAAATAGATAAAATAGAAATTCTAGAACTCAAGAATTCAATATGTGAAATTAAAATGTCACTGGGTCAACTTAAAGCAGAATGGAAATGACAGGGGAAAGAGTGAGAGAACTTGGAGACAGATCAATGGAAATTATTGTCTGAAGAACAGAGAGAAAAAAGTTAAAAATAAAAAGAACAGGAATAATATCAAGCAGTCTAACATGTGTAATTCATAAATAAAAGTTGAAAAAATTAAAGGGAGAAATAGACAATTTCACAATTATAGTTGAAGATCTTAACACAATTACCATTTGAGAGATCTTTCAGAAACTGATAAAACTGGGGGAAAAAATCAGCAAAGACATACTGATTATGAGCATTGTTAACCACTGTGACTTAATTGGTAGTGTTGAATGTTTATACTTGAAAAGAAGAAAAGTCTGAAATCACCAAAGAAGCTGGGAAAAAAATTAAGTAGAAGGAAAGAAAATCTTAAAAAACAGTGTGAGAAAGAAAATTTACAAGTCAATACTATTCATGAATTGAAATAGAAAAACCCTAAGACTATTAAAAAATCAAATCCAGCTAAAAAAGATAATACATCCTCACAAAACTGGGTTTAACTTCAGGAATACAAGGTTAAATTTACCACTTTAACAATTTAATGGAGAAAAATCATATGATTATCTTCATAAATGCAAAAAATGCATTTGATAAAACATTTATTTGTGATAAAACTCTTAGAAAACTAGAAACAGCACTTTCTAAATTTGACAAAGGGTGTGCATAAAATAAAACATCAAATTTTATTTGCGAAACAGTGAAAGCTTACTCTTGACATCAAGCAAATGGCAACGATAGCCACATAACTATTTCATTCAACAGTGTAGTGGGTATCCTAGACAACACAGAAGAGCATAAAGAAAAGGAATAGAGATGAAAAGAAAGAAACAAAAAGTCCATTATTTTGCAGGTAGTATGATTGTTCCAAAGTAATAGAACTCATAGTAATCTACGGATTAATTATTAGAATTAATTTCAAAATATAACATGTTGCTAAATACATCAATATCAGTGCATTGCATTTATATAAACTATCAACAAATGGTTCAAAAATGAATTTTAAAATTTATTATATATATAAAATACCAAACCTAAGACATTTGTTGCTTGATAAAATCACCGGTAGGTTTATTTAAACACTTCAGTTTTTTTTTTTTAAATAATAGACATGGTTTTAATTTTTACTATATGTATAGCTACAGGATGAAATTAGTTAAATATTAAAAGTTACTTATGTTGTGATCATTAATGTGTCCTTTGTTCCTGAATAAAAATATAAATAAATAAATCACATATTGGGAAAATTTTTTAAAATTATTATAACGGCATCAAAAATATTAAGTACCTAGTGATAAATATTACAGGTATAAAACTACAAGATAAATTTATAAAATTTTATTTAAATACATTTAAAAAAATGCTAAACTATTAGAGAGAAGCCATGTTAATCAATAAAAGACTCAATATTATAATGAAGTCTTTTCTCCTTAAACTGCTGTGTAGGTTTAATAAAATTCCAATCAGTATTTCAGGGTACTTTTTTGTTGAATTCGAGCAAACTAATCCTAAAATTTAAAAATGATGAATTGATTTCCATTTTACAAATTTATTTTTAAATATCAAACCTACATCACACAGCTGGATGTGAAAAATCAGACCAGGATCTTATATTATAAAAAGTATTCCTAAAGCTCCATATTTACTTCATATCCCATGCCAATGAATCAAAGTTAAAATGCCATCATTTTCAAAGAAGCATTCAAGTCTATTTCTATATTGCTTTCAAAACAAAAAATACAAGGCTTATGATTTGACCTATCCACAGCAAGTCATAATATTGAAAACATAAGTTTCAGTGTTTTATGCTAGTTTTGTAGCTATGTTGGAAGAAAGTCTGAATGCATTTCCAAGAAGATGTCTCTTAGTGTTCATACCTATGACAATCTGGTTTTGACCCTGGTTATTAGAGAGACATATTTCCAAACCTCTGAGAATATCTTGTTTTCTAGGTTAAGATTTGCATGATATACATTCAGCTAAACTAAGTGTATATAAGCAGCAAAAATCACTAACCTGTTTTCTATTGCTAAGTACATAGGCAATAAAGTAATTTAAGTTAAAGCTCTTTTTACTGAAATTCATGTATTCCCCTTCCTTAAGTGCAATCTCAAGAAAGTACAGATTCTCCTCACCTTGGTTTTCTAGATTTTTCCTATTTAGACTAACTTCCAAGACATATTACATTTACCATTATCACTTTCTGCTCAAAAGTTGTTGACCTGACCTTGCCACATTTAACATCTAAATTTTTTTGGTGACAGCTTTATTAAGATATAGTCACATACAGTTCACCAATTTAAAGTGAATATAGGGCTTCCCTGGTGGTGCAGTGGTTGAGAGTCTGCCTGCTGATGCAGGGGACACCGGTTCGTGCCCCGGTCCGGGAAGATTCCACATGCCGTGGAGAGGCTGGGCCTGTGAGCCATGGCCGCTGAGCCTGTGCGTCCAGAGCCTGTGCTCCGCAACGGGAGAGGCCACAGCAGTGAGAGGCCCGCATACCACAAAATTAAAAAAAAAATAAAGTGAATATAATTCAGTGGTTTTTAGTATATCATGGATATATACAATCATTATCAGAATCAATTTTCACTGCCCTAAAAAGAAACGCTCTCTCCTTTAGCTATCACCCCTCAATCCTCCTACCCCATACCCTTACTGTAGGCAGCCACTAATCTACTTTTTGCCTCTATAGATTTGACTATATTGGACATTTCATATAAATGAAACATATATGGTCCTTTACGACTGCCTTCTTTCACTTAGCATAATGTTTTCAAGGTTCATCAAAGTTGTAACATGTATTAATTAGTATTCTTTTTTATGGCCAAGTAATATTCATTGTGTTCCATTGTATAGATAGACCACAATACCACATTTTATTTATCCATTCATTATTTAATGGACATTTGGGTCATTTCCACCTTTTGGCTATTGTGAATAATACTGCTATAAATATTCAAGTGTTTGTGTGGATATGTTTTCATTTTTCTTGGCTCTATATTTAGAAGTGGAATTGCTCCATGTTTAACTTTTGAGGAATTATCAGACTGTTTTCCAAAGTAACCACACCACTTTCCATTCTCATCAGTGGTTTATAAGGGTTCTGATTTCTCCACATCCTTACCAACATTTTTCATTATCTGTCTCTTTGATTACAGCCTTTCAAGTAGGTGTGAGTTGGTATCTCATTGTTGTTTTGATTTGCGTTTCCTTGATGATTAATGATGTTGAGCATCCTTTCAAGTGCTTTTTGGCCATTTGTATATCTTCTTTGGAGACATGTCTATTCAGATCTTTTGCCCATTTTTAAATTGGGTTATTTATCTTTTTATTATTGAGAGTTATGTGTACTTTATATATTCTAGATACAAGTTATTGTCCAATATATGAATTGCTAATATTTTCCTCCCATTCCATGAGTTGTTTTTTAACTTTCTTGATAGTATCACTTGACACACAAATGTTTTTAATTTTGGTGAAGTCCAATTTATCTATTTTGTTGTTGTTGTTGCTTGTGCTTTTGGTGTCATATCTAAAACAACAGTGCTAAATCCAAGGTCATGAAGATTTAATCTTGTCTTTTCTAATATTTTATTATTTTAGCTTGCACAAAATGGATGTTTGATCCATTTTGAGTTAATTTATTTATATAGTATGAGGTAGGGGTCCAAAATAATTATTTTGCATGTGGCTATCCAGTTGTCCTAGTACCATTTGTTGAAAAGACTATTCTCTCCCGACTGAATTATTTTGACATACTTGCAGGAAATAAATTAAGTATAAATGTGGGGGGTGGTTTTTGGATTCTCAATTCTATTCCATTGATCTATATGTCCATCCTTATGTCAGCACCATACTGTTGATTACTGTTTCTTGTAGTAAGTTTTGAAATGAGAAGTGAGTCTTCCTTGTTTTTCTTTTTCAAGATTGTTTTAGCTATTCTGGGTCTCTTGAGTTTCTGTATGAATTTTAGGATCAGCTTGTTAATTTCTACAAAGCAGTCACTTTTGGATTCTGAGAGTAACTGTATTAAATATATGGATCAATTTGGAGATCAATGCTATCATAACAATATTAAGTTTCCTATCCATGAACATGAGTTGTCTTTTCATTTATCTAAATCCTTAATTTCTTTCAAATATATTTGAATATATTTCAGAATATATTTTTCACTTCTTTTGTTAAATTCATTCCTAAGTATTTTATTTTTGATGCTATTGTAAATGAATTTTTTTTAAATTTCATTTTCAGATTGTTTATTGCAAGTGATAGAAGTGCAATTGACCTTTTCCAACTGATCTTGTATTCCACAACCTTGCTGAACTCATACATCAGACATAGATTTTTTAGTGGATTCTTTAGGACCTTCTTACAATATCTTGTCATCTGCAAAGAGAGTTAGTTCTTTTCTAGTCTTCCCTGGCTGGAACCTTCAGTACAGTGTTAAATACAAGTGGCAAGAGTAAATATCCTTGTCTTCTTCCTTATCATATGGGGAAAGCATCTAGTCTTTCACCATTAAATATGTCGTTAGCTGTGGGGTTTTTTATAGATGCTCTTTGTGAGGTTAAGGAAGTTCCTTAAGCTAATCCTAGTTTGTTGGGTGTTTTAATCGTAAAACTGTTTTGGATTTTCTCAAATACTTTTACTATGTTTATTGAAATGATCATACTTTTTCCTTTATTCCATTCATATGTGTATTATACTGATTAATTTTCATATGTTGAACCAACCTGCGTTCCCGGGATAAATCCCACTTGGTCATGGTATAATACCCTTTTTATATGCTGCTGGATTCAGTTTTCTAGTATTTTATTGAGGAGAATCTTTCATCAATATTCATATGGTATACTGGCAAATATATTACATTTCAATACATTATAGGCATATGTATATATACATACAATTATATATATAATATTTATACATCATTATTATATGTAATATATAATATTTTACTTTTAAAAATTTATTTATTTATTTATTTATTTATTTATTTAGGCCGGGTAGGGTCTTAGTTGCATTGCAGCTCATGGGATCTTCGTTGAGGCATGCAGGATCTTTTCGTTGTGGTGTGTGGGCTTCTCTCTACTTGTGGCAGTGCGGGTTTTCTCTTCTCTAGTTGTGGTGTGCAGGCTCCAGGGCGCGTGAGCTCTGCAGTTTGCGGCACATGGGCTCTCTCGTTGAGGCACGCGAGCTCAGGACCACCAGGGAAGTCCCAATATATGATATTTTAAAACAGTTATGTATTTTATTTTATTTTTATTGAAGTATAGTTGATTTACAATATTGCATTCATTTCATCTGTACAGCATAGTGACTCAGTTTTTTATTTTTTGCAGATCATATTCCACTAGAGGTTATTACAAGATATTGTATATAATTCCCTGTGCTATATAGTAAATCCTTGTTGCTTATCTATTTTATGCATAGTAGTTTATATTTATTAACCACATATTTCTAATTTGTTTCCCCTCCTCTTTGGTTACCATAACTTTGTTTTCTATGTCTGTGAGTCTGTTTCTGTTTTGTGTATAGATTCATTTGTATAGATTCCACATATGAGTGCTATGATATAGTATTTGTCTTTGTCTCAATTATTTCATTAGGCATATTCTCTGGATCCATCCATGTTGCTGCAAATGGCAATATTTCATTCTTTTTTATGGCTGAGTAATATTCCATTGTGAATATATATCACATCTTCTTAAGCCAGTCCTCTGTTGATGAACTTGTGGGTTGTTTCCATGTCTTGGCTATTGTAAATAGCGCTGCTATGAACATTGAGGTGCATATATCTTTTTTAATTAGAGTTTTTGTTTTTTCCAGATATATACCCAGGAGTGGAATTGCCACATCATATGGTAGCTGTATTGGTAGTTTTTTTTTAAGAAAACTCCATACTGTTTTCCATAGTGGCTGCACCAATTTATATTCCCACCAACAGTGTAGGAGGGTTCCCTTTTCTCCACATCCTCTCCAGCATTTATTATTTGTAAACTTTTTGATGATAGCCATTCTGACCGGTGTGAGGTGATCTCTCACTGTGGTTTTGATCTGCTTATCTCTAATAATTAGTGATGTTAAGCATCTTTTCCTGTGCCTATTGGCCATCTGTATGTCTTCTTTGGAAAAATGTCTGTTTAGGTCTTCTGCCCATTTTTTCATTGGGTTGTTTGTTTTTTCACTATTGAGTTGTATGGCAATAATGTACTGAGTTGTATGACAACATATATACACACTATATATATAATATACACTATATATATATTTGTGTGTGGTATATTTTAAAAGAAGAAAGAAGAAGCAAAGAACACATTCAATATTTTGTGATATTTTCTTTGAATTTCCTACTGACAGTTCAGAAAAATATTTAGACCAATTTTCTTTTAGATTATTATGGTTTATTTCCACCATTAACTCTGATCCTGAGAATTCATTTCAGTATTTGGTCAGAAGCAATGACATTGTTTTTTCAAATTATTCAGCAAATATCCCCAATAATTCATTGTATAATTCTTCCTTTCCCTACTTTCATCGTGTAATAAAGTAATACATGTAAAAAGCCCTGTTTCTCTACCATATTGTTTGTATTTGTGTCATGTTCTCTTTCTTATTTCCCCTGAGGATTCGGTGCAGTCTCTATCAAAATATCAATAGCATTTTTCACAGAAATAGAACAAATAAGTCAAAAATTTGTATGGAAACACAAAAGAACCCAAATAGCCAAAACAATCTTGAGAAAAAAGAACAAAGCTGAAGCCATTACATTCCCTGATTTCAAACTATACTTAAAGCTAGAGTAATCAAAACAGTATGGTACTGTCACAAATACAGACACATAGTTCAGTAGAACAGAATTGAGAGCCCAGAAATAACCTGTCACTTAAATGGTCAATTAATCTATGACAAAGGAGGTAAGAATATACAATGGGGAAAAGACAGCCTCTTCAACGAAAGGTGTTGGGAAAACTGAATACTCATACCATATACAAAAATAAACTCAAAATTGGTTAAAGAGCTAAATGTAAGACCAGAAACCATGAAACTCCTAGTAGAAAATAAATATAGGCAGTATAATTTTTGATCTCAGTCTTAGCAATATTTTTTTGGATATGTCTTCTCAGGCAAGGAAAACAAAAGCAAAAATACACAAATGGGACTTTATCAAACTGAAAAGCTTTTGCACAGTGAAGGAAATTATCAATAAAATGAAAAAGTGGCCTACTCGAGGGAGAAGATATTCCCAAATTATATATCTGACAAGGGGTTAATATCCAAAACATACAAAAAACACATAAAACTAAAAAACAACAACAACAAAACTCCCCAAAAAACAAAACAAACAAACAAACCCACACAACCGAATTAAACAATGGGCAGAGGACCTGAACATTTTTCCAAAAACGACATACAGATGACCAAGAGATACATGAAAAGATACTCAACATCACTAATCATCAGGGAAATGCAAATCAAAACTCTAATGACCTCATATCTGTCAGAATGACTAACATCAAAAAGACAACAAATAACAAGTGTTGGTGAGGATATGGAGAAAATGAAAACCTCGTGCACTATCAGTGGATTGTCAACTGGTGCAACCACTATGGAAAACAGTATGGAGTTTCCTTAAAAAATTAAAAATAGAACTGCCATGTGATCTAGCCATTTCACTTCTGGGTATTTACTCGAAGAAAACAAAAAACACTAGTTGGAAAAGATATATATACTCTAATGTTCATTGCAGCATTATTTACAATAGCCAAGATATGGAAGCAATGTAAATGTCTACTGACAGATGAATGGATAAAGAAGATGTTAAATTAAAAATTAAATAAAAACAGACTCATAGGTACAGAGAACAAATGGGTGGTTGCCAGAAGGAAGGAAGGTGGGAGGGTGAGAGAAGTAAGTGTAGGAATTTAAAGGTACAAACCTCTAGGTATATAATAAATAAGTCATGGGAATGTAACATACAGCATAAGAAATGTGGTCAATAATATTTGTGATAACTTTGTGTGGGAACAGATGGTTACTAGACTTATTGTGGGGATCATTTCAAAATATACACAAATGTCATATCATTACATAGTACACCTGAAACTAATAAAATACTGTACCTCAACTATATTTCAATTAAAAAAAGAATATAGAGGAAATGATTTTACTAAAAATCTGAAAACTTTCTAAATAATGTGATGAATGTTACTATGTTATTAGAAAAAAATAAAAAAGATCTGAGAGGATATGACCCAACTGTTACAGTAGTTATCTCTTCATCTTGGTTATTTAGGATGGAGGGTAGGGGAGAGGATGTGTGGAATAAAAGGAATTTTCACTTTAAAAATTTATTCTCTCATTTGTTATTATCTAATGTAATTTCATTGGTATCAGAGAAAATTATCTCCAGGACAGATATTCTTTGGTATTTGTTATTTAGTTTAGTTTGCAAGTTAGTGATCAATTTTTAAACTGTTATTTATGTACTTGAAAAGACTATATATTATGTATTTGATGGATATAACATACTATGTATGTCCATTAGAGAAAGAATATTAATTGTGCTTTCACATTTTTTATGCTTTACTAATTTCTTGTCTGCATAGTATCTTAAATATGAAGAGAAGTATGTTTAAATCTCTCCTATTTGAATGTATTTATCCTTCTTGTAATTTTCTCCACTTTTGCCTTTTTAATGATAATATAATTAGATACATACAGGTTAAGAATTTTTATACTTTCTTAATGGATTGTTCATATCATCATGATGTAATGACCATATTGTGCCTAATAGTGTTTATCTTAAAGTGTACTTTGTCTGATACTAATATTGTGGCACCAGTTTTGGGGGGGTTGTATTTCCTGGGTACATTTTTTTTCTGTCTTTTTACTTTCAAAGTTTTTGTGTCTTTATATTTTAGGTGTATCTCAATATACAGCATGTACTTGGATTTTTTAAAATATAATTTGCCAAGATAAAAATAAATTCACCATGCAGTGTGATAATATTATTGTAGGCATCAAATTATTTCTATAAGCATTTTTTAAACTGAAGTATAGTTGATTTTAAAAATTTGTTTCAGGTGTACAACATAGTGATTCAATATTTTTATAGGTTATAAAATCTATAAAAATTAAAAGTTATTGTAAAATATTGGCTACATTCTCTGTGCTATCCAATATATCCTTGTAGCTTATTTATATTATATAGGAGTTTGTACCTCTTAATCCCCTTCCCCTACCTTGCCCTTCCCTGCTTCCCTCTCCCCACTGGTAACTACTAGTTTGTTCTCCATACATGTGAGTCTGTTTGTGTTTTGTTATATTCACTCATTTGATTATTTTTTAGATTCCACATATAAGTGATGACATATACAGTATTTGTCTTTCTATGACTGACATATTTCACTAAACATGATACACTCAGGTCTATCCATGTTGTAGCAAATGGCAAAATTTCTTTTTGGAGAAAAGGGAAACCTGGTACACTGCTAATGGAAATGTAAATCTGTGAAGCCACTGTGGAATATATATTACTCAGCCCCTCCCCCAAAAAGAAATTTTGCCATTTGCAACCACATGGATGGACCTGAGGATATTATGCTACATATATATATATATATATATATATATATATATATATATATATATATGTATATATACCATTCTTCTTTATCCATTCATTTGTTGATGAACCCTTAGGTTGTTTCCATATCTTGGCTATGGTAAATAGTGCTGTTAGAGGATTGGGGTGCATATATCTTTTTTAATTAGTGTTTTCATTTTCTTTGGATATATACCCATGAGTAGAATTGCTGATCATATGGTAGTTCTATTTTTAGTTTTTTGAGGAAACATCATACTGTTTTCCATACTGGCTTCACCAATTTACATTTCCATCAACAGTGTACCAGGTTTTGTCCCTTTTGTCCAGATCTTTGTCAACATTTGATTTTTTTTCAACATTTGTTATTGAAGATATCCATTGTGACAGGTGTGAGGTGATTTCTTATTGTGGTTTTGATTTGCATTTCTCTGATGATTAGAGAGCATCTTTTCATCCTCCTGTTGGCCGTTTGTGTGTCTTCTTTGGAAAATATGTTTATTCAGGTCTTTTGCCCATTTTAAAATCATGTTGTTTGTTTTTTTGGTATTGAGTTGTATGAACTGTTTATATATTTTGAATATTAAGCCCTTATTGGTCATATAATTTGTAAATATTTTCTCCCATTTAGTAGGTTGTATTTATATTTTGTCATGGTTTCCTTTGCTGTGCAAAAGCTTTTAAGTTTAATTAAGTCCCTTTTGTTTATTTTTGCTTTTGTTTCCCTTGCCTTAGGAGATAGATTTTTTAAATTGCTATGATTTATGTCAAAGAGTTTTTTGCCTATGTTTTTTTCTAGGAGTTTTATGGTTTCCATTCTTACATTTAGATCTTTAATCCATTTTGAGTTTATTTTTGTATATGGTGTTAGAGAATGTTCTAATTTCATTCTTTTACATGTAGCTGTTCAGTTTTCCCAGCATCATTTTGAAGAGACTATCTATTCCCCATTTTATATTCTTGCCTCCTTTGTCATAGATTAATTGATCATGGGTGCATGAGTTTATTTCTGGGCTCTGTATTCTGTTCCATTGATCAGCTGATCAATGTGTCTGGTTTTGTGCCAGTACCATACTGTTTTGATTACTGTAGCTTTGTAATATAGGCTGAAGTTTGGGAACATAATACCTCCAGCTTTGTTCCTTCTTCTCAAGTTTCATTTGGCTATTCAGGATCTATTGTGGTTCCATGTAAAATTTAGAATTATTTGTTCTAATTCTGTGAAAAATGTTATGGGTATTTTGATATGGATTGCATTAAATCTGTAGATTTCTTTGGGTTGTAGGGGCATTTTAACAATATTAATTCTTCCAATCCATGAAAATGGGATAGCTTTCCATTTCTTTGTATCACCTTCAGTTTTCTTCATCAATGTCTTATAGTTTTCAGAGTATAGGTATTTTACCTCCTTGGTTAAATTTATTCCTAGTTATTTTATTCTTTTTTTTTTTTTTTTTTTTTTTTTTTTTTTTTTGCAGTACACGGGCCTCACTGTCGTGGCCTCTCCCATTGTGGAGCACAGGCTCTGGACGTGTAGGCTCAGCGGCCATGGCTCACGGGCCTAGCTGCTCCACGGCATGTGGGATCTTCCCAGACCAGGGCACGAACCCATGTCCCCTGCATCTGCAGGAGGACTCTCAACCACTGTGCCACCAGGGAAGCCCTATTTTATTCTTTTTAGTGTGATTTTGAACTGGTTTGTTTTCTTGCTTTCTCTTTCTGATAGTTCATTATGAGTGTACAGAAAAGCAACAGATTTCTGTATATTAATCTTGTATCCTGCAACTTTACTAAATTCATGTATTAGTTCTAATAATAGCTTTTGGGTGGAGACTTTAGCGTTTTCTATATATAGGATCATGTTGTCTGCAAACAGTGACAGTTTTATTTACCCCCTTCCAATTTGGATGCCTTTTACTTCATTTTTTGTCTGATTGCTGTGGCTAGGACTTCCAATACTATGTTAGGTAGAAGTGGTGAGAATGAGCATCCCTATCTTGTTCCTGATTTTAGAGGAAAATCTTTCAGCTTTTCACCATTGAGTATTATGTTAGCTGTGGGTTTGTCATATATGGCCTTTATTATGTTAGGATATAGTCCCTGGTTTAACAACTCTGATGAGAGTTTGTATCATGAATAGATGTTGAATTTTGTCAAAAGCTTTTCTAGCTTCTATTGAGATGATAGTGTGATTTTTATCTGTCTTTTTGTTAATGTGGTGTATCACATTGGTTGATTTGAAGATATTGAATCATCCTTATATCCCTGTAATAAATCCCACTTAATCATGGTGTATGATCCTTTTATGTACTGTTGAATTTGGTTTGCTAATATTTTGTTGAGGCATTTTGCATCTGTATTCATCAGAGACATTGGCCTGTAATTTTCTTTTTTTTGTAGTGTCATGGTCTGATATTGGTATCAGGGTAATGGAGGCTTTGTAGAATGAATTTGGGAGTGTTCCCTTCTCTTCAATTGTTTTGGAATAGTTTGAGGAGAATAGGTATTAGCTCTTCTTTATGTTTGGTGGAATTCCTCTGTGAAGCTGTCTGGACTATTGTTTGTTGGGAGTTTTTTGATTACTGATTCAATTTGGTTACTGGTAAACAATCTGTTCATATTGTCTATTTCTTCCTGATTCAGTCTTGGGAGATTGTATGTTTTCAGAAATGTATCCATTTCTTCTAGGTTATCCAGTTTGTTGACATATAACTGTTCATAGTATTCCCTTATTTATTTATTATTTTTGGCTGTGCCATGCAACATGCAGGATCTTAGTTCCCCAACCAGTGATAAAACCCGTGCCCCCTGCATTGGGAGCATGGAGTCTTAACCACTGGACCACCAGTGAAGTCCCCCCTTATGATTTTTTTAATGTCTGTGATATCAGTTGTAATTTCTTCTCTTTCATTTCTTGTTTTGTTTATTTGGGTCCTTTTTTTCTTAATGAGCCTGGCTAAAGGCTTATTAATTTTGTTTAGCTTTTCAGAAAAACAGCTCTTGTTTTCATTGATGTTTTATATTGTTGACGTATAACTATTCTACTTGTTGTAAATTGATACTCATTTAAGTTCAAACACATTCTAAATGATCTACATTTTTTACTCCCCTCCCTACTTTTTGTGTTTTTCATGTCCTATTTTATAACATCATGTTTATCCCTTACTACAACTGTATGTTGTAGTTGTAGGTGATTTTATAATTTTTGTCTTTTAACACATTATTGACGGGGGGATTTTTGCGGAAACTAACGCCTGTGGCCATAATCCATCTCCAGTCAAAAATGTGTTAATCTCTATACTCTCTTATTTAAGTGGTTGATCCACAGCCTTTACTATATATTTGTCTGTACTAGTGGGATTTTTCCTTTTCCATAAATTCTTACTTCTTGTTGTAGCGTTTTCTTTTCTACTTAAAGACGACCCTTTAACATTTCTCTTAGGGTTGGTTTAGTATTGATGAACTCTTTTAATTTTCACATGTCTGAAAAGTTCTTTATCTCTCCTTCAGTTCCAAATGATAACCTTGCTGGGTAGAATTTCCTAGATTGTAGCTTTTTTCCTTTCAACACTTTAAATATACCATGTCAGTCCCTTCTGGACTTCAAAGCTTCTGCAGAAAAATCATTTGATAGCTTTATGGGGGGATCCCTTGTATGTGACTCTTTGTTTTCTCTTGCTGTTTAGTATATTCTCTTTATCTTTAACTTTTACCATTTTAATTATGATATGTCTTGGTGTATGCCTCTTTGGATTCACCTTGTTTGTGACTCTGTGTACTTTCTGTACCTGTATATCTGTTTCCTTCTTCAGGTTTGGGAAGTTTTCAGCCATATATTCATCAAATACATTTTCAATCCCTTTCTCTTTCTCTTCTCCTTCTGGTACCCCTATAATGTGAATGTTAGTATGCTTGATTGTTCTAGTGGTCCCTTAAATGGTTCTCTTTTTTAAGATTTGTTTTTCTTTTTGCTGTTCTGTTAGGTGATATCTATTTTCCTATCTTCAGATCCCTTTTGTGTTCTGTATCAGCTAGTCTGTAGGTAATTCATTTTGGTATGTTTTTCATTTCAGTTATGGTATTCTTCAGCTCTGTTTGTTTTTAATTTTCTAGTTTCTCATTTAAATTCTCACTGTGGTCATTTATTCTTTTCCCTAGTTCAGTTAACATTCTTATTACTAATGCTTTGAACTCTTTATTTGGTAAATTATTTATCTCTGTTTCCTTAGTTGTTTTTTCAGGAGTTTTCTCTTGTTCTTTCAAGTGAAACAAATCCATATGTCTTCTCACTTTGTTTAATTTTCTCTGTCTCTATGAAATTAGGTGAAACAGTTACCTATCCGAGTCTTGAAGGGGTGTCCTTGTGTGGGAGCATTCCTATGCAGTCTATGTGTGTCTGGTTTGGTGGGAGAGCTGGATCTGAAGTGAGCACTGGCCCTGTCTTCCCCCTTGTGTGCTATCACCTTGGTGTGAGGTGGCACTGGAGATGGAGGGGCTAGAGCCAGAGCTAGGTGTGAGCTGGGCCTTCTCCTATGTTCAGTGGCTGTTACTGACCTATCAGGGCTGTGGTCAGATCCCAAGTTGCTAATGCAGAAACCCTGAAGTTGGGGTCCAAGCTAGTTTTGTTCCCTCTAACTGTGCACTCTCCCCTCCCCCAGCAATGGTACCTTCACCCCAGAGGGAAGCGGCACAGGAGCAAAAAGGTCCAGAGTGGGCACTCAGTGTGTGCCAGGACATGCATTGCCAGTCCCAGCACACCAGCCATAGCTTGAGGCTGCTTTGTATTTGTCACTTCTGCAAGCACCAGTAATGACCACACTTGCCTTGTTTGGATGCCGTACCAGGTCTGAGCCAACTCTGTCCCCACAACTGCATACTCTCCTTAGCAACAGCAGCCTTCCTGCTAATGTGGAGCTGCTCCAGAGCCAGAGGTTGGGTTAGAGCAGATGCTGTAGTGGGCTGGGTTGCTTGCTGGGGTGGTCTTGGGGACCTGGCACAAGTCCCAGGCTATTTCAGTCTTCTTCCTCTGCCTTGTTCTTGGGAGTAAGCAAGCACATGTGTACCCTTCATGAGTAGAGCCTGGGTTTCTTATAGCCCTCCTATTAAACCCACTGGTTTTCAAATCGGCTAAGTGGACTCATCTTACCAGTGTCAAACCATAGGGCTGAGGTGCCCAATATGTGATTCGAACTGCTCACTCCCCAGGGAGGATCTCTGATCCTGTGTAATCCTCCTTCTCTTTGTGTCTCCTTCCAGGGGTACAGATCCTAACCTGATCACTTTTCTTCCATTCCTACCCCATCTTTCCTACAGCCTTGGTTGTACAAGAGTCTTTCTGCCAGTCTCCAGTTTGTTTTCAGTGAGAATTGCTCCATATAGATTTTTTCCTCTTTTTTTTAAACACTTTTCTTTTTAAAAAATATTTATTTCTTTATTTTCTTTATTTTTATTTTTATTTTTGGCTGTGTCATATCCTTGTTGCAATGCATGGGCTTCTCTCTAGTTGTGGCATGTGGGTCTTCTCTCTCTAGTTGTGGTGTGCAGGCTCCAGGGTGCATGGACACTCTAGTTGAGGTGTGTGAGCTCAGTAGTTGTGGTGCGTGGGCTTAGTTGCCCCATTGCATGTGGGATCTTAGTTCCCTGACCAGGGATCGAACCCAGGTCCCCATGCATTGGAAGGCATATTCTTTACCACTGGACCACCAGGGAAGTCCCTAGATGTATTTTTGATGTGTTCATGGGGAGAGGGGTCAGCTCAGCATTCTCCTACTCCACCGTCTTGATCAACTCCCCTCTATAAGTGTTTTCAAGTACAATGTCTAGCGCACAATAAAAAATAACCTGGTACCCAAGGAAACATGACAACATAACTGAGAACCAGCAGGAACAATAGACAACAGAAACAGGCCCTAGGGTCCATTAGGTTTATCAGAATAGACTTTAAAATAAATATGTTTACCATATTCAAGAAGGTAAAAGACAATATTGAAAGTTTTTGGAGATACAGAACAAAAAATACTTGAAAATGTTACCAAATATAACCTAGAAGTGAAAAATGAATAGCTGGAATTAAAACTCAGATTAGACACATTAGAACAAAAGAAACTATTGAGAATAAAGCACAAAGAGTCAAAAGGATTGAAATTATAGGTGAAAGGGTAAGAATCATAAAGGTTGATTTGTGAAAAAATACCATATATATGTACAGTTGAATCCCAGAAGTAGAGGAGAGAAGCTAAGAAGAGACATATTGGAAGAGGTAATAACTGAGAACTGTCCAAAAACTGATGAAAGATAAGTTTAAAATTCATAACTTCCTACAAACTCTAAACAGGATAAACCAAAAGAAATGCACAGCCAGGTCCATCACAGAAAATTTTATGAAAAGGAAAGATAAAGAGAAAATAAATTTTGAATTAGCCAGGGGTGGGCTTCCCTGGTGGCGCAGTGGTTGAGAGTCTGCCTGCTGATTCAGGGGACACGGGTTCGTGCCCTGGTCCGGGAAGATCCCACATACTGCGGAGTGGCTGGGCCCGTGAGCCATGGCTGCTGAGCCTGCGCATCCGGAGCCTGTGCTCCGCAACGGGAGAGGCCCCAACAGTGAGAGGCCCACATACCGCAAAAAAAAAAAAAAAAAAAATTAGCCAGGGGTGTGGAGGAAACAGCCAGAGGAAGACAGATTGCTTTCAAAGGAGCAATAACTAGACTAAGAGCCAACAGCTAACTTCTAAACAGAAACAATGGAAGGCAGGCTTCCCTGGTGGCACAGTGGTTAAGAACCCTCCTGCCAATGCAGGGGACACGGGTTCAAGCCCTGGTCCAGGAAGATCCCACATGCCGTGGAGCAACTAAGCCCGTGTGCCACAACTACTGAGCCTGAGCTCTAGAGCCCGTGTGCCACAACTACTGAAGCCTGCGCGCCTAGAGCCCGTGCAGAAGCCGTGGCGGTGAGAAGCCCGCGCACCACAATGAAGAGTAGCCCCCGTCACCGCAACTAGAGGAAGCCTGCGCACAGCAACAAAGACAAGGCAGCCAAAAAAAAAAAAAACAATGGAAGGCAGAAGACAATGGTATAATAAGTTCAAGGCACTGAAAGAAAATAACAACTAGACATTCATATGCAGCGAAAGCATTCTTCCATAATTAAGGGGAAATAAAGATATTTTCAGACAAACAAAAACTGAGAGAATTAGTCACAAGCACGTCTACACTAAAGGGAATACTATAGGGTATTCTTTGGGTAGAAAAAAATGATCCCAATTGGAAATGTAGATAGCAGTGAAAGCAAAGAGATTTAAACATTTGGGTAAATATAAATGAGTATTTACTGAATAAACAGTAATAATAAAGACTTCTGGTCTTTATAGTATGCAGAAAAATACACAACAATAGTACATTAGGAGAGATAAAATATTGGTAAATTGTTCTAAGATTCTAGCATTTTCTGGGAATAGGGTAAAAGTAGCAAGAAATATCAGATTTTGATAAATCACAAATGTAATAAATGGTAACCTCTAAAAGTCTGTTAAAATAGTAAGTAATTCCCGAGGTAATCATGGGTCAAGGATAGAGTGATTGAATTACTGAATTCATCTAATAATTGGAAATTTGACTAAACTAAATAAATTTTAATGAAATATACACTTCACAAGACATAGCCCCATTTTAGGTAATTAAAATTTGAATAATTGGAACTTATTTAGGGTTCTATCACTTATGGCTATTTTACTTTTTTACTATAATTTTTAAGAAGCCAATGGTTTCCCAAAGGATTTGTTTAAAAATGTTAAATTTTGGGCTCCCCTGGTGGCGCAGTGGTTGAGAGTCTGCCTGCCGATGCAGGGGACGCGGGTTCGTGCCACGGTCCGGGAGGACCCCACATGCTGCAGAGCGGCTGGGCCCGTGAGCCATGGCCGCTGAGCCTGTGCGTCCAGGGCCTGTGCTCCGCGGCAGGAGAGGCCACAACAGTGAGAGGCCCGCGTACCGCAAAAAAAAAAAAAAAAAAAAAAGTAAATAAAAAAAATGTTAAATTTTATGTGTTTAATTCTTAACCAAAAATAAAATGTTATTAAACATATGCAAAATAGCTGAATGTCAAGTAACCAGTTATACAGCCAGCTCATTTACACTGAATTAGTAATTTGCTCAAACAGTCTGCAATTTATGTTAAGTAAAGATTATCTTACGTTATACATTTACATAATGACATAAATGTCTCATTCTCTTCTCTGTAAATGTTATTATTATCTTAAATTTCAGTTCTTTTCTGCTGTTAGCCTCTTAGAGTAATTCCATATAAGGCTGTAGTTTTCATTATACTTTTGCTGGCACTGTCATTGAGAGAATATTCAACCTAAAAATTAAATAAGTATTAAAAAATACATATTTTGGAGCAGGGGTTGGAAAACTATGGTGCATGGGTCAAAACTGGCCTGCTTCTGTTTTTTATGTGTCCTGCAGCTACGAATGGTTTCTGCATTTTTAAATGGTTGGAGAGAAACAAATCAAAGACCAATATTTCATAGCATGTGAAAATTATGTGAAATTCAAATATCAGTGTCCATGAATAAAACTTTATTAGAACACAGCTGTACTCATCTGTTTACATATTATCTATGGCTGCTTTGAGTGTTTGCAACAGAGATTGTAAGGCCTGCAAAGCCTAAAATATTTATTTTCTGGTCCTTTTCAGAAGAAGTTTGCCAACCCCTGTTTTAGAACATGAGAAAATGTGAAGGTCTTCAGAGATTGAGTTAGTATATCTAATTGAAACGGAACTTTATGTTTTGGCTTTGAGCATTGGTTCGTAATGTTGACTTAATAAACTTATGTGCCATTTATAAAAAAAAAAATGTAGGATTCTCTTGGCTTCAACAAGCTGTGTAATACTCTGCATAAAATATGACAAGCACCATGATAAACTTATTTTTTTAATATAAAAAGGCTCTTGTGCATTATAAACTTTTATATCTCTTTAATGTATTATGCCTTTATAAAATCTTAATACCAAATATTTATGAAATATGTCAGATACTAGTTTTCCTATATTGTAGACACTAAACAGTAGCTTGGTTGAATGCATTTGTTCTGAATCTCTGTCTAGCCAATTACTTTTATATTCCACTTTTATATTTCCACATTCATCAAATAATTTTCAACTCTCTGAAATAAGTAAAGACTTAAATTTTAGTTCCATCTTGGCCACTGACTTGCTTTGTCAACTCAATGTACTTCTCTAGGCTTCTCAGTTTTCCATTTAGTAACCTGTCCTTGTCTGTATTGTGTATTAGAGTATTTGATCTCTTGGTAGAAAAGAATTTCTGCAAATCCAGTGTTTTTGTTATCCTTCATTGGAATACTCACATATAAAGTTTTCAATTAAAAAAATATTCAGCAGTTTCCCTGAGCATATTAAGGGCCTCATCACAAATCTAGGCTAAACACAAAGCATGTGTAAAACCCAGCAGCCTCTAAGTACAGTGAGTCTGTGGTGTTTGCCATCTTACTGTTCATTGTTTCCTGAACTTGTTGCCTGTAAGAGGCTGCTTTTGCAGTATTCCCCACTAACATTTGTTTCTGCTGTCATGGCATCTTTCCACCCAACATTTTCTTGTTTACTGTGAGTCAGAAAATTATCTGCAATAGAGAACTTAACTTATCCCACTAGAGACTTCAGGCTCAGCTGAAGTACTAAGGAGATTCCGGAGCAAAGTCTAGACATGAGTAACTGCTAAGAGACATCAATATGTTTGTTCTGTTATGCCCAAAGGCTTAGGTGACTGCTCCCTGAGCAGTGAAGAGATCTGGCTCTGTATAAGAGCTGAATTTGCAGAAACTGGAGGTGAATTAATTGTTAAAAATTGTTGAATTCAAATAATATCACTAAATTAGGAGCATATGTAAATCACTAAAGTGTGAGTTTTACAGCACTGTCAAAAGAATCTTTAATAGTAAAAACTGAATTTTTCTCAGTAAGAAAAGAGGAGGGTCAGATCAATAAAGAAAGTCATAGAAACAGGACTATAAATGATAGAAATAAAGAAAAAATCAACATAGGCATTAGGCCTAGGAAAAGGTCAGATTTGTGCTGAGTGTCTATGACATGGAAAAAAAAATCCTGTAAATGGGACTTTAACTTTGATCTTGATATTTATTGTTAGAAAGTGCCAGGATAAGAAATATTGTATGTACAATTACACCATCAGGCCTGGAAAAGTATTCTAATAGAGTAGAGAGGAAAGGAGGGCTTGAGGAAACAGAAAATGGAATCAATTGACTTTACATTAAAAAAAGAAAGATATCAAAAAGAAAAAAAGAATAAAGGACAGAAAATTTAGAGAATTAAACATATATAAGTATACTGACAAGAAATGTGCATTCATCTTAGTGATTTTGCAGTGTTATTACTGATATGGTTTATAAGATGCTTTGAACAAGGATCAAGTCATAGAATTTCACCTTCTATAATGTCTGTTTATGGAAGAAGGAGTTTGCAAAGTAAGCATGGGTCAGCTCGCAGCATACTACCAAAGATATCATGATTTCTCCAAGTTAGATTACTCACAAGATTAAGCCATAGCCTGGAGAGGCCTCTGTCTGAGAGAAACAAAGGTGATAGGGCTTCGCTGCTGGGATTACTATCCTAATTATCAGAGAACCATTGTTTCTCTCTGCTCCTGGGCATCAAATACACTGACCCCCTCAACTTCAAATAACCTCCCACCAGTACTGAGAGCATTCTCTGGCTTGTGCTCACCTTCCCTAAAACCAAAGGCACTTGGCCGTAAGCCAGTTCTTATTATTACAGTCCTTGGCACATTTCCATCAGCACTGAACTTTAACACACACATACTCACATCTCAACACAATTTGCAAGCTTGATTCACTTTTTTTAGCGTTAAAAAAGAAAATTTCTAGTATATCTTTTAATGACAATTTCTATCTCTTGTCACTGAACTATCTTATAAGAAAAGCCTCATGTTGGCTTTTTGAAAATGGAAATTCTTTAAGGTTAGGAATCAAAAAAAAGAACTCACTTTCAAGCAAATCACATTATTACAAAATATGAGCGTATAAGTACTATTCTTAGCCAAATTTCTTAGGATAGACCTTTATCCTAAAATTCTATCAAATTTCAAATAATTCCCATAAATTTATGAGGTATACATGTATTTATTTTCCTTGGCTTTGTTTGAATGGAACCTACCTCCCTCTTTCTCCTTTTAAGCAATATTAAACTCCCTTATGAAAAAGAGTTACAATTCTAGATATTTGCCCACTGGGAATAGAATTGCATCAACCATTGGGATATTTGCATTTTATACTTTTGATAATTTATTTACCACCCACTTTGTTTTTCCTCTTTTTAGTACAGCTGTGTTCCCTCCACACCCAAATATGGCCTGAGTCCTGATCCACAGAGTAAACTAACTTCATTACAGCCGTTGTCTGGTCAACTCTTTCCTCTTCCACCAGGCTCCACCCTTCTCAGGGATCTTGGGTCATGGCTGAAGCAGTGAGGAGTAGCAAAGAGAGAACTAGAAGTCTGGAGCCTCAGATTCTGGCCTACTGAGACTAACTGGCTGTTACCTAATTAAAGTGAGTCACACCTGTGGGCCTCATACAGTAACCAGGTTAGACTATCTGTCATTTAACATTTCCCCTTCTAAATTCTATGATTTTCATGCTATTTTCTGGTTCCACTGTTTCTAGAAGGGGGGAGAAATCTAAAAATCTGAACAATGGCTTTCTGAAAACAGACCATCTAGCAAGAGAATTATAATCTTGTTATTCATTCATTGCTCAGTGAATGTTTATTGAACACTTACTGTCACTCAGGCTCTCTGCTGACTAGGCACTGAGTGATAATTATTCTTACTTTTGTTCATTCTCAAATGGTTTTTATAGAGGTGCAATTCACATAACATAAAATTAAGCATTTTAGAGTAAACAGTTTAGTGCATTTAGTATATTCATAATGTTGTACAACCACTACCTGTTAGTTCTAAAATATGTTCACCCCTCCAGAAAGAAACCCCATACCTGTTAAGTCATCAGTCTGAATTGTCTTCTCTCCCTACCCCTATTAACCACTAATCTGCTTTCTGTGTCTATGGATTTATCTATTTTGGACATTTCATATAAAATGTTACCTTTTTATCTAGCTTCTTTCACTTATCATAATACTTTTCAGGTTTATCCACATTGTAGCATGTACCAGTATTTCACTCCTTTTTCTGGCTAAATAATATTCCACTGCATATACCTAGCACACTTTGTTTACTCATTTACCTGTTGATGGACATTTGGGCTGTTTCCTCCTTTTGGCTGTTGTGAATAGTGCTGCTGTTCACTGAACATACATGTATATCAAGCAGTTTTTAATACCTAGTAAATATGGCTCAAATACACAGTTTATGGTCAGGACTCTTATAAATACTTTTGGAAGCAGTTAACTGTCTTCCTGAACTAGATTCAATCAAAGCCACTACTTTGTCATCTAATCTCTGACTTCTCTCATTTCTTTGTTCCTGGTTTTACTACTCAATAAATTGAGAAAATATATAGAGTATCTCCTAATACTTGATGTGTTCCTATAAATGTATAAGTATAAAACTAGAATCCAACAAATGTCCTTATAATCAATGCCACATACAGTCATATAAACAAGGAGCCATTAACATCAGAAAAAGAAAAGACCATATTCTACGAAATGTTTCCAACTGACCAATTACTCACTGGAAAAGGGAGTAATATGAAAGTGCCAGGTTACTGCTATTCAGATCAGTTAGGGCAGCAAAGATGTACTGTATATATTTTTCTTCTTTAAATTACAACTTCTGGGAAACTTTTCTTTTCTTCACTATACAATAATTTAATAAGAACTGGGTTTATTTTTACTTTCTTTTTTTTTTTTTTTTTGCGGTACGCGGGCCTCTCACTGCTGTGGCCTCTCCCGTTGCAGAGCACAGGCTCCGGATGCGCAGGCCCAGCGGCCATGGCTCACAGGCCCAGTCGCTTCACGGCATGTGGGATCTTCCCGGACCGGGGCACGAACCCGTGTCCCCTGCATCGGCAGGCGGACTCTCAACCACTGCGCCACCAGGGAAGCCCTTACTTTCATTTTTGTTTTTCTGTCCAGAGGCCAAATCACAAAATCACTCAAACGGATGGTGTAATTTTTAGATATAGCTTAATAAATACTTCATGCCAATTCCTGGTCCTTGATATCCAAGACATCTGTGGTTTTATTCCATTTTCTCTGCTTACCAGTCTTAGTGATCTGTGTACTGTTTCTATTGATTTATTGGCTCAGTGTAACTTTGTAGGACCTACAGTGCTTGGCAAAAACCAGTCCTCACATTAACACACACACAGATACTCATACTCGCACTCATTCAGTGCTCTCTTATTTTCTTCATCAGCCTAGATTTTAGCTTCATATGGTTCACAAATTTTGAGCTATTTGTTTTTAATATCTTACTATAAGTTCTGGCTTGGACTACCTATAGGCTTAAAATTGATATAAAGAAATTTTGCATACTAACAAAGAGATATTGCCTTGGTGAGTCACTAAAATCTTTTATTTTTCTAAAATAGAAATTATTAATTATTCCTAGTGTGGTACATTAACTGCTCTGGCCAGTGTTAATTCTTCCAGTCCAATAATAAACGCACACTCTCTTTACATACACAAAATGCTGCAGCTGCCATTTATCCACTCAGTAGAGAAAAAACAGTCAAATTAGTTGTTTGAATTGAGTTCTGTTAAGGCTTTAGATCAGATAGACAGAAACTGAATCTAGGTATTAAATAGAATCTGACTGGACATATGACTTACATTTACGGTAAATTATTGGCATAGAGTTTTATGAGATATTTGTGCTCATGAGAAGCCATGCGTTAAATGTAATTTTGTTTGTTTGTTTGTTTGTTTGCGGTATGCGGGCCTCTCACTGCTGTGGCCTCTCCCGTTGCGGAGCACAGGCTCCGGATGCGCAGGCTCAGCGGGCATGGCTCACCGGCCATGGCTCACCGGCCCAGCCGCTCTGCAGCATGTGGGATCTTCCTGGACCGGGGCACGAACCCGTATCCCCTGCATCGGCAGGTGGACTCTCAACCACTGCGCCACCAGGGAAGCCCTAAATGTAATTTTTAAGTGTTGAATCACCTTAAATACATTAGCGGATACAATAACTGAAGAAATATCATCTTGACATCTCTTATAAAGCAAAGAATCATCAAGAAAAGTATATTATTTCTTAATTATTGATCTATTTTGCAAAGTTAGATTTTCACATTGAGTTTGTTTCAAAAGCAAGGTGCTAGTATCTTCATAAAACTTCCCATTTACATAGTTCTTTACTTTCCAAACATTTTCTCACCTATTATTTTACTCATGCAGTTGTACTGTGTAATAATAAGTACAACTGCTTTTATCTACACCCATGAGTCAGATATCCTAATGTCTTGCTACTCTAAGTGTGATCTGAGAACCAGCATCATCATCAAATGAGTCTGTTAGAAATGCAGAATCACCACCCTAGACCTACTGAATTAGAATATGATTAAGAGATATTGAGTGGTTTGCCCTGGGTTTTTTGATAGTAAATCTGGGGCTGGAACTCAGATATTCTACTGATCTGCAGCTCAGAAATCTGTCATCTGACTGTTCTAAATTATAATGAACAAGTAACATGAGTGTGAGAGAATGTCCTTCCAGTAAAAATTAGTCTGGCATTTCTATTGTGTCCATGATATATAAATCATCAGTTACATTATACAATAAAACATGTAGGATCCAGGAAACAAGGCCTGGCTGCAGATAGAGAGATTTGATGAGTCTTAGGAGGACCATCTGTTTTCTTTGTCAGATTTTTCACCATCAATTTTATTAGCACTGAGAATGATATAACTAACTTTGCTTTCTTTAACATACAAATAGAATAGGAATTAACACTAAACCAGAAGTTAAAAAGGAATAAAATGCACACTAAGTTTAACAAACAGCTCTCAGTATACTACGTTGTAGCATTTTCCATGGACACATTAATGCCTTTTTCAAAGATAATGCTTTCTTTCCTTAGTTTCTCATTGCCATGAGTAAAATATTAATGAGACCCACCTTTTTGAACAAAAATAATCTTCCCCTCTGGCTTACCAAGTGTTTTTATGGTAAGATCTTATCTCAGGAAAGTATCTTTTTTTTAAATTGCAAATATAAGAGTGGTGATATATTAATATGATAATAAATGGTAATTGGGTTTGCTGGGGTTTGTCTATCTGATTGGGATAGAACAGGGCCCTCTAGAAATAATTCCCAATTCCAGGGGTTTATAAATGTACATCAGGTAGTCAGTAGTGGAAGGAGTCACACAGAGCAGAAAGGTGAAATGTTGGGGGCATACCTGGGGACCGTATAAACAAGACATTAAAATCCTATAATGCTTTACACTAGCAGGGTGTTTTCTCTTGTTTGTTTTTCATGATAATGAGATCTCTGGGTTCACAGTGAAGGTAGGGGAGACCAAAAGAGGCAGGAAAAGCCTGAGAGGACAGATGCTTGAGCCCAGCCAAGGGAGATGCCGCAAACTTGGAACAACCTTGGGATTCTGTCTAGGAAAGCTCTTTGGGATGAGTGCCTGGCTCTGGAGCAACCGTGAGAGGAAAGGGCCTTCCCAGAGGTGCAGTCCCGTAAGACTTTGATCTACCTGCTCAAGATGACTCTCTCTTAATTGGCTTAGGACAGTGAAATTCCCTAAGAGAATATCTATCTTTTTTTTTTTTTTAAAGAAGAATGAATATTTTAAAGTCCTTTTAGGTCTCCTTCACTGTTTCCTCCTAGTTTACCCTAGAGAAGGGCTTCCTGAGAAAAAAGAACTTTAAGTACAGGAATGGATTACAAGGGAGGTTGTGAAATCTTCATGACTGAGACATTTAAAAATAAAATAGCATCTAATGGCTTTGGGATGATTAGCTAGACGTTGTCTAAAGGCAGGATGATGGAAGAGAAATTTCTTTAGTATTTCAGTTCAGCAATTCACAGGCATATGCAAGACTTGTGTTTAAAATTTGGCTTTAGTGTTGAGTTTCTAAACATTTCAGAATTTTACAAAAGTATGTTTGAGATTTTGTGCTTGAAATAGTAGTTTGGCTTGCAAGAGCTACAGTGTAAGGATGCCTAACGAAACAATTATATTCATATATTCAAGATGAGTCTTAGGTATTATGTATTATCAGAAATCAATATTTACTTTTGTGTCTTTTTAAAAATTCAATTACTCTGTGTGTGTGCTTCTATGGTGCTTCATACACTATGATTATAAATTATATTTATATCCAAAGTATAAACATCATATGGTAAAGACGGACGGAGTCTTAGTGAATTATACAGAAATGAGAAAAACATTTTAACTTCTCTATCATTCAAGTCTTTCTTGCTTCCTTTTTTTGCATGTTTTAGATGCTTCAACTATGAAGAGTGATTCAAGTTAAGTTACTCTTAAGTTAGAAAGTATGCAAATTTAGCAGACTTCGGTCAAGGCTGTTTTACACATTTTGTAAATGATCCATTTATGATACTAAATGCAACTTATGGAAAATATTTTCTAATATATTTAGAATGCATTTATAGCATTTTAAGAAGGTTCTAGAATTCATTATCCTGATTTTTGAATTATATTAATTAAAACAGTAAATAACAATATGCCATTAGTGACATATTCCTTTTTATTAAAACTAAAGTGCTTACATGTTAAAAGAAACTTCTTAAAATATCTTATATGTCACATCTGCCTAAGCTTTGTAATATATATTTATATATATGACTTACTTATATGAATAAGTAAATATTGAGAATTCTGTTTGGGACTAATGTATAAACTAATCAATTTATAGTTTCATATACAACTATGTAGATATATGTATATAAAGACTTTTTAAAAACAGTCTCAGTTTGCACAAGATGTTTCAGCCCCCAACAGGGAAGAATAAACATTATTTTTATAATACTATAGTATGCATCTATTGAAAAAAATTCATGTATAAGTGGACCCATGTAGTTCAAACCCATGTTGTTCAAGGGTCAACTGTATATACACAATATAAGTAGATTTATAATGTACATTTGTGTGTGTATCCATCCACTAAAACCCCACAGATATACACACACCATACATATGCCAAAGAAAAGGAAAATTAATAAGACCATGAATCTTGGACTATTCTTCATCATTGCTTCCTTTAAAATAGAATCTATTCATTAATTTTAAAAATAAACTGAACAAAACTATTTAATCCAAGGAAGTGCTTACTGAGCATAGATCTATGATAAGTTTGTACAAAATATGGGAATTCATATTAGATAAAGAAGCATTTATTAAGGACGGCTACCACTTTGGGTATGTCCAGCATTTGACTTAAAATCATAAAATAATTATTTTGTACTTCAAAAGAGGCTCCAATTAGTGAATGTGTCAGTTGAACTTTCTTGGCCTATGTGACGTTATCCATTTCTCTGACATACTTCTGGAAGCAGTTATTTTATAGATTCAGCTTTTATATTGGTTTAGATTTTTTAAAAATATCTTTTTACATCACAAAGTGAAAAGGAGGTTTAGCACATCACCATTTTTTTTAATTGAGATACACAAAAGAAGTGTCCATAATCCCACCATTTAAATTTTACCCCATCCCTATCCTCCTGCTCCCACCATTTATTAGCAGTCCAAGAAGAGCCCTCTGTTTATAATTTGGTGCTACAAATTCTTTTCAATTTTCCCTTTCATACAGCTATATTAATCAATCTGTCTGTCTACACAAGTTTTACAGAAATGGATCAGGCTAGCCATATTGATCTATAACATAGGTTTTCCCCTTACTTATATATCTGGACATATTTCCATATCATCATACATAGATTTCCTCACTTTCAATAACTATTGCTTTCCATTGTATGGGTGTATCATAATCTGTGTAGGTATTTTCCATTGATATATAAATTGTTAAATATAGATGTTTTTCTTTTATGCTACTGAAAACGCTATTTCAGGGAATAATATGTAGCTTTATGTGGTTGTGTAGCATGTATGTAAGATGTATTTCTCCACAGACTAGTTCTTGCTAAGGTCACCATAACCAGCATGAAGCTGGAGCCAGTGGGACGTTGCTTTTCCTTAGCATACTTACTTTTTTTTTTTTTTTTTGGTGATACGCGGACCTCTCACTGTTGTGGCCTCTCCCGTTGCGGAGCACAGGCTCCGGATGCACAGGCTCAGCGGCCATGGCTCACGGGCCCAGCCGCTCCACGGCATGTGGGATCCTCCCGGACCGGGGCACGAACCTGCGTCCCCTGCATCGGCAGGTGGACTCTCAACCGCTGTGCCACCAGGGAAGCCCCCTTAGCACACTTTCAACCATCCTCTCTGTTCCTTGGAAGGTTCTCTGCTTTTCCTCCTACCTCTTTTGTTGTTCCTTCTACGTCTACTTCACCACCACCTCTTCTTCAATGCAACCTCCTCAAGCTCAGTCTAGGCACTCTTTTCTTTGCATATTATATTTTACCTCTAGACAACCTCATCAATGACCAAGGCTTTAATTACCATGTATACAGGAATGACACCCATATTTATATCTTCACCCTTGACTCTCTGGATTCCAGAACCATGTATATTGCAACATGTTTATTACTTTTTAGATTACTTTTGATTTATTTTTCTACTCCATACCTCTCTTCCTTATCCTAGACCCATGACTCCTACTGCCACAAACTCATTTTATCTGAAATCAAACTCATAATTCCATCCAACATAGTCTTCCCCAGTAATTTCTATTTTATTGAATGGTACTGGCATCCAAAAAGTTGTACAATAGAAATAACTACCCATATATAATTTATCACCAAGCATGGTTTTACCCCTAAATGTTTCTTCAATTCACCAATTTCTCCCTATCTCCACTGCTACCCAACTAATTCATGCTACAACCATCTCTTGCCACTGTCATGTCTTCCCAATTAAGTTCTATCTTTATCTACCTACTCTTGCCCCTCTCTAATCAAGTTTCCATTTATAGCCAGATTGACCTTCCCTCCTCACTTTCTGCCTTTCAGCCACACCAGCCTTCTTTCAATTCCTCCAGTGTTCTCCCATGTTCCCTCCATCTACAGAACATCTTTATTTGTTTATGTCAAGGCTCTGGGATGGACAGGCAAGGTTTCTGCTTCTAATGGTGCTTTCATTCTAGAGGAGTAAAGTATGAGAAGGCACACCAAAAAAACAAACACAAACGTAAACAAGACAGTTTATTAGATAGTGATAATTGTTAATTTCTATGCTGAGAATAAATTTAAGGTGATATAAAAGAGAATGACTAACTGGATGCTCCTTATTGGGTGGGCAGGGAAGGCCTCTCTAAAGAGACCTCTCTTAAGGTAAGGATTTCAATTAAAAGGTAGCCAACCATGCAGAGATCATGAGGAATAGCCTTCCAGGCAAAGGGAACAGAAACTGCAAAGACCCTAGTATGGAATGAGCTTGGCTTGTTGGACCAAGGTGGTAGGGTTGGGCATGGTGAAAAATGAACAAATTGAAGAAATTATTCTACATGCTGTTCTCTCTGCCTAGAATATTTTCCCTTCTTTCTACACAGTTAACTCCTACTGTCCTCTCTTTTATCGAGTGTACTCCTATTCATTCTTTGATCTCCCTTCCTCAGGGAGGCCTTTCTTGCCCTGCAGACGTGGTTAGGTCCCCCGTGTACATGCATCATGTACACTTCCTTCATAACATGCATCACAGTTGTGGTTTAGTAACATTCATCTCCTTGGTGATTTGATTAATTTATCTGTCTCCTTCATGAATACTTGCTCCATAAGGGTCAGGACTTGTCTGTTTTGCTCAATATGGTTTTCCTTGCTCCTAACACAGATGAGCCATTAAATAAATATTTGTTAAAATGAGATTGTTGGGTTAAAGATATGCACCTTTTAAATTTCAATAGATATTGCCAAGTTGCTTTCCCCAAAATGCATATTCCTTGACATTTCCATTAATCTTACATGAAAGCACTCATTTCCCCTCATCCCTGTCAGCCCTGCATGTTAGCATTCTGCTTAATTTCATTACTCTAATAAATGGCCATTTGCATTTTTCTTCTTGAGCATCTACATTTGAGACAAATCCAATTATATTAAATTCAAGTCCCTATTAGACTTTTTAGGCCTAAATTTATTTGGGGTGGGGGGAACAAAGAAGCCTTTCTCCCATCTAACTCTCCAGTGCTTGTCTCACACTTATATTTCATACTCTTGTTTGGAAATTGCTGCGCTTACATCTGCTATTTTGGCAGTCATGCTCTACACAGTCGGGAGAGATTGGGCACCAGTGAAAGACAGGTAGGTTCTGGGCCTCCAAATGAGAAAGAGCTAACAAATTAAGAGGAGAATCAGAGAAAGGGATGAGTCAGAGTTAGAACAGAGCAGAGTCTTGTAAAAACACTGGAGACAAGGTAGGATCTGATGGTGTAAAAGATCTTGGGTAAAGTGTACTTGAGGTCTTGATGGGACCTTAAGAACATGGTAAAGCCACTATTTCTTTAGTGGCCAGGTGAGTTTAGAGCGGAGACATAAAATGAAATTAGGAGAAGCCAGATTTGTTGAATAGTAAAGCAGAACAGGGCCTAAATCTGAAAAGACTTGGGCAAATATATCTAGAACCAAGGACCACAGAGACCACTTTATAGAGTTGGACCTAGATGTTTGTAACTGTACCCTAATAGGCCCTCACTCTTGTAGAAAAGTGGTGTTCTTGCAAAGAAACATTACATTGTCTTTTAAGAAGGGACCTGGGAGACACTGGGGAAGAGATTTGCACCTTAGCCCATAAGTACAAGGCCCTGGGACCAAGGATGATGACAGCAGGAAGAGCCAGCAAAAGTAGCTGTCATTACTTGGGACTTGGGCACACTAAGGCACATGTGATTGTGGCTGTCCACTTATGGCAATAAGGAACAGTGAGCAGGAATCCAAGAATCTGGACAACAAACCCCTGGGTGCAGCGGTAGTCACTGAGTCTCGAGAGCCCCAGCCTAATAATGGACTTAATATTAAGTTCCATCAGATTGGGGGCAGGGGAAGGAGTGAGAGGGCAGGATGTTTGAATTAGCTTAGGGACTGAGACAAGACTGAAAGAAATTATGGACAGTGAGGTGGAGTTTAACAGTGGAAAATCCCAGTGACTCCTTATGGACTGCCTATTGAGCCTAAATTACTTAGATGTCTTCTACCACCTCCACCTTCATTATGTACCATAGCAATTTTACAATTAATTTCTGAAGATTTTTGGATTAAGTAGTTTCCTGTCTTGACATATGAATGGAAAGAAACGATTTCTTTAGGAATATTGTGTCCTGAAATGAGGTGGAGCACTGAGGGTTAGTCCATATATTTCCCCTTTGGAGAGGATTTCACTCTACATTTTCTAGTGCAGTGTCCAGGCTGGTTTCTGATGCTTCATTTGATATGGATATTTTTTTCTTAGCAGAACATACTTCACTATTAAATAAGTCTCACTGCTAGGGATTCAGATAGGCTTCCTACATTTTCCCATTTTATTTTACCTCATTATTTGTAACTCGTGACAGTAAATTATTCCTCTCCAAGTATGGCACTTTGAAATAAGCACCACTGTGTTTTCTCAAAGCTCTGTAAGATTTTCTGTTGCATTCCAGTCCAATATTTTACCTACAAGCTCTCCTGGTTCCAATTATTACCCCCGATTTGAGTCAGCACAATGAACTTGAGCGCTCTCTGTTCTACCCGGCTGAATGTTTGCAAATGTAGCACCTTTATTTTTTATTTATTTTTTAAATTTTTATTTATTGGCTGTGTTGGGTCTTCGTTGCTGCGCACGGGCTTTCTCTAGTTGTGGCGATAGGGGGCTACTCTTCATTGCGGTGTGCGGGCTTCTCATTGCAGTGGCTTCTCTTGTTGCGGAGCATGGGCTCTAGGCGCGTGGGCTTCAGTAGTTGTGGCTTACGAGCACTAGAGTGCAGGCTCGGTAGTTGTGGTGCACGGGCTTAGTTGCTCCGTGGCATGTGGGATCTTCCTGGACCAAGGCTTGAACCCATATCCCCTGCACTAGCAGGCAGACTCTCAACCACTGCGCTACCAGGGAAGCCCTGTAGCACCTTTAGAATAGGATAAAGTGCCTTTGAATATCTTTGTGGTTATTGGTGCTATGAATAAGGAGAAAAATCTGTATTTCATGAGATTGTTCTAGTGAATTTTGATCCTTTAAAAAATGCTAGCAACAAAAGCAACAAATCTGAACAATAATAAATCAGCAATGGCTTCACTGTTCTGCTTTTATTCATGAAGACAAGTGTAATTGTCCTATCGTATCTTCTGTTTAAATGAAGCCAGTGTAATGTTCATGTATTTTGGTAGCAGAAAGAGTATTTCACATATAACAACTAGTTTTTAAAGAAAGAATTAAGAGACAATATCTTCCTATGGGGAAAAAAATCAGATTCCTAAAAATAACTAATTGTTAAGGCACAAAATCTGGCCAAATGCTGAACAAAAGCTTGCTGTTATCTAGGCAATTTATTTGGCAGTCCTAGCACTACCCACTGTGTGTGTTTGTGTCCAGATGGCCAAAATGCCAAGCAAATCCTGGAATCACAGGTGGTGCTGAGATGCTGATTCTGCATGGGATATTGTGGGTGGGCACCTTCCTCAGCAGGTAGGCTCTCAAAGTGAGCCCTGGCAAGCCATAGGATCATTGCCATCCATGTGTGGCTGGTGATTGATGATGCTGATTTAGGGGAGTCCCAGATATGAAACAAAGCAGCTGAATGAATGGGTGTTTTCTTTCCCTGAGTTGAGATAGTTTCTCAAGGTGTGGTCTGAGGACCACCTGCATGAGGATCATTTGGGTATCTGTTAAAACTGCTTAGTGGGTCCCATCCCTGGCTTATTCAATAAATCTCAGGAGATAGAATTCAGGAGTCTAACTTTTTTTTAACAAGATACATTTTATCTTATTAAAAAAATTCTTTTTCATTGGAGTGTAGTTGCTTTACACTGCTGTGTCAGTTTCTGCTGTACAGCAAAGTGAATCAGCCATATGTACACATATGCCCTCTTTTTTGGATTTCATTCCCATTTAGGTCACCACAGAGCACCGAGTAGAGTTCCCTGTGCTATACAGCAGGTTCTCATTAGTTATCTATTTTATACATAGTAGTGTGTATATGTCAATCCCAGTCTCCCAGTTCATCCCACCCCCCCTCCCCCTTACCAAGATACATTTTAAAATAACCTCCCTGATTTTTCTGAGCCCTAAATTTGAGAACCATTGATTCAATATTAGTGAGATGATACTTAACATATGCAAACATATTGCTTTACAGAATTTAAAGAGAGCACAAAGGCCCATCTGTCCACTGGCACAGCTACATGCTGGCAGTAACTGAGTGGCTAACCACACAGCTCTCTCTGACCCCTGGTGGTCTTTCCCAAACAGTGAATTCCCTCAATACTCACATGTGTACAATGCAACTTATGGCAACCATGCAATTGCAATTTTCCAGGACAGTTCCAATAGTATGGACAGTTCCATACCATTTCATTCTTTTCAATAAATCTGGCCTATCTAAATGAATTAATCTTTTATAATTCTGTAGCAGAAAAATATTTTGATATTAAATCACCTATTTGGAAAAAAAAAAAACCTCATTTACCCCTGCCCTTTCCACATCATTCAAGCAGCACTAAGAACATTCTATATGCACTCTCCTCCAGATCGGGGTGACACACAGAGAGAGGAATTAGTGAAATTCTAGGCTTTAAGCTTTTAAGAAGACTTAAAAAAATTCGTGACAGAGGCAATAGTCTGAAATTAAAGCACTTTTGAGTTGTGTGAAACAGAATCAGAAAGAAGTGTTGTCTTTGTGAATTGCTTTTAATTCTACAAACTTGATTTTGAAGATCAAGAGCCAGGTTTGAGAGAGAATAGTCTTTATAAAAGACCAGAGTGGCAAAGAAGGCATCATGATGGCAAGAATAAGCTTTTCACAGATAGAACAGGAAGTTCATTTTTTTTCCTGCTAAGTGAACATGACTGAAGTTTGCCATGGATTGTCTTTGAGAAAGAGCCTAAGGTCCTGGGCCAAGTTCTGAAGTGTGGAGTGGGAGTAGTTGACTGAAGAGAGAAACTCCTAGTAAATTGGGCAAGAGTTGAATCTTGGAGCAGAAGGACTATTACATGGCTTCCTGGGATATAGCCTGGGAGTTTGCAAACCTCACAGCAAAGCCCCCTGTGACACATGAATGGCAGAATAACTGTGTAAGTGGATGAGCCTGAGGGTAGTCAGCTGACTTAGAGAGGCTCACTGATGTGTGGAGGATACAGAGTGACCTTGCTGGACCCAGAAGCCAGCAGAAAAGGGTCCCTAGAACCCTTCAGCCACTGAGGCCAATGAACAGACGTGTGAAATGAATAACTCAAGGAAGGCACACAAAGACAAGCACATTTTCCTCCTCCATGCCAGGATATTACATATGTGATATGTGTCTTGAGGTTTTAGGTCACCCTCAAGGAGATGGAAATGGAATGAAAGAATCTCGTTTGCCTGAGTGTTTTCAGACAGAAGACATGAAATATTAAACTGAAAGTCACTGCGTCATATAGTCTGTGAAACATCAAATTTAATACACCCTCATGAGACTTCATATGAGCAAATTCACGAATTAATAAAAGAATATTTTGTTAGACCACATGTCCTGATTTTTTTGACCTAGAAAATATGGTCATCCTATTTAGACTAGGCTATCCTACCTTATATTTTCCTAGAATTGTTCTTTGGATATTATAGGCTGTATAACTTTCAACTCTCCAACTGATTTAAGAGCAATGCATCCTCTATTCTCCCTCTTACACCTTCTACATCTCTGAACATAGGAAAGTACAGAATGAATGGATGAATGAATGAATGGTCTGCTCAAATATGTATGGAATCCCAATTCCAATAAATTAGTTGCTGAGGAGGCATACTAATGACTAAAACAACAAGAAAAGTATACTTGGGATTCTTTTCCTTAAAAAAAATTAAGGTGGCCCTTAATATGGGTATTTATATGACCTGAACATAAATAAATCCTGTTAAAACAACCATCTGTTAAAAGTGTCAATTGTCTCTTTTTTCTTGCTCTGGGCAACAGAATCTTGATAATGATAGTCAGCTCAGCACTACAAATCTAGATTTTGATCTAGAGCGTTCTTTATGTTGGAAATAAAAATATTATGGTTAGTAGAAGTAGTTGAACACCCACCAGGGGAAAAATGTATATACATTTTGCCATAGAATATATTATCCTTCCTTGTTGTTCATATCAGTTATTTGTCATTTTGGTTCTATACTTTTTTTTTTTTTGCGGTACACAGGCCTCTCACTGTTGTGGCCTCTCCCGTTGTGGAGCACAGGCTCCGGACGCGCAGGCTCAGCGGCCATGGCTCATGGGCCCAGCTGCTCTGCAGCATGTGGGATCTTCCCGGACCAGGGCATGAACCCGTGTCCCCTGCATTGGCAGGCGGACTCTCAACCACTGCGCCACCAGGGAAGTCCGGTTCTATACTTTTTGAGGCAGAGACTACTATCTAATTATCAAATGTTCTGGGCCCTTAGCTAGACCACTAACTCCCTTGCACTTAGGTTTGGCCATGTGTCTGATTTCTAGTTAATAGAATGTGATTGGAAGTGGAACCCAGCCTGGTTCCTAGAAGCCTCCCACATGTAATAATATTCTATAATCTTTCCCTGTCTGGTTCAATCTAAGTGAATATGGTGCCCTTGGAGGTCTTATGTTGAAGATGGCAAAATGACAAAGTGGAACAAGCCTGGATTCCTGAATCATCACTTGGAGAAGAGCTGTCCACCAACAAGAAGCACCCATTTTGGGACACTGAGTGAGCAAGAAATAAACTATCACATTAAATCACTGAACTTTCAGGAATTTCTTATTTCAGTAGCATTAACTAATATATTTTACTTATAATTAAGTATAACATTCCACAAATATTATACAGTGAGGCTATGATGTAAATTTCCAGTTTCTCCCTCAATAAGAAATTGGTGAAAGCACTTAGATGAATAGACTCTTGTGTTATTCAAGCAAAAATATACAAAACAACTCAAATCGTTAGAGTATAATATAATTGCTACTTTATATTAAGAACCTACTACATTCTAGGCATGATAATAAACACTTTGCATTTATCATCTCATTTAATACTTATTTATGGTTTTGTATTTAGGTTCTAAGATTATAAACTCAGGGAGACTAAGTTACTAGACCAAGATCATATCATTGGTAGGTGGCAGTAACAAGATTCAAACCCAGACCTGTGATTCCAAACCTTAAGCTCTTGAACTCAGTGGTATGCCCTGCATCTTTCGCTTACTTTCTATTCCAGTGTGGTCTGTGGTAGGGTATTCTTTTCTTATGTCAGAGCCTTACTACCTTTTTTTTTGTTTCCATCTGGAATTGTGCCAAATTCATTTTATGTATTGGATTTAAACATTTATAATTCTTTTTTTTTTTAAGGTGTAAACTCTCAAAGATTCCCTGAAAATACTTTCCACAAGTCACATACTTTTCTTGCTGGTCCATAATGAGAGCCCTTTGTTTTCAGATGGGAAGGGTGGGTTTTTGGTTTGCTTGTTTTTGCTCCTTTTGGAGGGAAGAGTAACTTCATGCTTGGAATCCAAATTGAAAGTGGATGCCCCCATTGGGTAAAACATGGATGCCCACTTTATTACAATCCCATCTGGCTGTAGCAGCTCAGCAATATTACTACAAACAATTTCATACCTCATGTTGTGAATGCTGTTCCAATTATCTGCTGCTATAGATGACTATCCAAACAAGTTAAAATAACTTGTTCTTATCTCTCCTAATTCTGTGGATTTACTGGGTTCAGCTGGGTGATTCTAATTTGGGGTCTCTAAGCAGTTAAAGTTAGATGTTGGCTGGAGCTGGAGTTTTCTGAGGACTCAACTGGATGGCCAAGGGAGTTTTTTCCATCCTGTTTGGTGCCTGGACTGAGGTGGCTTAAATCTGAGGGCTCACGGAGAATATCAATTCACATGGTCCCTCCATGTGGCTAGCCTGGGCTTCATGATAGTTTGAAGGTCTCAGGGAAATCAGAGTTCTTTTATGATAACAGTCTTTCCCTAGAGTGAACATTCTAAGAGACCAAGGTGAAAGTTGCAAGGCTTCTTCTGACCTAGCCTTGCAAGCCATGCAGCATCACTTTCACTGCAACCTGCTGATTCTGTGATAACCAATAGAATTCAAGAGAAGGAAGTACACACAGGCATGAGTACTGGGAGTCATGGTTCATTGGAAGACCTCTGGTTTACTTGGGAGAGTCTTTCCATTGGCATTTGTATTATGGATTTTTTTTTTTTTTTTAGTGTAAAAAGATCATTTTATTTTATTTTAACATCTTTACTGGAGTATAATTGCTTTACAATGGTGTGTTAGTTTCTGCTTTATAACCAAGAGTCAGTTATACATATACATATGTCCCCATATCTCTTCCCTCTTGCGTCTCCCTCCCTCCCACCCTCCCTATCCCACCCCTCTAGGTGGTCACAAAGCACCAAGCTGATCTCCCTGTGCTATGTGGCTGCTTCCCACTAGCTATCTATTTTACATTTGGTAGTGTATATATGTCCATGCCACTCTCTCACTTCGTCCCAGCTTATCCTTCCCCCTCCCCATATCCTCAAGTCCATTCTCTAGTAGGTTTGCGTCTTTATTCCCATCTTGCCCCTAGGTTCTTCATGACCACTTTTTTTTTTTTAGATTCCATATATATGTGTTAGCATACGGTATTTGTTTTTCTCTTTCTGACTTACTTCACTCTGTGTGACAGACTCTAGGTCCATCCACCTCACTACAAATGACTCAATTTCATTCTTTTTATGTCTGAGTAATATTCCATTGTATATATGTGCCACATCTTCTTTATCCATTCATCTGTTGATGGACACTTAGGTTGCTTCCATGTCCTGGCTATTGTAAATAGAGCTGCAATGAACATTTTGGTACATGACTCTTTTTGAATTATGGTTTTCTCAGGGTATATGCCCAGTAGTGGGATTGCTGGGTCGTATGGTAGTTCTATTTTTAGTTTTTTAAGGAACCTCCATACTGTTCTCCATAGTGGCTGTATCAATTTACATTCCCACCAACAGTGCAAGAGGGTTCCCTTTTCTCCACACCCTCTCTAGCATTTATTGTTTGTAGAGTTTTTGATGATGCCCATTCTGACCGGTGTGAGATGATATCTCATTGTAGGTTTGATTTGCATTTCTCTAATGATTATGTATTATGGATTTTTGATTAAGTTCCCAAAAGGGTAGTTTAGTTCCCTCAAAATCTTATGGGTCCTTCCATCACTGTATTTTGGTCAAATTCATCCAGGTCAAAGGGGATTTGGGTGGTATCATTCAGAGACATACTCAAAATTATCTCTGCTCCTCATCATGAATCAGTGGCCTTCTGTTTCCTTGGATTCCACTATTGGTTATATGTTCCCTTCACTGCTTAACCCAACAGCTCTTTGATCAGAGGTGCTATGTGACAGAATTATTGAGGGGTGAGGGAGGCAGCAAATGTGCAACTTTCATGATCCTAACTCATTATTTTGCAGTGTTGGACCTTTTAGGGGTCCAAACGGAGATAGCTAAGTTCAAACTATGTAAGAATGAAGGCACAGAGATAAACAGATGAAGATTAAAATGTCAAAACAGATGAAGATTAAAATGTCAGTTTTATAAGTAAATGTCAGTTTTATTACTGATTTGCAGCTCTGCTTTAGATCTTTAGCCAAAGCAATTGCTAAAAATCCCACGCCCCACCTTCCCCAGAAGTTGAACTTTCCCGTTGCAGAAACCTGCCTGCTAAGGTTATCATATCATGGAGACAAACCAGAATGCAAGAGTCACGTGGCCAGGCTGGCTCCTCAAGAAATCCCAGAAGGGGTGAGCCCGATGTAGCCAAAGTCACCAATGAAACAAGTCATTTCTCTAGGAGGTAGAGTAAATGAGGAGGTGGGGAGAGGCTGAAAATCTCCTCTTTCACTCATCTCTTTATGGAAAATATGAGACCAGGGGAATGTGTGCTTTCCCTTACTTAGTACTTGGACACCTCCCCTCCCCCAAGGATGTTGGGGAGTAAGCACAGAGCACTCAGAAATTCCCAGCATTCACACTTCTCATTGCAAGGAGGGCTGTTGGTGGCTTGCAGTGGCTTGCCAGACTTCCTGAATTAGACACGTATATAAGTACCCCACCCACCTCTGAACCTTTTTATATTGCTTCAAAAATACCATTGTAATTACCAAACAAAATTGCATCTACATAAATGGGGTAGGAAGATAAGGACACATACAGCTTGGAATTTAGGTTTATGATCCAGAGCCTGATTATACTCTTCAACTATGACCTAGTAATTCCACAGGATTTTCCTGGGATGTTTTATTTGAAGGACTGTTTGTCATTGTTTGGTACAAATGAAGCAGGAAGAAGTATCATATATTTTATATATAGATATATGAATATATGGGTGTGAATATGTGTGTAAATTGCCTGTTCATGGTAGAATATACAAATATAAATGTGATGTGTATGTCTTCCTAACATGAATATTTCATTGGTTTCTGTTAGGAGGTTTTTTTTTGTTTTGCAGTGCATGGGCCTCTCACTGTTGTGGCCTCTCCCGTTGTGGAGCACAGGCTCTGGACGCGCAGGCTCAGAGGCCATGGCTCACGGGTCCAGCCTCTCCGCGGCATGTGGGATCTTCCCGGACCGGGGCACGAACCCGTGTCCCCTGCATCGGCAGGCAGACTCTCAACCACTGCACCACCAGGGAAGCCCTCTGTTAGGAGTTTTGAAACTGGAGGTTTGGACCCTTGTGTGTTGCTGTTGAGATCCCTCTCACCCCTAATTTGCACATTAAACGTGTATGTGTGCTTCTTTATCGCTCTATAATTGTCACATTTACATAATATATGTGCTCAGTAGACAAAGAGCTTATTTTCCTTTTAAATTAAAATTTCGAAAGTGTGAATCCATCTTTGGAGGCGAGAACGCTGATCAAAGGATGCAATGATACTCATTAACACCAGGCAATGAAAGCCTGTTGTAATTATGGTGAGCAGTGAGTTCTGGTGGTGGGCATGGGGAACTATGCAATGGGCTTTACAAGTCACAACCCCACCACAGCGCTGCCTGACGAGCAGCCAGACTCTACCCTGGGTCTCCAGTAGTTACCCAACATCCCAGGGATGTTGTACACATTAGTTTCTATGAAACATTTTTTTAAGATCATGTAAGTAGATAAGGAGCAAAACAGAAGGTCTTTACCATCCCATTGCTTTTTATGTTGAATAAATACTTATGTAGCTCATATCAAGTATTGTTCTAGGCACTTGACATCCATTAGCTCATCCAGTCCTTATAGCCAACCTGTAAGTGAGAAACTCCTACTAGCCGTGTTTTAGAAAGGGGAAATGGAGGCAGAGAGAAGTTAAGTAGATCTCCTAAGGTAAACCAGCTGGACTTGAACCCAGGCAAGGCTGGTGTGAAAACCCATGCATTCAGTCACTCCACCTTGCTCCCTCTGGCCTGAGCCAATAGTGCCTGATAGTGTTCTGGTCCTAGCCATTGTACTGTTCACCTAACCTAAAGCAAATCTTGTCATCTTGCTGGGCTTCAAAGTCACCTTTCCTTAAAAGATGATTGGTTTATAGCTGTTCTTTATTAAACACATCCTAGTGGTAGGGTGGGGACAAATGAAATAAACTATGAGCTTCTCAAAGTTTTTACCCTGATTCAATATAGAATTTTAAATGTCTGCAAGTCTTTTTGAGTATTTTAAGGTAAACTTATCAATTGTAGAAAATTGTAAACAAATGTCTGGCCTTGTTATGCTATTCTAATTGTAGCAAGTAAGATTTGAGGCAAATTGAATGAGTTGATCGACATAACATGAAAAGGCTTTGATAGAAAGTTTACAAACTTGAAGCTCTATCCCCCCCAGGCTATTATTTAGCTTTATGAATTGCTTCCTCCATGTTCTATCAGATGCCTTCTTAGTAGTCTAGCTCCTGAAATGAATCCATCTACTCAGTTGTGTTCCCGTGTCCAGACCTTAAACTCTGGCCACCATTATTAACACTAATTGGTAGGCTCAGCAGAGAGGCTGAGGGCTGAATGAGCTCCAGGAACAAAAGTAGGTTCTCTTCTTAGAACTGTGTGAATGAAAAGGGTGGGAAAGGTCAGCTTGCTGCTGCCTGCCCTGAATCCACTGTGGAAGACAGGACTTCATCTGGCATACCTCCCGGCAAACCCAATTTAAAAGAAATGCCACGAGGCAAAATTGTCTCTTTGGATTTATCAGATCATATAGATCCTAGTTATAGAGAAACAGACAAAAAAGAAACCAATCTGTTCCATATCCTCTTGGCCAAAATTAGATTATGTTTAGACAATGGCTTTGTGTGTTATGAATGTTGCCTGTGGAGCCCTGGCCCTGTGACTTTGCTCTGCTTGGAGCTTCCATTACTGTTGAACTCAGCCAGTGACTCACTCCAGTATCCTAGGGAGGTCTGGCAGTCATGGTTCTAGGGCATTCTGCACCCATGGTGCCAAAGGACAGGAAGGGCAGGAGCAGGGGGCTCTCCAGATTCGATTAAACAGAGGAGAGACTCTCGGCAGCTGCTATGGGAAAAACACACGCAACTTTCCTTTCATTGTGGCAGTGAAATTGTGAGCTGGATAGTTTTTATTGGAGCACAAAGATGGGAGAAATTTCTGTGGGGATTTCTGCTCAGGTTTTTGGCTAATAGGAATACATGAGTGAATTTAGGTAGAAGTAGAAAAGTAAATACTTAATGGATTCCAAGACAATGCCTTTAGCTGGTGATCACTAGCTTCAAAATCTGGATAATCTGATTTCTGAAAAATTTCAAATGCAAACCACAAGTGGCTTTTCCCTCTGCTCAGAAGAGATCTAGATGTAAGAAGTTGGATAACATGTAGGCCATGGCACAATACTTTAATACAGTCCAAAGCCTTTCATCAAATGAAGTCATCTAATGATGAAATTGAGTACAGGGTCATTCAACTCAGTCATAATATTCAAGGACACAGAAAACACATTGAAGACACAACTCATATCAATGATCAAAAACTCTCCAGTGTGTGATTTTTTTATTTTTTGTTTTTTTAATTAAGTTCATCAAACACTTGAAACAGACAAATGTGTTTCAAAGGCCCTTTAGGTGTCAAAGCAAACTTGAATAACACCACAAACTCAATGAACATTCATGACCACTTTTTGATAATGAAAATGGAATTAATGATATAAACATCTAAAGAATTGCCAAATTTTTTTCTAAACCTATACTCCCATTTTCTAAATCTAGATTCTCCTTTTCCTTTGTAATTGATTTGGCTGGTCTTTCTTGATGCTTGGATGAGTTTATCAGCCCCTTCCCCATACAGATTTCCTCCATCCCTACAACCATGGAGAAACTCAAGGAAGAGTTGTGCCTTGGTTTACAGCTTCTCATGCCCTGACGTGCTGAGTCACTGCTACTAGTTAACACAGAAAGACTCAGGCAAACTAAGATCTGTGTGAATGTTACAACTTTGGGATTCTTCTAAAATATATTTTATTTTTGTACCATGTACAGAATCACTGTGGTGGATATCTTTTAATTGACCTGTATGAACGTATGTAAAGTATGACATAATCACAATACAAGGAATACACTTCTTTAGCTGCTCCTTTAGTTCCTGGATAAAAACAGCACAAAGGAATTTTCTGGAAGTGTTGGCAGCTAAGCAGTTAGATCAGTGTTTTTTCCTCCAAAGCTACCTTTTTATATAGGAATTTCATAGCATGTCATAGACGTTGCCAGAAACTTCGTTCAGCAAACTGACATTAGAACCCTAATAAATTAATGAAAAAGGAGACGTACTTCTAAAGCACATGTGTGGTGAGACTAACGTCCTAAGGAATTGTTGATTGTAGCAGATGTGCTTCACCTGGAGAAATGATAAAATCTAGAAAGCTTTTACTTCTCCTGAAGATCACAACAATTTGGCTTTCAGACATATCATGGAGAATGTATTCACCAAAGGCACAAAAATGAATGTTAACCCTGTAAGTACTGGTACATTATTTAAGGTATACCATCAGTGCTTTCCTTTTCTGGGGGAAAAAGCCTAAACCATACCCTTGCTCCTACCATTTTGGTGGAACTTATGCTCCTAAAGTTCTGACGTAATAACTTTTTAATAGTGGTCCGAGACTCCTTACTCCACTATGATAGTACTGGCTGGGAGAAACAGAGCAGACAAATAAGCAAGAATCCTGGCCACCTGACTGCATTTGTGGTAAGTCCCACTGATGCTTCATTCTTTTTCTAGATGAGCACATCAAGAATAACAACAAAGAGGATAGATGCTCCAAGGGCCACTAAGTGAGACTTATTCCGCACTGCTGAGGCATTCTACCCTGCTGCCTTACTGAGGACTGACTCAACCATTGCGCCCAGTACAAGCCCCCAGCGTACATTCACAAGGACTGATTCCTGACCACTGCAGTCAGTAGGGTAACTAGGAGGCTGTTCAGAGTGTGGGACCCTGAGTACTGGGAGGACATTAGAGCTCTAGATCAGTGCTGGCCAATAGAAATATAATGGAAGCCACATGTGTAATTTAAAATTTTCTAGAAATCACATTAAAAAGGTAAAAAGAAACAGGTACTACTACTAATATTATTATTAATAATTTATTATTAATTTTAATAATAAATTTTACTTAATTCAGTATACCCAAGATCTTATTCAGACTCACCAATTGTCCTACTAATGAAGGTTTTCTGGTCCAAGATTCAGTCTAGAGTCTCCTTTAATCTGAAACAACTCCATAATCTTGACTTTCCTGACCTTGACATTTCTGAGGAGTCCTGCCCAATTGTTTTGCAGATATCCCTTAATTTTGGTTTGTGTGATATTTCCCCATGATTAGACTTATGTGTTTTGGACCAAGTACTACAGAAGTGCTGTGGTGTCCTTCATGGTGCATCATATCAGAGGCATGTGATGATTTGCCCCATTACTGGTGATTTTAACTTTTTTAAAAATTGAGATATATTTGACATATAACATTATATTTCAGTTATACAACATAATGATTTGATATATGTGTATATTGTGAAGCGGTCACCACAACAAGTCTAGTTAACATCCATCACCACATATATTTATATGTATATTTTTGGCTGTGCCATGTAGCTTGTGGGATCTCAGTTCCCCCACCAGGGGTTGAACCCGGGCCATGGCAGTGAAAGCCCAGAATCCTAACCACTAGGCAACCAGGGAACTCCCTATAAGTTTTTTCTTGTAATGAGAACTTTTAACATCTATTCTTTTAGCAATTTTCAAATATACAATACAGTATTATTAACTGTAGTCACCATGCTGTACATTACATCCCCAGGACTTATATGTACCTTTTCACCCTTTTACCCATTTCACCTATCCCCAGCTTCTGCCTTGATAATTTTAACTTTAATTACTTGATTCAGGTGGTGTCTGCCAGGTTTCTCCACTGTAAAGTTATTTATATTTACTAAATTACTAACTTATGGGGAAATACTTTGAGACTATGTAAGCAAAAAGTTTATTACAGTTTTGTTCTCTAATTTTAGCATTCATTGATGACTCTTGCCTGAAACAATTATCACTGCAGTGTTTGCCAAATGGAGATTTTCTGTTTTCAACATTCCTTCAACATTTATTAGTTACAATTCTGCTAATGGTTCAGGAGAACCCTCTTTTCTTCCTTATTTGTTTATTTGTATTAGTATGCACTCAAATTCTATTTTTATTCAATGGGCTATAATTCATTGCCAAGGTTATTTATTTTGTTGCTCAAATTGTCACAGTTCGGCCATTTGGAACCCCTTAATATTGATCCTTGTGTCCCTTCAAGATGCTCTCATCCATTTTTGGAGCACTTCCTTAATTTTTGGTATTACAAAATATCCCAGGTTCATCTTATACGTTCCTTGCCCAGGAATCGGCCATTGATAAGGAAGCTTGGTTCCTTTTAGTGGAGAGTGGTATTTAGAAGATAACATCTGAGCATTACGTTTGTTCTTTGCCATGAGGTATTACTGTTCCCAGGCCTCTCTATGAACAGAGCTAGGCTATATATATGTGTGTACACACACACACACACACACACGCACGCACACACTTGTTTTCCTCTATATTTATTTCTGTATGTATCTATATAAGTTGAAAACCATGAGTTCACAACATTACCTCCAATTCCAATCCAAACACCATAGGGTTCACTATTTTTCTCCTTTTCTTTAACTCCCTTCTCTGACAGTGAGAAACCTGGTCCCAATTACTTGTAATATATTACTTCTTTGATCAATTCCTCTGAATGTAACCAATCTCCCATAAGTTATCACCACCCATCCTTGCATGGATGCCAACCTCACTGCATTTGGGCTGTGACATGCTGTCAGTGTTGTTCTGTGAACAGGATGCCTTTCTCATCCTGCCTAGACTCTGACACTGTGTGCCTGGCCAGCTCCCCAACTCTTTACCCCTTTCCTGAGCCCACATCTGCATGGAGTGGAGTAAATACCTAAACATAACCAGGGTTCAGTTTAGCAGGGAGGGCCAGGAAAGTGGATTTGGATAGGCAACCAACACTGCCTGCTACAGTGCGCATTCCCATCTTGGTATTAGTAACCCAATTTTACTTTGGGGAACCATGCACCTTCTCAAACTATCCTTGTGATTTGAGTGGGGCAGGACCCATCCTTGGCTCTAGTGAGAGTAGGTTAACCACATTGCAAGCCCTTGACCAATGTGGTTGGTTCAAGACTGGGCACATGACCTAAGTCAGGACAAAGAGAGCCTTGCCTAAAATTGCTGAAAGGATTATATAGAAATAGAATCTCTTTCTACTGATGTTGCCAAGCCTTGGATTGCTGATAGTCATCTTTCTACCACATCTGAAAATGAAGCCAACATAAAGAAAAGCAGGGCTTCCCTGGTGGCGCAGTGGTTGAGAGTCCACCTGCCAATGCAGGGGACACGGGTTCATGCCCCGGTCCGGGAAGATCTCACATGCTGTGGAGCGGCTAGGCCTGTAAGCCATGGCCGCTGAGCCTGCGTGTCTGGAGCCTGTGCTCCGCAACGGGAGAGGCCACAACAGTGAGAAGCCCACGTACCACAAAAAAAAAAAAAAAAAAAAGAAAGAAAGAAAAGCAGATCTGTGACTTGGAGAGATAGAAAGATACCATACATCATTGTTTAAGCATCTTGATCAAGCCATGCCTGAAGTTGGGTATTCCTAGGCTTATCTGTTATATGAGCCGATAAATTCTACTTTTTGCTTAAGCCAATTTGAAATGGGTTTCTGTCACTTGCAACCAAAAGTGTTCTAATTGATACAGCTAGACCTTAGATAGCTTTTATATACTCCCAATAGCTGAGGAAGGCTTTAAGAACCATAATTCTTAGCTTAATATAGTGGGATGAAACAAAGACAATAACTTTAGACTTTAAGTGAAAACTCAATGAAGAATTAAAGGGTCAACAATGGTTGAAAAAACTTTTCTATGGGCCCTAATATATTTTTAAATTTTATGCCAGACTTACTTAACCAGTCTGTTTCTTTTCCACGTATGAAAAACTGACAACAGTACTAAGACTTTCAAATCACAGATCAGGCAAGGAATTATAAGCACTCATTTTAAAGCAGCTTCAGTTCCTTAAGAGATGCAGCTAAGTTTGTTCTTTATCTTCTTTCTACACTGGACTTCTATTCATCCTCTAGCTGCAGCCAATAACAAGAACTGTTATTAGACTCTCAAACATATGGCATATATCACTTTAAAAAACAAACCCATACAAGGAGACTCAGAAGACCACATCTGGGCATCTCAAGAGAGTGGTTCCAAAAGGAAGTCAGAGGCCTGAAATGAAGAAAATGGGTGTTTCAGTCCAAAAACAGTGATTTGTTTTTCTGTGTTTATTTTAGTCATCCATTCGGCATTGGGACGGAGGTCACTCTCCCAGTCAGGCGCTGCAGCATCTTGCCTGGGGTTTCCAGAGAGAAGCCAGACAAGGAGGAGTGGAGTCAGCAGGACTCAAGTAGCAACTGTGACAGAAGTTAAGCCGCCTTTCCCACAGCTGTGCATCACACATTGTCTCCATAAACCTAAAAGTTGGCATTGGAGAAGTTTTCTTTCTTTAAGATGACAGATTGCTCTTTTCCTTTGTCTCGCCTGTGATTCCTGCCCACCCCCAAACCCCATCTGCGTCAGTTCTGCCCTCAGCTTGAGGTGGTGGTGGTGTCACCCAGCCATGCAGTGGAGCCGCTCAGTTACCACCAAACTGTCACTCAGTTCTTGGCGGAAAAGACTTCACAGCCATAATCCTGTAATCTTTTCTTCAAACTGACTCTGTTTCACTTGAAGGGGTTGAAACGAATGGCTTTTGTCATTTGGAATCTGCACACATCTGGATGAATTTTTAGTTTAAAAAAAAATCAAACCATAAAAAAGGCAACAATATTCCCTTTTTGAAGACAAATGTGATTTCATCATATCAAACACATGTTAGAAAACTCAGCTCATTCTTATTTTTCCATCCTGCTAAAGGTGACGAAGATAGCTGAGCTACTTAGTACTCTGCCTCATGCTAATCAGGTAAGGAAGGAAGTACGGAGTCAGGGTATATAGGTGGACTATTTGTGGCTGCACAGCATTTTAAAGATCTGACAATCAGAAAGCAAATAAAGCTATAAAAGATTGCTGGCAATTTATTTTTAATTTTAAGTCAGCTATATTTTTAATTGTAAATTTAGACCTTTTTATGTCTGTGAGCCTGTTTCTGTTTTGTAAATAAATTCCTTTGTATCTTTTTTTTATATTCCACATATAAGTGATATCATATGTTATTTGTATTTCTCTTTCTGACTTACTTCACTTAGTATGATAATCTCTGGGTCCACCCATGTTGCTGCAAGTGGCAATATTTCATTCTTTTTTATGACTAAGTAATATTCCGTAGTGTATATATACCTTATCTTCTTTATCCACTCATCTGTTGATGGACACAGGTTGCTTCCATGTCTTGGCTATTGTAAATAATTTCCTTTGCTTAAATTTGATTAGTGGCTCCAAGTTGCCTCCACTGCAGAATACATATGATCTTTTAAATCTGGTTTTGCTAATCTCTCTCACTATCCCCTACTTGATCCCCAAAGATACTGAATTACTCAGGAGCTCTCTTAATTCTCTCTGGTAAGCTTTTCTCTCACTTGAGCCTTTTCATTTGCAGGTTCCTCCACCAGGAACCCACTCTGCTGCTTTGTAGCTGGTTAAATAGCTGCTGCTGGAATTTTAAAACTTAACTCAGATGCAAATGCTTCTCAGACATCTTTCCTGGCTTCCCATCTGCTTCCAGGTAAGGAAACTTTTCTTATCTGCTCTTGTGTTTGCTGCTGTCATAGCACTTTGTATCTTCTTCACTTGTCTTTCTCACTAGCTGGGGAAGGGTTGTTTCTTAATTCCTGTATCCCCATTACCTACCATGGTTCTTGGTTTATAGTTGGTGCTCAAAAATGTTGAATGAATGATGTGGAACATGAAGAATTGGTTTTAGTTATATAAAGTTTAATCATTTGTGTTTGGTTGTTTTTAACTGGCAATGGCAATCACCATCTAGGTCATCGTGTAAATCTATCTATTTGGACATTTTTGGTTAAGTTTTTAGAAGCCTTGAAATGTATATTGAATCTCTGCCTCAGTCAACTCTAGCTGTACTAAATTATTCAACACAGGACACTGTAAGGCAAACACATAAATTGACCATATGGAGCCAATAAAAGGTGTTAAAAAACAGGAGGAAAAGTTACTGACAATGTGTGACAGGGTTTTCAAACAGGGGCAGTATTGTCCATTTAAATTGCAGAGACCTTATCCACACTCACTGCAAACAAAGGAATAAAATGTAGAGATTTTTTTTTGGAATATTTGGAAGATGGAAATAGTCCTGGTACTCCCTGTACCTGAGTCATTATCTTGCAACACTTATTATCAAAATTTATGCCCTACCAACTCTCCAATCCAAACTTCACATCCTAGTAAAGCTGATTTCCTTGCTATTTCCTAAATCTGTTATCTTTAGAGCAGGCTTCATGACCTTGCTCAGATACGCCCCCAATTTGAAATATTCCATCTTCTATCCTTTGTCTAATCAACTTGAGTTCTTCTCTGTCCTTTAATCTCAGACTAAATCCTACCATCTTCAAAGAAACCTCCCCCCAACTATTCTGGCCCATATGAGTTGTACCTTTTCTGATTTTCCACAGCACTCGTGTCTGCAGGACCCGTGGTGCCCCTCCCATACCCTGACTCCAACAGTCCTCATAGCCCTGGGATCTACAACCCATTGACACCTTTTCACTGTCCCCACATCCCTCATGTCTTCCCTCTATACCTGGTATAAGTGACCTCCATGATCAATCATTATCATTCCTATGAATATATTTCAACTCTTACTATGATACTTGCTGAGCAAAACCCCAATCCAGGTATAGTTCTAACTCTCTGCCTGTGGGGTAACTGCACTCACATAACTGAGCATGGCTAGAAAACTGTCACCATGCTGACTGGTCTCATTTTGAATACATGAACATTAACTTTGAATGGGTTCTTAATGCTGCCTGGCAATCTTTTTATACTTCCCTATTCCACATACTCTCCCCTTCTCCTGGACAACTAGATCATACTATCATGTGATTATATATTGTTGTGTCCTCCACTTATTTGAGGAAACTTGTGTTTGCAAGGCTGTATATAACTTGTGGGCAGGAGCCCATCATCTGAGGCCCCTTTTACATCCTTAATAATTCTAAGCACATGAGCGGTGCCCTGTAAATGGGCCAAGGTCTTTGAATAGTTCCCCATCCCATCTTCAGGATATGGCAAGGAATTCTGAGAGGCTAGGAAGTTCAGCTAAGTGTAGAAGGCCCAAAACCATTTGAAAGTGCCCCTTACAGAGAATATTGACAGCGAGGGTGAAAGGAGAGAGAAAAATGAGGGTCCTTTGTATTCACTGGAGGCAGCCAATCAAGGAGGAGCAGCCGTAGAGTCAAACCGCCTCGGTTTGAATGCCAGCTCCACTACTAACCAGCCCTGTGGCATGGGAATGTTATTAGTTAATCTTTGCATCTATTTCCTCTTTGGCAAATGAGACTACAAGTAGTACCTAATACATAAAGTTTAGAAAGTTCCCAAGAGATATATATCTCAAGCACTAACACATATAGCTAAATGTCCAATAAATATTAGCTATTATTTTCAGGAATCAGAGTGAGGCTGAACAGGTTTGCTTGAGCTTCTCCAGCTTGAAAGGCAACATCAATCCTCTAATTCTGGTTACAATATCTCTGGAATATAATGCGGCATTAAGTTTTTGATCCTGAGACCCTAAACGCTTGGTTAAGTTCTCCACTGCCAGCTTTCTCACCCTCACCCTATTCATGGGCCTTTCAGTTAAAGAGGCCACTGGGCCATATCTGAGCTGACTTAACTCCTCATGGTCAGACCTGGGTCTTTCAGTTGGCACCACTGGCAGCTGCTCCAGGTAATAATAAAATGTGTTGAAATGAATTCGATTCTGGAAAAGGATATAGGCAGTTGGCCCTACTCTGGCAGTGGTGAAAGTTTATAGAATTACCTTCACTTTACACTATGGCTGTTTGTATTATAAACATAAATACAATGTCTGAGGAGCAGAGAGACTTCTCCAATGGGCCATTTAAAACCCTGTGAAGGTGATATAGCTGGTAACCTGAGCCAAGAAGGACTTTGTTGTTTGGATTAAGCATAAGACAGTCATTTCTGTGCATTTGCTATGTCCTCCTCCAGCACCTAGCAATCTCTTGTTGAGTTTTGTGCTGTGCACAAAGGAGGAGTTAAGCCAAATGTAAGGCGTGATCCTGCCTTCAAAAAGTTTATAGTCTGGCTGTGTAAGAGACTCTCAAGCACATGCGCTCCAAGCTGGGGACACGGTGCGTAGTCAGGTGTTAGGCTGTAGGATAGTAAGTGCTCAGAGAAGAAAGCAGTCAGAAGAGTCAGGAGCCCAGGAAGCTGGCCTTGTTAGTTGATGGGTTCATTCACTTTCCTGTGTTCTCTGAGTCCTGCCAGAGCACCCACGAGTGTGTGTGTGCCTAAGTGTGGCAGGCAGATTCCGGACAGAGCCTCCTCCATGATATTGCTGTGCATCTGATTTGAAGTTTGGGTGCGAATGTCTGCAAAATTTAAGTGTTTGATCTAGATATCTAATCTTCTGGTAAACACTTGTAGGATGGCTTTCTGCTTTAAAAAAAAAAGTAACACAGGACCTCAAGTGTCCATCAATATCACGCGTATACAAAGTTCTTACCATTTTCCTCAACACCAGACACACATACAAAGGCTAGACTATCCCATTACGTGCCCCAGGGAAAACATATATTGATAATGTTGTCATACATTTAAGGATAAACTCTAGCTCCGACTCTATAAGAAAATGTACAGAGAATTGTTGGGTAAGACAAGAGAAAGAAGTGAGGTAAGGCTGATGACCCGGGGACACACCCACCAATATATACATTTCCTTTTGCTGCTCTTCTCTGCTGTGGCCCTTAGAGTTGGCTTGAATGAATTGTGTTCTGATATGACAAAGTCCCCAAAATCCTGCCCATGAGGAAAGTGAGGGAGTAAGTCACACCTCGGGGGTAACCTGGTTTAGAAATCTCTTTCTTTAAATCATTCATTCTTTCTTCCATTCAGTTACTGACTCTGTAGCCTCTTTAGTGTTTAAATGTTATATTTGTTTGGGCAGAGAGAGAAGGAAAGAGTGACATCAATAATTAAAAATGGACTGTAGGGAGAGGCAGTAATGAGACACATTGTCCTTATAACAGCATTCTTACAAAAACATTCCTGGGCTGTAGCTTCTGACTGAAGTCACTTATTTCAGGAGGTTGTTTTCCCTCCCTGTTAACTCTGCCAGGATCTGATGTAAACCAGTACACACTAGATTTTATGAGATTTCTTAAAAAAGAACAAAAAAACAAAAAACAAAAACCTTCCTCTGCTCAATCAAAGCTTTCCTAGACTTTAATATTGGATGAGGGAAAAGCCAATGATCTAATTAGCATCATTATATTTGGTCAAGAGTCTGAGATCTACATCCGATTTGAATTAATTTGGGGTGGTTAACAGTTGTCATTTGACCCTTATTTGTCAAAGTCAAGTCCCAGCAGTTACTAGTCCTAGCTGACATCAAATGCAGATAGTGATAATACTAGCTGATGTTTTGAGTTTTTATTGTATGCCAGTCACTTGCTGAGCAAAGAACTCTAATTTGCACTGCTGTTGATCAAAGTGAATGGCAGCTTTTCAGCTACAGTTGAGTTGGGACTGGTTGTGCATCAACAAATCAGAGAGTTCATTAAAGTGGAGAATCACCCAAAAATGATGCATATATACCTTTAAATATTTTGTTTTAACTTACAACATAGAAATTATATTCATCTGCCAATCTTTTTGATGTTTAGTCAACATCTTTTCTTTTAGAATAGGTCTGCTGAATGAAGTTCTGGGGGGGGGGTGTTTGCTTTTTGTTTTGTTTGTTTGCCTTTTATAAACAACACCCATAATTAATGGTCTACAATTTCCACATTTAGTTTTTTTAAAGAGCAGCAGGAACTTCAATACACTTTGGAAACATCTCACATGCAGAATCTTCCTAGGTTTTTAAGGTTGTTCCTCCAGTCTTTTACAGTCATTGAATATAAAGGTATTCATAAACATATATTTTTTTGATTGTTATCATGACAGGGACAGCATGTGGCTAAGAGTTCCCCTCACTGCTTCCAAGTAGACCAGGGGTTTGACTCTGCTTTCAGTTTTAGTGTTGCCAAATTCAATAGTGTTCTGGCCCACAAACTAGTTGAGCAGGAAAGAATCTCCAAAAACAATCCAAGAGTCATCACATGTCAAACATCCTTGTGTTTAATTCCAAAGGACATCTGGATGTATGAATCAGGATTGCTTCCCCCAAAAGTTCTTCATTCAACCCACATGTATTTAAGTATCTTCTACGTGACAAGCACTTTAAGGAGCCCACAAGATTTGTGAAATGCTTCTTAAGTGATGTTATGGAATTTCAAATTTTGGACATCAGAAACAAACCGTTAATGATACTTGGTTGCAGACTATGCTTAAGTAACCAAGTTCCCAAGTTATTGCTTTAGGAACAATCTAAATTTCTCCCACAGTCATCTTGGTTCAGTGTTTTATAAAGATAATCCTTAGGCTTTTCATTATTTTCTAAAACTAGCTTCAGCAACTGGGTTGTTCATTAAGCCAGAAATGACTTTCTAACATGCCCTCTGAAAAGCAGTACTGGGCATTAGGTCTACAAAACAACCTTGAATTGTTTCTTAAACAATTACTGAAAGTTGGGCTTTTTATTTTCTTTGGGTCTTATAGGCTATACCAGTGCTGCCCCAAAACATTCTGCATTGATGGAAATGTTTATTCTGAGCTGCCTATCCAATAGCCACTAGCTACTACTAAGCACTTGAAATGTAGCTAGAGTGACTAAGGAACTAAAGTTTAATTTTTATTTAAATTTAATTATTTTTATTTAAAATTTAAATAGCCACATATGACTAGCAACTACCATATTGGACAACACAGCCCAGGGTGTTAGTAATTACCCCTCTCAGGAGTACCCAGCCATCCTACCAACAACACAGCTTAATGCTGAGTACACATTCTGTTCAGAGGATGCTGAGCTTTTGTGTTAACTATTTTGCTGAAGTTTCTTAGGAACTTGGTGGGAGTAATAAGAACTTCTGTGTAGTTAATTTGATTGGATGCCACAAGCATTTATTGGCCACATCCTACGTACCAGACTCCGGGCTAGTAAAATGGTCTTTGTTTTGGGGAAGCCCACAGACTAGCTTGAGAGAAACAAACAGGCAGGTAATGTCAGTTCAATGTGGAGTAGTAGTACAGGGAACACAGGGGAAGAGTGCTTCACCAAGGGCTTCTGGTGAATCCTGAACTGAGTCGGTTTTTAAAAATTAATTAATTAATTTTTGGCTGTGTTGAGTCTTCGTTGCTGCGTGTGGACTTTCTCTAGTTGTGGCGAGCAGGGGCTACTCTTCGTTGCAGTGTACGGGCTTCTCATTTTGTGGCTTCTCTCGTTGCGGAGCACGGGCTCTAGGCGCGCAGGCTTCAGTAGTTGCAGCTCCTGGGCTCTAGAGCACAAGCTCAGTAGTTGTGGCGCATGGGCTTAGATGCTCCGCAGCATGTGGGATCTTTCTGGACCAGGGCTCGAACCTGTGTCCCCTACATTGGCAGGCGGATTCCTAACCACTGCACCCCAGGGAAGTCCCCTGAACTGAGTCGTGAAGGCTTGGTATGAGCAGGTCAGGCAAAAGGGGTAAAGGGTGAAGATGGAAGAAGAAGGATATTTAAGGCAAATGTTACAGCATGGACAAAGCCAAAGGACTGAGAACGACACACTTTGTTGCTTGAAGGAAAAGTACAAGGCAAAAAATGCAGGAGATGAGGCTGGAAATGTAAGTGGGTGCCCAGATCAAAGGGGCTGATTCATTCAACAGATATTCACTGAAGACCTACTATGTATCAGACTCTATTTGAAGCTAAGTTCTGGGAACATAGAGATGAATACATGATTTGTCCTCATAGTTTTACTATCCATTGAGGAATAAAGAAACATAAACAGGCAACTTTATGAAATTGTGACAAAATAACTGTGATAGAATAAGAACAAGACGCTTTGTGAGCACATAAAAGGGTACATATTCAACATTGGTGTCAGGAAAACCTTCCTCAAACATTCCTAACAGTTTAAAAAGGGTCAAAATCAAAAGGCAGAAGTTGTAACTTTCATTCGAAAGAGAATTGGACAGCTGCTCTCTATGGCAAGATTGTGCAGTACGGAACAGATGGGTATACCCCAAACAGCACTTCATGTAATTTTCACTCAGATATATGATGTATAAAAATTGTACTGCCTGTTAACTCTTCTGGGATTTTGAATATTTCAATATTTCTGTGATAGACTCTGCAAGGAGAATGGGGTCTGGCAACTCACAGGCAACTGGGACTTTTGAAATAAGTTTCCTTTTAGGAATTGTCTCTATTTTCCTCTCAAAGTGCTCTGACTTATGATTAGATTTAAACCACTAGGTGCTCTTTCATTTGCATGTTGCTTCAGCCAACATTCATTGAGGTTTCTTTTTGAATGTGAGCTCCTTGAGGACAGAAACCATATGTTTCATCTCTTTCCCCCCAAGCATGGAATCTAGCATACAAAGGGGTTCAAATAATATTTGTTGAAAAAAATGAATGAATAAGTGAAAGAATGCTGGGGAGGCGATAGATGTTACAAACATGAGTTCAGTATGATGGTTTCTATTGGAAAGCTCATGGTCCAAGTAGAAAATCAGACACATCCTGTCTACCTAATAGAAAGTTGCATTTCCCAAAGTGTGTTCCATGGAACTCTTGGTCTTGAGAGATGATCTAAGAAAAGATAAGTCCATGGTCAAATAAGTATGTGGAAAGTCATGTATAACATATCCCTTCTCTTATAGATTAACAATTCACTCTAGGATATTAAAACCCCTGAGAAGTCACCTATTTAGCCTATCATTTGCCAAACTAATTTGATCTGTTCTTTTTGCACAACTTCCATTAACATGCCACAGAGCTAATGTTCTGAAGAGTACATTTTGGGCATCTCAGAAAAGTGATAAATGCTTTTCTACCATAGAGAGAAAAATGTATTATGATTATAATAAATAATTATTATAATTATGAATGCAATGTATATTTAACATTTGAAATATTGATACAGTGTTATTCACTGTATCAACAAACCAAAAAAGGAAACAAAAAATACTATCTCAATATGTACAGAACAAGCATTTATAAGGACATCCACACTCAGGCACAGTAGAGTCAAACTGATGAAAACTAAAGAGAGAACAAAAACCAAAATCTTGTGGTATCTGGCAGGGTATAGGACTACAAGAGATTTTTGATATTCTTCTAACCTAGGAGGAAAAATATAAAAGCATAATGCTTTGGGAACCTTTACATAATTTTCTTCCAAGCTGTTGCTATGGTTTCTAGGTATGGGATAGACATTGATCAGTGTTAATTGTAACAAGTAGAACTGTTCATCATAGGTGAGCATTTGTTTAGAAGCAGAAGACTGTCTACATGAAGTGCACCATGTGGCTTGCAGGATCTTAGTTCCCCGACTAGGGATCATACCCTGGTGAAAGCGCCAAGTCCTAACCACGGGACTGCCAGGAAATTCCCAAAGTGAAGCAAATTCTTAAAGTCTCTTTAATCATCTGTGCTTACCAGGGAAGTGATCAGACTATGGAACAGGGCTGAACCCATTGCATTACTTAACCCAGTGCATATGAAATAGCTTCTGAAACAGACCTACTTCCTGGTAGTACTAGTTGGCATCATATTTTAGGCCACATGAACTTCTACTACTGAAATATGAGCCAGAAAAGCAGGCTTTCAAAAATAAAGGGACACCACCATAAGTATACAAGCTGGAGGCCGTAATTACCAGGTGCTTAACATGTATTGTGTATGTGGGAACTGCTTTAAAGAGAGCATTATAAATGCTGTTTTTTTTTCTTTATCCCACTTCTCATATCACTGACAATGGATAATTTCATTCCATGGGGGAAAATTCTTGTTCTATAACATGTTCTGGCTTTATCAATATGAAGAAGTGAAAGGCTTTCCCTTCCTCTGGCCTTGGGCTGGGGTTCCTTCAGCTCTGCTTGATCATGAATGTTTGTTTCCAAATTCTATCACTAATTCTGTGATTTTGCTGTGAGCAAAGGTGTCTTTTTTGGCCCTTGACAATGCTTTCAGGTTTTACTTCATTCATCTGTAAAACATGGACTGTGTCCTTGACCTCCAATGTTTCATAGCTTGTGATGATAATAGTAATATTATGTATTTTACATAGCACATTTATCCATGTGATATTTATTGTCTCCATACCATTTAAAGTAGAGCTTTAATAATTTGTCCAAAGTAACACATTAAGTCAATGAAAGAGCCAAAATATGAACTAGGATTTCTTCATCTTCACTGTTTTGCTCTCATCGCAACTCTGATTTTGAAGACATTGCAAATAGGAATAAGGGAGAAAAAAGGAGGCAGCTTAGTGTACTGAGGTTTTTCCAGTGACAAAGAAACGTCCAGTGCGAGAGAAATACAAGGTCCTGCCCACTCTCCAGCTTCATCTCATGCATTCTCCCCAGTTGCTTTCTCTCCTCCAGCCTCACTGGTCTTTCCACACCTGGAATAGATCAAGCTCTTTCCCCCTTCAGGACTTTCACGTAAACTATTTGCTTAACTTGGACGCCTCCTTTACTCCCTCAGCCTTCCTCACCTGATCTTTCAGGTTTTGTTGACATGTCTCTAGTTCCCAATCTAAGACCCATGTCTTATTTAGTTCAAGTTTCCCCCAAAGTAGAGCCTGAAACAAAGGCTTTTGTGTGAGTGAGGACTGGGGAATGAAAGAGAAGAAGGGTGAGCCAACCAGTATGCATGATTGAGTTGACCACTGCTGTAGGCAACAAGTTGCTTGGTCATCCAGGACCTTCTGAGAATCTTATGAACTGCATCTCAAAACCTTTTGGCCGTGTATCCATTGGCTCCTATACGGCATTTGGTTGCAAGATGTTTAGCTGGCAGCTCAATGCTATGAGGTTTAAAGGTCTCTAAACAACACTCTTATTTTTAATATAGTGCAATCTTGAAAACAGGTGAGGCTGCTGATCACTGGAATCTCCTACACCTTTGAGCCTCTAAGCTATAAATAAAGCTCTAGCAAATGGGTAGAACCAAGAAAACTTCAAGTTCCACAACCCTTATGACTACCATATCCCTATACTGCTCAAGTGTTACACCTATCACGTAACCCAGTGCTGCTTCTTCCATCTTTATTTCAACCCAATCACCACAAGTAACAGTCTTGGTGATTGTGATGCAACTGCATGCCAAAGTTCATCAACACACTACCAGCAACAGTGTGCCAATTGCCATCTTATTCATGAGTGATCTACCTCCAAATTTCCATTCTGAGGGTCTGCTTTCTAGAGCCATACCTGATTGCACTGGTTCCTCCCAAAGTGGAGTTTAAAATAAAGACTTCTACATGAATAAGAAGAGATGAGGTGCTGGTGAATGTTTAGCAACCAGCTCTCCAGGAAAAATGTATTCATGTAGATACATGTATAAAAGTTTATTACACATTTTTACAGACATGAATAATGTATGTTACATAATTTTTAAATTATAATAAAATATACAGTGCTCTTCATAGTAAATCCCATATAGCTGACTGATTTTCACAGAATGCTTTGATTTTTGCTGAAGTCTTATAACCACAGCCAACCTTTGTTTGAGACTGACAAAAAAGTACAGTTGCAATATAAAAGTTGATTCATTTATACTAACAAGGAGAATGAAAGTAAAACTAGGAAGATGTGTGTCAACTTTACTCATTCATAAATGATGTGACTTTTTTGCAGAATTGAATAATAGTTTAGAACACAATTTTTGTGTCATTCACAATGTAATTTCTAGAAACTTGACACACTTCTAAGTTTAATCTACATTATTAACATTTTCTCCATCATTTTCTGAAGTCTGGACAATCAACAAAACAATTAATCAAATCCTAATTTGTAGCATTTGCCTATTTCTGTGATATAGATACTTCCTTCATGGCTGATATCAAGCTACTAACATAATGTCACTGAAATAATATGCCCATGGGAAGGGATCCAATATAACATACCTTGTGGTATTCTCACCAAACAGATAGGATAGATGTAGATAACCTTGAGAGCACAGATAATAATAAAATAGAGTAAAATAGGAAGTGATCAATTTTGAATAGTTTTTACTTTTTTGTTTTTAATATAATTTAATTTTAAATAATGACTCTATTTACCTACCAAATGGAAAAATATCTGAAATTTAACAATCAGCTCTCGCCAGCCTATAGGAGCCAGTTCAGGACACCACTGGGGGGAGGTGAATCATGGAATGAGGGAGTGACAATGTAGGGATGTGATATGGAGTTGGCCACTGTTATGAGGGGCTGGGTGCCCAATCTCACAGGACCTTCTGAGAGGCTTTATGAAATGTGTCTTAAACTATCATGCCAGCAGACTTCAGAAAGGTGGAGGCAGGCGTGCAGTGGCTCCTACGTGACCTTAATTCTCCCACACTCTAGGTTGCACCTGTGTGAGTGTTGAGTGGATTCCCAAAGTTAGGCCACACCATGCAGTCAGAGAAGCTTCAGGACAGGAGCCTGGATGCCAGCAGTATGGACCTGGGTGAGGGGCAGCCGGATTGCACTCATGTGGGACTGGTTACCACAGTAGTCACTGGAATAGGAAGTGAGGCCAGACGGATTTGAAGTGGCAAGCAGCCAGTACCTGAGAAAGCCTTCATTCACTGTCCCACAGCACCCAGTGTTTGTTTTTGTTTTTTTCCATGGCATTCATATATGTCAGTATTTTTTAACAGCCATTCCTCTACTTGGCTGTAAGTTCTGTGATATCAGGACTATTTCTGTCTGCCCCTTGCTGTCCCCAGGACCTGGCACTTGCATTTTGCCCATAAAAGGAGATCAATACATTTGTTGATCGAATAAATACATAAATAGGGGATTTCAGACACTCTCCAATCATTCTCTAACCTCCCCTCCCTCCCAAAACTACCCTCCACCCTGATAAACAGCAGCAAAAAACCAAAGTGTTTGTATGTTGGGGGTAATGGAAAGATGCAGCCACATCTTTTTTCTCTTCTCCATCCATTTGCTGGTGCTCCTACCCTCAGGTTCCTCCCATTAATTGCTAAGCAATTACTCTTTCCTTCCTAGTTGGCTCCTTCTCTACTGTTCCATATCCAGAGCCACCAACATGCTCTGCCCCACAATCATTGATTTGCTTCCTGCCTCTCTCTCTAGAAACACAGAAATGTTGCTAAAGGATTGAAATCCCCTTCTTTTCCCTTTCTTCTCTATCTCTCACTAGTCTCTGCTTGTGGAAATGAACAACACAGGCATTTATTTTCTCACTAACATAAATTATGATACCGCCCCCAGTAAAAAATTTTCCAGAAGGAAAAAGCACCTATAATTAGTTTGGGTTTTAATTGTCCAATTTCCCCATCTTCATCACAAATGCCTAATGCTTGGGAGAATACTCAACACATAGCAAACACCAGTGTCAATTCCATTTACTTTTGCCAGTGTTTCTCAAATTGCAGCCACTCCCATGCAACTTTCACATATTTATGTGTCATCAGAACTATTATTTATTTCAGAGTTTCCTTTAAATCACTTTACTTTTTTAGTTAAATAATTTTATTTAAGTGGTAAATTGTATGTATATATCATAAATAGAACCTTTTAAATCACCAGTTATAAATAGAAAGTAACCATAAAACATAATGCTATGGATTGAATGTTTGTGTGTCCCCCTGCAATTCATTTGTTGAAGCCCTAACCCTCAATGTGATGATACTTGGAGGTGGGGCCTTTGATGAGGTCATAAAGGTAGAGCCCCCAGATAGGATTAGTGTTCACATAAGCAGAGGAAGAGAGCAGAGCTTGTGCTCTCTTGCTCTCTCTCTCTCTCTTTCTCTGTCTCTCTCCCTCCCTGCCATGTGAGGATACATCTAGAAGGTACCCTTCTGCAAGCCAAGAAGAAGGCTCTCACCAAGAACCAAATCTGCCAGCAACTTGATCTTGGACCTCCCAGCCTCCAGAACTGTGAGAGCCTTGTTGTTTAAGCCACCCAGTCTATGGTATTTTGATACAGCACCCTGGTCAGACTAAAACACACACACACACACACACACACACACACAAACTAAAAATGATTCATTAATTAAGTACTAGCTTGATAAATGCCTTGAGTGTGATGCCTGTTCTCTTAAAAAAAAAAAGTAGTTTAAAAAAGTAAATTAGCAAATGTTAGAAAAGTTTTTAAAAATGTGAAAGATTTTTCTCCTGACATAATCAGAAAGATTAAAATAGAATTCAAAAGGGAGTGACTTCCTCACTATGGTCGTCTATGCTTTTTTTTTTTTTTTTTTTTTTTTTTTTTTTTTTTTGTGGTATGTGGGCCTCTCACTGTTGTGGCCTCTCCCGTTGCAGAGCACAGGCTCCGGACGCACAGGCCCAGCGGCCATGGCTCACGGGCCCAGCCGCTCCGCGGCATGTGGGATCTTCCCAGACCGGGGCACGAACCCGTTTCCCCTGCATCGGCAGGCGGACTCTCAACCACTGCGCCACCAGGGAAGCCCCGTCTATGCTTTTTAAAGTTGTATTTGCGTACTCCCCCAAATCATCTGGGTATACGTCCTAGGCTTTGGGAAACACTGGCCTAATTCTTGCTGTCAGTAGGGTGGCCACTTGAGAAGGCACTGCTCAATTTTTGTATGTTGGTACTCATTTTCAAGAGAATAATCCAACTTTACATTTTAATCTCCTGTTTCCCTTAATGTCCATGACCTATTGTTTGATGATCTCAGTTTGAAGGTTGGAGAGGTGCTGTCGTAAACCACAAAGAGCACTGGGATAGAAGGGGTGGGGTCTTAGCTTTCCTTCAGGCTGCATAAATTGGGCAGACTCCTGATTTTCCTAGCTTCAGTTGCTTTGTCTATAAATGAGGTGTTACCATCAGTGGGAGGAAATGAGGTAAAATGACAGGTAGTGGATGTAGATATTGAGACTAACCCATGTTCTGCGTGGTCTATGTCAAAGCCTTTAAAATGGCTACTTATAACCATGGGAAAGTGCCATGTTGTGGACACCATCAATCAGTAGCATTGTAGCAGAAAAACTACTGGGAATGCTGAACTAAATCATTATTCCCGAACTGTGACAGGCATACTTCTGTGAATTGATTTGAGGTGGTAGACATGTGCAGACTTATTCTTAATTGTAATAGTTCTGCATCAATTTTACAATTGCCTTCCTAATTATGGAATAGACAGAGTTTCTATTTAAATGAATGCATTTCTTCTTGGAAGATAATTTTAAAATTCTTATATAGCTTTTTTGAATCAGGAAATAAATAGCTTTTGATTTCCTGATTCACATGAATATCTGTTTTCTCCTGTTCTCCAAAGGAATTAGATTACATTTTCAAGCAAAAGTTGCTACTAGATAAGAATTAGATCATAGAACTCTTTTAAAAATACATTGAAGGGTTAAAAACTAAGAAGTCACCACTAATTAATAACTCAACTCTAACAATATAATTTTTGAAAGAAAATATTTGGAATTTTATCTTCTCTCTTTAGCTGAATTTATTGTGTTACGATTTATGTATAGTAAACTGCACATATTTAAAATGTATAGACTCCCTCTTGTGAGAGCACCAGAATCACAACTAACTGCTAAACAATCATTGACAGAAGGACACTGGAACTTACCAAAAAAGATTACCCACATCCAAGGATAGGGAGAAGCCACAATGAGATGGTAAGAGGGGCACAATCAGAAGAAAATCAAATCCCATGGCTGCTGGGTGGGTGACTCACAAACTGGAGAACACTTATACCACAGAGGTCCACCCACTGAAGTGAAGCTTCAGAGCCCCACATCAGGCTTCCCAACCTGGGGGTCCGGCAACAGGAGGAGGAATTCCTAGAGAATCAGACTTTGAAGGCTGGTGAGATTTGATTGCAGAACTTCGACATGACTGGGGGAAGCGGAGACTCCATTCTTGGAGGGCATGCACAAAGTAGTGTGTGCATCAGGACCCAGGGGAGGGAGCGGTGACCCCATGGGAGACTGAACCGGACCTACCTGCTAGTGTTGGAGGGTCTCCTGCAGAGGTGGAGGGCAGCTGTGGCTCACTGTGGGCACAAGGACACTGGCAGAAGAAGTTATGGGAAGTACTCCTTAGCATGAGCCCTCCCAGAGTCTGAGCAAAGAAAAAACCACCAGACCTAACAAATGAAGAGAAAATCGGCAGTCTACCTGAAAAAGAATTCAGAATAATGATAGTAAAGATGATCCAAAACATTGGAAATAGAATACAGAAAATGCAAGAAACATGTAACAAGGACCTAGAAGAACTAAAGAGGAAACAAGCAACAATGAACAACACAATAAATGCAATTAAAAATACTCTAGAAGGGATCAATAGCAGATAACTGAGGCAGAAGAATGGATAAGTGACGTGGAAGATAAAATAGTGGAAATAACTACTGCAGAGCAGAAGAAAGAAAAAAGAATGGAAAGAACTGAGGACAGTCTCAGAGACCTCTGGGACAACATTAAATGCACCAACATTTGAATTATAGGGGTTCCAGAAGAAGAAGAGAAAAAGAAAGGGAGTGAGAAAATATTTGAAGAGATTATAGTTGAAAACTTCCCTAATATGGGAAAGGAAATAGTTAATCAAATCCAGGAAGCACAGAGAGACCCATACAGGATAAATCCAAGGAGAAATACACCAAGACACATATTAATCAAACTGTCAAAAATTAAATACAAAGAAAACATATTAAAAGCAGCAAGGGAAAAACAACAAATAACACACAAGGGAATCCCCATAAGGTTAACAGCTGATCTTTCATCAGAAACTCTGCAAGCCAGAAGGGAGTGGAAGGACATATTTAAAGTGATGAAGGAGAAAAACCTACAACCAAGATTACTCTACCCAGAAAGGATCTCATTCAGATTTGATGGAGAAATTAAAACGTTTACAGAAAAGCAAAAGATGAGAGAGTTCAGCACCACCAAACCAACTTTTCAACAAATGCTAAAGGAACTTCTCTAGGCAAGAAACACAACAGAAGGAAAAGACCTACAATAACGAACCCAAAACAATTAAGAAAATGGAAATAGGAACATACATATTGATAATTACCTTAAATGTAAATGGACTAAATGCTCCCACCAAAAGACACATATTGGCTGAATGGATACAAAAACAAGACCCATATATATGCTGTCTACAAGAGACCCACTTCAGACCTAGAGACACGTACAGACTGAAAGTAAGGGGATGAAAAAGATATACCATGCAAATGGAAACCAAAAGAAAGCTGGAGTAGCAATTCTCATATCAGACAAAATAGACTTTAAAATAAAGACTACTAGAAGAGACAAAGAAGGACACTACATAATGATCAAGGGATCGATCCAAGAAGAAGATATAACAATTGTAAATATTTATGCACCAAACATAGTAGCACCTCAATACATAAGGCAAATACTAACAGCCATAAAAGGGGAAATCGACAGTAACACATTCATAGTAGGGGACTTTAACACCCCACTTTCACCAATGGACAGATCATCCAAAATGAAAATAAATAAGGAAGCACAAGCTTTAAATGATACATTAAACAAGATGGACTTAATTGATATTTATAGGACATTACATCCAAAAACTACAGAATACACATTTTTCTCAAGTGCTCATGGAACATTCTCCAGGATAGATCATATCTTGGGTCACAAATCAAGCCTTGGTAAATTTAAGAAAATTGAAATTGTATCCAGTATCTTTTCTGACCACAACACTATGAGACTAGATAGCAATTACGGGAAAAGAGCTGTAAAAAATACAAACACATGGAGGCTAAACAATACACTACTTAATAACGAAGTGATCACTGAAGAAATCAAAGAGGAAATTAAAAAATACCAAGAAACAAATGACAATGGAGACATGACGACCCAAAACCTATGGGATGCAGCAAAAGCAGTTCTAAGAGGGAAGTTTATAGCAATACAATCCCACCTTAAGAAACAGGAAACATCTCGAATAAACAACCTAACCTTGCACCTAAAGCAATTAGAGAAAGAAGAACAAAAACACCCCAAAGTTAGCAGAAGGAAAGAAATCATAAAAATCAGATCAGAAATAAATGAAAAAGAAATGAAGGAGGGCTTCCCTGGTGGCGCAGTGGTTGCGAGTCCGCCTGCCGATGCAGGGGACGCAGGCTTGTGCCCCGGTCTGGGAAGATCCCACATGCCGCGGAGCGGCTGGGCCCGGGAGCCATGGCCACTGAGCCTGCGCATCCGGAGCCTGTGCTCCGCAACGGGAGAGGCCACAGCAGTGAGAAGCCCGCGTACCACCAAAAAAAAAAGAAGAAATGAAGGAAACGATATCAAGATCAATAAAACTAAAAGCTGGTTCTTTGAGAAGATAAACAGAAGTGATAAACCATTAGCCAGACTCATCAAGAAAAAAAGGGAGAAGACTCAAATCAATAGAATTAGAAATGAAAAAGGAGAAGTAACAACTGACACTGCAGAAATACAAAAGATCATGAGAGATTACTACAGGGAACTGTATGCCAATAAAATGGACAACCTGGAAGAAATGGACAAATTCTTAGAAATGCACAACCTGCCAAGACTGAATCAGGAAGAAATAGAAAATATGAACAGACCAATCACAAGCACTAAAATTGAAACTGTGATAAAAAATCTTCCAACAAACAAAAGCCCAGGACCAGATGGCTTCACAGGGGAATTCTATGAAACATTTAGAGAAGAGCTGACACCTATCCTTCTCAAACTCTTCCAGAATATAGCAGAGGGAGGAACACTCCCAAACTCATTCTACAAGGCCACCATCTCCTTGATACCAAAACCAGACAAGGATGTCACAAAGAAAGAAAACTACAGGCCAATATCACTGATGAACATAGATGCAAAAATCCTCAACAAAATACTAGCAAACAGAATCCAACAGCACATTAAAAGGATCATACACCATGATCAAGTGGGGTTTATTCCAGGAATGCAAGGATTCTTCAATATACGCAAATCAATCAACGTGATACAGCATATTAACAAATTGAAGGAGAAAAACCATATGATCATCTCAATGGATGCAGAGAAAGCTTTCGACAAAATTCAACACCCATTTATGATAAAAACCCTGCAGAAAGTAGGCATAGAGGGAACTTGCCTCAACATATTAAAGGCCATATGTGACAAACCCACAGCCAACATCGTCCTCAATGGTGAAAAACTGAAACCATTTCCACTAAGATCAGGAACAGGACAAGGCTCCCCACTTTCACCACTCTTATTCAACATAGTTTTGGAAGTTTTAGCCACAGCAATCAGAGAAGGAAAAGAAATAAAAGGAATCCAAATCGGAAAAGAAGAAGTAAAGCTGTCACTGTTTGCAGATGACATGATACTATACATAGAGAATCCTAAAGATGCTACCAGAAAACTACTAGAGCTAATCAATGATTTTGGTAAAGTAGCAGGATACAAAATTAATGCACAGAAATCTCTGGCATTCCTATATACTAATGATGAAAAATCTGAAAGTGAAATTAAGAAAACACTCCCTTTTACCATTGCAACAAAAAGAATAAAATATCTAGGAATAAACCTACCTAAGGAGACAAAAGACCTGTATGCAGAAAATTATTAGACACTGATGAAAGAAACTAAAGGTGGTACCAATAGATGGAGAGATATACCATGTTCTTGGATTGGAAGAATCAACATTGTGAAAATGACTCTACTACCCAAAGCAATCTACAGATTCAATGCAATCCCTATCAAACTACCACTGGCATTTTTCACAGAACTAGAACAAAAAATTTCACAATTTGTATGGAAACACAAAAGACCCTGACTAGCCAAAGCAATCTTGAGAACGAAAAATGGAGCTGGAGGAATCAGGCTCTGTGACTTCAGACTATACTACAAAGCTACAGTAATCAAGACAGTATGGTACTGGCACAAAAACAGAAATATAGATCAATGGAACAGGATAGAAAGCGGAGAGATAAACCCACGTACATATGGTCACCTTATCTTTGATAAAGGAGGCAGGAATGTACAGTGGAGAAAGGACAGCCTCTTCAATAAGTGGTGCTGGGAAAACTGGACAGGGACATGTAAAAGTATGAGATTAGATCATTCCCTAACACCATACACAAAAGAAGCTCAAAATGGATTAAAGACCTAAATGTAAGGCCAGAAACTATCAAACTCTTAGAGGGAAACATAGGCAGAACACTCTATGTTATGAGTCACAGCAAGATCCTTTTGGACCCACCTCCTAGAGAAATGGAACTAAAAACAAAGATAAACAAATGGGACCTAATGAAACTTCAAAGCTTTTGCACAGCAAAGGAAACCATAAACAAGACCAAAAGACAACCCTCAGAATGGGAGAAAATATTTGCAAATGAAGCAACTGACAAAGGATTAATCTCCAAAATTTATAAACAGCTCATGCAGCTCAATAGCAAAAAAACAAACAACCCAATCCAAAAATGGGCAGAAGACTTAAATAGGCATTTCTCCAAAGAAGATATACAGACTGCCAACAAACACATGAAAGAATGCTCAACATCATTGATCATTAGAGAAATGCAAATCAAAACTACAATGAGATATCATCTCACACCAGTCAGAATGGCCATCATCAAGAAATCTAGAAACAATAAATGCTGGAGAGGGTGTGGAGAAAAGGAAACACTCTTGCACTGCTGGTGGGAATGTGAATTGGTACAGCCACTATGGAGAACAGTATGGAGGTTCCTTAAAAAACTAAAACTAGAACTACCATACGACCCAGCAATCCCACTACTAGGCATATACCCTGAGAAAACCATAATTCAAAAAGAGACATGTACCAAAATGTTCATTGCAGCTCTATTTACAATAGCCAGGACATGGAAGCACGTCCATCAACACATGAATGGATAAAGAAGATGTGGCACATATATACAATGGAATATTACTCAGCCAGAAAAAGAAACGAAACTGAGCTATTTGTAATGAAATGGATAGACCTAGAGTCTGTCATACAGAGTGAAGTAAGTCAGAAAGAGAAAGACAAATACCGTATGCTAACACATATATATGGAATTAAAAAAAAATGTCAAGAAGAACCTAGGGGTAAAACGGGAATAAAGGCACAGACCTACTTGAGAATGGACTTGAGGTTATGGGGAGGGGGAAGGGTAAGCTGTGACAAAGCTAAAGAGAGGCATGGACATATATACACTACCAAACGTAAGGTAGATAGCTAGTGGGAAGCAGCTGCATAGCACAGGGAGATCAGCTCGGTGCTTTGTGACTGCCTGGAGGGATGGGATAGGGATGGTGGGAGGGAGACACAAGAGGGAGGGGATATGGTAACATATGTATATGTATAATTGATTCATTGTATTATATAGCAGAAACTAACACACCATTGTTAAGCAATTATACTCCAATAAAGATGTAAAAAAAAAAAAGGATTAAAGAGCTAAATGTAAGGCCAGACACTATAAAACTCTTAGAGGAAAACATAGGAAGAACACTCTTTGACATAAATCACAACAAGATCTTCTTTGACCCACCTCCTAGAATAATGGAAATAAAAACAAAAATAAACAAATGGGACCTAATGAAACTTAAAAGCTTTTGCATAGCAAAGGAAACCATAAATAAGATGAAAGGACAACCCTCAGAATGGGAGAAAATGTATGTCAACAAATCAATGGACAAAGGATTAATCTCCAAAATATATAAACAACTCATGCAGCTCAATATTAAAAAACAACCCAATCAGAAAATGGGCAGAAGACCTAAATAGACATTTCTCCAAAGAAGACATACAGATGGCCAAGAAGCACATGAAAAGCTGCTCAACATCACTAATTATTAGAGAAATGCAAACCAAAACTACAATGAGGTATCACTTCACACCAGGCAGCATGGGCATCATCAGAAAATCTACAAGCAGCAAGTGCTGGAGAGGGTGTGGAGAAAAGGGAACCCTCTTGCACTGTTGGTGGGAATGTAAATTGATACAGCCACCATGGAGAACAGTAAGGAGGTTCCTTAAAAAACTAAAAATAGAATTACCATATGACCCAGCAATCCCACTACTGGGCATATACCCAGAGAGGACCATAATTCAAAAAGACACATGCACCCTAATATTCATTACAATAGTCAGGTCATGGAAGCAACCTAAATGCCCATCGACAGACGAATGGATAAAGAAGTTGTGGTGCATATATGCAATGGAGTATTACTTGGCCGTAAAAAGGAAGGAAATTGGGTCATTTGTAGAGACGTGGATGGACCTAGAGATTGTCCTACAGAGTGAAGTATGTCAGAAAGAGAAAAACAAATATCGTATATTAATGCATATATGTGGAATCTAGAAAAATCGTAAAGATGAACCAGTTTGCAAGGCAGAAACAGAGACACAGATGTAGAGAACAAACGTATGGACACCAAGGGCGGAAAGCGGGCTGCTGGTGGTGGGATGAATTGGGAGATTGGTATTGACATGTGTACACTAATATGTATAAAATAGATAACTAATAAGAACCTGCTGTATAAAAATAAATAAATAAATATATATAAATAGGGCTTCCCTGGTGGCACAGTGGTTGAGAGTCTGCCTGCCGATGCAGGGGACGCGGGTTCGTGCCCCGGTCTGGGAAGATCCCACATGCCGTAGAGCGCCTGGGCCCGTGAGCCATGGCCGCTGGGCCTGCGCGTCCAGAGCCTGTGCTCCGCAATGGGAGAGGCCACAACAGTGAGAGGCCTGCGTATCCCAAAAAAAAAAAAAAAAAAAAATATATATATATATATATATATATATATATATATATATATATAAAGTGTATAATTCAATGAGTTATTTTTTTTAAATACATTTAAGTAAAGATGTGAATAGGTTTAAAGAAAAACACTACTTTGATAAAGTAGGCATGAAACGTGAATATCACTGAATCTGTAAGGTGGAACTTGAGTGGCTGAAGTTTAGGAAACACCAACTCGATTTTTAAGATACTTTTGGTCTAAAGCAGTAAAATTCTGTGCCGTGATTTCTCAAAAAATAGTTTAGGGGGCCTCCCTGGTGGCGCAGTGGTTGAGAGTCCGCCTGCTGATGCAGGGGATACGGGTTCGTGCCCCGGTCTGGGAGGATCCCATATGCCGCGGAGCGGCTGGGCCCATGAGCCATGGCCGCTGAGCCTGCGCATCCAGAGCCTGTGCTCCGCAACGGGAGAGGCCACAACAGTGAGAGGCCCGCGTACCGCAAAAAAAAAAAAAAAAAAAAAAATAGTTTAGGAATTAAGAGATTCATCTATTTTCTAAGGATGCTGTGAAAAATAATTGAAAAATAATAGCATGTGTGGGGGCAGGGAATACATGGGAACTGTGTATTTTCTGCTCAATTTTTCTGTAAATCTAAAACTACTTTTAAGAATAAAGTGTATTTACATACAGATGGCCAACAGGCACATGAAAAGATGTTCAACATCACTAATTATTAGAGAAATGCAAATCAAAACCACGATGAGTTACCAGTCAGAATGGCCATCATCAGAAAGTCTATGAATAATAAATGCAGGGGAGGGTGTGGAGAAAAGGGAACCCTCCTACACTGTTGGTGGGAATGTAAATTGGTGCATCCACTATGGAAAACTATATGGAAGTTTCTTAAAAATAGAGTTACCGTATGACCCAGCATTCCCACTTCTGGGCATATATCTAGAAAAGACAGAAACTCTTAATTCATAAAGATACATGCACTGCAATGTTCATAGCAGCACTATTTACAATAGTCAAGACATGGAAGCAACCTAAATATCTATCGACAGATGAATGGATAAAAAAGATGTGGCATATATACACAATGGAATATTACTCAGCCATAAAAAATGAAATAATGCCATTTGCAACAACATGGATGGACCTAGAGTTTATGATGCTAAGTGAAGTAAGTCAAACAGAGAAAGACAACCATCATATGATATCACTTGTATGTGGAATCTAAAATATGATACAAATTAATTTATTTACAAAACAGACTCACAGACATAGAAAAAAATTTTATGGTTACCAAAAGGGAAAGCCTGGGGGAAGGGATAAATTAGGAGTTCAAGATTAACAGATATACGTTATTATATATAAAATAAACAACAAGGACCTACTGTATAGCAAAAGGAACTACATTCAATATCTTGTAATAACGTATAATGGAAAAGAATCTGAAAAATAATAGATATATAATAGATATATATTATATATTGTATAACTATATATTCATATTCAGTTATATATAACTGAATCACTTTGCTGTACACTTGAAACTAACATGACATTGCAAGTCAACTATACTTTAATTAAGAAAAAAATAAAGTCTGTTTAAAAAGAAACCAAAAATCTAAACAAAAGCAAAAACCAAAAAATGAATAGTAAAGCATTTCATGTTACAGGCACTGAAAAGTTACTACCAACACTCTCCTATGCAGAGTTATATGAATAACCCCTTGTGTGTAAACAAGATATGTGCTTTGACCTCTAAATATGTGATCTTAATGACTTGTTCTTTACTGTACAATTGAAAAACTTATCCCTCAGAGATTATATAAGGTAAATAATTTATTAATAAGGGATTGTGTTCAGCATTAAACCACTGTCTGTGTACTTTGTACATCTATTCCTATCATTGTGGCCTATGTTAGATTGTGAAGCTTTAGGTGAAGAAAGACCACACTGATTAAGTTGTCCTTTTCTGTGGAGAGCAAAATATCTGGTATAAATGATGGTTGTAATAATAACATTGTAGTATTTTTGAGGAATGATTGTGAACCAAGATCATGAATATATCAAGGTGGATAGACACAGGGAATTTATCTAGAAGCTGCAATGGTGGTAAATCATAAAATCATTAAATGTAACAATTCAATATATATTTCTGAAGCTGAAACATCGGTTTAGACTTTTTTGTGTACAGAGATGTGTGCTTGGTTTGATATTCTGCTGGTATCATAAAAGTCTTAATGATTTTGTCTTTGAACTTGTGTTTTCTAAATGAAGTCTGACAGGACAACGGAGCACGTACATGAGTAGAGGAGATACACACAACACACATCCACCGTTCCCTTCACACCCCATTTGCATTTGGCATTCTCAACGCCCCACGAGCACAGAATTCTGGTGAACCCACCGTGAGACTCAAAATAAGCAGAGGTAAGTAAGTGTTACCTCCACGACTGAGTAAGTGGAGGTGCTGACAGCCCAAGAGGCCATGCTTTCTGTTCAAACTAGAATTTGTTTCAAAAGCCTGAAAGCCAAGGAGCGTTATCACATTCTTTCTCACTCCTATTAGTTCCCCAGCCACTTAACACTGAAAATGATGACATCAAAGGAAAGTCAAGGCTAAGGCAACCCATAGACCCTTTTCCTTTCCGTTCTTGCTAACTTACCATTAAGCCAGAGTGGAGTGTTGGTAGAACGTGCCCGTATCATGAAGTGCAATTAAAACAGTTGAGTTCATCTTGTGCAGCTCTTCTAGTGTCCTGTAAGAATGAAATGCAGGTGCATGTTCACACTATGAATTGTGTAATTTCAGTGATTCCACATATGAGTTAGTGCTCTTATGTTTAAAACTGGCATTGAAAAATATAAAGATGAAATGTAAAATTCATGCTGATAATTTTTTAAACTCTTTTTTAGTTAGAACAACATTAAATAGCAAATAAAAAATATCACAAGTCAAAAGAGAGGTCAGAGAAGAAAGGAAAAACCTTTATATTTTAGTATGTATGACACCACTTTTTATTTTCATACTTTTTGAACAAAGGGTTCACAGATTATGTAGCCTTCCCTGTTTGCAGAGAATGGTTTATAAATGCAGTCTTGACTAAATGTAGAAGATAGACTGGTGTGGTTTTTAAAGATACTTTTCAGCCCAAATCTTCTCCGATTCCATGTACCTTAGATAAATCTCATGGATCCTTGACAGATCTGCTAGGCCTGCGCTACTGAAACGAGTCGTCAGAAGCCTTCCCTGAGCATCTCTGCCCCAAGACGAAATGCATCCCTATCCCTCTGTGCTGCTACTATACCCTCCACTCAGCTTTCCTGTTGAGGGAAGTCCCTGGTGGTCCAGTGGTTAGGGCTCTAATCTCACTGCTGGGGCCCTGGGTTCAATCCCTGGTTGGGGAACTAAAATCCCATAAGCCACATGGTGTGGCAAAAAAAAAAAAAAAAAAAAAAAAAAATCCTGTTGAATGTACTTAGGACAAGATGTTATAATTTATTTCTTTATATATGTGTCTCCCTTTTTAGGCTGTGGTCTTCTTAGAGGAGAGAGACTTAATTTACTTAATTCTATAACCCCAGAAACCTGGCTTAGAGTAGATATTCAATAAATGTTTGTTAATAAATCATTCAAATTATTTTTTAATTACTTGTGAATGGAATAGATTCAGGAATGTCTCTAGATTATTTCTCCCCTGAGTTATCTGTCCATTTGGGTCAGAAGAGCTCTGGACAGGCACAAAACCAAAGGAAGTACTGAAGTTGGGATTTGGATGGTGTTTCCCAAACCTGTGCTCCTCTCACTCTATGGTGCTGTTTGCAATCAGAGGAGAGCTGAGTAGAAAAGCAGAAGCTTGCAGGTCATGGTTCTACCCATTTGCTAGAGCTTTAGATGCAGCTCAGGGGCCCATAGGTGAAGGACATCCTAGGGACCAGCAGCCTCATCTGTTCTCAAAGCTGCACTACATAAAAAACAGAGGGTCAGTTAGAGATCTTGAAACCTCATGCAATATTGAGTTGAGAACCAAACATATTTCAACCAAATGCCTTATGTTTGGAGTAGATGGTCACTTAAAAATTCATTAGCTACCAAAAACTTAGGTGGATCATGCACATGGTGTGACCTACTTGGCAGCTCTTCCATCTCTCCCTCCTTTTCTTGTTCCTTCCATCTCACACCCTTAGCCTGAATATATTTAGATAGATGCTATAACCCAGTTTTGTGTTTGTGAAGCAATTGTGTGCATTCCTTTAATGACAAAATATCTGGTTTTGACCATCACAAAAAAGGAGCAACATTGGACTTGATAAATAACAAAACATCCATTGCACCAACAATAACTTTTATTCTCTTTTATGTTCCTTTCAAGGTAACAGCCTTGGACATACTAATAGGCTCAAGACAAGCAAAGCTAGGAAAGTTCCGTCAACGCAGCAGACAATTATCCCCCTGACAAAATCCCACGCTCGAGACCAGTGTTGACTTGGCAAATCAGCCTATATTTTTCAAGTGCTCATTAACTGTAAGTCTTTAAAAAATGGCTTGCTTAGTGTATTAGCTCATAAGCTCCAGGTATAGGTTTAATGGCACAGCAAGAGAAATGGTGGCCATCATTAGTGGTAACACTTGGATCATCTTAATACCCAAGGTCTGTGTGTGTGTGTGTGAGAGAGAGAGAGAGAGAGGAGAGAGGGAGGGAGGGAGAGAGGGAGGGAGAGAAGGAGGGAGGGAGGGGTAGGGAAGGAGGGAGGGGGAGAGAGGGAGGCAGTCAACATTGCATTGTTCACCAGTGGACCAGCTGCCCTCCCAGCAGCAGTGCAGCAAGCAGAAAACACCAGACTTGCTCTCAGGAGACTTGGGCTCTAGTTCTGCCTCTGCCACAAGATGTCAGTGGCCCTGTCAAGTCCTACCACTCACTTCTCTGGAACTCTGTCTGATGTAATGAAGAGTTTGAACATAATGATGTTTGAGTTTCTACCAGCATATAATATCCTAATATCTAATTCCAGGATTATCAAAGAGACTTTTAATTCCTTTCTTTCTTTCCCTAGTTCATCCCACTCCAATAGGAGGTTCAGATTTGCATAAGAGGGCTCCCTCCATCATTATTCCTCCTGCCTGGATCTTCTAATTTCTTATATATGTAGACTATACATAATCTAGTTTATTTCTGAGCCAAGAAGCAAGTCGCTAAGGCCTCTCTTCCCCGGTTCAGCCAGGCATAGGGTAGTATGAACTTCTAGGAGCCAGGACTTGGTGCCCCAGTGCTAACCCTGGGCCCTTTCGCCATGCTCCAAGTTGCAAGTCCCCTAGCACCCTCAGGATCTGATAATAGGCCCCTGAGTTCCTTCTCCTAACTCCTCCTTTCTACCCTAGGCCATACCAGTGGGTTTTAAGCCTTTCCCTGTTTATTGTTCCAATCTCCTATTATAAAAGTTCTATGTGATTACCAAAAGAAATTTGAAAAATTAAAGGGGGAGTAGAGAAGAAACCATAAACTGTAGTCCCACTACCCAGACAACCACCCTCAACTTTTTGGCATACATCTGTAGTAAATTGTTGCAACAGGGATCCCAAATTTGTTAATACCTTCCTATAGCCATGCCCTTGGGTATTCCTCTCTTACCACTAACTCTGGGCTTGGCCAATGGGACAATAGCAAGTGGATCACAAGCAGAGACTTGGAAAATGCTTATGATTGTGCTTGCCCTCTCTTGTTGCTCTTGGAACATGCTGCCACATGTAAACAAGCCTATGCTAGCCTTCTGAATGTCAAGAGTAATGTGCCCAGTGGCCCCTGTCCTATCAGACAATGGTCAGCAAATCCCCAGAAGCAGAGCTGCCCAGATGAGTGGTAGCTGAACACAGACATGTTAGTGAATCCAACTGAGATCAGCAGAAGAACCACTAGCTAAGCCCAGCCCAGAGTGCAAACCCATCAAATCCTCAGCTAAATAAATGGTTGCTGTTTACAACAAAACACTAAGTTTTATAGTCTGTTATGCAGCAAAAGCTAACCAATAAAATAATCCTTCAGTCTTTTTATATGTAACAAAATAGAGATTATACTATATACTATTCCATAACCAGCCTTTTTCACTGACATTTTCCCAAGTCTTTAATATTATTTCCTTCCTCATTATAAGTTCTACCAGGGTGAGGATTTATATCAGTTTTGTTCAGTGCTATATTTCCAGTGAATATTACACTGCTGTAAGCATAATTGGAACTCAAACATTTGTTGAATGAATACTTGGAGGACATGATTTTTTTTTTTTTTGGATGGTTGAAGAGTTGTGTGTCATGTGAAGTTAACCATCTTTGCCCCAGTCTGAGTTCTTGTTTCCCTAATAGGTTTGGCATCTCAGCTTGCCACTAGAACTGGCATTCAGGTGAGCTCTGCTGCCACCTGGGAACTAGATCTCTAGTCCAAAATCCCAACCAGGAGGAGGTTGGGAGCTAAGCAGCCTTCAAAATTCAGTTCAAATAGCATGTCCTGCAGGGGCGTGCTTGCCCCTCATTAAGGTTTGCATACTGTGTTATATAGACCTCTCTCATGGCTAGTACACCATGCCATAGTACTTACAAGCTTATTTCTTCTACTGCTTTGTGAACTTCTGAGAATAAGGGTTCAGCTCCCGGAGTGCCTGGGACATAACAAGCGCTCAATCAATGCCTGTAGGATAAATGAACAAATTAACCTGCACTGCAAAGGACTCCTCTGACAGCAGCATATATATAATCTTACTCTCTTTTTCCTTTGTGTAAGAAATGCACTCTTATTACAAACAATAAATACATTAATGATTACAATAACATTGTGAGAAGGCATATTTATATCCCCCCACCACAATTTTAATTAGGAAACACTGCCAAAGAGGATATTTCTTGAATGGCTTTAATTCCATTTGGATCTTTTAAGGCATGAGGAAATGAAGAAACTAGGAGAGTGGAAAATGGAAGTGGGACATAGGGAGAGAGCATAATACTCTAGTTTACAGTTTTCGATGCAAAAATATCAATTTACATGTTGGTTTAAACATAATTAAAACTTACAGGTTAAATCCTGAACTTAGGCTAATGTCAAATAAAGAAGGGATATTAGGACTGCCATTGATTAGAGTTCTGTTTGGCATTCTTTGTTGAAGAGAAAACACTGTGCTACTGTGAAAACTGCCATTCTGCGAAAGCACTACCTAAAAAGAGGACTCCGCTGAGGAATGTCAAGACTCGCATTATTCACGCACACATACACACATGAAATTCCAACACATTACTCTGATTGCTGTAATAAACTTAAAAGACTTTGGTTTAGACAGGCAGCCAGGCTTTGTTATAATAAGGGTGTAAACATAAATTCTAATTAATTAATGTATAACAGTTCCTTCCTTTTAAAGGATTTTTGACTTAAGTTCTGACTTCAGCTGAACATAATTCACACACATGAACTTTTTAATGTAATCACCTATGTAAGTCTATTCCAATAACATTGCTGGCCGTTCTTTAACTATCAGAGGGCAGAGGTAACATCCTTTTAACTCTCTCAGGCCATGGGAGCAGTGTTTAAAAGTTAGCTCTGGTAGGCCTTCGGTTCCAGCCAGGGGTTTTAACTGTTCTAGAAGAGCTTTAGGGAAGCTACTCCAGAACTCATTCTAGATTCAGGCAAGCAGCTCTGATGGTATCTGATTCATTTGTTTACACTCCCTTTAAAGATCTCATCCAAAGATAAGAACAGGTTTTTATGCCCCAGTGCTATGAAGGACAAAGTCTTCTATTGAATTCCCTGACCCTCAAATCTCGCCCGTGGCTGTGGTCCCTCGACCACAGGCTGCACTTGGAACGCTTGCTGCCCATTTTGTAAACAAGAACCCTTGACGCACTAGAGAGTGAAGCAGAGAGAGAGGCTGTCAGAGCAGGTGGCAGGGAGGCCAGGCTAGAGCCCCTTGGCTGTCCTTTCAGTACCAAGACTGGAAATCACGGGGAAGCACCTGTATGGTAGACACTGTTAGTAAACATTCAGTAACATGCAGTAAATACAACACGTTGTAAGGAAGCAAATTTATATCCAGAAAATTCATCTTAACTGGGAAATACCATCAGGGAGGAGACTTCTCTACTTTTTCCTTGCTAACAAAACTGCAATTTAGTTCAGAGCATCAGTGTTCCCAGTCCCAGGCAAATAGTCGATTGTTCTAAGTTAATAATGACAATCCTATTTCCTCCTTTCTCTGCCTTTTAAGAAAATAGACTTTGTTTTTAAAGACAGTTTTAGGTTCACAGTAAAACTGAGCAGAAAACGGAGAGGCTTGACATATACCCCCTGCCCCCAACACCCACAGCATCCGCAGCTACCGACACCCTGTACCATTTGTTACAATTGCTGAACCTACATTGATACATCATTATCACCCAAAGTCCATCGTTTACAATAGGGTTTATGCTTGGGGTGGAACATTCTATGAGTCTTGACAAACGTATGACACGTATCCAGCAGTGTAGTAGCACACAGAGTCGTTTCACCCCTCTAAAACTCCTCTGCGCTCTGCCTATTCATCTCTCTGCCCCCACCCCCATCCCCAGCAACCACTGACCTTTTTTTTTTTTTGCGGTACGCGGGCCTCTTCACTGTTGTGGCCTCTCCTGCCGCGGAGCACAGGCTCTGGACATGCGGGCTCAGTGGCCGTGGCTCACGGGCCCAGCCGCTCCGCGGCATGTGGGATCTTCCCGGACCGGGGCACGAACCGATGTCCCCCGCATCGGCAGGCAGACTCTCAACCACTGCGCCACCAGGGAAGCCCTACCACTGACCTTTTTACTGTCTCCATAGTTTCACCTTTTCCAGATGTCATAGTTGGAATCATACAGTGTGCAACCCCTTCAGATTGGCTTCTTTCACTCAGCAATATGCATTTAAACTTCCTGCATGTCTTTTCATGGCTTGAGAGCTCATTTCTTCTGATTGCTGAATAATATTCCATTGCCTGGATGTACCACAGTTTGTTTACACATTCACTTACTAAAGAACATCTTGTTGCTTTTAAGTTTTGGCAATTATGAATAAAGCTGCTATAAACATTGTTAAGTTTCTAGGTGGATATAATTTTTCAGTTCATTTGAGTAAATACCAAGGAGCATGATTGCTGGATTGCATGATAAGAGTGTGTTTAGTTTTGTAAGAAATTGCCAAACCATGTTCTAAAGCGGCTGGACCATTTTGCATTCCCACCAGCAGTGAGTGAGAGTTCCTGTTGCTCCATATTATTGCCAGCATTTGGTGGTGTCAGTGTTTTAGGTTTTGGTCATTTTAATAGGTGTATAGTAGTATCTCATTGTTGTTTTAATTTGTAATTCTAATGGCATATGATATTGAACATCTTTTCATATGCTTACTGACCATATATATCTTCTTTGGTGAGGTGTCTGTTAGGGTCTTTCTCCCGTTTTTTTAATCAGGTAGTTTGTTTTCTTATTGGTTTTTTTTTTTTGGCTGCGTTGGATCGTCGTTGCTGCGCGTGGGCTTTCTCTAGTTGTGGCAAGTGGGAGCTACTCTTTATTGTGGTGCACTGGCTTCTCATTGCAGTGGCTTCTCTTGTTGCAGAGCACAGGCTCTCGGTGTGCGGGCTTCAGTAGTTGCAGCACATGGGCTCAGTAGTTGAGGTGCGTGGGCTCCAGGGCATGTGGGCTTCAGTAGTTGTGGCTCGTGGGCTCCAGAGCGCAGGCTCAGTAGTTGTGGCGCGTGGGCCCAGCCGCTCTGCAGCATGTGGGATCTTCCCAGACCAGGGATCGAATCCACGTCCCCCGCACTGGCAGGTGGACTCTTAACCACTGTGCCATCAGGGAAGTCCCTGTTTCCTTATTGTTGAGTTTTAAGAATTCTTTGTATGTTTTGGATACAGTCCTTTATCAGTTGTGTCTTTTGCAAGTATTTTCTTGCAATCTGTGGATTGTCCTCTCATTCTCTTGACAGTGTCTTTTACAGAGCAGTTTTTAATTCAATGAAGTCCAGTTTATCAATTATTTCTTTCATAGATTATGCGTTTGGTGTTGTATCTAAAATGCCATCACCATACCTAAGATCATCTAGGTTTTCTCCTATGTTATCTTTCAGGAACTTTATAGTTTTGCATTTCACATGTAAGTCTATAATTTATTTTGAGTTAATTTTTGTGAAGGGTATAAAGTCTGTGTCTAGATTCATTTTTTCTTTTTTTTTTGCATGAAGATGTCTAGTTGTTCCAGAACTATTTTTTTAAATTTATTTTATTTTATTTTATTTATTTATTTTTGGCTGTGTTGCTGCTAAGGTCCAGCACAGCCAAAAATAAATAAATAAATATTAAAAAAACAAATCAGAGTATGCTGGTTTGTGGGGCAGATGGACCTGACATTTTCTGGGAAGCTGTGATCACGGGTAACTACAGCTAGTCTCAATTAGAACATATAATAATCCCACAAGTCAGGGCAAAGCAATAATTGAGACTAAGCAGAAGGCCACAGGAACCAAGGGCAGTCAAGAATTACAGACAGGGACTTCCCTAGTGGCGCAGTGGTTAAGAATCCGCCTGCCAATGCAGGGTACAAGGGTTCAAGCCCTGGTCCGGGAAGATCCCACATGCCGCGGAGTAACTAAGTCTGTGGACCACAACTGCAGAGCCTGTTCTCTAGAGCCTGCGTGCCACAACTACTGAAGCCCACGCACCTAGAGCCCACGCTCAACAAGAAGAGAAGCCACTGTAATGAGAAGCCCATGCACTGCAACGAAGAGTAGCCCCTGCTCCTGCAACTAGAGGAAGGCTGCACATAGCAACAAAGACCCAATGCAGCCAAAATAAATAAATAAATAAATTACAGACAAAATAAATTAATTAATTAAAAAGACTAGAGGGCTTCCCTGGTGGCGCAGTGGTTGAGAGTCCGCCTGCCAATGCAGGGGACACGGGTTCGTGCCCCGGTCTGGGAAGATCCCACATGCCGCGGAGCGGCTGGGCCCGTGAGCCATGGCTGCTGGGCCTGCGCGTCCACAGCCTGTGCTCCGCAACGGGAGAGGCCACAGCAGTGAGAAGCCCGTGTAATGCAAAAAAAAAAAAAAAAAAAAAAAAAAAAAAGACTAGAAATAATAAGATGATTTGGGTGATAATTCAAAAGTTCCTTACAGGCTTCCCAATGGGAAAAAAAGCAGTTCCAGGGCTAGGCTTGCAAGCAGAAGTAGGGGAGTGGTGCCCAGAGGAAAGTGAAGGGCTGAAAGGGAACCAGCGAGCATGCTCACATTGGGAGAGCAAGAAGGAAAGTCACCTGGGAAAGTGAAATACATATGCTTCTCTGGCCTGAGTTTAACTCCCTTTAGTGTAGGAATGGCCATTTCACTGACTTAGCAACTGACCAGTAACCAAAGCAAGCTGATAGAGGTGACAGTGAAAAGTGAGAAATAGCCACTTCTTTTAAATACACTGACCAATGACCCTCAAGGTGCTGGGAATACCAGGCCCTTGTTGAGTAGTCTTCTCGAAGGCATATTTCAACCTTATGCATCAGTATCCTCATCTGTAAAATAGGAATAAGAATAAAACCTAACTCATCTAGTGGCAGTAAGTATTAAGGATATTAGAGGTAAACCATTTAGCTTCCTGCCTAGCCCACAGTTAGCTCTCAGGGTAAATTATGATTTTTATTATTATTATTAACCCAGCTCTGGGGTTTCCCTTAGGACCTGAGCAATCATAGGCCACTTTTTGCCATGCTTGGGGTTTTCTGGCACTTTTGTTAAAATTTTAGTCAGCTGTCACTTTAATTTGGGGATATTTTTCTAATGAACAGTGCCAGAAATCTTGTCACATCATGTCCTTTGAATGTGGGTTGCACCCCTGCCCCTAACCATTTCTTAAGCCCTGGCTAGGGGTGCTTAGTGGCTGATGTTTATTGAGCACTTTCCCTGTGTTGGGTCCAGTAGTCAGTGATTTATATGGATTATCACAATTATTCCTCACAAAAACTGCTTGAATTAAAACTACTATTGCCCTTATTTTACAGACAAGGAAACAGAATTTTTAAAACTGTGTCCAACTTACCAACTGCCTTGTTCTTGCATAAGTAGGATTTCCAGGAAGATCTTTCTTTCCATCTCGTATCTTTGCATCTCATTTTTCATCTACTTCTTTTCTCTCTGCTTATCAGTCACCACTGTCATCAAACACATATAAACTTTACAGCATATAGCTTCAACCACTTTGAGAAAATGTAACCTGATACTTTTAATCCAAAGTCAAAAAGAAAGGGGAGCAGGAAGGATTACTGCCAAGTCTGAGCTAGAATCCCCCCCTTTAATAGGTCAACTGTGGCCAAGAGACCTAAGGAAATATGGCAGCTCTTTTGTTAATAACAGGATGGAGTGGAGGGAAGAACAGTTCCTAGAAGAAGGGGGTGCTCTTCCAAGATGAAGGGGTGTAGAACAGACAAAAATATAGGTGTCCACCGCATCTGTCTGGGCTATGCATTCCCCACAACCTCATTACATTTTTAATATTTTGACCTCCCAATTTTAATCATTTTCAGTACAATAGAGATTTAAGAAAAAATTTTGCTTTGGGGGCTTTCTCCTTTCTCATAGATTTCAATTCAGTATTTTGGATTGTTTCTTTAAGAATTTAAACAAACACGTCTCTTACTTCGTCCCAGCTTACCCTTCTCCCTCCCCGTGTCCTCAAGTCCATTCTCTACATCTGCATCATTATTCCTGTCCTGCCCCTAGGTTGTTAAGAACCTTTTTTTTTTTTAGATTTCATATATATGTGTTAGCATACGGTATTTGTTTTTCTCTTTTTGACTTAGCTCACTCTGTATGACAGACTGTAGGTCCATCCACCTCACTACAAATAACTCAATTTCGTTTCTTTTTATGGCTCAGTAATATTCCATTGTATATATGTGCTACATTTTCTTTATCCATTCATCTGTCGATGGACACTTAGGTTGCTTCCATGTCCTGGCTATTGTGAATAGAGCTGCAGTGAACATTGTGGTACATGACTCTTTTTGAATTATGGTTTTCTCAGGGTATATGCCCAGTAGTGGGATTGCTGGGTCGTATGGTAGTTCTAGTTTTAGTTTCTTAAGGAACCTCCATACTGTTCTCCATAGTGGCTGTATCAATTTACATTCCCACCAACAGTGCAAGAGGGTTGCCTTTTCTCCGCACCCTCTCCAGCATTTATTGTTTGTAGATTTTTTGGTGATGGCCATTTTGACCGGTGTGAGATGATATCTCATTGTAGTTTTGATTTGCATTTCTCTAGTGATTAGTGATGTTGAGCATCCTTTCATGTGTTTGTTAGCAATCTGTATATCTTTGGAGAAATGTCTATTTAGGTCTTCTGCCCATTTTTGAATTGGGTTGTTTGTCTTTTTGATATTGAGCTGCATGAGCTGCTTGTATATTTTTGAGATTAATCTTTTGTCAGTTGCTTCACTTGCAAATATTTTCTCCCATTCTGAGGGCTGTCTTTTCGTCTTGTTTATGGTTTCCTTTGCTGTGCAAAATCTTTGAAGTTTCATTAGGTCCCATTTGTTTATTTTTGTTTTTATTTCCATTTTTTAAAGTAAAAAAATTCGTGTAAATGTATTTTAAAAGGAACAATCCCTCTGATTGAAATAATAGCTAATTCAATTTTTAGAGCAGTATATGTGTTATAATTATTCAATGACTTTAAAATAACTTGGCATTGTTTCTTTATTAGAGGCATTATTGTTTAATGGCAGATGAGTCATTTCCCCAGCCCCAAGCAATTAATCGGTGTTTCCTAAACTTGCCTAAAATAGGAACCACTTGGGGCTTTTGCTAAATATACGGATTCCTGAGCCCACCCCACACCAATTGAATTAGAATTTCTAGGGAAGGCATGTGGGAATCTGTATGTTCAGTAAGCATCCCAGGTGGATCTTTTTATCAGACAGGTTTGGGAAAAACGTTGGATTCCTTTGACAGTGGCATAAATTTTTTGAATTACTGTTATACAGAGTAAGTAGAATAGAGCTTTATCTTTATCTTTGGAAGAACTGGGACGTTAGAAAGTGCTCATAGATTACAAACCAACACATGTTCTGCTTTATAAATACATCTTGTTTTTACTTGAAACAAATACCATGGATTTACATATTTTCCCTTTAATCATTCAGGTACTGCAGAATTTTTTTTTCCTTCAATAATAAGCCCAAGATTAAATTCATTACCACCTTGAAAAAAAGAACACAAGGAAGGAAATACCTCTTATTGAACATCTCAGCATACATCAGGCATGATCCTGATGGTTGGTTTATGTAAGTTATTTACCTTAGTCTTAATGATTAACTGGTGGGGTAAGTATTAATTTCCATTTTATAAATGCAGAAACTGAGGCTTGAAGAGGTTAACGAATTTTCCCGCGGTCACTCAGTAAGCAGAGAGAGGGGTCAAATCCACCAAGCACATGTTCTTGCCACATACTAGGTTTTAGAGTTTCAATTCCAAATCAAGGAATTCAAATTCACTAGGCAGAATAATCATGGGTTTGTGGACATTTCTTCTCTGAAGGCCAAAAAAGGGGCATATTTTGGTATTTGGGCTGAGCCAAAGAGGGAGGAAAGGACAGATTTCAGAGTCTGATTACCTCTTCTAGGATGAGAAGCCTCTTTTCTTCTTGTAATCAGAAAGATATCTACAGTTCTCCCCTAAAAATTACCTCTCTGAAGAACAAATGAGAAAATTAATAAAATTGTAAATCTAGATATATAACGTGTGATATATAACTGTGCAACTGGATTTTCCTCCCACTCATTCTCTTTCTTATTTCCCCATGCTGTTTATTCTGGTTGAAGTGGTTGCAGCCAGAAACAAAAATGCCCCCTTTGGGCTTTCTTGTTTAAAACCCCCCCCCCCCTTTTTTTTTAAAGGGTTTGTTTTCTTAGACTTCGAAGTTGTTGGAAGGTGCCAGATGGATGGCCTTGGAGGCTGTGAGGGCTGTGTTTATCTGCAGAGGAGGGCAGGTGTGCATGGGGCATCCTGGGCTTCCCACGCAGCCCAGATTAGGAACCCTGGCCCCCTGGATGACAGTTAATATTAAGGGGGGGGAAGTTATGAGGACTCCCTGAAATAAAAGCAGACACTATAAGTCAGCAGCACATTCCTTTGTTGTTGCTCTGTGGCTGATATCACAAGCAAAGACCCTCCCATCCAGTCATTTTGAAAGTAGGCTAAGGTCGATTTTGGAGGTGGTAATACAGTGGAGGAATGCAGGATGAAGGGAAAAAGCAGGTCACAGAATGGGGAGAATGAGGAAAAATAGTCTGAACTTGACTTTTCATACAAGGCTATCTGAATTTTGTGATATTTTTTCCTTTTCTTTCTTTCTTTCTTTCCTTCCTTCCTTCTTTCTTTCTTTCTCTTCCTTTCTTCCTTCCTTCCTTCCTTCTTTCTTTCTTCCTTCCTTCTTTCCTTCCTTCCTTTTTTCTTCCTTCCTTCCTTCCTTCCTTCTTTCCTTCCTTCTTTCTTTTCTTTTCTTTTCCTTTCCTTTCTTTTCTTTTCTTTTCTTTTCTTTTCTTTTCTTTCTTTCGCACAAGAGTTGCATCCAGAGTGCCGCAAATGACTTCTAGAAGATAGTCTTCACCTAGTTCAGCTACCTTTAAATGACCAATTGGTGAAGCAAGGCAGTGGGGGAAGGTGGTACCAATATTTGAGAGTCCATTCAAAAAGCCTCAGTATTTCTCCTGTTTTTCCTTCTTTACCACTGACTTATAATTTTTGAAGTTGTTTTGATTTCTATGGAAATATACATGTTTAATATCTCAGCTATATTGAAAGAAGTTTCAGCATGTTCTCTCTATATGTACATATATTTACAAATGTGTGTTAAACTTATATAAATGAAATTAAGTTTCTGTGTTACTATTTCTATATCATTCAAAAATGATGCAGATGGATTTTTGCCAAATTTGAACGTATGTTTATGTGACAAGTTATACTTTGTGGGGCCTACAGAAGGTAGTATCTCAGAGATATAGGCAAGATAAGAGCTGGGATTTTAAAACTTATAAGTAGTTAATAATTCTCTGGAACACTGTTGGAGAATCTACTAAAATTTTTTAAATTATAAAATTGGCGTTATTTAATTAAGATACAGTTAAAAGTCCTAATGTCTATTAAAACAAACAAAAAAGAAGCAGGTAATAGGTTTCTAGCAAAATGGTGAACAGAATATATGTCTATCTTTTCTTTCTTCCAGAAAATCTCTTGAAATGATGGATTGGAGCAGAATTAAAATGAAAGAGGCACATGTGACAAAGTACTGGAACTTCTACCAAAATATCAACCATGAATTTTAAATATTAATGATAAAGGAAACAATAGATTAGACAAAACTACAGAGTATCTGGGCTGGAAGATTGAAGAAAATCAGCTAGACTGCTGCAGAGACAAAGATAGGCTGTATATGAAAGTTAAGAGACTATAGATAGGCCAACACATGGATAAGTTTCAGGAGAAGAAAAAAAAAGAGAGAATGAGGGAGAAACAATATTTTAAAAGATGATGTCTGAGAATTTTCTAGAACTGAAAAAAAAACAAACCACCTCAAAACCCATGAGTCTTCAAACCGAGGAAGCAAACCCAAACCTGAACAGGATAAATAGATTCATTAGCACATAGTCTCTTGGTAGTAAAAATGCAGAAAATCAAAGACAAAGAAAAAAATATTAAAAGAAACCAGAGAGAAAAAGATGCAATATCAATTTCTCAAAAAGTTGACAATTATAGTGACAGTAGATTTCTCATTACCAACATTAGAGGCTAGGAGAGAATGGAATAATATCTGCAAAATGGGGAGGGAAAAGAACTTCCGTCTTAGCATAATATAACCAAATAAACTACATTCAAGACTGAGGGCAAAAAAGACAATGTCAGATAATTCTGCCGTTCACAAACTCTCACTGAAAGAAACACTAAAGAATGTACTTCTGGGGGGCTTCCCTTCCCTGGTGGTGCAGTGGTTGGGAGTCTGCCTGCCGATGCAGGGGACACGGGTTCGTGCCCCGGTCCGGGAGGATCCCGCGTGCCGCGGAGCGGCTGGGCCCGTGGGCCATGGCTGCTGGGCCTGCGCGTCCGGAGCCTGTGCTCCGCGGCGGGAGGGGCCACAACGGTGAGAGGCCCGCGTGCCCCACCCCCCCAAAAAACAAGAATATACTTCTGGGCAATGAAAAATTAATCCAGGAGAAAAAAGCAACATGCCAAAAGCAAATGAATTGGTAAGCAGGTTGGTAAATTGAAATAATGATTGTCTATGCTAGCAATACTACTACTACTAATAGCTGATGTGAATAAATAAAGAGGAATTAAGATAATAGACAACATTAACATGGGAGGTAGGAGGGAGGAAATTTGAATTAAGGTATTCTAATATTTTTTTTTTTTATTAGTTTCTGCTTTATAACAAAGTGAATCAGTCATACATATACATCTGTTCCCACATCCCCTCCCTCATGCATCTCCCTCCCTCCCACCCTCCCCATCCCACCCCTCCAGGCGGTCACAAAGCACCGAGCTGATCTCCCTGTGCTCTGCGGCTGCTTCCCACTATCTATCTACCTTACGTTTGGTAGTGTATATATGTCCATGCCTCTCTTTCCCTTTGTCACAGCTTACCCTTCCCCTTCCCCATATCCTCAAGTCCATTCTCAAGTAGGTCTGTGTCTTTATTCCCGTTTTACCCCTAGGTTCTTCATGACATTTTTTTTTTTTTAATTCCATATATATGTGTTAGCATACGGTATTTGTCTTTCTCTTTCTGACTTACTTCACTCTGTATGACAGACTCTAGGTCTATCCACCTCATTACAAATAGCTCAGTTTCGTTTCTTTTTATGGCTGAGTAATATTCCATTGTATATATGTGCCACATCTTCTTTATCCATTCATCCGATGATGGACACTTAGGTTGTTTCCAGCTCTGGGCTATTGTGAATAGAGCTGCAATGAACATTTTGGTACATGTCTCTTTTTGAATTATGGTTTTCTCAGGGTATATGCCTAGTAGTGGGATTGCTGGGTCATATGGTAGTTCTATTTTTAGTTTTTTAAGGAACCTCCATACTGTTCTCCATAGTGGCTGTACCAATTCACATTCCCACCAGCAGTGCAAGAGTGTTCCCTTTTCTCCACACCCTCTCCAGCATTTATTGTTTCTAGATTTCTTGATGATGGCCATTCTGACTGGTGTGAGACGATATCTCATTGTAGTTTTGATTTGCATTTCTCTAATGATTAATGATGTTGAGCATTCTTTCATGTGTTTGTTGGCAGTCTGTATATCTTCTTTGGAGAAATGCCTATTTAAGTCTTCTGCCCATTTTTGGATTGGGTTGTTTGTTTTTTTGCTATTGAGCTGCATGAGCTGTTTATAAATTTTGGAGATTAATCCTTTGTCAGTTGCTTCATTTGCAAATATTTTCTCCCATTCTGAGGGTTGTCTTTTGGTCTTGTTTATGGTTTCCTTTGCTGTGCAAAAGCTTTGAAGTTTCATTAGGTCCCATTTGTTTATCATTGTTTTTATTTCCATTTCTCTAGGAGGTGGGTCCAAAAGGATCTTGCTGTGATTTATGTCATAGAGTGTTCTACCTATGTTTTCCTCTAAGAGTTTGATAGTTTCTGGCCTTACATTTAGGTCTTTAATCCATTTTGAGCTTATTTTTGTGTATGGTGTTAGGGAATGATCTAATCTCATACTTTTACATGTCCCTGTCCAGTTTTCCCAGCACCACTTATTGAAGAGGCTGTCCTTTCTCCACTGTACATTCCTGCCTCCTTTATCAAAGATAAGTTGGCCATATGTGCGTGGGTTTATCTCTGGGCTTTCTATCCTGATCCACTGATCTATCTTTCTGTTTTTATGCCAGTACCACACTGTCTTAATTACTGTAGCTTTGTAGTATAGTCTGAAGTCAGGGAGCCTGATTCCTCCAGCTCCGTTTTTCGTTCTCAAGATTGCTTTGGCTATTCGGGGTCTTTTGTTTTTCCAAACAAATTTTGAAATTTTTTGTTCTAGTTCTGTGAAAAATGCCAGTGGTAGTTTGATAGGGATTGCATTGAATCTGTAGATTGCTTTGGGTAGTAGAGTCATTTTCACAATATTGATTCTTCCAATCCAGGAGCATGGTATATCTCTCCATCTATTTATATCATCTTTAATTTCTTTCATCAGTGTCTTATAATTTTCTGCATACAGGTCTTTTGTCTCCTTAGGTAGGTTTATTCCTAGATATTTTATTCTTTTTGTTGCAGTGGTAAATGGGAGTGTTTTCTTGATTTCATTTTCAGATTTTTCATCATTAGTGTACAGGAATGCCAGAGATTTCTGTGCATTAATTTTGTATCCTGCTACTTTACCAAATTCATTGATTAGCTCTAGTAGTTTTTCGGTAGCATCTTTAGGATTCTCTATGTATAGTATCATGTCATCTGCAAACAGTGACAGCTTTACTTCTTCTTTTCCAATTTGGATTCCTTTTATTTCCTTTTCTTCTCTGATTGCTGTGGCTAAAACTTCCAAAACTAGGTTGAATAAGAGTGGTGAGAGTGGGCAGCCTTGTCTTGTTCCTGATCTTAGTGGAAATGGTTTCAGTTTTTCACCATTGAGGACAATGTTGGCTGTGGGTTTGTCATATATGGCCTTTATTATGTTGAGGAAAGTTCCCTCTATGCCTACTTTCTGCAGGGTTTTTATCATAAATGGGTGTTGAATTTTGTCGAAAGCTTTCTCTGCATCTATTGAGATGATCATATGGTTTTTCTCCTTCAACTTGTTAATATGGTGTATCACATTGATTGATTTGCGTATATTGAAGAATCCTTGCATTCCTGGAATAAACCCCACTTGATCATGGTGTATGATCCTTTTAATGTGCTGTTGGATTCTGTTTGCTAGTATTTTGTTGAGGATTTTTGCATCTATGTTCATCAGTGATATTGGCCTGTAGTTTTCTTTCTTTGTGACATCCTTGTCTGGTTTTGGTATCAAGGTGATGGTGGCCTCGTAGAATGAGTTTGGGAGTGTTCCTTCCTCTGATATTGTTTGGAAGAGTTTGAGAAGGATGGGTGTTAGCTCTTCTCTAAATGTTTGATAGAATTCGCCTGTGAAGCCATCTGGTCCTGGGCTTTTGTTTGATGGAAGATTTTTAATCACAGTTTCAATTTCAGTGCTTGTGATTGGTCTATTCATATTTTCTATTTCTTCCTGAGTCAGTCTTGGTAGGTTGTGCATTTCTAAGAATTTGTCCATTTCTTCCAGGTTGTCCATTTTATTGGCATAGAGTTGCTTATAGTAATCTCTCATGATCTTTTGTATTTCTGCAGTGTCAGTTGTTACTTCTCCTTTTTCATTTCTAATTCTACTGATTTGAGTCTTCTCCCTTCTTTTCTTGATGAGTCTGGCTAATGGTTTGTCAATTTTGTTTATCTTCTCAAAGAACCAGCTTTTAGTTTGGTTGATCTTTGCTATCGTTTCCTTCATTTCTTTTTCATTTATTTCTGATCTGATCTTTATGATTTCTTTCCTTCTGCTAACTTTGGGGGTTTTTTGTTCTTCTTTCTCTAATTGCTTTAGGTGCAGGGTCAGGTTGTTTACTCGAAATGTTTCCTGTTTCTTAAGGTGGGATTGTATTGCTATAAACTTCCCCCTTAGAACTGCTTTTGCTGCGTCCCATAGGTTTTGGGTCGTCGTGTCTCCATTGTCATTTGTTTCTAAGTATTTCTTAATTTCCTCTTTGATTTCTTCAGTGATCACTTCATTATTGAGTAGTGTATTGTTTAGCCTCCATGTGTTTGTATTTTTTACAGATCTTTTCCTGTAATTGATGTCTAGTCTCATAGCATTGTGGTCGGAAAAGATACTTGATACAATTTCAATTTTCTTAAATTTACCAAGGCTTGATTTGTGACCCAAGATATGATCTATCCTGGAGAATGTTCCATGAGCACTTGAGAAAAATGTGTATTCTGTTGTTTTTGGGTGGAATGTCCTATAAATATCAATTAAGTCCATCTTGTTTAATGTATCATTTAAAGCTTGTGTTTCCTTATTTATTTTCATTTTGGATGATCTGTCCATTGGTGAAAGTGGGGTGTTAAAGTCCCCTACTATGATTGTGTTACTGTCGATTTCCCCTTTTATGGCTGTTAGTATTTGCCTTATGTATTGAGGTGCTCCTATGTTGGGTGCATAAATATTTACAATTGTTATATCTTCTTCTTGGATCGATCCCTTTATCGTTATGTAGTGTCCTTCTTTGTCTCTTCTAATAGTCTTTATTTTAAAGTCTATTTTGTCTGATATAAGAATTGCTACTCCAGCTTTCTTTTGATTTCCATTTGCATGGAATATCTTTTTCCATCCCCTTACTTTCAATCTGTATGTGTCTCTAGGTCTGAAGTGGGTCTCTTGTAGACAGCATATATATGGGTCTTGTTTTTGTATCCATTCAGCCACTCTGTGTCTTTTGGTGGGAGCATTTAGTCCATTTACATTTAAGGTAATTATTGATATGTATGTTCCTATTCCCATTTCCTTAATGGCTTTGGGTTCGTTATTGTAGGTATAGTCCTTCTGTTGTGTTTCTTGCCTAGAGAAGTTCCTTTAGCATTTGTTGTAAAGCTGGTTTGGTGGTGCTGAACTCTCTCAGCTTTTGCTTGTCTGTAAAGGTTTTAATTTCTCCATCAAATCTGAATGAGATCCTTGCTGGGTAGAGTAATCTTGGTTGCAGGTTTCTCTCCTTCATCACTTTAATTATGTCCTGCCACTCCCTTCTGGCTTGTAGAGTTTCTGCTGAGAGATCAGCTGTTAACCTGATGGGGATTCCCTTGTGTGTTATTTGTTGTTTTTCCCTTGCTGCTTTTAATATGATTTCTTTGTGTTTAATTTTTGACAGTTTGATTAATATGTGTCTTGGCGTATTTCTTCTTGGATTTATTCTGTATGGGACTCTCTGTGCCTCCTGGACTTGATTAACTATTTCCTTTCCCATATTAGGGAAGTTTTCAACTATAATCTCTTCAAATATTTTCTCAGTCCCTTTCTTTTTCTCTTCTTCTTCTGGAACCCCTATAATTCGAATGTTGGTGCGTTTAATGTTGTCCCAGAGGTCTCTGAGACTGTCCTCTGTTCTTTTCATTCTTTTTTCTTTATTTTTCTCTGCATCAGTTATTTCCACTATTTTATCTTCCACCTCACTTATCCGTTCTTCTGCCTCAGTTATTCTGCTATTGATCCCATCTAGAGTATTTTTCATTTCATTTATTGTGTTTTTAATCGATGCTTGATTCATCTTTAGTTCTTCTAGGTCCTTGTTAACTGTTTCTTGCATATTGTCTATTCTATTTCCAAGATTTTGGATCTGGGAAATAGAATCTTGGATCAGCTTTACTATCATTATTCTGAATTCTTTTTCAGGTAGACTGCCTATTACCTCTTCATTTGTTAGGTCTGGTAGGTTTTTATCTTGCTCCTTCACCTGCTGTGTGTTTTTCTGCTTTCTCATTTTGCTTATGTTACTGTGTTTGAGGTCTCCTTTTTGCAGGCTGCAGATTCATAGTTCCCGTTGTTTTTGGTGTCTGTCCCCCGTGGCTAAGGTTGTTTCAGTAGGTTGTGTAGGCTTCCTGGTGGGGGGGACTAATGCCTGTGTTCTGGTGGTTGAAGCTCGATCTTGTCTTTCTGGTGGACAGGTCCACGTCTGGTGGTGTGTTTTGGGGTGCCTGTGGCCTTATTATGTTTTTAGGTATCCTCTCTGCTAATGGGTGGGGTTGTGTTCCTGCCTTGCTAGTTGCTTGGCATAGGGTGACCAGCACTGTAGCTTGCTGGTCGTTGACTGAAGCTGGGTGCTGGTGTTGAGATGGAGATCCCTGGGAGATTTTCGCTGCTTGATATTATGTGGAGCTGGGAGGTCTCTTGTGGACCCGTGTCCTGAAGTTGGCTCTCCCACTTCAGAGGCACAGCACTAACTCCTGGCTGCAGCACCAAGAGCCTTTCATCCACCCGGCTCAGAATAACAGTGAGAAAAAGTAGAAAGAACTAATTAGTAGAAGAAAGAAAGAGAGATTGAAAGAAAGGAAGAAGGGAAGTAAGGAAGGAAGGAAGTAAGAAAGAAAGAAAGGAGGGAGGGAGGAAGGATGGAAAGAAAGGAAAGAAAGGAGGGAGGGAGGGAGGAATGAAAGCAAAAGGAAGAGTGAATGGAAGAAGAGAGGGAGGGAGGGAGGAAGGAAAGAAAGAAAGAAAGACAGGAGGGAGGGAGGGAGGGAGGAAGGAAAGAAAAAGAAAGTGGAAAGAAGAAGGGTGGGAGGGAGGGAGGGATGGAGGAAAGAAAAAGAAAGAAGGAAAGGAGGAGCGGAGGGAGGGAGGGAGGAAGGGAAGGGAGGAAAAAAAGAAAGAGCAGGTAAAGTAAAATAGAATAAAGTATGAAATATAGTAGCGTTATTAAAATTAAAAAGTAGGGCTTCCCTGGTGGCGCAGTGGCTGAGAGTCCGCCTGCCGATGCAGGGGACACGGGTTCATGCCCCGATCCCGGAAGATCCCACATGCCGTGGAGCGGCTGGGCCCGCGAGCCATGGCCTCGGAGCCTGTGTGTCCGGAGCCTGTGCTCTGCAACGGGAGAGGCCACAGCAGTGAGAGGCCCGCGTACAGCAAAAAAAAAAAAAAAAAAAAAAGTAATTATTGAAAAAAAAACACGGACCGAAAGAACCCTGGGACATATGGTGGAAGCAAAGCTATACAGAGAGAATCTTACACAGAAGATTACACATACACATTCACAAAAAGAGAGCAGGGGGAAAAATCAAAAATCTTGCTCTCCAAGTCCACCTCCTCGATTTGGGATAATTCGTTGTAAAAAGAGGAAAAGGGCGAAAAGTCTGAAATCTTGCTAAGTCCACCTCCTTAATTTGAGATAATTCATTGTAAAAAGAGGAAAAGAAAAAAAAAAAAGAAAAAAAAGGGGGGGAAAGTCTTAAATCTTGTCCTCAAGGTCCACTTCCTCAATTTGGGATGATTCGCTGTCCATTCATGCACTCCACAGACGCAGGGCACATCAAATGGACCGTGGAGCTTTAATCCGCTGCCTCGGAGGCTGCACAGAGAGATTTCCCTGTCTCTGCTCTCACAGCTCCCGGGTCTCAGCCTTGGACCTGGCCCCGCCTCTGCGCGTAGGTCGCCGGAGGGCGTCCGTTCTTCGCTCAGACAGGACGGGTTTAAAGGAGCCGCTGATTCGGGGGCTCTGGCTCACTCAGGCAGAGGGGAGGGAGGGGAATGCCCTCTCCTCGCGCACCAGGCAACAAAAGGGAAAAAAGTCTCTTGCCTCTCCGGTAGCTCCAGACCCTTTCCCCAGACTCCCTCCGGGCTAGCACTAACCCCTTCAGGCTCTCTTCCTGCCGCCAGCCCCAGACCTCTCCCTGCGCTCCGACTGAAAGTCGATACCCGAGCCTCAGCTCCCAGCCCCGCCCGCTCTGGCGGCCGAGCAGACAAGTCTCTCGGGCTGGTGTGTGCCTGAGGGCACCGATCCTCTGTGCCAAAATCTCTCTGCTTTGCCCTCCACACCCCTGTTGCTGTGCTCTCCTCCGCTACTCCGAAGCTTTCCCCCTCCGCCACCTGCAGTCTCCGCCCTCGAAGGGGCTTGTAGTGTGTAGAAACCTTCCCTCCTTCACGACTCCCTCCCACTGGTGCAGGTCCCGTCCATATCCTATTGTCTCTGTTTATTCTTTTTTTCTTTTGACCTACCCAGGTATGTGGGGAGTTTCTTGCCTTTTGGGGGGTCTGAGGTCTTCTGTCAGCGTTCAGTAGGTGTTCTGTTGGAGTTGTTCCACGTGTAGATGAATTTCTGATGTATCTGTGGGGAGGAAGGTGATCTCCGCGTCTTACTCTTCCGCCATCTTCCTCCGGCTCCCGTTCAATAATTTTCTCTAATATTTCTTGAAGGAAGAGGAGAGAGAAAACGACTGACTTGACTTATTTTTTGTAAGAGCTTTATTAAGATATAATTAACTAACAATAAACTGTACATATTTACAGTTTATAATTTGATGTGTTTAACACATGTATACATCCACGAAACCAGCACTGTAATCAAGTTAATAAACATATTCACCACCCTCAAAAGTGTCCTCAGGACCTTTGGAATTCTGCCTGCCCTCCCTCTCCCAAACATTAGTCTGCTTTCTCCTTCTATAGATTAGTTTTCATTCTCTAGAACTTTATATAAGTGGAATCATATAGTACATACAATTTTTTTGGTTTGGCTTTTTTCAGTCAGTATAATTATTTTGAGACTCAACCACATTGCTTGTATCAATAGTTCTTAATTTCATTGCCAATTAGTATTTCACGGTATGCTTATTCTTTCATCTGTTGATGGACACATGCAGTCATTCCAGTTTTTGGTCATTACAAATAAAGCTGCTATGAATATTATGTAAAAGTTTTTGTTTGGATATATGTATTCATATTTCTTGGGTAAATACCCACGAATAGAAGTCTGAATCATATGGCAGGTGTATGTTTAAATTTTTAAGAAACACCAAACTGTTTTCCAAAGTGGTTATATCATTTTACAATCCCATCAGCAGTGAATGAGAATTCTAGATACTCTAAACTCTTGCCAACATTTGGCGTGGTCTTTAAAATTTTTTCCATTCTACTAGGTGTATAGTGGTATCTCACTGCGGTTTTATTTGCAATCCCCTGATGAGGCATGATGTTGAGCATCTTTTTATGTGTTTACTAGTCACAAATATATTCCTTTGTGTTAAGTGTTCAGATCTTTTTTGTCCATTGTTTTCCATTTATTGAATTTTGAGAATTCTTTATGTATCCTGGGTACAAGTCCTTTATCAGATATATAATTTACTCATATTTTCTTTTAGTCTGCAGTATGTCTTTTTTTTTTTTGCAGGATGTCTTTTGATTCTGTTAACTGTGCCTTTCAAAGAGCAGATGTTGCAACATTTGATAAAGTCCAATTTATCAGTTCTTTCTTGCTATGTCTAAGCAATCTTTGCCTTACCCAAGGTAGCAAAGATTTTTACCTATGTGTTCTTCTAGAAGTTATGTAGTTTTAGGTTTTGCACTTAGGTCTCTGACCCATTTTGAGTTGTTTTGAACCTGGTGTGGGGTATGTACTGAAGTTCATTTTTCACATATGGATATTGAATTCCTCCACAATCACTATTTCAACCATTTGTTGAAAAGGCTATCATTTCTCCACCGAATTGCCATTGTACTTGGTCAAAAATCTGTTGTCCATATACGTGTGGGCCTTTTTCTGGACTTTCCATTCTATTCCATTGATGTGTCTGCCTATCTTGATACCAGGATCATGCTCCCTTGATTTCTGTAGCTTTGTACTAAGTCTTGAAATCAGGTAGAGTTAGTCTTCCCATTTTGTTGCTTTTCAAAGTTGTCCTGGCTATCCAAGGTCCTTTATATTTCCACACTAATCGTAGAAGTGGCTTGTCAATTTCTACAAAAAAAGTCTGCTGGGATTTTGTTTTTGAATACATGAAATCTATAGATCCATTTGGGGAGAATTACATCTTACAAATATTGACTCTTCTGACCCATGTACACAGTATACTGTAGTTTTCAGTGTACAGGGCTTGCACATCTTTTGCCAGATTTATCCCTGGGAAAAGGACAAATTTTATATTTTTATATTTTATGTTTTTTATGTTATTTTAAATGGTATTTTAAATTTAAAATTTTGAAAGTTTATCTCTACTACATAGTAATATATTTTAATTTTGTATATCAATCTTGTATCCTAAAACCTTGCTAAACTCACATATTAGTTCTGCTAACTATTTTCTAGATTCCGTGAGAGTTTCTACATAGAAGATCTTGTCATTTGTGAATAAAGACAATTTACTTCTTTTTCAAACTGGATGCCTTTTTGGTTGTTTGTATTCTACCTTACTACACTGGCTAGACTCTCCCACATATTGTTGAATTAAAATGGTGAAAAAAGATATTCTTGCTTTAGTACTGATTTTAGGGAGAAAGCATTTCATCTGTTACCATTAAGTATGATATTGGCAGTAGGTTTTTTGTCAATGTCTTTTATGAAGTTAAGGAAGTTTTTTTTTTTTTCTATTTCTAGAAGCTGAGGGTTTTTATCAGGAAGGGATGTTGGATTTTTGTCAAATGATTATTTGTCATCTATTGAGATGATCATGTGTTTTTCTTTTTTAGTCTGCTGATATGGTGAATTACATTGATTGAATTTTGAATGCTGAAACAACCTTGCATTTCTGGGATAAATCTCACTTTCTCATGATGTATTATCCTTGTTATATGCTATTGGATTCTATTTGCTAAAATTTTGTTAAGAATTTTTGCATCTATGTTCATGAGAGATGTTGGCTAATTTTTTTTTTTCTTGTAATGTCATAATGGCTGGTTTTGGTATCAGGGTAATGTTTGCCTTCAGAATGAGTCAGGAATTATTCACTCATTTTCAATTTTCTGGAATAGTTTGGGTAGAATTGGTATTCTCTCTACCTTAAGTGATTGGTAAAATTCCCAGTGAAGCTATTTGGGTCGGTAGTTTTCTTTGTGGGAAGATTTTAAATACAGATTCAATTTCCTTCATAAGTATATGACTATTCAGGTTATCTACTTCATCTTGAATCCGCTTTGGCAGTTTGTATCTTTCAAGGGATGTGTGTGTCCTTTTCACCTACATTATAGAACTTATTGACATAAAATTCAAAACATTCCCTGATTATCCTTTTCAATCTGTGTAAAATGTAGAGTGATGTTCATTCTGTCATTTGTGATATTGGTTATTTGTGTCTTTTTTCCTGATGACTCTGACTAGAGGTTTATCAATTTTACTGATCTTCTCAAGAACTAGCTTTTGGTTTCATCAGTTTTCCTATTATTTTCCTGTTTGCTATTTCATTGATTTCTGCTCTCATCTTTGTTTTTCCTTTTTTCTGCTTAGTTTGGTTTTCAGTTGCTTCTTTTTTCTGGTTTCTTAAGGTGGAAACTGAGGACATTGATTTAAGCCCTTTATTCTTTTCTAATATAGGCACTTAGTGTTCTAAATTTCTATCTAAATACTGCTTTACCTGCACCCACAAATTTTCTTTAATTTAAAAGAATTGATCATGGTTTTTTAGAAGTGTGTTATGTAGTTTCCAAATATTTGAGTATTTTCCCGATATCTTTGTGTCCTTGATTCCTAATTTAATTCCATCTTGGTAAGCAAATATACTTTGTAATATTGGAATCTTTTAAAATTTGTTGCAAATATGGTTAATCTTGGTAAATGTTGCTTGTACACTTGAAAAGTTATGTATTCTGCTGTAGTTGGGTGAGGTGATCTATAAATATCAATTATATCAAGCTGTTGATAGTGTTTTTGAAGTTTTCTTCATCTTTACTGATTTTCTGTCTACTTGTTCTAACAAATATTAAGAGTGAAGTGTTGAGCTCTCCAACTATAACTGTGGATTTGTGGATTTGTCCTTGGAGTTCATGTGTTTTGAAGCACTGTTTTGGGGGTGTTATGTTCTCTTGATCAATTCATTCACTTATTATTATAAAATGACCAGCCTTGGGTTTTTTCCTCACATGCACTTACTAATCTGTACTCAACTAAATTTTGGAATGGGAACTTCCACAGACCTCTGCAGTTTTCTCTTCTTGCAGCTCTCTTTTTCCAGAACTCTGTCCTGAGAACACTAGCCTCCTTGGGGTCACTGGACTCCCAGCTCTGCCTTCTCAAGGCAGGGACTCCATCAGGCTCAGTCTGGCTTCCCCCTTTTTGCACCATGGCCTGGAAACTTTCTCCAGGCAGTAAGCTGGGTAATTCCTCTCATTTATTCATTCACCTCATTTATTTCCCATCTCTGGAGATCACTGTTCTTCATTGTCTGATGGTCAATGTCTGAGGGCCATTGTTTCATATTATTTTGTCCAGTTTTTTATTAGTTTCAAATGTGAGATTAACTCTGGTGTCTATTACTCTATCTTGATCAGAAGCATAGGTTTCATTATGTTTCTACCTCTACATGATAATTTCAGAGATCTATTTTTTTAAAAAGACAGTGAAGGATACTGGTTTGGGAATCAAAATACCTGAGTTCTAATTCTATGACTTGTATAAACTAGAAAAAAATCACTTTGTTGAACCTTAAATTTCTCGTTGCTGTACTGACAGGATAAAATAAGATAAAACAAGTAAAAGTATTTTGTAAAATCTGAAGCCGTAGGCAAATGTAAAGTAATATTCAAAGATGCAAAATATGTGGGGGAGGGTTAGAAGATGTTGTCTGCCCAGTGTTTACCCATGTCTCTTCCCTTCCCCTTCTTGCTATCAGAATCTTGATTCTGTCCAGGTGAGGGAATGTGTCCAGGCCCAGGTTTTATCACACTCCCCCAGTTCTCCCTGTAGCTGGGGATGGCCATGTAATTCAGATCTGCAGAATGAGGAAAACTGGACAGTCTGCTAGTGGTACTTCTGAGTAAACCTTTGACTTCCTGATAAAAGGAGCAGAGTTAACTGACATTGCCTCTTCCCCCCTCCTTTTTGCCCTGAATACAGACTTGATCTATGGCACTCAGCTATTTTGTAAGTACTATGTGGGAAAGACCAAGCTATCTCACAGATACTGGTCCTAGCCTTACAGAGTTGCTGAACAACACTAGAATCCACCTTTCCCCAGATTTCTTGTTTTATGAGAAAGACATATTTTTAAAGCAATTATCACTTGGGTTCTCTTTTATTTGGTGGCAAAAATATTCAGTCTTAACTGATTCAGGAGGAGAAGAGTCAAGGTGTATCTTTGTAAGTTAACTGTTTGAGGAAGTTTGTATGAAGCAGAAATTGGATAAACCAAATTTTAAATTTTGTTTAAAATCAACAGCAGTGTCTGGCCCATAGTAAGTGCTCAATAAATATTTAAAAAACAAATATGGATGGGTATATGAATCTTGCAGGACTTGTATGGATGTAAATTGACATGAAGCAATCCTTCTAAAATCCCAACTACTACTACTATGCAATTTTGATTCAGGGCTATTGATGGTTTAGTTCATCACATGGCATTTATCTCATTTCTATATAATTATACACAAAAGTAGAATCTTCTTAGAGTAACACCAGTGGCTTTTAAAGAAGCTAACTGAACTTAGCTACAGAGCATGACCTTACATTTAAAACCTGAGGAGATATCAATGAAACTCAGCTGATTTTGTAGGAGCATTTGTGGTGAATGATAGAAAGGCTTCTTTGAAAGCAATTACACTATTATGGGGGAATTCCTGATCCAGCTATCCCTGGTATAGCTTCCAAATGCCTGGCACAGGGAAGATAAAGTTCTAATATTTCATTTTCCATGGGTAGTTTTAACAGACATTTTTTGTCAACGTTTTGCAACATTGCAAAATAGCAAATCGTATGTATTAGTGATCAGAAAATGAAATACATATTTAAAAATGATCACCTGATTTTAATTTTGTGGGGAGGGATGAGGAGGTCTTTAATGAAAGGAATAGAAATGTCTTCTCTCTCCACACTCTCCTCCAAACAAACATTTTCCTGAGATTTTGGTAGAAATTCCTACAGAAATTGTATAATATGAGTGTTTTATTTATTTTTACACTTAACAACAGTTATAAATAATAACCAAATATTAGAGACTCTAAACCTTGAAATGGCAGACAGGTTCTTTGGTTCATGGATTGGCATACTTTGTCCTGGCTCCTCTCAAAGTGTGAAATTATGAGAGAGACTAGATGTGATAAGACTTAAGGGGAGGAAAAAGGTCCTGGTTACTGGCAGAAATATGGCTGGATGGAGCCATAAATGTAATAAAAAAGGATTTCTCAACTGCAGAAAAGAATTCTAGCTTTTCCATCCATATGGGCAACCCAGTGGGTGGGCTGATTTTGTGAGTCAGTCAGACTCAAAGTGTATGTCTAGAGATTACAAAGAAAGTAAGTACATTTGTGGGTCAGAAATGTCTCACTTGGTCTGAATTAACTGCTTTTCTTTCTAGCTCATTTTTGCTAGTTGGGGTGTGTGTGTGTGTGTGTGTATCCCTGTTTTTCTTTCTTTGATGAGTAACACATTTACTATTAACTTTGATATAGTGTAATTTTAGAAATATAGATTGCATTTATTCAGATTTTAAGTTGAATGTATTTATACTTGCTCCCTTCCTTAAAAAAACAAACAAACAAACAAAAACCTATAGGATGGGCTTCCCTGGTCGCGCAATGGTTAAGAATCCTCCTGCCGATACAAAATTAATGCACAGAAATCTCTTGCAATCCTATACACTAATGATGAAAAATCTGAAAGAGAAATTAAGGAAACACTCCCATTTACCACTGCAACAAAAAGAATAAAATACCTAGGAAGAAACCTACCTAAGGAGACAAAAGACCTGTATGCATAAAACTATAAGATACTGATAAAATAAATAAAAGATGATACAAAACAGATGGAGAGATATACCTTGTTCTTGGATTGGAAGAATCAACATTGTGAAAATGACTGTACTACCCAAAGCAATCTACAGATTCAATGCAATCCCTGTCAAACTACCACTGGCATTTTTCACAGAACTAGAACAAAAAATTTCACAATTGGTGTGGAAACACAAAAGACCCCGAAGAGCCAAAGCAATCTTGAGAAAGAAAAACGGAGGTGGAGGAATCAGGCTCCCTGACTTCAGACTATACTACAAAGCTACAGTAATCAAGACAGTATGGTATTGGCACAAAAATAAATATATAGATCAAAGGAACAGGATAGAAAGCCCAGAGATAAACCCATGCACCTATGGTCACCTTATCTTTGATAAAGGAGGTAAGAATATACAATGTAGAAAAGACAGCCTCTTCAATAAGTGGTGCTGGGAAAACTGGACAGCTACATGTAAGAGAATGAAATTAGAACACTCCCTAACACCATACACAAAAATAAACTCAAAATGGATTATAGACCTAAATGTAAGGCCAGACACTATAAAAGTCTTAGAGGAAAACATAGGCAGAACAATCTATGATATGAATCACAGCAAGGTCCTTTTTGACCCACCTCCTAGAGAAATGGAAATAAAAACAAAAATAAACAAATGAGACCTAATGAAACTTAAAAGCTTTTGCACAACAAAGGAAACCATAAACGACAAAAAGACAACCCTCAGAATGGGAGAAAATATTTGCAAACGAAACAACTGACAAAGGATTAATCTCCAAAATATAAAAGCAGCTCATGCAGCTCAATATCAAAAAAACAAACAACCCAATTCAAAAATGGGCAGAAGTCCTAAATAGACATTTCTCCAAAGAAGACATACAGTTTGCCAACAAACACATGAAAGGATGCTCAACATTACTAATCATTAGAGAAATGCAAGTCAAAACTACAATGAGGTATCACCTCACACCAGTCAGAATGGCCATCATCAAAAATGCTACAAACAATAAGTGCTGGAGAGGGTGTGGAGAAAAGGCAACCCTCTTGCACTGTTGGTGGGAATGTAAATTGATACAGCCACTGTGGAGAATAGTACGGAGGTTCCTTAAAAAACCAAAAATAGAACTATCATACGACCCAGCAATCCCACTACTGGGCATATACCCTGAGAAAACCATAATTCAAAAAGAATCATGTACCACAATGTTCACTGCAGCTCTATTTACAATAGCCAGGACATGGAAGCAACCTAAGTGTCCATCGACAGATGAATGGATAAAGAAGATGTAGCACATATATACAATGGAATATTACTCAGCCATAAAAAGAAACGAAATTGAGTTATTTGTAGTGAGGTGGATGGACTTAGAGTCGGTCATACAGAGTGAAGTAAGTCAGAAAGAGAAAAACAAATACTGTATGCTAACAAATATATATGGAATCCAGGGGGAAAAAATGGTTCTGAAGAACCTAGGGGCAGGGCAGGAATAAAGACGCAGACATAGAGAATGGACTTGAGGACACAGGGAGGGGGAAGGGTAAGCTAGGATGAAGTGAGAGAGTGGCACTGACATATATACACTACCAAATGTAAAATAGATAGCTAGTGGAAAGCAGCCACATAGCGCAGGGAGATCAGCTCGGTACTTTGTGACCACCTAGAGGGGTGGGGTAGGGAGGGTGGGAAGGAGACGCAAGAGGGACGGGATATGGGGATATATGTATATGTATAGCTGATTCACTTTGTTATAAAGCAGAAACTAACACAACATTGTAAAGCAATTATACTCCAATAAAGATGTTAAAAAAAAAAATCTGCCTACCAATGCAGGAGACACAGGTTTGAGCCCTGGTCCAGGAAGATCCCACATGCTGCAGAGCAATTAAGCCTGTGTGCCACAACTACTGAGCCTGTGCTCTGAAGCCCGCGTGCCACCACTACTGAAGCCCGTGCACCTACAGCCCATGCTCTGCAACAAGAAAAGCCACCGCAATGAGAAGCCTACTCACTGCAACTAGAGAAAGCCCACGTGCAGCAATGAAGACCCAATGTAGCTAATAATAAAAAATAAATTTATTAAAAAAAAACTATAGGTGATTTGCTTAAGAGACCATACATTCACAAGCTGTATTTGTGTGTATCTGCTCCATAGGCTTTTGGTAAAAATTCAACAGTCATTGAACATCTGCTATGCTCAAGTCATCTTGGGGTTTACAAAGCTGAATGAAATGTGGTCCTTCACGTTTGAGCCTTGGTGTGTTATCTTATCTGGAAGCAGTTGCTTTTTAACAAGAGGGTAACAACCCTAGTTTCATATCAGCAGTACCTGCTGAGCTTGTTAAAAATACATCTGCCCAGGCCCCAGCTCTTAGCTTAGGGAAATTCTGATAATAGTCAGGGCCCATGATGCCTGCAGTTTTAACAACAAGCTCCCCACATGAATCTGATATGCAAACCAGGATTAAGAAACACTGCTTTAAGCTAAGAAAGGACTAATTGCAGGAGTTTAGCCACAAGTAAACCAGGTGGATGCCCTTGAAATCTACAAAGTGAGCAGCTGGCTAAAGTCGTTTATAAGGGTGTTTCTATTTCCACTGATTCAGAATGGATAGTTACAGTCTGAAGAGCATCCTGGAGAACAGGGTTGGGCCCAATCTTCTCTGTAAAACACCTGGAACAAGAGTGCTGTAGAGGAATAAGATAGCTACAGCCAAAGGCCATCTTCAAAGTCTTCACAAACACTCTGTTCTTATTTTTATCTCACACAAAATATGGTTATTTGTGTAAATTTTCTCCTTCACTAGATTGGAAAGTATTCCAGAGCAGGAGCACTCTTTTTTCTTTCTCTAGTGAAGGAACACAGTAACCCACACATAATAGCTGTTTGACAGGTGTTTGTTTTGAATTCTTCTCATCCAAATCCTGAGGTCTGACCAGGATATATTTGCATATACCCATAGTGGATATTTATAAATATCCATAAAAGTATATATTTGTTTATAAAACATTTCAGTCGCGCAAAATAATACGTAACATACATACTGAAGAAAGAACAATAATAAAACAAGCACCCATGGACCCACATCCCAGTTTATGACATAGGACGTTGCCAATACCCTTGAGGTCTCTTGTTGAACTAGATCCTATCGAACAGCTCCTGAAATTTAAATCAGAATGCGTGCATTCAATCATTGACTGATTGGCTCATTCATTTGCCAAATGTGCCTAAGTGTCAGAATCGATGTAGACGAGGTGGTTATTTCTTCTGTTGGAGTGGGAGAGGGGCGTCAAAAGTGACATAAACTCTTTCCAGAAGTGTACAGATTGTCTTTGCTGCAAGCGGCCCTAACCCCGCCTGGCCCTCCAGAGCGGCGTGGTTTCTGAGTGTGGACACTTTGGGCAGAAACTACTGGTCCCGGCAGTCCACGGGGCGAGTGGGCGGAGCCGGGGCGGGGGAGGAGGCGGGGGCCGGGCGAGAGGGGGCATTGTGTCGGGAGCGCGAGGCTGCATTTGTCTGCTCGAGGTGCTGGCAGAGCGAGCGTTGAGTTCGCCGGCGTTGAGCTGGAAGTGTCAGCGGCGGCCACGGTCCAGGCGGGAGACTGAGTCGGAGCAACCACGCGCCCGCTGGCCGCTATTACTGGCAGGGGGTGGCGTGCCAGCGAAGCAACATGCAGATAGGCGCCCGGCGCCCTGACGACCCCTCCCGAGAAAAGGAGGCCGGGGCGGCGCTGGGGCGGCGGGGAGCATGAGGGAGGCCGGGGGGCGGCTTGGCTCGGAGCGCTGCTAGAGAGCGGCGCGCGCTGCACAGTCGCCGGGGCGCAGCGGAGGGCGGGGAGCCGGGCAGGTCGCGCCAGCGCTGGGAGCCGGCCGCCGGGAGCTGTTCTGATTTCCGACGCGGACGCAAGGGGCCCGGAGCAGCCCCTGGCCCCGGTGTGCAGCCAACATGGGCAACGCCGGGAGCATGGATTCACAGCAGACCGATTTCAGGGCGCACAACGTGCCTTTGAAGCTGCCGATGCCCGAGCCAGGTGAACTGGAGGAGCGATTTGCCATCGTGCTGGTGAGTGCGCGGCGGCGGCCGGGAGCAGGGCCCCGGGCCCCCGACCAGGCGGTGCAGCTGACCCCCGCCCCCTCCCCTTCTCCCGGCGCCGGGAGCGAGCCTCCTGTCCCAAGGGGGAGGCTCCCACCTCGCCCATTGTGGCCTCCCCCGCCTCCTCTCCGCCCTCCTCCGAGCCCCCCGCGCTCGGCCTTCTCGGCGTCCCGGGATGGGGCCGGGGGCTCGGCGCTGGCTGCCTGGCGGGTCGGCCCTGAACCCATTGTCTGGCGGGAGAGGCACCTCGCAGCGCGTGTGCCCGGGAGGTGTGGCGTGGGCGTGAAGGGAAGGTAGCGCGGGCCGGGGAGGAGGGGGCGGCGAGCTGCTGAGGCTTTTTGTTTAAGAAAAAAAAATTCGCGCAAACCCCGAGTCCTCGAGGACGTCCAGCGGGCGCCCAGCCCGGGTCCTGAGGGGTGCGGGGCAGATGGGCGCATGCGGCCGGCCAGGGGTGCCGCGCCGCGCTGCGCTGTGCGGGAAGGCGAACTTGGAGGTGGACGTCGCGGCTTGGCCGAGGGGAGCTCCCCCAAAAGGGAAAGAGAAGGAACCCCGCGCGTGGCGGTGCGGCACCCTCGTCCCTAAGCGAGGAGGGGGACATCAGGCGAGAGAGAAGCTTCGTCTCGGCGCGTTTCTTTTGGTCTTAAATGTTAAAACCACAAAAATGTGCAGTTTTGCGGGGACGTGTTGCGAGCTGACCTGACTCCAGGGGCGACCCCTCCCCTCCCCTCCCCCAGCACACCCAGCCAAGTCTCTGACTCCCTCCCGAAATCCGCTTCTCCTAGCTTTCCAGCTTCGCAAACCTGAGACATTGAAGACTCCCTTCTTTCTCCCTTTCCTGCTGGGACTAAGTTTCTGGGCGCTTCCCAGCCAGAGACTGTCAGTGCTGTGAGCTCAGGAGGGTGTGGCGGCCTCCCCCCTCGACCCAGCCAGAATCTGTACTGCAGTTGGTCCCCAGACTTTGATTTTTAGTGTCCTAGCCTCTTTCAAGGGGTGTTGGGAGGGAAACAGGCAAGATTGGAAGCGTTTCTAATACTTACTCTTGTAGCCTCTTCCTAGCTAGTAATCTCTACATTCTACAGTGCTAGGCAGCAAGAGAAACTTGTGCTGAAGTCAGTCGAATTCTGCATCTGTGTGCGGGTTTTGGGCATGTAACCTGACAACTTTGGGAATCGACCAGAGTCTGAACGCTGGGACGTTTAAATTGCCTTTCCTCAGGCCTTTAAAAGGGGCTGGTTTGATATGGGGAGTAGTGTTCTGGATGGCATATTCGCTTTGTGCTCTGTGGAAGAAGAGGCCACAAGCTTTTTCACACCACCTGGAAACTCTGGTGTGGCAGTAGGGAGATAGATGAGGTTGCCTGTCTTGCTTTGCATGGTCTGTGATCTCCCGCAGCTGCTCCCACTGTTGTGCAGAATGAGACACTCTGAAATGAAACAGCATAGGCTTAATTACTTCTCAAGGCAGCCTGGGTGCATACTTGACCTGTCTTTACAGGGACAAACCTTTTTAATTCAAAATCCTCTTCCTACCAGACAACATAGTTCTTACCTCTTAGCTCTGGGTTTTTTGTGTTTCCATCCATGCTGTGCTGGGGTGTGTGTATGTGTGTGTGTGTGTGTGTGTGTACATGTACGTGTACACTTGAAGTGGGAGGGCCAGTGACACAGGAAAACCAGATAATAACAATAATGCAATTAAATTCTCAACTGGGATAGCATGTTTTGCATGAGCTTTCCCTTACCCTGCTGATTAATGACACATGGTATGAATTACTCTTTAGAAAAAAAAGTCCCATCCTTAACATGGTGGGTTTGTGTTACTATTAAGTCTAGAAGTCACAAATTCAGTGTGTAGAAATTCATGATTCTATATCACATGCTCTTTGGGGCAGTGGTTGGTCGTGTGGCTACTTTTACTCTACTGTGTCACACACAAGTACTGGATGCGGTTCCTTAATTGCTTAGAATATTTTAAGCCTTTCAAAACAAACAAACAACAAAACCAAAAAATACCAGGCTGACCTTTTTTGGATTAAAACAAAGGTTTTGGGAAAGTCTCAGCTTGGGGGCCCTCTTGTTAGGGATGCACTTGGACGATTAACTTGGTGTTTCATGTAACACTCCCTGGTCAGCTCCAGCTGCTCTTTGGAGTAAGCTGTAAGAAGAGTTAAAAGGAATCATCTTTATGGGCTGATAGAAGTACAGAGTTATGGTGACTTTTCTAGTGGTCAGTTTTTTTCTAAAGTTGTACATGTGATGCTCTCAACTGTGCTTTTCTTCATGAATTGCTTAAGAAATAGATCAAACCATTTAATTCTGAAGATCAAGCTTGAAGGACAGATTATAGGTGGTAACGTTTAAAGTATATATATATGGAGGAATTCTCTGCCCTGAGACAATGGGAATACTGTGGGCATTATTGATACTAGTTTTATTTCCTATATGATAAAGATCATATAAGTGTTTGGGGAGGAAAACAGGATAGTAATACTGTACAGGAAAGTATACAAGCACCTCATTGTAAATATGGCTTACATCAATAATTGGGCCATTTCAGGCATGGAAAACAATTCCTCTCACCTCACCAAGCTCTAGATTAAAGCATTGGGGAAGAGTAAATAAAAATTTAAATGACAGAAGTCCATCTATTTCTGGAGAATCTTAAGAGATGAAACCTACTCAGTGACTGTCCCCCACCACCCCCATCGGTCCACATGAGTTAAATCGTATGTATCTAAAAAATTAGTGGGCATGAATGGAAGGATGAGAGAGTAAAAGATTGCTGAATAAAGCCCGCATGCAGCAGTGAAGACCCAGTGCAGCCCAAAATACATAAATAAAAATTAAAAAAAAAAGATCAGTGGAGGGGGATAGACTTTAAAAAAAGGGTTTTTAAATAGTAAAGAAAATGAGATTTTTTTTTTTTTTTTTTTTTTTTCGGTACGCGGGCCTCCCACCGCCGTGGCCTCTCCCTTTGCGGAGCACAGGCTCCGGACGCGCAGGCTCAGCGGCCATGGCTCACGGGCCCAGCCGCTCCGCGGCATGTGGGATCTTCCCGGACCGGGGCACGAACCCGTGTGTCCCCTGCATCGGCAGGCGGACTCTCAACCAGTGTGCCACCAGGGAAGCCCAGAAAATGAGATTTTTGAGTAGAGATTTGAGTTACTGAACTTCCTGTAATTAATGACTAGTAAAAATTGGATCCAAATCTTAGGAGTTTCATTCTCCTGAGGAGTCTTCTCCCTCCCTGAACTTGTCTTCAGCATCATTACAATAGTAACTATAAAACTTATATTTAAGGGAAAAGATTACTGACTCCTTGTATACACTTAACTATTTGCATCCTTGGACCTGCCTGTCAGGTAGAGCCATAAGGTGATATGCCTTTGTGTGTGTAGGATGTTTCTGTTACACTCTTCCATGGAAGTGTTTCATAAATTATAAATTCAATCATCTGCTTCAATCTTTGTTCCTTTAAGGTGTATATATTTTGTGTATTTTACAAGTAATATTTGTCCGTGTTTTTTGGGTCCCACACATTTATAATTATCTAAATGGCTCTCCATTGTATTTGTTAAATATTGTCTAATTGTTGGGAATACACACACAAATACTCCAATGTCCTTTATTCTTAAAGATGATGCTATGAAGGTGATTTTGGGTGTGGTGAACAATTGATGGTCTTTGTCCAAAAATACCTCTTTGGACATTAGATGCTCTGTATATTGTTCACTATTTTTTGGCTTGCAGTCACTGTTTACAATTTAAAATGTAAGCCCCTCAATCCCATTGTCGAGGAGCTGTCCTAAGGATCCTTTCTGAGTTTCAGAGGAAAAGATAATTGTAAGCCCCCCATCCTGGCTGCCATATCTGTGTGATAGCAGATGTCAGGCTGCTCTGCAAACAGATTAAAAAAGATTAGGAAGTGATGGTTTAGGGCCGTAGTATCTTGTGTTTAACACCGGGAACTACTTTGGTGTTTGATTAATTTGAGTCAGTTTCCTTTTCAGTTTTTTTTTTTCTTGCCCTGAGTTTGAATGTAGTGACTGTACTTAGGAAAAAGTGGGAACATTTTCTGAGCATCTACTATGAGTGTGCCCTGCACTTCCATGTTCTCATTTAAAACTCACAGTAACTCCAGCTATCAGTAACATTATAGATGAGGAAATAAAGATTCCCTAAGTTGCCTGAGGCCATGCAGTTATTAGATAACCAGTCTAGGGTTTTTAGCCAGATTTGGAGATCTCCTCCCCTACCCCCCACCCGCCCCCATTATATTATGCTTCCTTAGGCTTAGAACTGGAAAGAAAGAGTGAAAGAAAAAAAAAAAAGGTCTGGAACTAGCAATAAAGCTGTTTAAAAAAAATTCTAAATCTGGTAAGTGCAAGTTTCAAACTATAAAGCTGGCAGAAATTTCTTCGAAGCGACCCAAGTGCACTGTACTTGATGTTTCTCTTTAGATGACATCCGTTTTGGCATCTTCACTGTGCTGTTCTATTTTCAGGCATGGAGTTAAATATTGATTTGGTCCAAAAGTGTACTCTTCAGTTTTTCCTTTCAAGGCAGTCTTGAACTACCTTAGTTGGGAAGTCCAGGTTTTCCACATCAGAGGGGAGAGGACAACCCATCAGTATAGTGCACAAGCTCCAAATGTAATTACTTGTGAAAAGGACGAGGAAGGTCAAGTTTTAACATTTAAATCTATTTCCCTCTGCAAGGTGTTGTTCCCTTTCAACCATTTCCAAGGAGAGCTTTTGCCATGAAGTCTGCTGAGCAGTTGGATGGGTAGGTGTGTAGTTAGGCCATCATCAGATGCGCGCTGATTTGTTTTTTCACTTTTCTCCAGTTGAGAGGGAAGGGGGATGGAGAAGGGGGATGGATGGAGTGTTGTGCTTTGAGCTGTTACAGCCTCATCTAGGCAGTAACCCCTGAGTTGTTTTATTTTCCAGAGCGGGAATATATGCTTAGGGCGGTGCCTTTCATCATTATCAGGGTGCATTTCCCCCCTAATAATACCAATTAAAAGTGTGAAGATATATTTGGGTATTTAGGATAGAAGATGATCAAAGGCTATTCTCTGAATTGCAAATGCTTGGCTCCATTGAGAGATAGGCAGCCCTGTAAACAGATGAGATGCGGGGGAGAGAAGGTATGCATGCCCTTAAGTGATAAGAATTACTTTCACCTGCGGCCTTTCATTTAGCAAACAGCATTGACTCCAGGAGTGGGAGACCTAGTTTCTAGAATCACAATCTGCATCAACTTGGGCACCTCTTTCCTGTGATCCTCGGTTTTCTTCCTCTGTAAATGGGAATACAGTTTGACAGAACTGTTAGGATAGTCATAAGATTTTTGAAATCGTAGCACTTGGAAGCGTAAAACTTCTGGAACATGATATATTGTGAGCCATTAGCTGACTTCTCGTTTTGAAGATGTTTTGTGTAGAAAAGTGTGTAGCTGTATTCTGTCTGATCTAGAGAGTAGAATTTCCAGGGTCAGTGACCGAAAGTCACATAAGCATAAGGAAAAGTGTTCTAATATTTAGAGTTGTCAAAAAATGGAGACTGAGCTTTCCATTAGAGTTGCTTAGACAGAAGTTGTATGAAAAATGCTGATAATTGGAAGGTCTTTCTAAGCCCAGGCTCCAGCAAGTTCATGGCTTGCACGGTGACTTTCTTGAGGTGAGTCTGCCACATGCAGGTTTTGGAAAAAGAGTTACAGCACCTGAGAATGGAGAAGGGTCTCCTTGGAGGCTCCTCCTGGGCTCAAAGAAGAGAAAAAGTAGTGTAGGCTCATGCTTGTTCTAGAAATTTATTCGACTTTACAAAAACTGTTGCCTGAAGGGCTTGGTCTTCATGAACTGTGCTCTTCTTTTCATCCTTAGGGCTTGGGGAATAAGGACAAGGTGAAGTGGGCTCCCTGTCCCTTGTATCTGAGGAAGTAATATATAAAAAAAGTGGCTAATTAAAGAGGCACTGATTCCAGAAGACACTCTCTCCATTGCAAGAGAGCAGTGGTACCTGGACTCCTCTTAGAAACAAGGCAGTGAATCCCTATAAAAGAACAGACTGGACTTGCTTAGAAGGGAGCGTGGGTTCCCAGCTGTGCAGCTGCTTGGTGGACCCACTCTTGTAGAGTGGCTCTTCCACTCTACAGTGGGGGACCTTTCCTACCTTCCTCCATTGCAGGAACTGAGATAGGTGGTTTCTGTAGACAGGCTCATGCACCTTCTTGGTTCTCACCTACTTGAGCACTGCAGGCAGAGGTAACTCATCTCTTGTCTTCCCTTTAAGATGGTATCTGCTCAGACTGCAGGGTGATCTTCCTTCCCCAGTCACCGCATCCTCTTCTCCAACGCCCCTTACCGCCTCCCCCCACCCCGTCCTTTCAACACAACACCAAGGACTATGCAGTTTCTGGTGGATATAATTTGGAAGGGATGTCTAGGGAAGAGCTGGTAGGTCAGAGAGCTGTTTCATGAACTGTGATTCAACCGAGGCCCACAAATGTGGACCAGGATGGCTCAGAATCCCTAAATTGGGAAACACTAACTCCGTACTTGGAGGTATGGTGGTATATGTTGTAAACAGATAGCAGTGGACTTTCTTTTCACACTCTTAAAAAACTGACCAAGAAAACATGACCAGTGGCATCAGAGCTCATGGTCTGGCCCCTTATCGCAAACTTTTTATAGTTTCTAGGGCACACCAAAGCTGTTCCCCTGGTCACATCTTCAGCATTCTTGTGCCACCTGGGACTGGCTTCAGTGACTCTTATTTCACATGTAACCTTAGTCCACTTTTGTTCTTTGCTGAAGAAGCTTTGTTGCATTGATAAGCTGCTGCATCCATCACCACAGAAGCTGAAAACTTTGAGGTGTTTACACCTTGCTATCTCCAGGGGTAATCTCCCTTGATTGACCTCCATATGGTAGATGGTACGCCTGGCCTGGTTTATCCTAAAAACTGGTTGGCTTTGGGAAAGGTGTCAAGTCGTTCACACTTTGGCCCCTTGCCTGGTGCTGGTCAGTCACCTATCTCAGTTCCTGCCTTGAGTTGAGGATTTGCTCAGGAACCTGCCTTCTCTTTTGTTTTTCTTTTTCCCTTGGAAGTTTGGCTGAGCACTTTATTCAGGTAGGTGATGAAGGGATTGACAGGCTAAAGTGGTGCTTCTCAAACTGGGCTGCATATCAGCATCACCTGGAACCCTCAAAAACAGATGTTTGGGTCCCACTCCCAGAGATTCTGATAAGTTTGTCTGGAGTGTGACCTGGGCATCAGGATATTTTAAAGCACCTTAGGAGATGTGAGCGAGCAGCCATGATTCAGAAGCCATGTGCTAGAGCAGTTTTTCCCCTTTCCCTACCTGCCCCAAAGACCAAGCATAAGAGTTAAAACCACAGCAAAAATTTAGAGAAATTAAGCAAAGTTGAGAAAGGTTAAAAAAAAAAAAAAAAAAAGCTCTTAAAGACATTTGATCCAACCAAAAGCACCAAGATGAGAAATACAGAAGAGATGGATCAAAGCCTGTTGAATGTTAGATTCATTTAACTATGCATTTAAGAAATGACCATAATGAAAATTTGCAGGGAAAGTTCTATATATTATAGCTAAAGAGTGATCAGTGACCCTGAAGTGTACTTCTGGGGCAGACCAATCAATAAATCACTTGTATTTTTGCTTAGGCCTCTATTCTCAAGCCTAACGTTTGTTGGTTCAGTGCAGGCCTTTTGCTTTGATCTCTGGTTTTACCACTTACAAAGACTGGATGAGCTTGGCTTCCCGGAGTGAAATTCAAATACACTTGTGAAATGTAAACAACATTCATTTATTAAGAATCCTATAATCACGGCAAATTGGCATGCTTATATGAGCAATTAGCTTTGAGAATAGAAAGATAAATAGGTTGCTAGGTCAAGAATGAGCTGGTTGTTCTCAGTGCAAGACTCTGGTTATTCCTTTAATAGTTATAAGCAAATAGACATTCCCCTTATTCATAATCTTTAACAATTGTGGTTTGGGGTTAGAGGGACAGTGTATGTGGTTTTCTGAACTGAGAGGATAGCAGCAATTGTCTCATTTTCATCTAGAAATATAAATCTTTCCAGGAAATGTAGGTAGTTGGTTTATGAGCAGATGAAACTTTCTAGTAATTGGGACAGGGCAAAAGAAGGCATGGATTTAGATGGGAATATTAAAGAATAATGGAGTTTTACTTTGGTGGGGAAGGTTAAGAAGATGACTTTTACAGTGGCAGAAAGATTGAAAATCTCATCTGCCTTCAGCGAACAATGATCTTGTGTGTGTGTGTGTGTGTGTGTGTGTGTGTGTGTGTGTATGTATGTATAGAAGGAAGCCTTAGGATAACTAACAGTAGGAGAAGTTGGATAGAACATGATTGGACCTGCACCATGGCAACATTGCTCTGTGAATTCAGTACCACTAAATGTCTTATTTGTGAAAGCTGGGGAACCAGCATGGAAAGGTGATGAATCACGTGAATAGCTTTGTAGGTCACTTTGAGTTCTGGCCCTCTCAGTCCACAATATGGTCAGCCTTATGGTTCTTCTAAGGAAGCTTTTCCTCTTTAGTGACAATCTTGACTAATTAGGATTCTTTATCCCCAAGGACTTCTGCCTGATGAACCTAGGAAGCCAATTCAGTCCAGATGTCTTGGGACTAGGATGCTATAAACTTGGAAGTGGTGATTCTACAGGCCTAACACAAAATCATGATTCTATTGCCAACTAATCAGGCCATCTAGATGCAAACCTGGAGAGACCATTTAGAACTGTGTGGCCTCCTAGGTTTGTGGAACCATTCAGCCTGCCAGTGTTCAGCTTCTTCAGTGTCCTTTCACTGTAAAAGTTTTGAGTCTCGGGATAGGCTTTTTGGAAAGCATTTATTTGGATTAGAAATCTTCAGATGACCTGTGAATTTACCAGGTCATGGTCTTCATTTAATGGAGTAATTCTTTAACATTAGACATCTATATTTTCTTTCACCAATAATTGTCAGAAGTTCCTTTAATTTTTCTATCGATAACAGAAATTTAAAAATTCATCTTTTTGTTGTTCTCTGGGATGATATCTCCTAATCATCCTTAAAGTTGTTTTAATTGTCAAATAATATACAAACAGAAATGGGCCCGTATCGTAAGTGTACAGCCTGATGGACTCTCACAACCTGAACACACTGCTGTAACCAGCCCTGAGTTCAGAAATTGGAATCTCAGTCTCCCTGTTTTTCTTCAAACATGGGTTCACTTGGCTCCTTGCCTCGCCAGCTGCACTTACTTTCCAAGTGCCCCGACTTACGTGGAAGAAAATAGGCCACAGGATTGTGCCTTGTGGTCTGATTCTAAATGATTCTAACCGTGAGGTTTCCACCACTTCCTTCCAGAGATTTCCTCAGTCCGAGGAGGCCTAACCATTAGGAAATATTGACATTACAGTAGCATACCGCTGCTTTTAGTTACATCATCATTGATAACCCTAATGGTATTTTTTTGTATTTGTAGAGTATCTCTGTTTTTCGTAATAGTGAGAAGAACATATTTTGATTTGTATTCCTAGAATAAAGTGTGAAGCAGGGAGGGATTTCCACAGTTGACAATGAGCATTGGCCCTTTTGCGTTTCAGTACTTGGCATTGGGCATAGGTTTTGTGTATTCCCTTTTACACCTAAGTTTCAGCCTTTAGGTTTTGTCACCTTGATGATTCTTTTGAAATATTAAAAAGTATAAGATTGTAAATTTCATCTTCTGGTTCCATTGTCGCATCAAAGCCCTGTTACATTACTGCAGATGTCGATCCAGTTTGGGAGGCTCTTTGGTTGTGTTTGTTGTTAATGGTTTACCTTCCATCGTCTCCTCTGTAACTTCTGTACACACCCCTACCCTCCACTCGCTTTCTCACTGAAGCCATCCACAGTCTGGCCAGACCCATCTTCTTTTCTGTTTCCTTCCTACGCCCCGACGTGGAGATTGCTTTATCTCTGTCCACAGAGCAGGCTTGTACTTTCCCTCCGCTATGCCTTTTCTCACGTGATTCTCTTACATAAGATGTGCTCCCTTGCCTTCTCTGCTTATTGAACTTATATCCAGTCTTCAGGGCTCTTCTGAAATTCCACTTTTTTCTTGTGTCCTTGCAGACCCACATCAGCTTGGGGGAGGTGGGAAAAACGACTCTTCTTTGATCTCTTTATAGTATAAATTATTTCTCTTACTCATGAGGCCCTGGATTAAATATCACCTTGTGGGAGGTGTGACTGTAAAATAAGGGGATGCTTTTTTTTTTTTTTTTAGTGGTATGTGGGCCTCTCACTGTTGTGGCCTCTCCAGTTGCGGAGCACAGGCTCCGGACGCACAGGCTCAGCAACCATGGCTCACGGGCCCAGCCGCTCTGCGGCATGTGGGATCTTCGCGGACCAGGGCACGAACCCGCGTCCCCTGCATCAGCAGGCGGACTCTCAACCACTGCGCCACCAGGGAAGCCCAGAGATGCTTTTATGTATCGCTTTGTAGTCACTCATTACACTGTCAGCCATCTGTTTATGTCCCTGTTTTATTTGCCAGTTTGCACTGTGGGCTCCTGGAAGGTAAGGATCACACCTTAAAGGCCCTGGAAGCTTCTCCTTATCCAGCACAGTGCTTGGCCCAGGGACGGGTCTTAGCAGATAATTAATAACTTGATCAGAGAATGGTGCCCCCTGAAACAGGCCCAGGAATTGAGTAGCTGCTCAAAGAACCTATCTAACTGGCCATTCTGGGCTGACTGTTAATTGCACATAGCTTGCCTTTGTGTTGAAATGACACTTTGTCACAGTTTGTCACTCACCTTGGTATTCCCCATATCACTTGACTTTAGTAGGTGCCCAAGAACACTAAGCATTCAGAGATGATAAGTTGGAATCGTGCTATTGCCTGACTCCTTTTGGAAAACTGGTGAATTAGGAGAAGAGGGGGAGGGCAGTGGAAGTGGCCAAAGGAAATTCGTGGTTTTTCACTGTCACTAAGCCAGATTGGTGTGTCATGATGTGCTGTCATCAAGTGAGTGAGTGGTAGCACTGTGCCATGGGGGTAAAGTAAAACATCCTTCACGATAGTCCCTTTGTTATTGGGAGTGAGGCAGGTTTCAGTGAACAGCATTCCTTATTTTGGCATTTTAGTGCTTTGCTGTTTGCAAAGTGCTTGCAAATGATCTTTTGTGATTCTAAGAGTTCTTAATAAATGAGGCAAATAGGGTCTGAAGGTATGTGGCTTGAAGTTACAGAAGAAGGTGGTGAGGTTGGTGAGCCCATCCTAGGTCCTCGGTCACTAAAACTCCAGGGGCATTCCAGTGTCAAATAAGACACTGTTTATGTTTTCTGTGCTTTATAAGCATTATCTTTGCTCTTGGCCACCCTCGGAGGAAGATACTATCTTCCTTTTCCAAATGAGGCGGTGGGGCTCAGAGGGGTAAGGTAGCTGCTCCCAAAGTATGGAGGCAGGATTTGAATCCAGGCCTGTCCGATGAGAGAACTCACTTGTTTCTTCTGCACTGTGTATACTTTCAAGTTAGTTATAAGATGTCATTAAATGTTGGCTTTTTGTTCTTTGTTCTTCATATACCCTCTAGACTAAATTCATTCACACAATGGCTATCCATTGTGAGTCTTGCATCAGTATTGTGATAGATGTACCAAGCTCTGAGGGTTCAGAGAGGAAGTGTCATTTGTGTATTTTGAGTGTTCAGAAACAGCTTCCTTGGAACAGAAAGTAGAGCGATGCCAGCTTGGTCCCAATCACTGCTAGACTGCACTTTTTATTCTACATTGTACAGTTTTACTCACTTGTCACTGCTTAAGAAGGGCTTATACTTTAATCAAACAGTCCAGAAATGTTTATCTAGCAGTTACTATGTGCCAGGCAGTGTCCTGGGCACTGGAGGATGTGGTGCTGCATGAGGCCCACCAGTTGTCTGCCCTCAAGGAGCTTACATTCCAGCGGTGGGAGGGAGTCGGGGGGGTGGGAGGCGGAGCCAGACATGAAATGGACCTGGATTTCCAATGCTGGCAAGTGCTGTGAGGAGAATAAAATAGGACCGTGTGAGGTGATGGCTCTCATTTAAGATCTGAGTGATGGTGAGCAGGCAGGTAAGAGCCCTCAAGCAGGAGTAACCAGGGCTTGATTTGTTTCTCCCCTGCTGGGCCAGGATGGGATTCCTTGGACCCCAGAGCAGCTGAAGGGAACAGCAAGGGGGATGTCGTCGGCCCCGAAGGCTTCAGACTTCACCTATGGGGAAGGCTGGAGGAGGCTGGGACCAGGGTTGCAGGAGTCTGTTTCCTTTGTCATAGCAGAGCTGTTTCTTGTAAGTGGCTCTGTGTAGTCACAGCTCTGCCACTTGTTGAATTCAAAAGATATTTAGCAAATTGCAGTCTTGTCACTGTTCTGGACCCATGAGACATCCAGTTGGGGAATGGTGTATTTGATTAGTGTAGCAGTGCCCTTCTAAGTAAAGGCTCTCTGAAGGCATCCAGTACTTGGAATGGCCCTTTTTATCTGCTTGAAGCCATTGGTTGAAAAGACACTTCTTTGTTATAACTTGCTACTAGCTTGTTGCTCAGATCTTTCCCCTTTTTCTTTCTTTCCTTAATTTTTTTTTTTTAATTTTAAGGGGCATATGAGAATTTTATATAGAGGTTTGAATCAGAAGTTAAGAATAAGATAAAAGTTGGTTTAGATAAAATTATCCCTGAAGTCCCTTAAGTTGCTCATAAAGGTGCAGTATGCACAATTCTGGATGAACAACCCTGGAAAGTAATTCTCAGGCGTGTTAAAGTTTAAAAACCTCTGAGCTTGACTAAAGGAGCAGCCACAGAAGAAAAGTCTCTGTGCAGATGTCAGGATATCCCGACCATTTGGCTCTCAAACCTCCAGCAGTGACCAGAAAATGGGTGGGAACACTACCTTCTTCTTGCCTTAGATTTACTCCATTCAGTATCACATTAAGCCTTTTAATACATATCACTGAATTTGTTTCTTGCGAGGATCTTAAGGCAGGCCTCAAGTTAAATGTGGGTTGGATGCACGGACAGCAGTAGTAACAGTAGAGGTCACTTATTGTGCATTTCTTTAATCATTTCCGTAAACACTAAAGGTGACTCAGGACACCTGAAAGGTAGGGATCACCCCTGTTTCATCTAGGAGAAACTCAGGATTCCAGAAGTGTAAAGGAGCTTGCCTCAGGACACACATTTCTAGGAGGTACTGGAGCTGAAAATCAAACTTTGCTGACTCTAAAGCTATGCTCCTAACATACTGTTTTGACTCTCAGCTAGGAAAATACAATACAAATATGATATGTATAAACATAGTGGTTCAGAGTAAATTGAAAGCCCTGTGAGGATAAGTTCAGTAACTTTTCAGGCTGTTTTAATTTTGTTCGTATATACCCAGAACCAACAGTAACTATATGTCCTTCCAAAAAAAAAAAAAAAATTGAAGATAAAATAAGAACTGGATGAATAAGCCACTGTCCACTGTTGAAATAGTAAAGGCCAACCAAGTAAGCTTGTGATCAAATTGGCTTTTTCTAATAACAGTTGTCCTCTGAAGGCTTTCTGAAGGCTCTCTTTCAGACAACTGTCTCTGAACCTTTGTTTTTTTAAAAAAATGTCCCTAGTAAAATGGCTGTGTTGTTACAGCTTGAAGGCTGTGGAATAAGCCTTTTGATCAGCCCTCAGTGATAACCCACAGACTTGGACTTCCTTGTGAGGGAACAACCCTTATTATCTTGTATTGGTAGGCTTTATGTTGGGGGATTGCTTATTTTTAATAAACAGAGCCCATGCAATCCCATTCACTCGTTCAACAAATGTTTTATTTGGGTGTGTGCTCTAAGCCAGGCACTGTTAATTAAGATGCTGGGACACAAAGGTGCATGAAGCATCATTTCTGCCTTTGAGGATTAACTGCCTAGTGGGAGAGATAGGCAAGAAAATGAAAATAATAGCCTTTTTAAAAAGCATTTATCATATACGTATGTGCTGTGTATATAATGGGCTATAGAAGGGCATGTTAAGGTTAGTCTTGTAACATTTCAGGTAAGCTGATAAATCTTGACAAGTTAATTAATATGGCCAAAAGTTGTAATTCATAAAGTACAGACAAAATGAATTCTGTTCTGTGCCTGAATGCTTAAAGATTCAGGTGTGTGTAAGCGTGCCAACCACTTGGAAGAATCTGGTAAAAAGTCCTAATTCCCAGGGACAACCTTTAAGGTGGTAGAGGATTCTACTCTGAAGAGCAATGGACTAGGAGTCTTCCTCCTCTCGGTTGCAAGCATTGGAAACCAAGGAAATGTCCGCTACACTCACTTTGCTAGAAAGTTGGCAGCCTTCTCTACAAAGCTTATCGTAGGAAGGGATGGCATTGGACCATCAGGACCCAGAATTGGGCATTTGACTGCACTGTTTAAAAAAGGCTTAGTTTAAAAAGCGCTTGTTTCCGAGCATAGGCTTTGGGACGAGACCTGAGTTGGAATCAGGATTTTGCTGCTTACTGGTTGGGTGACCTCTCTAAGCCTGGGTAGACACGCATGTTGTATGAGCTCCAGACCTACCTCTTTGGATTGTTGTGAATATTAACTGACATTGCTTAGTCTGGTAAAGTTGTGGCACTCAGGGACACACTTCCCCAAAAGTGGTGGCTCTGATTACTTTGTACCCTTTTAATCTGCCTTTATTAAAGCCCTGACTTGAGGGGCTAGGCTGTGGACTCTAACAGGGCTCCCGTGAATCTCACGGATAACTTTAGTGAAATCGTTATCAGCCACAAATGTGACGAGCACCTGGAATTGAACTGATGATGGCTTACGGTGGCTTTTCCGCCTTAGATTGCACTTACTGACCTTCTTTCACAAATGAATGTTTCCAAAGGTCTGGTCCATTGGTGTGCAGCCTCTACTTGGGTATTTTATCCTGACTCCTGTATGTTTTGTCCTATCTAGGAAAAAAAAAAGCCTGTTGTTTCAGGGCATTGGATTGTTCCATTTCAGAGCCAGTGGAGGTGTTAGCATCTTCATAACTGGGGCAGAGGACCGACATGCAGTGTACTGACTGCAGTGTGACTGCCAGGCAGCTAGTTCAGATGAGAAAATATGTTCAAGGTTGTGACCATCTGGGCCTTGAAGAAACTGCAGTTGATGTTTTGTTTGGCTCCAGCTTTAATCTGGGATGGATGGAGTCATTCGGACTTTATTCTGATTCCAGTAGTGGCAAAAAAAAAGGATTTGTGTAACTTGTGTAGATGGCCTTCTGTTTGAGATAAGAGCATTGTCCAATAAAAGTTGTGTCCTTGTTTCAAATCAAGAATACAGTGCCACCTGACTCCATCTAGGAAACAAAGTCATAAGTCATTACACGTTGCAATACCCCAGTAACCCCTTGCTGTATTTTTTCTCTAGAAGGTTCCTTATTATCTGTTTGATTATCTATTATCTACACAGTAAATCTTGCTGAATTATACAGAGCTTATGAAACTGAGGCCAGTCCCAAACCAGATCAATATACTACCACCATCCTGGAATGAGAGCCTAGAATTTTCTGAAGATGCTTTTACACATTTTTCTTTCTTCATCACTTTCCAGTGAGGAAAATTGCTCTTTTTCTCTCAGCTGATAAATGTCACTTTTGCCCTAAATTTTATAGTGGCATTCTACTTTTTAAAGTTACTGAGGTAAAAGAATATTTGATAGAACTGTCAGACTAGTATGATAACATTGTCTGTGTTCCCAGACCCTTGAGGGTTCTTAAGTCTCATGGGCTGAAGCTATGTGCGTATTTTTCTTGGTGGCCTATTTCCATATCAAATAGGCTTAATTTTTGGATTTTAGTAATGAAAGTATGAACCCAATCTGTCAGGCTTCTTATGCCATTTATTGTAGCCCTTAGTCAGCTTAGGATTGCATGAAAGGAAGTAATAAGCCAACTTTAAGAAGGTCCAGATGAAAAGGATTATAACATGGTACAAAAATATTAGCATGCCCAGCCTAGCCATGTGACTCATTCCTTTTCGAGTATCCACTTTGACAGCTTTTTTGAATCATGCATCAGTCACCATGTTGGTATTTTTGGCAGAGTCCTAGACTTCAGCCTAATGTTCATAATGGTAACTGCCAAAAGTGAACAAAGAGGAAAATTATAAATGAAACATAATAGCATCACAAACATTTATTTTTTTCTTGGGCAGAAACAAAATTGGGAGTTAGATGATGTCTTGTCCATCACTCCCCCCAAGAAAACCACTGCTTTATCCCAATGAAAATAAGACTCTGATGGGTCATCCCCAGTCTTTGGCTATTCCAGCTGTGCTTCTTATGATAGTTTCCATTCAAGAGTTTTCCTTCCCAAGTCCTCTCCCCTATGCTAGGAATCATTCTTTTAGGGCTTAAGGTTTTTCTCCTGATGTTCCGGTGACTAAGCTTGCTTTGGGATTGTTCCACCCTGGACTGCATGTCGTCCTTCTGGGAAGAAACTCCGTGCACTTCAAAGGAGCAGCAGATACACAGGGTGTATCCAGAAATAAAACTCTGACCCTTTGTCTCTCTCCTTTTCATCTCTGTCTCTTACAGGCATCCTTTCCTTCTTTGCAAACAGACCCTTGTAATCGTTGTCGTCTATCCTGCTGTTAAGTGGTTTGCATCACTGCTCCAAATATGTGCTGCAGTTTCATGCAGAAATCTCCTTCCACGCAGTTTAATGCTGTGCAGTGCATGTGTACTTTGCAGCATGTGTACTTCACTATGAGAAATAGTCCTAATGGGTATGTTCTTAATGAAATAGTCCCAACATTACTGAATAGTAGGATGAAATACCCAAAGACCTAAAGAAATACAGTCCAAGCTTCTCTCTCCTCATCTCCTTCCTTCCCCCTTCAGAGCAGACATACCCTGAATTGGCATGTGTCCTTCCTATGCACATTTGGCAAAAATAAATTCCAGTTGTTTGAATTTATAGAAATGGTATCGTAACCCATGTGTCCTTTTGAATCTTTATGCATTTGGTTAGAGAAGGATTCATGTTGATGCATGTAGCTCTAGGTCAATTAACTTTTGAGTCATATTCATTGAATGAATGTACCATAAATTATTTACTGTTGGTCCTCATTATTCGGGGGTTCTAGATTTGCAAGTTTGCCTGTTTGATAAACACTTACTTATAATCCCAAAGTCAGTACTGTGGCACTTTTGTGGTCATTCATGGATCATAGGGTGGTGAAAAATTTGAGTCACCCGATGAGCAATTTCCCAGCTGAGGTTGAACAGTTGACGTTCTGCTTCTTGTTTTTGCTGTCTGTCTACAAGTGTCCTTTCGAGTTCTGTTTAGTGCCATGTTTTTCACATTTTTGTGTGTTTTGTTGGTGATTTTGCTGTGTAAAATGTCCTCCAACTGGAGTGCTGGTGTTCCTGGTCTAGTGTTCCTGAGCGCAAGCAGACTGAAGTGTGCTTATGGAGAAAGTATGCTTGTTGGATAAGCTCTGTTCAGACATGACTTAGAGAGCTGTTGGGTTGAGTTCAATGGTAATGAATCAACAATATATATTACCGTAACTTTAAACAGAAACGCACATAACAGTTTTATGTATTGATGTGACCAGAGGCTCACAGAAACCTAACCCCCTGTAAGATGTACAGGGGGCCATTTCCAATTCATCTTTGATTTTGGTGGGAGTAATTCTTAATATCCAGCTATTTTTATCACCATTTCCAAAGCCATTGAATAGTTTTGGAAGAAGGGGAAAATTTGTGGAGTCTGTTTGACCTTGTTTATTTGCTCAAGTGAGGATTTCACTCCTTCTACAAGAGTTGCAATGATAATTTTTACCACTGTTTGAGGGCTTTCTATGGGCCAAGCCCTCTGTGAGTGCTCCATGTGTATTTCTGAGAATAATTCTGTGGTATTTTAATAATTTACCTAATAAATGGTTGAGCATGATTTGAACTAGGCACTCTTGTCTCCATAGCACACATTCAGCTGTTCTGCTATGTACGCTCTTGGTGAAGATGGAGGGTTAGGGGTGAGGATGGAGTGGGCCTGGAGTAGATATCACTTAGGAAGGTGCCATCCCTTAATAACAAGCTGCAGGCGGTGAACCCAAAGGACTGCTTATTGAAAAGGAATGCCACTATTTGTGTTAATTTCTCACTATCAGTAAGGAGAAACTGCAACTAACACACAATAAAGGGGGTTCTATAAGCCACCAGTAGCATCACCATTCTTCAGAGAGATCTCACTTGTTCCTAGGAAGGCGAATGAACTGAACGAGATTCAGTTCACAGTAAGGTGAATGAGAACAATTGATGTCATTTCTTAGAATCAGTGACTTTTTTCTTATTAATAAATCATCTGTACTTTATCTTCTGGAAGTAAATGTTCATGGCCGACTCTGAAAGAGTCAAGTTTTTTCTTTGAATCATTGTCTTTCTAACTTTTGACTGCAACTGAAGCTACAACACATTTTACATTCATGACCTAATATATACAAGTTCTATAAATCCAAATAAAAAAACAGTTTCATAAAATAATACTTATCTTTACTAAATAGATTATATTCCAGTTTTTATACCACTCTATTCTTTTGAAACATGGTTGTCTTATTTTAGATGGAAAAGATCTGTTATGTGATAATTAAATTCCAGAAATTGTTTGTAATACAATACTGAAGCAACCTGGTCAGGTATCTTTTAACCTCCTTACCTCATTAAAGCCCACACCGAAGAAATTGTTTGCTCTTCAGATTTGATCTTTAGTCTCTTCCTTAGGTCCTTGATGAGTTGCCAATATCTATTCCTTGTGGTTATGCTGAGATTGGAAACATTTGCTTTATAAAATTTTTGACTGCATAATAAACAGTGGAGAAGAATTAAGACTCAAGAGGGTATTGAGAAGAGGCCTTAATTTTAGCAGGTATGTTAATATCTTTGGATCTATAGCCTCATTTTTTCCCCCTAGAAATACATGTCTCTGGAAAATACTATACTTACAAAGTAAAAGAAACATTTTTTATCCTGATAACTTCTGATATATGTTTCCTAGTTTTGCATATGTGATGGGAATCTGGATAATGATAACACAGTTGTACAAATTTTTGTTTGAAATTTAGCTTGACATCTTCAACTTAATTTAAAGTCAGTGAAATGCTTCCCCTAAAATAAAAATGAAAAACCAAAATCACATGTCAGCCTTTTGGGGTGTCTGTGCTAAATTGTTTGTAGGTGATTTCTGGAGCTATATTTTTTGCTTTCTTTCAAGTATGCTTTTAAAGTTTCTGATAACTTTATAGATAATTGTCCTCATTTGTTACGTCTGTGTTGCTATTCACGTCTGCTCCTCTTGACTTCAGTAGGAAAATATATCCTAATGGAAGGTGCTTTGATATTTTGTTTGTGTGTGCCTAAATTTTACATTTGTAGATCTCACAAGGCAGCACCATTCTCAAAAAATCATTACCTTTCCTGAGTTTCTGTTTCACAGTTTAACTGTGAGGGCCGGAGACTTAAACCCAGGGATTTTTTTTTTTTTTTCCTTTTCACCGCTGCGGCCTCTCCCGCTGCGGAGCGCAGGCTCCGGACGCGCAGCCGCAGCGGCCATGGCTCACGGGCCCAGCTGCTCTGCGGCATGTGGGATCCTCCCGGACCGGGGCACGAACCCGGGTCCCCTGCATCGGCAGGCGGACTCCCAACCACTGCGCCACCAGGGAAGCCCTAAACCCAGGGATTTTAATCCCAGCTATGCCAGCCACATCCCTAAGATCTCCTGTATTTAATTTAACTTCATCATCTGCAAGCAGAAATATATACCTCTCAGAGCATTGATGTGGGATAAATTTTGTAAAGAGCTCGGGTAGAAGGAAATTCTTTTATATGTAATCAAGTGGAGAGAGGAATTACATTCAAAGTCTTGTTACTGTAACATTATCAAATAGAACATAACAGTACATTCAATGTGAATGCTAAACACATTTAAAAGTAATTTTTTTTCTACTAATACAAATAATATATTCTCATGTGGAAGATTAGGAAATGCAGTTTATAAACAAATATAAACATTTCTAATTCCATTGCCCAGAGATAAGCACTATTAACTACTTTGGTGTGTATTGTTCCAGTATGGTTTGTTTTCTTGTGTGCATCCACATCATGAACATCTTTTCTTTACTTAGAATTTCTGTGTGCTTGCAAACTGTTACAGTGATAGGCATTTCACAGTTTATTACCTGGTTGCTTATTGTTTGAGTCTCAGGATGGTCTGTCTCTGTCTCTTTTAAATTCCACTCATTGTATGGTATGTGATGAATATCCATGTAGCTGAGTCTTGGCATACATTCTAAATCATTTCCTTAGGATGATGTTGAATACAGTTTAAAGAGGCAGTTCAGAGTGTTAAAAATAAAAAGGGCATTAGGAGAATTAGATTTGACTTTTAACTTTGCCACTAATTGTTGCTGTAACCTTTAAATCACTTTCTTTCCTGGGCTTCATTTTCTTTCTCAGTAGCAGGTAAAATGAGCTAACTCCGGAAGGGAATTTTAATTCTGACTGCAGTCATTTGGGCTATTTTATAGCGAAGGAAACTAGGACTTAAATGGACTCCAGTGTCTCTGCTTCTAATGAACTCTGTTTGGTAGTTTACTCTTTTTTTTTAAAGTGATATAGGAGGTACTGAGCAGCCTGTGGTGCTTTGAGTCATCATCTTCAATAATTGATTATGATTAATTGTGTCTGAAGCTAAGCCTATTCTGACTTCAGGAAACCCCTTCATTGACAAAATTTCACTTACTAAGTTATTGCTTAGTTTAACATTTCTTTCAAAGTTAGAGTCTCATCTCCTGATGAATGGAGATATAAAATGTGGGATATCCGTACAGTGGAATATTATTTGGCTGTAAAAAGAATTGATGTATTGATCATGCTTCAACATGGATGAACCAAGGAAACACTATGCAGAGTCCAAGAAGCCAGCCACAAAGGACCACCTATCATGGAATTCTATTTGTAGGAAATGCCTGTAATAGGCAAGTCTATAGAGTCAGAAAGTGGATTAGTGGTTGCTTAGGGCTGGGCGAGGCAGTGGCCTGGGAGGGAGTGTTATGTTGGGCCATAGCTACAGGGGACAAGGTTTCTTGTGGAGGTGTTAACAGTGTTCTAAAATTGATTGTGGTGATGGTTGCACAACTCTTGAATATACTAAAAACTGTTGAATTGTATAGTTTAAATGAATGAATTGTGTGGTATGTGACTGATGTCAGTAAAGCTGTTACCAAGAAAACCCCCCCCACACAAAAAGTCAGATTCTAAAAACCTTTTGTTTCAAATTTCTAGATGTTTGAATTATAGCTAAATGGAAGTTGATATTAATGTTCTTATGTATTATTTCCTTTCCTGAGAATCTGTTTGAATCTCAGTGTGGGAGGAAGACTGAATTATAAGGCTCTGCTGTTCCCGTTTGGAGTTCCTTTTGGGGGGCTTTTACTAAGATACTAATCTCAGCAGTTTCTCAACTGTCACCTTTATTTCTCGGGGTTTCTGAAGTGCCTGTAGGAAATACTCATTCTGGATGCTTCTGAAGAGTCAGTATTTTGATAGTTTCAGTGGTGGGCTGAGTTTTATATTTGATATCTGATACCTGATAGACAATACTGTTGGTTAATTTTGCCATAGCAGACCCCAAATAGCTTGGAGTTAATTCTTGATCTTTGTTGTTCTTAATGCTGTTTCATTGGAATTCGCAGCCTTGGGTTTTCTAGGTTATTTGCCTGAGGGTAATAATGAGTTGCTCATGAGGTAGTTGCCTGAAGAGCCTCAGATACTGCTCCTCTACTTGGGTACTTTTTCCTTTTAGGTGTATTAATCATGGAAAAGTGAGTTTAGCCAGGGAAGGCGGAAATAGGGGTAAAAATGGGCTTCCGTGGAAATTTAGACCATGTTTGGTCATTTTCAGTGAAAATTTCACATCCTTTAGGAGTCTTTACCAGATCCATAAACATTAAGGTTAAAATTCAGTCAACAACTTTGTTTTTCCTTACAAAGGTTTACAGGATATGCATGGAGTTACTAAACAGAAGATTTACCTAAGGGGTGAATGAAAGTTTGACATGAAAGTTGACAGTTTTGTCCTAAGCCTCTCTTGTTCTGCCATTGCACATTCTCATGATAGCGGTCAGAGAGCCAGGCTCTTAAACCAAAACATTAAACATAAAATATATCTTGAGACAATCTAATACAACAGGAACAAATTTGGCAGAATTTCTGAAGCAATTCCATGATGAGTATTTCCAATAAATTAGTCTATTTAGATATATTTTGGGTACTTTTCCTGGCAAAATGGTCAATTGTGCAACTAGAGAAGACTAACTCAGATCTTGGAATTAGCCTGTGACTTTGATCTTATATAAATGCATTTCTTCATTGATGTTTTTGTTTAGTATCCGAAGTAAATCCAGCTTTATTCAAGAAAGTTTTTAGCTGGACTGCTTTCTTTGTTGTTACTGAGTTCCAAGTTGTCTCTCGTGTTGAGTGACATTTGTGAACAACAGGTTCTTGGGAGATTGAGAAGTCTTTTCCTCCCATTTAGACCATCCCTCCTGCAAACCCTAAACATTTTATTTAAGCTGTAAGGATTCAGAAAATTGATATATAAAATGAAGTACTAGTATTTTTGAAGACTTGTCAGTCCACATACGGTATTGCACACCTACTATGTGCCCAGCACATAACATGTGATTTATTCATCAGTGAGGATTGGGGGCAGAGATCGACAAGGAAGTAGCAAAGAAACTGAAGAAAAGTTAACTCCTGAGTTGGATGGCTTGGGGTTAGGGACAGGTGGGAAGCAGTTCTGGAGGCAGGCGCTCTAGGGAAAGGCACAGAGGTGTGGTGGGTTTTGAGGGACGGCATGTAGTTAATATGGCTAGAACATAGGTGCCTGTAGAGATGACAAGAGAAGTTGTGATACAAGTTATGTTTTATAGTGTTATCTGTGAGCAATCTTAGGATGGCTCAAAGTGGACAAATTAGAAATTAGAATCAGAATTAGAAAGCCCAGTCACAAGTCTGTGCCATAATCTGTCAGTGAATGAGTGTGGAGATAGACCAGACAGGCGTCTGTAAGAGTGAAGAAGGGGAGGCCTGAGAAGAAAGGACTTGGATTCAAATTGGTTCTTACTTAGGTCAGGGACTCCTTTGACATTCTTAGGAAAGTTGTGAATCCTTAGCCCAAGAGAAGTCCATAGATAAATCTACAAGTAAAGATTAACATGCAGTTCCAGAAACCTATTCATAGAGTGTTGGTGGTTTGTGGATTCCAGGTTCAGAACCCTTGATTGGTAGATAGTAGAGAGAAAAGAATAACTCCATGTTTCCTCGAGCCTGGGAATTTGGAAGATTATTAGTACAGCCAACGGTCTGGGCGCATTGGGTAGAGTATCCTGTGTCACAGAGGGCAAGGATGTATTGAGATTTCCCCTTTAGAGTTAGAATAGTGCATTTGCCTCTGTTAAAGTGTTTATTGAGCGTGTACTTTGTGATAGAGACTGCCTCCTACTGGATTAAGCGTAATAGCACATACCTGACTAGATGCAGGGTCTAGACACACAGACAAGTATGACTACTAGTAGAGCTGCAGCTTCAAGGATAGTGCGCTCTGGTTTAAAATGCTCTAAGCAATGGTTTTATTTTGCTTGTTTAGTATAGGAGGCTAACTCCTATTCTGTATTATCAGTTTTGACTTTAGGCATTTAGTAGGCATGTGTGTTCTTAATCTTTTTTTTTTTTTTTTTTTTTTTTTTTTTTTTTTTTGCGGTACGCGGGCCTCTCACTGTTGTGGCCTCTCCCGTTGCAGAGCACAGGCCCCGGACGCGCAGGCTCAGGGGCCATGGCTCACAGGCCCAGCCGCTCCGCGACACATGGGATCTTCCTGGACCGGGGCACGAACCCGTGTCCCCTGCATCGGCAGGCAGACTCTCAACCACTGCGCCACCAGGGAAGCCCTGTTCTTAATCTTTGATGAAAATGTGGTTCATTGCTGGAGACTAGTTGAAATGAGTCTGGCAAAAATGTGGATTATCACATCTAAGCAGGTCCTATTTCTACACACTTAATGCCTTTCTACTCAGATGCGCCATATTTTAGTTGACAAAGTTCTTAAGCAACAATTTCAACATCTGAGGAGTCACTGGAGTATTTCTTGGATCCCCAAGAACACTGAGAATTTGTAAGACGGGTTAGAAAGGGATTGTGAAATCAGTGTGTCTTCCAGGTGTGTGAGGTCATCTCATCTTGCTTCCAAACTTGACCAGGTTAAAGCCACACCTCAGGGCTCCGGGAAGCTGACTATGCACCTGGTTCAAAGAGATTTTATATTCTGGTTATTCAGCAGCTACTTTGCAATGTTCTTGGTGATTTTCATTTTAAAGCTCATTGATGAGGGACATTTACAGGATCTGTTCCCTTTGGTCTACTTTCCTGATTCATCCCAATGACCACCTAAGTGGTCCTGTGGTGACCCTGTTCAACTGAATTGACAGCCAGAATGAACTGTCACACCACCATGGTCTAGCTGCTTGCTTCTCAGAGTGTGGTGCCAGGATTAGGAGCATCAGCATCACCTGGGAACTTGTTAGAACTCCATGCAGATTCTCAGCCCCAGCTCCAGTCTACATTTTAACAAGATCCCACAAGTGATTCATATGCACTTTAAAGTTTGAGGCTTCCTGGACTAGTTTACCTACTGTACAGGAACCTGGACTCTTAGAGCCCTTTTGCCGAAGTTCAAGGCTTTTTCCATTTATTTTCTACTTAGAAGTGATGGGCAACATCTAGTTGCCTTTCTTTTTTTTTTTTTTTGCGGTACACGGGCCTCTCACTGTTGTGGCCTCTCCCGTTGCGGAGCACAGGCTCTGGACGCGCAGGCTCAGCGGCCGTGGCTCACAGGCCCAGCCGCTCCGCAGCGTGTGGGATCCTCCCGGACCGGGGCACGAACCCATGTCCCCTGCATCGGCAGGCGGACTCTCAACCACTGCGCCACCAGGGAAGCCCTAGTTGCCATTTTTCATATTTAAATTTTTGTGGAATTAAAGATGATTTAGATGCCTTTTAGCCTTCTCTTAAGCTTTAATAACTGAAGCTTGTATAATCTCTTTCCTCATAGAGAAGATTGTCTTTTAGCCTTTCATCCTGTAATGCTTCTGGTCACTGTTTCCTAGATGATTAAAAACTTTTTTTTCTGAAATGGGGAAAATACTCTTATCAGGGTCTGGTTGCTACTAAGTGTGCAAAGTAATTCCTAATCCATGATTTTATGTTCCTGCTGTTAAGATCTAGGGACATTTGCTATATTTTTGGTTTCATTTTGAAAGGTTATTTTTTAAGCAGTAATAAGTAGCAACTAATTCTTCCTTGAGGGAACTTCAAACCCCAAAAGTACTGGCTTCTCTTGTTTCTTAAGAATGGAACAAATTGACACGTGGTCTTTGGACTACCTTTGGGTTGGTTCTTTAGGCTTATTTTAAAAGAAAGAAAGGAAAGAAGAAATAAATAAAATTAATAAAGAGAGGCAAGAAGTGAGGGAAAGAAACTAAATTGATAATCCAAAGCAGAACTATTGAAAGTCCAGTCACATGGGAAGTGAGAAGTTTGCTGTTGGTGATGGTTTTATAAATTTTTGGTTTTGGGATTCAAAGGAGAATTCCTTGAAGAATTAGCATTTTCTCTTGATTTTTGAATATCATAGCTTTATCCACCTCCTGTTTATATAAAAAGTTCAATTTTGGTGAAGAAAAAAGTCTTAAAATTGTGTCTGCTGTGGTCTTTATTTTTCCTTTTGCTTCAGAGGTATATCTAAATCTTTTGTATGTTTTTAGTCTGGGCATCTTTTTTTTTTTTTTTAATAGTCTGGGCATCTTTTTTTTTTTTTTTTTTTTTTAATTGCATCTTTTTTTTTTTTTTTTTTTTTTTTTTTTTTGGTGGTACGTGGGCTTCTCACTGCTGTGGCCTCTCCCGTTGGCGGAGCACAGGCTCCGGACGCGCAGGCTCAGCGGCCATGGCCTACGGGCCCAGCCGCTCTGCGGCATGCGGGATCCTCCCGGACCGGGGCACGAACCCTCATCCCCTGCATCGGCAGGCGGACTCCCAACCACTGCGCCACCAGGGAAGCCCTCTGGGCATCTTTGAATTTAGTTGTAGCTCTAAATGAGATGCTCCTTAGTTTTCCGAAATAAAGTATCCAGTTGAGAAGGGGACCATATTCTAGGCAAGTATCTTAAGGTGATTATTTAAAGCATGCTTCATTTTTTTAAAAAAAGGATTTTATTTGTGTAGTTTCAAAACATAAGAGCTGGAGACACCTTGGCATATTCAGGATTTATTTTACTGTCTTGTCACAAAGAGAGGAGACAATAGTGGGTGATTCACTAATTGCTTCCTATTTATTACATTTCTGTAGGGTTGTAAGTTCAACATTACTTGCTGGGTTATAATTTAATGAACCTGAAAAGTCTCTCTGTCTTACTCAGGTCCAGGTTACTACTTACAAAAGCCATGTGCCTGATTGGCAAATAAGACATGGAGGTGCTTGCCATGCAGTTAAATTACGGTCTCCTCACCTTGTGTGGCTTTCATTGTACAGTGATGTCTACTTGCTTACATTATGCCTTTGATATTTCATTTTATTGAGTTTGTTTGCATCCCTGTTAATCCTCAAAATTTGTAGGTTTAGGAAGGCTGATAGGTGAAGAAGGTAGAAGTTCGTTTGTGCAAACACTGAATGCTGATTGTCTAAGCCACTGAGACATGTAATTTACCTTCCATGACTGGACATGTACATAGTTAACATGAAAGCATTTCTCTCTTTCCCTAGGCAAGCACGTGGCGTCAGAGTTAGTGTGAAAGAATGCAAGGATGTGGAACCTCAAGTTTCTTAATGCTTCTGTGTTCCTTTGAACATTGCCATTGCCCACCCCCCCTTTTTTCAGATGGGAGAAGAAGCTTATTTTCTAGGGACACTGTAAAAATCAATAATAAAAACTTCATGATGATAGGGCATTTACAACAAATGCTGGACTGTTGGTTATTTATATGCATCTCTTTGGGTCCTTTTGATTTTTGTAGTTTTGTTCATTCTTTTCTCCATATTATGAGTAAGAAATAGAGCATGAAGCCTTAGGAGAAGGGTGGATAGAGAAACATTAGAAGTTCAGTACAGGCATTTGATTTGATTTAGTTAAGTTAGGTGACTAAAGATGTTTTGTGAATATATAGTTATGGCCTTAACATGCCTTCAGATGATATGAGCTTTTATTAGCATTAGGATGGACTTTATTGATTGAAGTGGATTTTCAGAAGTAATGTCCAGCATCTATTGATACCATAAAGAGGATGGCTAGTAAATGATAGGACCTGTGTTGGTCACCTAGGAATGAGGCGTTCTGTGCAGACAAGAGCTGATCAAAAAGTAACACAGGTCACTTTGAACGATTGGAAAGGACAAAATTAAAAATCATTTAAAAACACAAGATGCTGTCCTTCATTTCGTGAGGGTTGAGTTGAAAAGTATATTAGGATTCTTGCTGTGTGACACATTAGACAAAGCCTAAAGGCTTAAAACAATAGTAAACATGGATAATCTAAGTTTCTGTGGGTCAGGAATTTGGGTGCTTCTGCCTCAGGGCCTCTTATGAGGTGGTAATCCTATGAAGGGGCTGCCAGCATATGAAGGCTTGGTTGGGGCTGGGGGATTTGCTTGAAAGGTGTCTCAATGACGTGGTTGGTAAGTTGCTGCTGGCTGTTGCCAGGAGGCGTCAGTGCTTCTCAGTGGAGAAGCACTTCTGTTGACTGCTCGCCATTGGGGACAACATGGCAGTTGAATTTCCTCAGAGCAAGTAAGCAGTCTGAGACACTTGGAAAGTGCAATATTTTTGATTCCCTAGCCTTGAAATTTCCTACACTACCACTTCTGTGGTATCCCATTGGTAACACAAGTCAGCCCTATTCATTGTGGGTGGTAACTGTACCAAGAGGCTGGGATCATAGGGGCTATCTTGGAGCCTGACTTCCACAGGACGTTTGATTTTTTTTTTTTTTTCTTAAATCTTAGATGCCTTTTTCCTTCTAATGGTGAGTCAATAACACTAACTTAGAGCTTCTCTAAGCTCACACATGGAGTGGAGTATTTGGCAGACGAGTTCTCAGTTCAGTGGGGGGAAATCATACACCTCAGGGTAAGGATTTTCCTGTGGCTAATGAAAGTATTTCAGGTAATACAAAGGCATGTACTTGTTAGCACACGTGACTAGCCTATTAAATTTTTGAGCCTTAAGGTGACTCTGTAGGGATGAACTGTAGTTAGAGGTCCACCAGTGGACAGTCTAATTTAGTATTTGAGGCAGATTTATGGTTTATAATGTCTTCATTACATGGGCGATTTTTGTGGAAATTTGGTTAGTTGCCTGCCCTCAGATAGCGGAAATAAATTCTTACAGCTACCCATTGTGAATTGATAGTTATTCTCTTTATAGTTAGTTGGAGCTTTTGGTTTATTTTTAGATTTCTAGTTTGGCATAGGGTCCTATGGGAGAAAGTTTATTACCACATCTGACAAAGGACCTGTGTTGGTAATGAGTCTCATCTCACTGATTTATTTTTGGGGTGCCTTCTACATGTTAGTGACGTTTTCATTGAATTGTGCTCACTCAGTTGATAAAGATCTTGAATTCATCCATTGTGCTCTAACCTTGGCAAGGTTTTTATGGCTGACCTTGCACTTTTGAGAACTTCTTTCCAGTTTCCTCTGGGCAGCTTGAACTGTGGCCATTTAATACCAATTAAATGCAAGGGCTGTTCCTCTCAATGGATTGTGATTAATTACAGCCCATATTCCAGTCATCTGAGACAGAGCTGCTTCCTCTAGTTTCATTGAAGACTGTTTAGCTCCCTTTTCGGTGGTTGTTGGCTGATAAAATCTGAGAAAGAGGCAAATGCTCATTTGAGGATAGGAGGGGTATTTTGATCTCGAGGAGAGGTGTCTGGGGATTGGAAGACGTGAGCTCTGTTCTTACCTTACTGCGAGTGTCTTTGGGCTGGGTTGGGCATACACGGGAACATGGTAAGGTCAAATAGCCCTGAACCTGACTCAGGGGTCAGGGTTCTAGTTCCAGCCTTGACACTAACTGATTGTGTGGGTTGGAATGAATCATTTCATCTCTCTCTGCATAACTGTTCTGATCCATAAAATAAAGAGTTTAAACTAAGTTATCTTTATCACCCCTCTGCTGCTAAAATTCTGTTAAAAATGGGCTATTCTCCTCATGGGTGATATGAAATGTTACAAGACTAATCAAGTTCTTCAACTTGAGGTTTGAAGGTTCAACTTAGGTTTTGAGAATCAGTCTTTTAAAAGAAGTTCTTTGGGCATTTAATGGTGATGGGAGAAATCTGGTCCCTCATGACAGGTATAATTAATTAATGCAAGATTTTCTCCATGAACAGTTTAGGAGAGTTTGACTATGTGCCAAAATGTGGATGGAAGGGTAGAATTGGGTTTGGTGTTTCCGAAGCACTTTAGCTCAGTGGGACTTAAAAGAAATCCTTAGATGGAGATGATTATTTTTAACTCTTAGAAATCTGGGATATGGGAGTCCAACCTAATTTATGAAGCATGATTAATCCCTATAGTATATTTTTGGACTAAAAATCAGGACATATGATTGAATGAGGATTTTCTGGGTTTGAGAAGTAGACTAGGAGGTGTTCTTTGCCTACAAAATTATAGAATTTCCTTGATGTTGTGATTGGTTATGTGGACAGTGGGAACGAATATTTGAAACAATGGTTAATCTATATTAACCATGATTGTGGACGTATAGAGGCTTTGCTTCTAGGTACTTTTTCCCTTTGGGGTGATGTTCAGGGTAGAAAACATCTCAATTATGTATGTAATAGTCATTAAATACCTCTTGAATGAAGAGACTTAGTAACTGGTTTAGCATTTAAAGAGACAGGCGGCAAAGGGGAATCCTTCCCCTAAATTCTGAAGACTGGAATGAAGGACTAACCTCTTTGAGGCTGGGGCATTGTATTTTCCAAGTCCTGAAGGAGAGATTAACTATCCTGTTTGGCATATGGGTGAGGGTCTTGGTCATCAGGGCCAGGTAATATTTTTGCTACAAATATGTGGATGAAAATCATTTATTGTCGTCTTTAGCACTCTGACATTCTTGATCAGATAGTACCTTGACAGTTGCAGAAAACTGAGTGCTGATCTTCTGTCAGTTGTAAATATGTGAGTTTAGAAGACAGTGTTGTATCAGTGGGTTATTTCAGCCAAGGTTTTTGTAAAAGAGGTAGATAATGGCAAAGTCTTTTTTTTTTTTTTTTTTTTTTTTTTGCGGTACGCGGGCCTCTCACTGCTGTGGCCTCTCCCGTTGCGGAGCACAGGCTCCGGACGCGCAGGCTCAGCGGCCATGGCTCACGGGCCCAGCCGCTCCGCGGCATATGGGATCCTCCCAGACTGGGGCACGAACCTATGTCCCCTGCATCGGCAGGCAGACTCTCAACCACTGCGCCACCAGGGAGGCCCAATGGCAAAGTCTTTAATGGCTTTACATTTATTCAGGCCTAATTCAGAATATTTAATAACTACAGACACAGACCAGAGGGGGGGACTGTGAAAATATGCTTTACAATTGATTTTCTATGGGAACCCCATCACTGCCATTTGTTGAAACCCACTTTCCTTCCATTTGAATATGGTTTTAGATAAGGTAGTTTGCTGCCACATCATCTTCTCTTGGGCCTGCGATCCCACGTGCTAATTATTTTCCTTTGCACTCAGATTCATTCTCCATTTGCTCTGTGCACCCCTCCTCCCCACCTGGTTCACCTTTACAGACTATATCATAGGGTCGCTTGCTCTCACGACCAGTCGGCTTTAGCCAGTGGAAGTCAGAGAGCAGGAGTGAGTTACCAGCATTTATTCTGCTCCACTCCCTGCTAGGCTATTCTGCCTTTATGCCTTGAGGTGGTCACCACTCTTCACTGTCGGTATAGAACTGGAATTACAGTTTTTCATTGGTGGATGTGAGATGTTATTACAGTTTTATATAATATATAACTGTATATATATTTATCAGTACATATATATTTATATTGTTTCTCCAATATGTTAAGTCCCCGGAGGACTGAGTTTTATTACTTTCTAGTGCCCAAGAATACTGCTACCTATTTTTGTTACAGAAACTTCTCATGGAGGAAGAGCTTTGAGATCTTGTCTGTTTGCAGTTAATGAAAAAGCAGTAAACTAGGTCTGGAGGCCTGACAGTTGGGGTCCTGTCCGCTATTCACTGCTGACAAGCAATAACTCTTCAGACTCTGAAGGAATGGACAGAGGCACTGGGGCAGGACCCCACATAACCCTAAATGCTCTCCCCTGAAGATAGGGGGTTATGAGGATTAAGTTATATAAGAGTGTGTGTGTGCTTAGAACGGGACTTGGCACACGGCAAGTCCTCAGTGACTGATTATGATCCAGTCTAATCCATTCATATTATTTCAGATGAAAAAACGGTAGCTGGGAATGTCGAGTTTAATTTGGACAAGGTCTTTCTGACACCTCTTTTTTTGGTATTCCACTCTGTGTGGGTCATCTAAATTCATGTACACCTGGGGCTTAGTTTCCTTGTCCATCAGTTGGAGATGATCTCGGCTCTTTTTTGACTTCTGTGTCTTTAAGCGTTCAGTGAAAGACACTTTGTGAAGTCTTTAGCTGAATTTAGGGGAGACTTCTTGAAAATATCACCATTTGGCTTTCTCATTTTAATTAACAGTTTAAACACACCTGGGCTGGGTTATATCCCATGTAGCTCCCGTTATTGCTTTGTTATGATTATCTTAGGAGTTTTTTAAAAATAACTTTATTGAGATATAATCCACATACCATAAAATTTACTCTTTTAAAATATAGAATTAAGGGGTTTTTAGTATATTCAGAGTTGTGCAACCATCACCGGTAATTAATGTTAGAGCATTTTTATTGCTGTGAAGAAATCCCTTACCGGCTGGCAGTCATTCCCTACGCCCCACCCCACCCCAGCCCCTAGCAACTACTCTTCTACTTTGTCTTTATCAATGTACTTATTTTGATATTTCATATAAATAGAATCACATAGTTTGTGGCCCTTTGTGACTTGGCTTCTTCCAACAAGCATGATGTTTTTAAGGTTTGTCCATGTTGTAGTGTGTTATCAGTATTTCATCCCCTTTTAATAGCTGCATAATATTCCATTGTATAGCTATACCCCATTTTCTTTATCCATTCATCAGCGATGGACATTTGAGTTGTTCCTACTTTTTGGCTATTATGAATGATGCTGCTATGAACATTCATGTATATGTTTTTGTGTGGACATATGTTTTCTTGGGAACTTTTCTTGCTTTCTTTCTATCTGAGGCTTCCAGGGCTTGGATGCTTTAAGCTCTGCATGTATCTCTGGTACTGTCAGAGGAGAGGGGAGGGTCTCTCTGAAGTCAAAAAGATCTGCCCTTGGGAATTCTACTAGGGGTCAGATAGGACTTGAGGAAAGAGCTTTGAGCCTGGGCGTCTGAGGAATGGAGAGCTCAGGCACAGGTGCAGTGTGGCCTTAGGTGATCAACCTGCCAGCTGCCTTATCTGGAGGGGAAGAGTGATATTACTATTGAAAGCAATGACCTCCTCCAGACACTAGTGGGGATTAATGAGTAGATATTGGCTGTGCTAAGCTCTTCCTTTGACTTCTCTCCATCTCAGAGGCAGCCCTGCTAAAGAGCCGAAAGTAGTAAGGTCTGTAACAAAGGTGGACAGATGCAACTTCTCATTGCTTTCTTGGGAATGGGGGGTTACCTTGTGCTTGGTTGGATAGGACACCAGTTAATGTCCAGCATTCTAGGTGGAGAGTATTGGATGTTGGAAACTTTAGAGGCATGTGAGCAACAATTTCAATGAAAGTCTGAGGGTCAGAGGACTGTTAGAGACCTTGAGAAGGAAGCAGTATGGTGGTGTGGAAATAACGTGCCCTTGGGAGCTGCATAGATCTGAGTTGGAATCATGCTTTTGACAATCTCTCTAGAGTTAATTAATCAGAGTGGTGATGACTACTTGTTAGAATTGTGGCAAGGATGAAATAAGACAGTGACTGTAAAGAACTGTCGTAGTGGCTGACACAATAGTTGATTTGTAAATGTAAATTAATTTCCTTTTTCATCTGGTCCATTGCTGAGCTTTTAGGCAAACTGTCTTCTTGAGAGAGATTGGGGTGGAGGGCCAGCCTAGCTTGTAACTGTTAGACTTCATCTGACCTTGGACGAGACTTTAGTTCCCTTCACTAGATCTTGCAGGTCTACGTTAGTATTAAAATTCTTAGATAGGCTTCTGGTATTATTTTTAGACTTTGTAGGAGTGAATTTATGCTGTTTAAAAAAGAGTTCTTGTTGAAATTTAATGCACTTTTCATCTTCTGTACTGTTTTCTCTGCACCACATGTGGCTATTTAAATGTAAATTAATTAAACATAAATAAAACTGAAAATTCAGTTTCTCAACTACACTAGCCATATTTCAAGTACCTAAGTGCTACATATGTCTAGTAGCTACCATATTGGACAGTGCAGATATAGAACACTTCCATCATCACAGAAAGTTCTGTTGCTCAGGCCTGTTCTTATTCTGTAGAGTAAGAAGTGGGAACTTCAATAAAACCTCATTCTTATATTTGTTTGTCTCAACCTGTGGCTAGAACTCTCTCATCCCCTCACTTTGGATTGCCAGAATGATTGATACCTGCAGTAATGACCCACAATCCTGTTTTTGTTCAGACACGTTTCTCAAGTCTCCTCAAAGTTTCAAACTTAAAGCTACAAGATACATTTAGCCCATATTTACCCTGTAAACAATCTCACCAGCTCTCCAGACCTCCACCAAGTCATAGGGATTGATTTGCTTTTGGGTGAAAGTTTGTACGCAAGCATCTTTTCAAGTAGGATCATTTAAAAAGAATGTATTTGAATTGGGTTTGCTGTGAGTAGTATTTAACACTTTACTATCTTTTTGCATTTGTGGAAACATCTAAACTAACATGATACATCATTTTCAGAATTCCAGTGTTTTTCTTAGTTCTGGAATAACTGTATACCCGTATCCTAATGTGGGCTTATAAATCTGTCAGGCTGGTCACATTTGGATGTAAGTAACTAGATATTTGTAACATGTATTTGATTTCATGTTTAACCTACTCTTCTGTTTTTCTTTTCTATTTCCTTTTCAGCACCGGCTTAGTAATTAGAACACCTCATGTTTGTTCTATTCCACTATCCCAAATCCCTTTCTTGCTTTCTTATTTATTAAGCATTGTCTGTGTGAATTGCTGAAGATGCAAAAATGATCCCAATATGGTTTCTGTTCTGGAGGGGCTCCCAGTCCCCTCATGTGTGAAGTGGGGACAATAATGCATGGTCTGACTGCCTTTTGCTTTGTCAGTGGATATACTGGAAACTTAAACGTGAGATGCCGTAGACTGCTTATGGTTACACAAACATCATCTGTTATCGGCAGGATAGGTGGAAATGTGGGCTATTAATGAGAGTCTTCATGGAGTGGGTTTTCTGGAGAGAGGTGTGCCTTGGAGCAAGTGAGGGAGGAGAACCTATTCCTGGTGTGAGGGATGACTAGGGAAGGATGGAGTGGAACAGCCATGAAGCAAAGCCTGGGCAGGGGAAAGGAGGTGAAACCCAGCCGTCTGTCCTGCTGTCTGTGTGTTTTCTTTGGCTCTAGTGTAGGAGAAATGGAAACTGAGGTCAGCAGAGTGATGTTGAGTCCTGGGGATGAGGAAGGGAGATTTGTTTAGAGACTGATATTTTAAAGGTCTATGCAGTGAAACCATGCACTAGACATGAGCCATTTAAGTCAGAAGCCAGTCTCCTGCTTCAGGGCAGGTGCTGGGATGTGGGAGCTAGGACAGTTATAGCACTGCCTTGATTTATCCCACAAACCATTATCAGTGCCATGTTAATGACCTCTGTGACTGTTGGATAGTCTATTTGCAATAACTTCATTTAAAACTAAGAATATCTGTGGTGAGGCATATATATTTCCAAATTACTTGTTTTACTGGTCTCAGAGTTAGGTATCTGGGCCCTCTTGATATGATCAGTATAGATCAGTGCATAAGGGAAGTTCATGTCAGGATATGGTTAATAAGTCCATTATTTGTTTCTTTAGCTCTACATCCTTTAATTTTGCTTTTAAACTTGTATCTAGTATTTTTAAGGTGTTAACATGTCATTTTAAACTTAGTTTTCCTTTTAAAACCCAGATATTTTGACAACCTGCTAAAAATGCAGTAATGCTAGAAGGGAATGCTTTGCATCAGGTTTAAAAAATATTAGTCTGTTCCCAGGACCGTGTGTATGTGTGCATGCGTGCGCGAATGCATGCACGCACATGCCATATTCCGAGCTTTGCGTTGGTAAGTGGAATGCTAGGAACACTGACTGGAAAGAGAAGTCTTAAATATTTGGGAGGATGACGATATTATTATGTGTTCTGAGTTGACAATTTTTAGTTGACTCTCTTCAATAGATAATAGGGCACACGAATGTGGGGAGTGATACAGAACTGATATAAAGGCATTTGTTTGAAAGACTTAATCCCTTACCTGATCAAGTTGATTATTTCTCTTAGCTGTTATAGGCACAGAAAAAAGTAATAAAATCTGTAAAAATGGAGAGGTGGGTGAGATTTCAGTAGCTTTATGAATGTGTGTCTGCAAATACGTAAACTAGAAATAGATGCAGCCTAGATGTGGACAAAGGGGGAATTTAAAAAATGCCTCTGCTGTTCCTGTTTGAACATGGACCTAGTTAGTTGGCACTAGTCACTCCGTATTTGCTGTTTTTATAGCACTCATTGCCTTGTAATTATTGTAGCCGTCTCCTGGGCTTTGAGCATCCAAGAATAAGATCAGTTCATCTTTGTATCCCTAACATCTCGCACGGTGCCTGGCACCTAGAAGGCATTCAGTAACTGTGGATTGAATGAATGAACCATTTGTACGTGCAGAATCAGATCCCTGTGTTTGAGCCAAAGGAGCCCATTGTCAACCTTGGCAGCACACTGCTGGGAAAGCGTTTTGCTTGTGCAGCCATCTAGCAGCAGAGGTCTTTCGTAAAAAGTGAAAACACCTTCGAATGAGTTATCTCTTTCTGATCTTTATTAAGACAGCAATATTGTATCCACACTCTCCTAATTGTGTGTAGTAACTTCTCAGAAGTTTATGAGGTGCTTGTAACCTTAAAAGTTTTCACAATCCTGGCAGGGAGAAGTTGGAGTAAGGTTGAAGTAATGGCTCATTCTTCCTTCCGCAGCCTGGGCTCTCCCACCTGTGCACCTTTGCTCAAGTGTTCCCTCTTAGCTGGAATGCCTGTCCTCTCTTGCCTTCCCTTTGACTGTCTCCTAGTAGATTACTCTCGGGGTTATAGCCATCCTAGGCTGAGCTCATATCTAACTTGTGCAAAAAAGACTGTCTTTTATTTTTATTTTTTATTGAAGTATAGTTGGTTTACAGCATTGTGTTAGTTTCAAGTGTACAGCAAAGTGATTCAGTTATACACACACATATTTTTTCAGATTCTTTTTCATTATAGATTATTTCAAGATAATGGATATAGTTCCCTGTGCTCTATAGTAAATTCTTATTTATCTATTTTATATATATTAGTGTGTATCTGTTAATTCCACACTCCTAATTTATCCCTTCCCCCTTCCCCTTTAGTAGCCATAAGTTGTTTTCTATGTCTGTGAGTCTGTTTCTGTTTTGTAAATAAATTCATTTGTATTTTTTAGATTCTGCATATCATTGATATCATATATTTGTCTCTTACTGTCTCACTAACTTACTTAGTATGATAATCTCTAGGTCCATCCATGTTGCTGCAAGTGACATTATTTCATTCTTTTTTATGGCTGAGTAATATTCCATTGTATATATACCACATCTTCTTTATCCATTCATCTGTCGATGGACATTTAGGTTGTTTCCATGTCTTGGCTATTGTAAATAGTGCTGCAGTGAACATTTGGGTGCATGCATCTTTTCAAATTAGAGTTTATCTTTTCTGGATATATTTCCAGGAGTGGGATCATATAGTAACCCTATTTTTAGTTTCTTAAGGAACCTCCATACTGTTTTCCATAGTGGTTGTACCAATTTACATTTCCACCAACAGTGTAGGAGGGTTCCCTTTTCTCCACACCCTCTTCCAGCATTTATTATTTGTAGATTTTTTTAATGGTGGCCATTCTGACAGGTGTGAGGTGATAACTCATGGTAGTTTTGATTTGCATTTCTCTAGTAATTAGTGACGTTGAACAACTTTTCATGTGCTTTTTGGCCATCTATATGTTTTCTTTGGAGAAGTGTCTGATTAGGTCTTTTGCCCATTTTTCGATTGGATTGTCTGGTTTTTGGTTTTTTTTTTTTTTGATATTGAGCTTTATGACCTGTTTGTATATCTTGGAAATTAAGCCCTTGTTGGTCTCATCATTTGCAAATATTTTCTCCCAGAGAAGACTATCTTTTAAATCACTGAGGGAAAAACTTTTTTGGTGCCCCATGTAATCAATATAGTTGGTTTGCAGATGAACGTGTAGGTTAGTTTATATGGGGTCTGTTGCACTATGGGTAGTGTATAGTGTCTGTGGAAACATGCCAGTGTGAGAGCACGAAGGGTAGCAGCTATGAGGTGACATTGGCATCATCAGTTAGTAATGGTGTGATTTAGGGTGCATTACTTAAACCGAGCCTCTGTTTTCTCACAAGCAAAATGGTAAAACTTAGCCTAAGTGGGAGAATGAACATGACGCTTAAGTATGGTTCTTAGTAGGTGCCTGATAAGTAGAGGTTCCTTCCGTTCCCCTTGTTTCAAATGGTGTAAAATGAGCCTTATTTTGAAACCAGGGCTGCTAATCTCACCAAGTCTTGTCAACAGATACTGACTGCTACATACTTGTTGTTATGGTTTGGTAACATCTGACTTGTTTTCTGAATTGCTGTGGGATTTCTTTAAGTACCTGGGATTGATGTTACCTAAGATTATAGTTCACCAAAGACTGGTAGCCTGAGAAGCAGAAATGATCATGAGAGCAGGAGACTTTGCAGTCTCAGCCATGGTGCTTTTTCTAAATCTCAGGTCAGTGTCCAGGGCTCCTTGAAGGAGTTTCGTGACACGTGAACTCACATGAGTCCTTTGTGTTGTGCTTCTTCCAGAAGGGGCCGGATCTCCAGGGCTGCTCACTACGGGGGCAGCGCTGAGATGAGCTTCTTGTTTGAATATCTTTGTTCACAGCAGAGATCTTATTTGAAGTTCTTCTCTTTAGCAAAAAGGGCAGAATGGAAAATGGTTTAATATTCCTGCCCTTGGGGTTCCCGCTCTGCGTGTGGTCACAAGTCATGGCCTTTATTCTGGATTCTGAAATAGCAGTTGTTCTATTTTTGAAAATGCATGTCAGGGTTTTAGGAAAGTGAGAACTGTTTCTGTGAACTTCCTGATGGCTGTACTCAACACAGTTGTTGTGGGTTTTGTTTTTTTTTTGCGGTACGCGGGCCTCTCACTGCTGTGGCCTCTCCTGCTGCGGAGCACAGGCTCCGGACGCGCAGGCTCAGCGGCCATGGCTCACGGGCCTAGTCGCTCTGCGGCATGTGGGATCTTCCCGGACAGGGGCATGAACCTGTGTCCCCTGCATCGGCAGGCGGACTCTCAACCACTGCGCCACCAAGGAAGCCTGTGGTATTTTTAAAAAAGGAATTAAAGTAGTGTTTTAAATGGACCACGTCAGGAAGCCATGTAACTCTTGATGAGTTAGCATAACAAATAGCAAAATAGATCTTTACATAGCAGTTTTAATGATTTTGTCCTGCTTTTTGAAACACTTAATAGATGAATGTACTTGGAAATGACATGCTTAGTGGAAACCCAAGCATATGAATGGTTCCTAAAGAGTTGACTTGCCCTGAGGATTGTGCTCCATTTTTGTACAGAAGTTTTGTGCCAGCCAACTGCGTTTACTGCTGCAGCCAACATGTCTTAGGATGTAGGGGAGGCTGCCTTTAAGGAAAGTGTGTGGGCTTCTTTGCCTTCACTGCCTCTGGACTTCCTGAAGTGAATTAGCCTGGATTCTCCAGTAGGAGATGCTGGGAGGCTCCTGTTAATAAAGTGTGCAAGGTCTTTTCTGACCCTTTTCAGTGCTTTTAGGGTCCTAGCATGAAAAGCAGGACTTAGCAGAGGCTAGAAGGGGGTTCACCCACCTGCACAGAGTATCTGAAGCCAACAGAGGCTGGCTGAAGAGTCACTTTTTAGGCTTCACCTCTTGACTGCATTCTTTAAGGCTCTTAAAAATAGGAGTGTGGTGAGGGAGGACCAAGAGGGCCGAGAAAGGGAAGAGTCTTAATTTCTGGGAGGAGAGATGCTGATGTTAAGTTTACTTCCCTTAGAAGCCCTGGGAAGGGGTAAAGCAAGTGGGCTTTGGAAATCTAGAGGAAAATTTTTAGGTGTAAACTCGTGAGAGGTAATATTTCCTCCCTTTCTTCCCTCCATATTTGGGAACCAATACTGTTAGTCTCTGAATTTGGGTTTTGCAACTTCCATTTATGAAACACATTTTATTTTTCCTTTGGAATTTGTTTCTTGCAACGATAATCATTTATTTGCTTTTTGTGCAAAATGTTGGAAGCTTACCCATATAAAGCTCTCAATGCAGTAAATACTTTGTAAGAGTTGCTCTTAATAACAGTATAATTACAATGTGTTATTATTATATTTCCTGAATGGCTATAGCAGACTTGGTGCTCTTTTTCTTCTGAAAATTACCATGACAGTTAACCTTGGAAACCAAGGTCGTTGAAGACCTCCTAGCCATCCCCAAACTTAGAGAAAGTAAATTAGGACATTTACTTCATCTTCCAGGGTCTTGACTATTTATGTTGAAGAAATGAGCAGAAGTTATCATGCAGTTTGATCATTAGCATCTGTTTTGTTAGAGAATTTTGACATCATAAACTAGGAATTTGTAAAACTGTTGTGTGTGGTTTTTTTCTTACATCAGGATAGCAACCATATGTTATACAGATCTCATCCTTTACATTTCTCGAATTGTGTTGTCAGAATGGTGTCTAGTAAAATCTCAGTCTTGGCTGGTGTGCATTTGGAATTGCCCTTTGATATAATAAAGAAATAGGAATATTAATTACCACTTACTGAATGCCTACTTTGCATATACTTGTTTAATTTTCATAGCAGCTTGGCAAAGCAGGCATTTTAATCTTTTACAGATGAGGAAACAGACTCTGAGGAGTGACATAATTTACTCAAAGTCTTGTGACATTAATAACAGCACCCAGGTTGGAATCAAAGATCCCAAAGCCTGTTTTCTCTTTACTACAGTGATTTAGCTTACACATTTCCCATATTTATTTTTATTGTGTCTGGGTTACCAGCCTTTGTGGAGTACAGTAGAAGTTGGAAATGTTGAGGTAGGGTTTGGGCAGTGGGGTATAGGCATCAGTATTGCTGGCCAGGCCAGGGAATTATCGTGGGTTGAAGTCAGCTGGTGGGAGGTGCGGTCTGATAGATGGCTGACATTAATGAGAGGGCAGCAGAGTCCTCTTGCGCAGTGGCTGGTTCCTCAGTATGGAAGCAGAGTTTCATCTCAGGCTTAATGAAGTAGTTAGAGCATCCTTCAAGCATGAAAGAAGGATACTTCTCTCCTTGGCTTAGTGGAGGCAGCCTTGTCACTCAGGTTCTCTTTCAGCCCTAGTGTCTCAATTCTTAGGAGGCTTGTATCTAGATTTTGGAAAGCAGAGACCTCTGGTGCAGGGGCCATCATACCTTCAGCTAAGGTGGCCTTCGCTGGTCCAGGGCCTGCACATTGTTCTAAAATCTTAAACTCCTTGCTGCGCCCACCAAAGATAGAAAAAAAGAAAGCTATACCCGAGGTTTATTTGTTTTCTTGTTTCTTCAACGACACTCCTTTATCTCCTAGTCCTAAAATTGTAATCAGCCGACCTAAAAAACGAATCCATTTTAATGGGGCTAATAAAAATGTGTTAGAGGAGGAACTCTTTTGTAGCAGTGAACTCCAAAGGCCATACTCTAACTCACTGGTGACTCTAGTGATGAGAATTTTAATCCAGAGGCTCCGGAGACACCCCTCCCCACAGAGACTGGGGTTGCTCATGTGTTCTGCTAATGCCTATTTGCTGGAAGAGTTAACAGTGACCCTTGAACAATGCAGCATCTGTTTTTGGTGCTAAAAGCACACAAGTGCGGAAGAAGCAGCATCTAAATCAGGAATGAAGTGATTTGCCCTTGCTGTTGGTTGGCAGGTACATGCTCTCTTAGAGAGTAAAGATGAAATAGAATCCCGTCCATAGAAGGCAGGAGGGAGGAAGGCTGGGGGTGGGAAAATGAGCTTGGTGGGTTTGTGAAACGCTTGCAGCTTTGAAGCTCAGGCTGAGGCCTTTTACTTCTTAGTGTTCTCACAAATATGCTTCCAGGAAAAACAAATTGAAAGGCGAAATGTAAAATTCTTTCATTTAGGAGCACCTTGCTGGGATCTAGGGTAGCTGTTTAAACTGTGCTGTGATTAGAACCATACTCTGTGAATATGTAAGATGTTGTCAGACCAGATGGTCACATAATGTTCACTGTCCTGGTGAGTTTGAATTAAGGAGGACCCCGTTTCCCAACCCTATGGTGGGGCACCTTGGCTGGGAAAAGATGGGGTAAGGCAAAATAGATCTGTCTGAGGGCCAGAGTTGCATTCAGCTGATCTGATCTCTGCAAAAGTTCACCGTAGCAGTTTGTCAGTATTTTTTGCTTTTCACTATTAACTGGAGTTGTAGTCCCCTGCTTTATGGTTTGTTCATGAAGTTTTTATTCAAATGACTTATGAGAACTGTCAAAACGGTTGCTCTGAAGGCCTGAAGTATGCACTTACGCTGTGGAGTTGCTTCAAATGACCAACTTAAAACCGTGTGAAAATGCATCAGCAGGATGGTTGCAAAATTGTAAGGAAAGACTGTCAGTAGTGTCTTATCTTTCTTGGACCCTTCCTGGATCTGCCCTCTTCTCACTAAGCCTAAGTGGCATTCGCTCGGCGCTGCAGGCAACAGCCTGTCAGCATCTCAGAGGTGGAGGTCTCATAAGTCCCCTGCTTCTCTTGGGAGGGACGGTGCTTGCTTGCTAATAGATCAGAAGAAATTACAAATAAGAGTATCAGGAAAGGTTCCATAGTTGGTGACAATAGAAGACAGGACAATTTTAGGGAAATGACAAAATGACGTGAGCTTGCTGAGACTTATTACTAACACCACTGTGGGTGGTCGCCTCGGTATTTATTCACCAGTGGTCTCAACAAAAGGGAAGAAGTAATGCCCGGAGTTCTCCCCCATGCCCTGTGATTCTGCTGGGTGCTTTCCTCCTTGATCTGTAAGTGGGCGTGTGGCATGGGTGTCACCGGACGTAAGGCTCTTCTGAGGACCCTGAATGTGGTCTGCTTAGAATCTACCTTAGCTCACTTGTGTGATGCTTCCTTATTCAGAGATCTCTGCTATTGCTACTCGTGTCTTCACCTTTTCCCTGAGGATGTTATACCTTGGTAGTTGGTAAGCTGTGTGATTTTAAATACTTCAACTTGGTGGGGTCTGTGCGTGTGGGAAGTAGTTTGGCCATCCATTCGTTAACTCCTTCAACGAACTTTAGGCTTCAGTTGATCACTTTTTAATTATCAGTCTCCTTTGCTAATTATCTTACTTTGATTTTCATGCCCTTGACGTTAAATATGACTCTTCTTCTTCCCTATAGGACTTTGGTGAGCCTACTCTTGCCACAGTTTGTTGTCTGATTTAATATTATTGCTTCAAGTCCTGGGGACTTTACACAGAGGTGTTTTCCATTGACCTGGGTAAACTCAGAAGCAAATTACCTTAAATCATTGACTTTTGACATCCCCTCCTACCCCATTTCTGTATTAAATATTCACCATAGTTTAATTAAATACAGTAAGTATTAATGGTAATACAGAATGAAGTGGTTTCTGGTTTCAGAGTGTGTTTAATTTCTCTCAACAGTAGGCAGAGATACACTTTGTTGCTTCATGAGGCTGGAGGACTCTCCTGGACAGAGTTTGCTGTTCTTTTTTCCTGAGTCGTCTTCCCTCTTCACCATTTGTCCAAGAAGCTTGAGGGATAGTATAGTTAAAAGAAAAAGGTCACGAGGGAAGGACTGGTTCCTAGATATTCTTGAAAATTGTGGCTTTTCTTGGGGTTTAAGCCCTTCCTGGGATGTGGGAATGGGCTGTTTATTGCTTTGTAGGTGAACACACCATGTAAATGCCTTCCAAGGTCTGGGTTAAATACTAAAGCCCAAGCTGTTACCTGTGAAGTCTGTGTCGTTGCCAAGCTCCCAGTAAAGTTGTAGTTGAACAGACCATGCTGAGGTTGAAAACGATGCTTTTGTGTTATCCCTATTGGATGAGCTTCTATGCAGATGTTTTTCTTAATGACAGGCACCAGCCCAGGGCTTTGCTTTGTAGCAGGCCTTTGATAAATGTTTGTTAAATTTAATTGCTTGCCAGTTTGTTGAGTGCTGAGGTGTGATTAGTTTAAGCCTAATATGTTGTAACTAAGAACTGTCATTCAGTCACAAAATAGAAAATTCTTTTTTTTTTTTTTTTTTTTTTTTGCGGTACGTGGGCTTCTCACTGTTGTGGCCTCTCCCGTTGCGGAGCACAGGCTCCGGACGCGCAGGCTCAGCGGCCATGGCTCACGGACCCAGCCGCTCCGTGGCATGAGGGATCTTCCCAGACTAGGGCACAAACCCATGTCCCCTGCATCGGCAGGCGGACTCTCAACCACTGCGCCACCAGGGAAGCCCAGAAAATTCTTTTATTCTAAAAATATATGAAGTATAAAACAAGGTAATAAAATAAGCCTAGGGGAGGAAGATTGTGACTTACCAGGAGAAACCTGGGTGTCCTGTTGATGCTGCATTCAATAGCTAAGTTTCAGTTCATGTTAATGTTTGAGTTTGAACTCCGTGCTTAGTTGTTTTAAAATATTTTTTCATGGAACCTGTCCAATAGAGGTTTGATGAACAGGGCAGAATGCGCCATGTGAAATATGTTTCTCTTAGACATAGTGCACAGAATATAACGTTGAGGAGTGCATTGGAATACTCCTTGCTGGCCATTTCACTTCCCCATGGGTTGAGTGAGAACAGCCCTCTCAAAGCAGTGTTGCTCTATTCTTGGGGGCGTTGCCCTTCACAAGCAGATCTCTTGGGTTGGGCCTGTTGGAAACTCAGCTGCTCTTCTGATGGCCCTGTTCCCCTGAGCTCTCTCCTGCTCTTCTGATATGCGTGGAGAGCCCTGTCTCCTAGAAGACTGAACTTCGTGTTCTCGGTAGGCCATGGACTGATTCCAACAATCGCCCAATACAATTAAAACAATTTACTGCTAAACAAATTATTGTTGTACTTAAGAGATTACTTAATTTTTAAGTAATCTTAAAAGAAGAGCTTTCATTTATGTTTGTTTCTAGAATCTGCCTGTTGCGCTCGGTACTCTTACTATCTTGGTAAACCTAGAGATCCATGATTTCCAAGATAAGCTTTGTAAATATTACTATCTGTAGAGCCAAGAGCTACGTTAGGATTCTAGAACTTCTACCATCACACCTTATTGAGGACATCAAGGTAACCTCTGTATTTTTAAACTAAGACAGACATTCTCGACCTTCCCTTCAAAGTCATTCTGCTGTTTACCATCAAGGAATCCTTCCTTATATCTGCCTGGAATGCCTGTGACTTTGAACATTTTCTCAAAAAAATTTTTGTTCTTGTTTATTAAAAAGCTTCATTGTACTGCTGATAATTGAGCTAACATTTTAATAATTAGGAAGCCTCTGCTTTATCATCTTTACTTTGATGTCGAAGATTCATAAAGATTCTAGTGGAGTTGATGTTGCTCTTCCTGATACTGGCGTCTAGAGCTGGAAAGCCCTGATTGAGCTTAGTGCCCTCAGAGGAGGGAAATGCTGGTGGGCCAGGGATCAGTTTAAATGTCTCAAGATGACATTCCCTGGGTCACTTATCTTCACTTGACTCTGCATGAATTAAAGGGCTATTGATAATAACAGTACCTAAGGTCACCACAGGTTCTTTTTTTTTCAAGTTGCTGACTTTCTAATGCCATTGAAGGACCTCAGGTGTTCAAAATAAAGGAAGTTAGTGTCACTTTTTAAGAGAGATTTGTGAATTAAAGTGCCATTAGAACCAGTGAACCAGATATTGAAAATTACTGAGGTTGTCACTTGGATGTCACTTTGTGGATGTCTACTTTGTACTTTAATGTATTTTTAAATGAAAATAATCACTTCAGTCTCTACTAAAAACAGAAATTGTATCAAAGTTAAGGTGGCCAGAAGTATGAGACAGTAAACACTAAAGAAACTGAGTCATGAGTAAAGTAAACATATGAATGGTCAAGGCATCTTTGGTTAGAGTCTAAGTGCTGTTTCCCAATTCAGACTGAACTGGGAGGTGGTATGAATGGGTTGTTTTTTGTTTTTTTTCCCCCAAAATGGCTCACAGGGTATGAGGGAAATACTTAACTTGTCTTAAGACACTGAGGTCTTTAACTCTGAATTCTTACATACGTCTTGGAAATTAGAACTGATTTATTTCCTCTTGTGTGATACCAAATTATAATGCTTAAGGTAATTAGTTGTTCAGCTGAGGCATGAAAATACGTGACAATGTAGGAGACAAAAGCAGGTAAGATATTGGCAGTTTTCACACTCTAGTTTGAAAGGGTTGTTACTTCCCTTTCTTGGCTAAGCTGAGGTATGAATAAATACCGTAGCAGTGGTAACCACACTCTTGTTGTGTTTTATTTCTTCAATTACCATCTGTTCTTGCAGCTCTAGCTAAAGAAAATTCCCAAATTTCCAGCCTGATTTCCAGTACCATGTCTGGAGGTGGACATTAGTGTCTAAATTTGATTCAGAGGCTTGTGCCTTTTGGGCCACTTGACCTTGAACTCTCAAGGTGGGTGTGACTTAGAGAATACCAAATAAACACTCTGGAAACTGGTAATGACCTTTTTTTGTTGTTGTTGTGGGTTTTTTGTGTTTTGTTTTTGTTTTTTTTGCATTACGAGGGCCTCTCACTGTTGTGGCCTCTCCCGTTGCGGAGCACAGGCTCCGGACGCACAGGCTCAGCGGCCATGGCTCACGGGCCCAGCCGCTCCGTGGCATGTGGGATCTTCCCGGACCAGGGCACGAACCCGTGTCCCCTGCATCGGCAGGCGGATTCTCAACCACTGTGCCACCAGGGAAGCCCGGTAATGACCTTTTGGGAGATTCTGTTAGATTGAGGGCTGACAACAAACACAGGCGAAAGAATGGAGAGTAACTGAGATGGTTATTCCTTTTTTCCACCCCCAAGTCTATTCTCCACCCTCCTCTTGGGTGGACAGTGGTGCTGATTGTATCCTTCAGGCTTTCAGTTGGATCAGCCAGTGGGAGCACATGAGGAGAGCTGAAGGTGGGAGGAAAGAGATAGCAGGCATCACGACCCTGCACCCTCCCTGCTTCTCTGCTGCAGTTTGAGCAGAAGCTGTGTCTACCAAGGGAGCACTCTGCCAGGTGGGCACTTCTCAGGGCTCTAGCAGCATGCTTTCCTCCCCTGGTGTCTTCAGGTCACTTTCTGCCTGAACATCCCCTGTTGGTTCCCTTCACCCTCCCTGCATCTTTGTAAGTCAGTCCTTCAACCAAGTCTCTTCTTTGGAACTCTGTAAGTTGCCTCTATGTAGTAATCAAGCATACATAAGACACCATTGATTAAAAGGCATATCACCATTTTAGTATCAGGAAATAAATAGTGCATTAAATGTATGATAAGATACATCGTGATTTCGGAGAAAATAAAATTTGAAAAAAAAAGACTCGGAATTGAGGGAAGCTTATTAAGTTACTGTTTTTTTTTTATTGTATTACTAATACTGTAATAATTATCTTTGTATACAAACTTGCCCATATTCCAGGTTATGTCCTTCGATACATGAGAAGCAGGCATTTTTGAGACTTGTTTCTTTCCGCCACATGGCTTTCTAGAAGGTTGGAACTGTCTTAGAGCGCCACCAGCAGTGTTAGCTCTTGTTTCACTGTATGTTTCACATTGTATGTGGACATTTCCAAAAACCTTTCCTAATTTGATAGGCCAGAGAGATTCTTTTAATTTGGCTGTGAAAGCGAACATTTTCTAGTTTATTAACCAGTTAAAATTTTTTAAGTTTTTTTTTAAATCTCCTTCACTTATTTATTGGCCTCATTGTTTTTCTTATGCATAAACCCTTTGTATAATAGATCAGAGATCAGCTTACTTTTTCTGCAAAGGGCCAGATAGTAGATACTTTAGGCTTTGTGGGCCTTGTACATTCAATCCCAACTACTTGGCCCTGCCGTTTTAGGGCGAAAGCATCAGACACTAGGAGAAGCAGTAGTGTGGGTGTGCTCCAATATGGACACTGAATGTGAATTTCATGTAGTTTTTATGTCCTGAAATAATCTTCCTCTTGATTTTTTTTTCCCACCATTTAAAAATGTAAAAACCATTCTTAGCTCATGGGCTGTGCAAAAACAGGCTGTGGGTTGGATTTGGTCTTTTGAGCTATAGTTTACCAACCCCTGTAATAGATGATAACTCATTTAATTTTTGACCGTTGTTCTCACTTTACTTTTTAGATCAGGATTTCAGACCTGCAGAAATAGAACTTCTTTACATAATCAAGAATTTTAAAATTTCTGATCATTTGTCATTATTTTGAAACAGTGACTTTGTTAAAGAAGGAACCCAAAATACACATGACTTATTTTAGCTTGAGAAACTTATTTTTTTAAAGAATTAACTTTTATTCCTCTGGAATTAATTTTGATGTATAGTGGGATTCGGAGGTCTCAATTTAGTTTTTTTCCAGTAGCAAACCAATTGTGGATTGTTTTTGAATACTCACAGTTAATTTTAATTCCCCAGCTATGCTTTGGGTGCTTGTGATTTCAGCCTTGCATGGTGATAACGTCCCCACTTTTCATTTATGTGCTAGAAGTATGGCACCAACTTGTGACATAAGTTCCACTTAGTTCTTGGCTTATCTGTTTTCCATTTGAGCTGGCATTTATAGGATAGTCAGTTGGAACCCCTGTAGGCATAGTAAGTACATGTGGAAATAGTTGTTCTCTTAAAAAAAAGTTGGTCTTATATAGATATATATTGTTAAGAATGACAACTTAATCTCCCACACTAAGAAAGAAACGTTCCACTAATAGTTCATAATACAAAATATTATCTGTTAGTTTTTTGGGGTTTTTTTTTGCCTTTGGAAAATACTGTACTTAAATTTGTAAGTAAAGTAACTTATCACAGGACACCCTGTGAGATTTGGTAGGAATGGTCTTTTATTTAGTTCTTAGAGGTGTGCTGAAATGACTCAAAATATAATTTGAGAATAAGCTAAAACCTCTTGCACTGAAAACTGCAAAACCAAATTTTCAGGAAAGGCTTTCTTATTCGTAAGACTTAAAAAAAAACAACCTCAACTGTTCTCAATTCTCTTGACTATGAAGAATGGATATAATGCTTTTATTTTCTGATAGCACCAAGTTTTTTCTTGCTGAACCAAAATGTTGTTAGAGTGTCAGTGAGGGGTTTGTCTTCCTTTCCCACCAAGCTGTAATTTTTACAAAATCTGTTAAAATACCTTTCTGATTCTTTGGTTCACAGAAGAAAAACCCTGCTGCAGAAGCCGTCCTCTGATCAGCCTGTATTAGCAGTTTGAGTGTTCTTTCAGACTCAGGCATGTCTGTATGTTCAAGCTGAGTTGCCATGGTGCTGGGTGACATGAGGTGTCAAACCCCATACAAGATTTAAAGAGATGAGTAGTGCTTGGGATACAGATGACGGAAAGTACAACTTGCCAACGAGTTCTAGGTGAGAGGTTGAATGAAATGTCTTAATTGAAAGAGGAAGAACTCCATTCCAAGGTGCCTTGGGTTTAAATGAGATTCATTGCTTGATTATGCCCCAGATGGGCTATTAGCTTCACTTGGGAAACTAGTTCCAATGTTGTGTCTCTATAATGGTCTTCAGCTACCATCTGGACAGATCTCTTAAAATTAAAATTAAATGTGATCTTTTGGCTTGAAATTTGAGACCTGTGTTTGTGTTTAGCTAGACTACAGTGATAAACTTAGAATTGTGTTCAACATCTCCCATCCTGTACAAATTTGGAGAAAAGTAGGGATGAGTAAAAAATCAGCAGACTCACTTGAAATGAGAGGGCAATGTGGAAATCTCCTTGAATTCCTGTTTGTAAGCCAAATTTATTTTTATAGGCCTTTAACGGAAGACAGCTTGTTCTTCTTTGGATAATTGACCCAGGCTTTGTCCTCCTCTTTCAAATCTGCTTCAACCAAAGACCCAACTGTGAGATGAATAGGAAAAATGAACTTGGGAAGTAAAAGAAAAAAGTTTCTTTTTTTCTTAATGTGAAAGCAGAACAGTCATGTGGAATCTTTTGTTTTTTTTTAAATAATTCTTATGAGCTGCTTTCAGAGTCAGAAAGTCATTGCTTAAGCATATTTGTCAATACAGAGAGTAAACGGGATTCTAAAGTCTTTAATGTGGTTTGTAAATGTAAGCCTTGTTGTTTAATCATGGCATTTCTGAAAAAATGAACTCCTGCGCCTGCATCTCACCCTCATTTCTTTTAGTGTCTTAGATCTAGACTAAGCATTTGAACAGCCATACTAAGTATTTCCACATTGGAAAATGAGAGGAACTTGGCTAGGTACAGTTCTGATTTTCATGGGAGGGAAGTATTTTTCCCTTTTTTGCTTTAGAAGTCATATACTGTGTACTTGCTATTTGGGCTGAACTGGCTTGAAAAGTCAAACAAGAATGAGTCTAGCTACTAAATTTAGGAAACTGATTCATCATTTCTTGATCTTATACAGTGGGCAGTATTGTCATTGACCATTTCATTGTTTCAATGCTTGCCAATTAAGAATGAAATCCAAGTCTGCTGTTTAACCCTCTATGGCTCTGATAATTCATTTCTACATATCCTGCTCATTTATGAAGATAAAGTATAACCAAGTGCCTATAGGTCCTGGAATAGATAGATCCTGCTATGGGCAGATTTTGGTGCCTCTGCAAGTATTTCAGCATTTAGACATTGTCTTATTTCTTTTATTTCCCCAATTAAAAAGTATGTTTTCATTTAAGTCAAGCTTTAACTCCTGTCTCATCGACATTTTCCAAGCATCTTTTCAAGTGAGATTTAAAATAACTGGGAAGGCCTTCCCTGGTGGCGCAGTGCTTGGGAGTCCGCCTGCCGATGCAGGGGGCGTGGGTTCGTGCCCTGGTCCAGGAGGATCCCACATGCCACGGAGCGGCTGGGCCCGTGAGCCATGGCCGCTGAGCCTGCGCGTCCGGAGCCTGTGCTCCGCAACGGGAGAGGCCACAGCAGTGAGAGGCCCGCGTACCGCAAAAAAAATAAAATAAAATAAAATAACTGGGAAATGCCTTTTTGTGAGGATGTTCTTTTATCTTAAATTCATCCTCATGTGACATTTCCAGTCGCCATTTGGAGTAGCAGTTGTTCAAAGAGCATTACCTAATTTCATCGTTTTAAAAAACTTGTGGGCCCCTCTGCCTACCACCCCCATCGTTGTTTCTGAACCTCTCTTAATACCTGTCTCACTTAAGGAATCATAAGACCATGGAGGCGCAGTGTACTTGGCATGGTTAGTATTCCACAAATTTCTAGATTAACTGTATTATTTCTGTGGCTCACCCAGAAGACATCGTCATCCTTTAAAATTGCAATTAACACTGTTCTAAAATTGGTCGATGGAAGATGATATACCAAGGTTATGTATGTTTTAGATTGAACATTACTTAAGCATGTTAGATTTGACTTAATCCTGCTTCACCTGGGATATTCAGGAAGGAAAAGTGAGAATGTATATTTTTTAATTCATAAATTACCAGTGGAAGAACTTGGTGCCGGGTTTGGAGAATTAAAAAAAAAAAAATCACAAGCACAGATGGTTCACCTGGATAATTTGCGTGGAAACCAGATGGGCAGAATGTGGGGAGAGATTCAGGGAAATTTTCTGTGTAATTTGGCTTTCTCTTGAACTCTTTGAGCCATTTAGAGTAAATTGGGTTTTGGGGTGTCAGAATTACCTGCTGGAATTGTATGTGAGCTTTCCAGAATAAACATTAAAAGGGAGAAGTTTAATTTTCCAGTATAAGACAATAAATAAACTGAGACGTGCTGGGGAAAGTGATAGAGCACTTCCAGGCTGTGAACCTCAAGTGATTTCCTGGCCAATACGTGCAGCTTATAGTTTTCTCTCCTCTCTTTTCCCTCCCCTTTTCTCCCTCACTTACTTCTGTTAGTCCTCCCATCCATCAAGGTAAGGTCTTTGGAGAACAGTGGCCACAATACAGCATCTGTAAGCTTCTGGTTACCTTCTTGTTCTTCCCTTAGAGCTGGCATTGGTAAAAAGCCTCAGCCTATTTATCTTGTGGCCTGAGAACTTGCCGGTGGGAGCCTGGTATTTAATCACTGTTGTCTCCCTGGGCTACATAAATGTCTGGTCTGTGAATGGGGAAAATTTCACATTATAGAGGCAGTGGACTGACTGGAAAGAATATGGTATTTGTAGTTAGACTAGTTATATGACTTTAAGCAAGATACTTAATTTCTCTGATCCTTATCTGTAAAATAGGAATAATGTCTAGTTCAAAGAGATGTGAGAACTGTAAGTTAAATAGGAAGTAAAGTGCTTTATACATTGCATGGTACACATGGTAGGTCCTCAAGAATTCTAGTTTCTTTCCTGCCAGGCCTTAATAATTGTAATTTTGGATGACTGAATTCACATTCAAGTAATAATTTTTGAGCAATTACAGTGTAAGACTTTTCTAAGCTACGTGTTCATTTTATCAAGTTTAATCTTCTCTACATGACTGTGAAATATGCATCATTATTTCCAGTTTCTCGATGAAGAAAGAGTGTAGAGGATTAATTTATCTGAGGTCACATAGCTAGTAAGAGGTGAGGTTGGATGAGGCAAAAAGAAACTGCTGAGTGTTATACAAGGCACAATATTGTACTTATTCTAAGAAAGAGTGAACCATCAACAAAATGAAAGGCAACCTATTGAATGGGAGAAAATGTTTGCAAATCATATATCTGACAAGGGGTTAATAGCCAAAATACATAAAGAACTCTTACAACTCAATAGCAAAAAACCCAAACAATCTGATGGAAAAAATGGGCAGTCCACCTGAAGAGACATTTTTCCAAAGAAAACATACAGATGGCCAACAGGTACATGAAAAGATGCTCAACATCACTAATCTTCAGGGAAATGCAAATCAAAAGCACCGTGAGATATCACTTCACACCTCAGAATAACTGTCATCAGAAAGACAGCAAATAACAGGTGTTGGCCAGGATGTGGAGAAAAGGGAACCCTTGTGCACTGTTGGAGAGAATGTAAACTGGTGCAGCCACTATGGAAAAGAGTATGGAGGTTCCTCAAAGATTAAAAATACAATTGCCATATGATCCAGCAATCTTATGTCTGGGTATTGATCTGAAGCAAACAACATGAATTCAAAAAGATATATGTATCCCTATATATTCATTGTAGCATTGTTTGCAATAGCCAACATAAGGAAGCAACCTAAGCATCCATCAATAGATGAATGGATAAAGAAGATGTAGGGTATATATATATATACACACACACACACAAAATGGCATATTATTCAGCCATAAAAAGAAGGAAATCTTGCCATTTGCAACAACATGGATGGACCTTAAAGGCATTATACAAAGTGAAATGTCAGACAGAGAAAGACAAATACCATGTGATCTCACATATAGGTGGAGTCTGAAAAACAAAACAACGTAAAACCAAGCTCATAGATACAGAGAGCAGATTGGTGATTGACAGAGGTCAGGGGGTAGGCAAGATAGTTGAAGAGGGTCAAAAGGTACAAACTTCGAGTTATAAATAAGTCATGTGTTGTAATGTACAGCATGGCGACTTTAGTCAATACTGTATATTGGAAAGTTGCTAAGAGAATAGATCTTAAAAGTTCTCATTACAAGAAAATTTTGTAACTGCATGGTGATGGATGTTAACTAGATTTACTGTGGTGGTTATTTTGAAATACAGTTAACCCTTGAACAATGTGGGTTTGAATTACATGGGTCCACTTATTTTTTTCAATACAGTATTATGCAATCCATGGTTGGTTGAATCCATGGATGTGGAACTGTGGATGTGGAGGGCTAACTATAAATTATATATGGTTTTCGACTGTGCAGAGGGTCGGCACCCCTAACCCCAGCATTGTTCAAGGGTCAACTGTATTTACAAATATCAAATCACTATGCTGTACACCTGAAACTAATGTTATATGTCAAATTCTATCCCAATTTTTAAAAAAGTGAAAATGACCAGATGACTTAGAAGAGCAAACAATTCTATTTGGTTTGGGTGGGAAACTTAGGAAAGGCTTCAGGGAGAATGTGTCACTGAGCTGGGTATAGAAGGAATGCGTGTGCTGTGGAGAGGCAGAGATGGAGCCAAAGAGAGAAGAATGTGATGGTCACAGAGATAGGAAAGCTTGGGTAGTGCCCAGGAGCAGCAGACAGCTTAGCTGGCTTTATGAGGCAGCCCCTGGGCACTGGTGCCAGGATCCCAGACCTGATATGGGGTTTGGGGGCAAGGCTTCCCCTGTCTAAGGCTGCGGTGTGGCCATGGCAGAGACCGAGTCAAATCAGAAGCCATGTGACCACGCCAAAGAAAAGCTGTGAACCTGACAGGGGAGTGGAAAGTGGCAAAACAGGACATGAGTGAGACTGTTTGAAGGAGTGGTTGTAAGGGGAACCTAGAGAATTCTCTGAGCCAAGGATGGTCTCTACTGTGTCTTTTTCATAGATGCTGGTGATTCTGGACGTGGGTGAGAGTAATTTATTCAGTGTTCTCTTTGTGGTCTTGACAACAAGTAGGAGACACAAGGCTGGATAGGTAACTTGAGGTGCTGGTGTTGGAAACATGGAACCCAGATGCCCGTGTCGAATTTGGACTGGGAGATTCTGATTGGCAGTTGAAAGCTTTTTGGGGGGTTTTGGGAGCGGGAAGTGGTGACAAAATGGGGATGACGCTTGAGGGAGATGAATCTGGCATTTGTGTGGGGATGGATGACACCGTTTTGATTTTTCAGACAGGCATTTGAGTTGGCTTTTATATCTGGAGGTGGAATTCATAAGGCTTTGCAGTTGATTTGGAGGGTGGGAGTTGAGGAAGGAGTAAAAATATGACCTTCATGTTTTTAATACTGGGTTTATTCATTTAATAGATATTTGCACGAGTTCTAGTGGCAGGCAAAGTGCTAGGTACTGTATACACGGTGCTGAGCAAAACTGTGTGCCTGGATAGGTGGGGAGGAGTAGAGGGAAAAGTGGCTCTGAGGTTTTGAACCTCTGTCATGGAGAAAGTGGTGAGACATTTACTGAAACAGGGCAGGAAGTGAAGAATCGGCTCAGAGGCCCCAGTGATGAAATTTTTGATGAGTTGAGTTTGAGGTCGATCATAGCAAGTAATCAGTATAAAATGAGACATCATGGGCTGAGGTTGGAGATGGCAGTTGATGAAAGTGGATCAGAAACATGTAGAGTTTCAAGGGAAGAGGACAGAAGACAGGATCTTGTGAGCAAAGCTTACATTTTAGGGGGCAGACGGAAGATGCTGCAAAGAGGATTGAGGAGGAATCACTGTAACTTGTATTTTTCTCTACAGATATTTTCTTAGGCAGTTTTCAAGTTTCTTTTAAGGCTTTCGAACAAGGTTTCTTAACCTCAGAGCTAGTTGGGCATTTGGGGCTGGATAACTGCTGTGTTGTGGAGGCCTGTCCTGTGCATCGTATATAGCATGTTTAGCAGCATCCCTGGCCTCTACACATTAGATAGGTGCCAGTGGGTAGCATTGGGTAGCACTTTGTCCTCCCAGTTATGCTCATCAAAGATGTCTGCTGAGGGGGCTTCCCTGGTGGCGCAGTGGTGGAGAGTCTGCCTGCCAATGCAGGGGACATGGGTTCATGCCCCGGTCCGGGAAGATCCCACATGCCGCGGAGCGGCTGGGCCCGTGAGCCGTGGCTGCTGAGCCTGCACGTCTGGAGCCTGTGCTCCACAACGGGAGAGGCCACAACAGTGAGAGGCCTGCGTACCGCAAAAAAAAAAAAAAAAAAAAAAGTCTGCTGACATTGCCACATGTGCCAGGGGACGGGCACAGTCACCCATCATTGAGAGCTATGGCTTTGGAGATCTTTTTTTTTTTTTTTTTTTTTTTTTTTTAATATATATCCCTCCCAAACCACAGCCAGGGAGGAATGATGGGGCAGACAATGACAGCAAAAGGCTTGAACCTTTATTGGGCTGTAGGTGTTCTGTGACTTGGTTCCCAATATAATCATCGAAAATCATTGGAACCTATACTGTGAAGTGGTTTCCTGTACTAGAGGAGGTGTGGTTTGCAAGACGATTTCATTTCAGCTCTTAGCAGGCCCGGGCCTGTAATGTGACTGTACGCTTGGACATTGGGGTGGGGGGGAACTTCAGCTCTGGAAGTTTGGGAAATTTATCAGTTTCAAAAAGTGTATTATTTTACAGAAGTCCCTGTGCAGTCCTTCAGTGTTTTTAGGAAAAACCGTTCATTTCCATGTGTATCCTATCAAAGAAAGCAGACACGTGTCCTAATAAAGTTCCCCCAAAGTTGATGTTGAACACCCCGCCTCACTAAGTGAATTGACAGAAGAGGCACGCGGGGTTCCAGTGGTTTCTGTGTACCCAGAACACTACCTTTTACCTGTAGATGAGTTATTGGAGTTGAATTGAGATCCTGGCTGTCCTCTGTGGATTCTTCCTTTTTGATCTTGAAAGAGGACGAAGTAGTGTTGGGAGGCAAAGAGTGATAGCTTCATCAATGCAAGACATCAAAGGCCAAGTTCGTGAGGATGTCGGGAGTGTCCGTGTTTTCATGTGAAACCTGTATTTTCAGGTTGCCTGTGGATTCAGGGGTACTTGTCGGGTCGGGTCGGCAGAGAGGAGGATGCTTACTGAAGTTGGGGCTTTCCTCCCCTCCGTGCAGTTCTGCAGGTGCTTCTCTTTTGCCTTGGACCCTCAGATTGATTTCTGACAGGTGCTTGATGAAGAAGTGGTTACTGGGGTCTGTCTGGCCTGCTAAGCTATTCATGGGGCTCAAGAAGCTGTCAGAAAAGAGAAGCAAACAGGGAAAAAGAGAACTATTTCTAAGTAGTTTCCGTTGTTGTGTTTAATCCTTCAAAAGCCCACAAATGCGAAGAGTTGTTCTTGTTTACAAATAGTGGTGAAAACAAGTGAGAAGTTGTGAATGGGTGTGCTCTTAGTCAGCAGAGGGGGCTGGGGGCGAAGGTGGGCCTCAGCGGGCCGGGCAGACCCCCTGATTCCAAGTGGGGTTTTGGGGAGTAGGCTCTGGGGATCCTCTCTCTTAGAAAAGAACAGGAAGTGCCTGTTACACCTCTGGTCAGCGAATAAGATCTGGACTACCCTCTGAGTGTGGTCCAGCTCTTAGAGGAAGCAGATTTAGACCCCAACAGGGTTCTGCCTTCAAGACGTTGAGTGGTGTCTTCTAGTCCTTGAAGATAGGAGAGCGAAGAGGGAAAGGGACGAGGTGGGCGGTTGCTTCCGCAGTGAGCTGGCAGGGCTCTCTCTGTTTTCCCTTGCATACCACTCTCTCATTCCCTCCTCTGTTTCTTGAAATAAAATTCTTATTGTAGAATAGTTTTAGATTTATAGAGAAATCAAGAAGATAGTACAGAGAGTTCCCCTATATACTGCACCCAGTTTCACTTTTATTAACTTCTTACCTTAGTGTGGTACATTTGTCAGAATTAATGAGCCGATGTTGATATATTCTTTAGTTAACTAAAGTCCATACTTCACTCCTTAGTTTTTACCTTGTGTCCTTTTTCTGTTCCTGGATCCCATCCAGGACACCATATGATATTTAATCGTCATGTCTCCTTGAGGCTCCTTTTGGTTGTGACAGTTTCTCATTCTCAGACTTTCCTTGTTTTTGATCACCTTGACAATTTTGAGAAGTACTCATCAGCTTTTTGTAGAATGCCCCTCAACTCAGATTTGTTTGAGGTTTTTCTCTGATGGTTACACTGGGGTTATGGGTTCGGGGGGAGGAAGGCCACAGAGGTAAAGTGCCATTTCCACCACCTGTCAAAATTAACATGACTTAGCACTGTTGCTTTTGACCTTGTTCTCCTGGCAGAGGTAGTGTTTGCCAGGTTTCTCCACTGTAAACTGTAACACACGCCCACCTGCCCCCTTCCATCCCCCATTTGAACACTGCACAGTTTGGAGGGAAGTCACTGTGCATAGCCCACTCCGAAGGAGGGGGGAGTTGGGCTCCAGTGTTTGAGGGTGGAGAATCTACATAAGTTATTTGGAATTCTTCTGCATGGGAGATGCATCTCTCCCTCCACTCCACCCTTTGTTTATTCAGTAGTTTATTTATGTCATATGGACTGGTGGATTTTTATTTTATCCTTTGGGTTATAATCCAACATTATTTTGTTCAGATTGTTCCAGCTTTGGCCATTAGGAGCTTTTCGGTTGGCTACTGTGTCCCTTTAGCGTACCCTTATGTTTTCTTTTCTTTGGAAGCTCTCCCTTACCTTCTGACACTACAGATTCCTTTCTGGCTTTTTTTTTTTTTTTTTTGTAGTACGCGGGCCTCTCACTGCTGTGGCCTCTCCCGTTGCGGAGCAAGCCTCCGGACGCGCAGGCCCAGCAGCCATGGCTCACCGGCCCAGCCGCTCCGCGGCATGTGGGATCTTCCTGGACCAGGGCACGAACCCGTGTCCCCTGGATCAGCAGGCGGACTCTCAACCACTGCGCCACCAGGGAAGCCCCCTTTCTGGCTTTTGATGTGCACTTGTGATGCCTTCTGCCCTGTGTGGAGTAGTGACAGATCACATGCTTGATGGCCTGGAAGCCCAGGATTGGCTTCTGCTCAGCTGATCACTTCTCCTCACCTGTGTGACTCTCTTGTCTCTAGAATAAATTTACCACAAGTCTCTAGCTACAGAGTTGTAAAAATCAAATGAATGTAAGAGAATTTTACCATGTTAGTTACCAATCCATGCCCAGTATCTTTTTGTCATTGAAGCACATCTTTGACTTCATCTCTGGGTCTTCCTGCGGCTCCAGTATGTGTTTGTTGAATGAACCAGTGCTCATTCAGTGAATGCAACTCCTGCACTGCATTTTGTCAGTTGTTTGACCAATTTAATGGATATTAATTGAGGAGCTTTTCCTTTCCTACATAAACATTTTGTCTTCTGAGTTAATTATCTTGTATCTCCTCACTCCACATAGCATAGCATTGGCTCACAGGTACTGACTTACATCTGCTGAGAAGAAAAAAATGGAGAAAGTGGACACCAAACTGAATTTAAGTAGAAAAAACAAAAACTATAAATAAGCTTTTGGGATAGTGTCATTTCCTCGTTGTTCTTATTAGCTCAGCCCTTAAAATGATCTCCATTACTTGTTTTTTTATTTTTAAAAAATTTAAAAGTTTTATTATTTTTTGAATTTTTAAAAACATTTATTTTATTTACTTTTGGCTGCGTTGGGTCTTTGCTGTTGCACACGAGCTTTCTCTAGTTGCAGCGAGCGGGGGCTACTCTTCGTTGTGGTGCGTGGGCTTCTCATTGTGGTGGCTTCTCTTGTTGTGGAGCACGGCTCTAGGAGTGTGGGCTTCAGTAGTTGTGGCTCGTGGGCTCTAGAGCACAGTCTCAGTAATTGTGGTGCTTGGGCTTAGTTGCTTCGTGGCATGTGGGATCTCCCAGGACCAGGGCTCGAAGCTGTGTCCCCTGCATTGGCAGGTGGATTCTTAACCACTGTGCCACCAGGGAAGCCCTAAAATTTTATTTTTTAATTTTGTTTTCCTTTGATAAAAAAGTTTTTTGTAGTTTATATTGGGGTATAGTTGATTAACAGTGTTGTTAGTTTCAGGTGTACAGCAAAGTGATTCAGTTATATGTATACATGTATCTGTTCTTTTTCAAATTCTCCATTACTTGTAATCAAGGGCTTGTGTCATGAGATTACCAGTGATGGGCGAATGAATGCCTGTTGGGAACTACATAGAATTCTGATTAAGTAAGGGATTCAGAGGAAGTATATTTTGGGTATTTCATCTGCAAGTCATCCTAGACTCTCCATTGCAACGTGGTGGTGGCATTAAACACGGCAAAGGCAGGACGGAAGCCCTATTTGCATTGTTAAATCTAGTGAGGAATTAGGGTGTGGTCAGCCAGTGTCCTAGAGGAGGTGCAGGAATAGATATATATTTATAAACACATATACATATATATATTTTATGTACAAATTAAAAAAATTTTTTGAGGAGGGCGAGATGGTTAGATGTGATATTTTCTAACATATGCTCCAAAGTAACATGAGATGGAGGATGTTCCATGTTGATGTTTCTCAGAGGGTTGAGTTTATTTTTTTTATTTAATTAAAAAAATTTTTATTCTGGCTGCACCGCACGGCTTGCGGGATTTTACTTCCCCGGCCAGGGATTGAACCCGGGCCCTGGCAGTGCAATTGCCGAGTCATAACCATTGGACTGCCAGGGAATTCCCAAAGGGTTGAGTTTTGGATGACAAGGTAAGCGGGGCCCTCCCTCCACATGACAGGCCCAGAGTGCTGAGTACTGTGGCCGTTGTTCATCCTCTTCCTCCCCCTTTTTAAAAAACCTGTCAGGGATTCTTACTGGTCTTTGTTCATTCTTGCCTCTGAAGAGAGTGGGTGGTAAAGGGCACATTTATATTCTGACATGTTTGGGAGAAAGGGTAGGTGCTTGGGAACAAAAGGTGAGGAGTAAATTGGTGGTGGTCTTGCTGGTTTGTGAAGCTGCATGTTCCATAGAGCATCTGGTTGCTCGTATGGGCTCTGGGGTTCTAGAAGTAAGTTCTTTCACTCCTTTTGCCAAAATGAGGTTGAGTATTACTATTAAATAGAGGGCTGGATTAGGAAGGGCTTGGGAAGCAAAGATCCTTCTGACATTCAAAGCATCTCTTTGTTTTTCTCCGGAGCGAGTTTGTCTTCTGTCCTCTCTAGGAAGCTGATCTGGTTCCTGTCCTCTCACTGACCAGCACCTAGAATATCAACAGAATGACTCATGTCCCCAACTTCCTGTCCTTGTTCTGGAGAGAGGGAACAGTTTGCCTTTGGAAAACACAGTGCTCACCTCTGTGGAAAAACCCCAAAGCAAGCATTGCTTTGACACATAGTTGTCCTTATATGATGTCTGTGATTTTGTGTGTGTGTGTGCATGCGTGCGTGCAACTTCAAAAAAAAAAAAAAAGAAACTGTTGGGCTTTGCTGTATCTGCTGTGTGTGCCAGGAGATTGAGAATTTGGGAGCTTTAGCTGTGGGAAGGATTTTGGAGACCAGCTGGTCCAACTCCTTTGTATGGTTCTAGAAACAAAGGCCCAGTCGAAGCAAAGTCATTTGAGATCTGAAAACTGGTCAGTGATAACCAGGACTAAGTAGTACCCGAGTCTCCTGATTCCTGGTTCTGTGGCCTTGACTTTGTGGTTTATATTGGGATTTTGAACTGTTCATTTGGCTGCCTAGTTAGAAGTTCTGTCTTTGTAGAATGCTGCTGATGTTGGTGGATTTTTTTTTTTAATTTTATTTATTTATTTTTGGCTGCGTTGGGTCTTCGTTGCTGCGTGCGGGCTTTCTCTAGTTGTGGTGAGTGGGGGCTACTCTCCATTGCGGTACGCAGGCTTCTCATTGCGGTGGCTTCTCTCATTGCAGAGCACGGGCTCTAGGTGCGTGGGCTGCAGTAGTTGTGGCAGGTGGGCTCCGTAGTTGTGGCTCGCGGGCTCTAGAGCGCAGGCTCAGTAGTTGTGGTGCACGGGCTTAGTTGTTCTGCGGCATGTGGGATCTTCCTGGATCAGGGCTTGAACCTGTGTCCCCTGCATTGGCAGGTGGATTTTTAACCACTGCGCCACCAGGGAAGTCCCGATGTTGGTGGATGTTTAAAACCACATATAATATAGTAAAATCTTTAAGAATACATGGCATCATATATTGCTGTTACTCAGAAGCTAAGGGGATGGGGAGGGGTAAGAACTGTTCTGAGAGTCAGGACATTCTGTCACAATTCAATCTCAAGATAGATGTTAGGCAATTCCTACCTCTTGGGACTTTACTCAGAAGGGGGCTGGATTAGACTGTTGCTTTTGCTGTTTCGAGCTCTGAAATTTTTCAATTTTATATTTCTGTAAAGGTATGTTATATATCTATCCAATGATGATACAGAATATCTGCAACGTGGGTAAATCCTTACTCATTAATTCCAGTATTATAGAACATGGGCTTATGTTGTTGCCATGAATGTTGTTTTTGTCAAAGAAGGGGCTACCTCAGTTCCCACAGTCTTCTACCGTGTTTGGTAGTATTTGAGTGAGGAGAGGTACAGAGTAAGCTTGCCACTGGGTTCCTGTTAGAGCTCTAACAGCTTAGAGGTCAGTTAGGTTCGAGGTGGTGTGACAGCAGGGGGAAGAGCCATGGGAAGAGGAAGAAAGCAATCTGTGTGTGAGTTATGGACCCATCATTTGATTTCCCATTTCAGGTGTCTTTTTTTTTTTTTTTTTTTTTGCTGTACGCGGGCCTCTCACTGCTGTGGCCTCTCCCGTTGCGGAGCACAGGCTCCAGACGTGCAGGCTCAGCGGCCATGGCTCACGGGCCCAGCCGCTCCGCGGCATGTGGGATCTTCCCGGATCGGGGCACGAACCCGTGTCCCCTGCGTCAGCAGGCGAACTCTCAACCACTGCGCCACCAGGGAAGCTCCAGGTGTCTTAAATGCTGTGGTTGAAGATACTTCGCAAGTTCTGTATCCATGATACTCGGAGTTCCGTCCACAGCCCACACTCTTCTCCTTTTAGATTCTGACTTTTATGATGGTAGTATAATTTTTGTCTGAATGGTGTTGGAGATTGAATCACTGCTTTTGCCATTATTACTTCCATTTGACAGATGAGAAATGTGAGTCTTGGGGAGCTTAGGTAACTTGCCCTAAATTGTATAGCTGATGTCAGTGGGTCCTCAAATCCAAGTCTTCCTGACTTCAGGGTTCATGCTTTTATCCATAGTACCTTCCAGGTGCCACATTCTGCTCCATTTTTAGTATATGTTTCACTTATTTTCTTATTGATTTGAAGTTCATTGTTCTCTTTTTTTCACATTATTCTCCAGTGCCTGGCACAGGACCATAATGGAAACATTTTTAAATATTAGTGATTTAAAGGTAGTGAATGATGAACTGGAAGGAGAAAAGAAAGGCAGAGGCTTCTGAGTCACTTATTTATACTTTGTCACTTTGTAATCTTGAGCAAAAAAAAAAAATTCTCAGTTTCTTCACTTGAAAAAGTAGGGAAACTACTATTTGCTGCACTGGGCTATTGTGACATTAGAAACGGAGTACGTTAAACTCACTGTATAGTGCTTAGCACATAGTAGGTAATTAACGAGTGGTCTCTGTTATAGTTATGTTGCTGTTAAATTAATAAAAACCTAAGATGTTGCTCTCACTTTTTTTTTTTTTTTTTTACCCCCTAAGGGTAGAGCATGTCATTTCCCCTAAATGCCTGCTACCCTCAGGGAGTTCTCAGTAACAGGATGAACATATCATCCATGGAATATGAGGGCTTAATGTTATCAGATACCATTTCTTTTGATGCCCTTTTTCCCCAGTCATTCACGGAAAACTCACGTAGCCTGAGGCACCGCAGTGTGTTAGCTACAGCTCTGCCGGCTGATTCCTGGAGGGCCCCTCTCCAGAGGGGTGGATGGAGCTTGCATGGTAATCAGTCTCTTTTCTTCATGCTTTCCTTCCCTCTCACATATCTCAGTTGACTGGAAAAGTCCTCAAAGCTTTTCTTCTGCTGAAGTGTGGCCCAGTAGCCAGACAGTAGCCTGTGCACTCAATGGAGAGGAACCTATGTTTCTTCCCTTGTTTGTCAGCATTTTGGCATGTGAATGTTTATCTGCCACACTGAGTCTGTTGACTCCTACTGCGGATGTCAGCAGCCATCTCTCTTCTGTGTTCAGAAGTCACTCGGGTATACTTCTCATGGGTTGGGTTAGCCTCGTTGCTCTGTTCCATCTGTCTTAGAAACAAACCTGTTTATCGTACCTTTCCTTCAGCTTCCTGGGAGAAAGGGATTTTCTAGGCAGAGAAAAATGTATCATCACAGTTATGAGTTAATTAAACAGTCACCAATGCAGTACCTGGCACACAATATGTGCTCAGTAGATGAAAGAAACTGGACAACTACAGTCACTGTTCAATATTTGTGGTTTACAAAGGATGAGAGTTAGATTCAGTAACTTGGGTTGGAAAATTACTCTTTCATCTCTCTGAGTGACACCTGAGGATGGGACGGTGGCAGGGAATAGGGAGGGGTTTGGAGAGTTTCTCGGGGTAAGTGGATTAGTGTAGCTCCCAATTCAGAATTAGGTACATATTTGAAAATTACTTAACAGAGAGCATTGGATTAGCTTCTCCTTATAGAGTACTTGACAGATATTGAATAGTTGTGATAGGTTATAATGCATACCACTTAGGTCTTTTTATCTTCAAAGAACTTAAAAAGAGAAAAAAACAAAACACTTTAAACAGTGAATCTACCTTGTGTTCTTTATCATAGCCTAATGTTCTCTTCCGTGTCTTTGTTGTATTATGTTTCTTAGGATGAGTGAGTCAGCCTTGCCGATTGGTTTATAAAACATTTATGAATTTAAAGTCTCTGGGGAGTGAGAATTGAAATGACAGAATTTGCAGCTTCACATTTGCTGGTTAACTGCTGGCTTAGCATTCTTTTCCTGTTTGTTTTTCCCAAGCTGTAGACTCTATCAATCAGAAATCAAATGAAATTTGGTAATTGTGTGTGAGTTTTGTGTTTTTTTCCTTGAAGTAGTTAGTTCTGACTGCCAGACTTGGGAGAAGTGCTTGCTGTGCAGTGATTTCTAAAGCCAGTCCTTAGCAGATGCTTAAAAAAAATTAGAAGTTTGCCACTTAAGAACTTCATAAAGTTCTTCTCAGGCTTTTCAAGTCATGAGTCAAGAAGAAGCTTTGAGGGAACACTAGGAGGTACATCCTTTACTTTCGTATCCCTTATTTCATTTATATAATGAGATACTAAGGTACTCCAAGGAAATCAAAATATTATCCCAAATGATTAACTATTTTCTGCCCTAACTCCACTGCCATGTACAAGGCCGAAACAATTCAGTTTCTGTGGAGGATTAGGAAAATGGCAGCTGGCACAAACAAAGGTGATATAATACCACTTATTCATTCATTTGTATATATAGCAATTTTTTTTTTTTTTTTTTTTTTTTTTTTTTTGAGTAAGGAGGTAGAGAAGTGAAGCAAAATCATGGCCCCTGCTCTGGACTAAACTGTGGTCTGAGAGCATTTTCTAGAAGCTTAAAAAAAGACCAAGGGCTGGAGCTAAGTTTTCCTGACTATGGAAGAAGTTAAGGAAAGGAGTGGATGGAGGTCATGGGAAGGGCAGTTGGTGGTGGTGGAGGGTCTTACAGTCTGTGGTATAGGCTTCCTGTTTCACGTGGGATGTAACTGAGAGTGTTCATTGAAGTTGGCACCAACAAGGCTGCTAACAGTGACTCTAGGTCATGTTGGTATGGTTCATATAAGCAGAGATCAAAACCTGATTTTTGACGATGCTGCTGGTATTGATGCTTTATTGAGGACTTAGCACGTGCCAAGCACTTTACATGCTCTTTCCCATTTAATTCTAACGATGACCGTTTTCAGGTGGTAGCTTAGAGCAGTAAATAATTTGCCCAGGGTTGTACAGTTAGGGGTAGAGCTTGGATCTGAAGCCATTATGCAATACTGCACCTGTAGGTGAAGGCAAGTTTCTCAAAGAAGAATTGAACCAGAATATATTTCACAGACAGAAGCCACAGTGTTTAGTAACAGATTAGGTGTGTGAACTTGAGGCCAAATGAGAAGGAGAAAGATGATTTTAAAATTACAGTTTTGGAGAGAAAGCAAGATCATAGTGCTAGTGATGGGGGTGGGAAGACTAAGGGTCTGTCTCAGCCGTGTGTATGGACTCTTCTTCCTAGAAAACAGCCAGTAGCCTTTTATCTGTGTTAATTTCATCTTTGGCTTTAAGAAAACAGCCGTCACTCCAAGTGCTGGCTGTCAATGTGGAACACAAGTTGTGAGCACAGTGCTTTTGTGCCAACCTCCTGTCACACGTGGGTGTTGAGTGTAGCAGCAGACCAATACCCCCTTCCCCGTGGAGCCCAGGTTCACACATCACACCATCACATTGTCCTTTGACTTAGCTAACCTGTGCATCTCACTGCAGCAGGACAGTGATAGTCACTGATCGACAAGACCCTCCTTTGGGAGTGTGACATTTATTCTAATGTCTCCAGGCCAGCCCTTTTAGGACCATGAGGAGAGTTAGCTCTTGGTCACAGTTCATACTGAGTGGATGTCACATTCTGAAAGCCATTGTGTTGAGGCCCCAGGATTCTCAGGCCTGAGTGAGCAACCTGTGGCTGATCAGATTTCTCATTGTCTTGGGAAGAATGCTGGCTAAATCTCAACTTCAGTAGTGTGATTTCAACAGTGGATCTGTCAAGGGCCCGAGCCTGGTTGACCACCATCCCTCCCCTGCCATGTCTGTACATGCGTGGCTCTTGGATTCACTGTGAATCATTAAGTGTTTTTATTGCCTTCTTGCAAGCTTCTGTCTTCTTTTTTTTTCTGGGTGAAAAAGTGAATCTTTCCCAATGAAGTATTTCCTTCATTAAAATAAGCCTCCCCTTCGGAGAGAATACTAATATTGTGTGCAACATGGTGTTATGGGCAGCTGGCCGGCTGCCTATAGATGTCCCTGTGCCCTTTGTCCAAAATGATTTCTTCCACCTGCTTGCTACAAAATCACCCAATGTACTGATAGCTATTAATCACCTCTAGTTAAAGAAGAGCAAGCCACCTGCCCCCCAGGTGGTCTCTGGATTACTTAAAGCAACACTGTTTTTAGAGGAAACATTTTCCTTTCCTTCCCTCCTCACCTCCACCAAATCTTTGCTATTAGGAGAAACATTTGAAGCCATCGGATAATTTGCACTTCCTTTCCTAAGGGATAGTCAGCCAAATATGCTGTCCAGAGAAAATGAGATATAGGCAGGTAAGTTTTTTTTTTTTTTTTTGGCTGCGTTAGGTCTTCGTTGCTGCACGCGGGCTTTATCCCTAGTTGCAGCGAGGAGGGTCTCCTCTTCGTTGCATTGCGCGGGCTTCTCTTTGCGGTGGCTTCTTTTGTTGCGGAGCACGGGCTCTAGGTGCATGGGCTTCAGTAGTTATGGCACGTGGGCTCAGTAGTTGTGGCTTTTGGGCTTAGTTGCTCCATGACATGTCGGATCTTCCTGGACCAGGGATCGAACCTGTGTCCCCTGCATTGGCAGGCGGATTCTTAACCACTGTGCCACCAGGGAAGCCCCGGCAGGTAAGTTTTTGATAAGAGTTGAGAAAAGGAGAGAAATTTTGGGAAGGGAAAGTGACATTGTGTTCCCTAATAAAAATCAGAATAAATAGCAGGCGTAATTGGTTGTGTATTTGGTTATGTGCTTCAGTGAAGTGGTGAGTATTTGACATACCTACCGCCATTGGGATAGAAGAGTGTTGGAAGAGAGGTAGATGTTTGCCTGGGACAAGAAATAAACCCTTCCCTTAGGGATCTGCCCATTGCCCGCCTTTCACTCATAGTGCTCATTCATTTCTTTGACAGTATTCTTCAGGAGAGAGAAATAATGTATGAAGTCAGTCTTATATCCACTCCTTCCATCTTCCTAGTAGGCTCTCTGTATGGTTAACCCACTTTGAGCTAGGTCAGGGGCCAGCCAGCTCCTTTCTCCATTACCTTAGGTAGGATTATGACTCAGTTCATGCACTTGGGCTTGGTGTTGTCCCTAACCCTCCAGTTCCCCCTCCATCCACTCATGTTAAATCTCAGCCAATTCCCAGCACCCTGAACAGTCTCTTTTACTTGAAGGACTCCGTTGTGACCAAGCTCCTGGCAAGCTGAGCACGTGGTGGTACCCTGTTGATGTCACAAGATAACCTTTGTACCCTTTGGACTTTGAGCTTTCAATTAAGCTTATAGCTAATTCCCTGGTGGACGTTTTAGGGGAGCAGGAGTATGTGTTAGCCCTACTTGTGTAGCTTTTGCGGTCGGGGGAGGTGACCCCCATTATAGCAGCCCCATAACAGGTCATAAAAACATCCCAAGTGTCATTTGGAAGTCAAATGCTGGGTTACATAGCCTTTTGGCGGGGGGGTTAATCTCCTCCTTTCTAAGATTTTGTACCCAGTGATTCTTTATCAGCTTGACTGCTAACTGTAAACTTCCATTTCTTTTACAGTGTTACCACTCATTAAATTCTTTCTTCTTTGTCTCACCTCTATAAATGAGACTGGTTCTTGCTCTTTTGTATTGTCTTTGAGCTCATGGCAGGTGGCACTGGGAGCCCTGTGAAGGCCGTCCTTGTGTATTGTTTTCATAAGCTAAATAAGGCACAGAAAGAAAACCAAAATATAGACTTTCTCCCTGGGCTAGAAGGGAAAGGGAGGACAGTTTGCAGTTTACATGTGAATCTTATTTGAGTGCCCTTCAGAAGAGAATATTTTCTGATTCTGTCTTGTCTTTTCTTCAGTCTTATATTTCTTCTTTCCTTCCTTTCCTCCCTGCAGGTATGTATATATTAGTTTTTTTTTTTAATTAGGAGCAAAATTTATGCCAGACTTTTGTTAAATTTTATTTTAGTTTTAACTGTTTCCTGGATTAACTTATTTTTAGAGCCCCTATTAGTAAGAGACATATGTCTTTCTAATGACAATAAAACTCATATGGGGCAGGAGAAAGAAGGAAAGAATTTTCAGTTCTAGTCTGATATAAATTCTGTGGCTAAATGATTAGGTATTTAAAGATATTTAATCTCACATCAAGAAGCAGCAATTTTAGAACAGGCATTTCTAACAGATTCAGTTTTGACACATATCAAAACAAAGACTTTGATGGAAAATTTTAAGCCTGTCCATTTCCTCTGTCACTCTTCCTTCTTTTATATCCACTTCCTCTCTCAGCCTGCCTTCTTTTCCTCATTTCTATAGCTTCTCCATGCTCACTCAGGTGTTGATGTGTTTCTGTTCTTCTTTTTTTCTCCTTATTCCTTTTTGTGCAGAAGGCAAGACAGCCCTTGACTGGCCTTGGTACTGAGATGGAGGTGGTTTACATCTTTAGGGAAGGGATGAGGGATAGTCTTCCTAGTATTTCTTCATCCATAGGTGGAGTCCCTTTGTACCTACATAAGAAAAAAACAAAACAAAATAAAGCCCCTACCACCTCCACCGACATTTTCGGTAGCCAAAAATGGAGGAATTTGGATTGACCAAAGCCTAAAGTTATCAGAATACTTCTAGCTAGTCACTGTATTAAAGAAAAACTTGTTTTTTAAAGGTGAAGAAATTAATCTCTTAAGAAGATGATGAGAGGGCCCAACTGGAATGGAAATTTATTTCCATGTTCTAGCTTAACCAAGTAATTAAGTGTGTCTAATGCCATCTGTTTGAATCATATGAACTTGCTGTTGTTATAGGTCAAAAATAGTTGAATAACAGCAATCTTACATGAATCAGCCCAGTGAACCTGATGAGGAAATGGAGACCCAGGAAGGCTAATCAGCTAATCCCCTCATCCTGGCCTCAACCCAGGAGGCAGTAAACTGAGATAAAGCTGTTTTACTGGATTCTTTCTCCCTTTCTTCCTTCCAACCTTCCTTTCTCTTTTTCTCTTTCTCCTTTTCATCTATCTATCTATCTTGAAAAGTTAACAGATATAAAGGAATAAAGGGTATCTTTGTAGGAGAAGCTGTTGGGAAATCAAGATGACTGATATTTTGGGGGAGCGGGGTGAGCAGACAGCAGTAGGAACACAACCACTCAACACTAGGACAGTCACCATACCCAGATTTTAAGACAAGTGTGCAATAGAGCTAGCCTGTATAGAAATGAGTGTATTTGGTCACTGGTCATTTTGTTTGATTGTGTATGAGCCACATCGTGTTGTCCTTGAGGAGCACGGATTGTGCAATTTTTCACTGCATTCCTGGCAAGCTTAAAAAAAGGCTGCTACGATCTACTGCAGTTGATTGATGCCGGAAAAGTTTGCTGCACCTAACAATAGCCCTTCTCCATGAAGCACTGCATTGATGCTTTTAGAACTCATTACTGCTAACCAAACAGTAGTGGTTTTATTACTGTACTAATGGAGCCTGGTACTTGGAGGCGGGGGCTTGGGGGAGGGGGAGAAAGTGGGGCAAGGATTGTGGGCAGGAAAAAAAGGATCCCTTTCCATGATTAGTGGTGACCCCCGGAGAAGTTGTTAGGCAGTTTCCAGTAAAACAATGTGATAATCTGGATACAATGCAGGGTTTAATATGCATATGCAAGGATGCACTAAATGAATTTTTCCTAGCAGGGAAGAACAAGGGGTTTCTCAATAAAGAATCAGCAAGACAGCAGAGCTTTCTATGGCCTTTTCCAGTGAAGTGATTTGCTTTCCTAACAGTGCAAGGAGGCGAACAAATGAGCTGTGAAAGATAGGGATGCTGATGCACACAGGACTGTGCTAGAAAACTTGGCAGGATCTTCATTGTGGGCAACAAGACAGAGCCAAGTGATGGCATCTATCCTCTTTCATGTTTTTTGAAACGTACTTGGGTCCTTCCTTTCTTCCCAAGTTTTGTTTTTATATATTATTTTAATTGGGTAGCTTTCAGTTTACCTTTCATGTAGTTACTGATGTATTTGAGATTTTATCTACCATCTTACAATTTGTTTTCCATCTGACCTATCTGTTCGGTGTTTTTTGTCTCCTTCTTGACTTCTTGTGGGTTAAGCAAAAAGTTATTCCATTTTCTGTTTATTGACTTGTTAATTCTTTTGCTCTTCTTTTAGTCATTATCGTAGAGATTACAGGGTTGCATCCTTGACTTATTACAATCTAATACACACTCTTCCTTTTGTCTCTTTGTTTTGGTCCATTGCTTTCACTTGGAAAAGTTCATGACTCTTAATGAATGCCGCTGGCAGTGGAATGATGTCCTTATTTCCTGCTTGAATCTGTCCCGTAGTAGCTCTTATTTTCTGAAATTACTTATAACTGTCATCAAAGCTCTTGCCCAGAATCATCTGCCCTTGGAGACATGCTCCAGGCAGCCCCACTGCTGGGTTGTGGCTCTCTAGAATAGGGATGGAAGCTTTCTAGTATCCCCGTGAGGCTGTCAGCTCTCCCACTGCAAGACCTTTCCTGTCCTTTGTACCATGATATCTGGCACACAGTAGATTATCAGTGGAAATCTGAATGACTAGGCTCCCAGAAACCAGATGCCAGAGCCCACCTCAGAGTCAGGATGCAAACTGGGGGGGTTTGGCCCATTTTAGGTGAGCTCTAATCTTTAAAACTCTACCAGCTTTTACCAGTCTCATCTAGCTGGTTTGTTTCAGTTGAATCAAGCTTGTTCTTTACATCTTTTTTTATCTCTAATGTCAGTCTGGTTCATACACACACTACATGTCACCCATACTCACTCACTAGTTGCTACCTATAATAGTATTACAAAAATTTTTAATAAGGTGATAGAGCTCCCTGAGTATCTAGTAACTACCATTGTTTTTCAGGGACATGTGAGCCATATGCATGGAAATATTGTGTGGAAAGATCCTAGAGTTTCTCTTGGACTTGTTGAGCTTTGTGCCTGAAGCATATAAAATATTATAAAATCCCAGTATAAAATGTCTTAACAGAGAGTCAGCTGTGCTGTAGGTCAGTAATATTTTGGTTATTTTAAACTGTGATAAGGAAAGCCTACAGCAGAGGTGTGAACCTTGTTGCCCTGTGGCAGCTTTCTGTCAGCTCTGTTATATTACTGGTTTTTAAAATAACCCCAGAGATTTATCATGATGAAGTGAAAACCTGCTTGTCAGTGATGGAGGAGTTTTTGGATCATGCACTTTGCTTGGGGACAACATAGTCTGTGCAGAAGTAGCTTGAATTTGTCAAGACCTAAGTTCACTGTCCAGCTCTGCCACAGGTTTTGAGTACCTGTGGGCAAGTTACATCACCCCTGTCAGCTTAACTTGTACAGTAGGGATAATGAAACTCAGCTTGTTGTAAGGCTAAAGTTATATATTGGTTCCTAAAAGTATTTCTGAAAACTGTGAGCCCCTCTACCTCTGCGATTTGTGCATGCTATTTTCTCTAAGCGTTTTCCATTTGGGCAACTTAGAATACAGGCACCACTCGGGTAGAGCTTGCTAATATGGATTTCTGTACTTTTGAGGTAGGTGGTGGAAGATTGAAACCACAACTACTATATTAAGTTCAAGAGAATCTTTTCCCCACTCTTAACTATGCTGTACTTGAAATCTACTCCAAGGATATTGTTTCAAATGAGCCAGTTTTGGGTTCTGAGATATGTAGAAGTCAGAGGGGAGAGAGAGAGAGAGAGAGAGAGAGCGAGCTGCCTTGAAGCACTGTAAACTTTCAGAGAAGAGTTTTCTCAAGATAAATTACCAAGAAATTATTTCTTGAAACAAAGGCACCCGGTTGATGTGAATTGACTCTCTAGAGAAATATTTACCACCACTGCTTCTGCCAAAGTGCATTGTGGTCACCAGGGGCAACAATAGCAACCGTCTTTATCTAGACAAGTGCAAGTCCTGAATTCAGATGCCCCTTCCTAGGGCTGCCAGCTGGTCTGGAGTTTGGAGTGCAGAAAATGCATGCTCAGCAGCAGCTTCCTTGGGTGTTGGAAAACGCTATTTATTGGAGCATCTGCCAAACATGGATGGAAGAAGGTTTTTCAGGATTACAAAACTACCTCTTGAGAGACTGGATAAGTGGAGGGATAGTTGTATAGATGTTCTGCTCAGGACTCCGAGGCACTATTGAAAAACTGTTAGGTAACTAGGAGAGAAGAGGCAGAGCTGTTCTCTTACCAGGTGCCTCTGTGAGAGCAGGAGAAGGATGGCGAGGCTAGGACACCGCCTGGGACAGGGTACGGGGTTGGGCGTACTTAGCGTATTCCTGGAATTGACTTTGAGCAGTGATGTTCACTTCATTTTTCAAAGCAAGATTAGTAGATAGTGGCAGTAACTAGTGACTAGTACTTTGTCTTCAACTTTCATGAGGGATGAACTCATTTTCTAATTTCTATAAGAAACTGCACCTGTTTAGCCCTCACCATGGAGGGCTGACTGGATGGTGGGCAGAACTTCCATGAAATCTCAGTTTTTCAAGCATTTGAAGAGAAAGACCGAAGCTCTAATTGAATATGTTAGATGTGGTCTTCTCATTTCTCAGCTGCAGCCTTTACAGATGCATTGTGGTTGCAAGTGCCTGAATCCAGACTTGTCCGTGCTGACTTCTAGCCAATCCGACACAGTGACGCTTCTGCGATTTGGAGGAGACTTTTGATGAGATGAGATTTTAGTTGCTATATTTAACTTTTAATTATACCCTATTGGGATAAGTTTTAATTTCCCAAGTGTTACAACCAAGGCATGAAAATGTGGGTCAAGTAAACTAACAGAATTAAAAAAAATTCCACAACAATATAACAAACCCTAAAATCTACCAGTGTGTCTCAGGCAATTAATTAGAGCAACCAGTGGTTTCTAACCTGTGTGAATGTTTCACGAGTCTGGAAAACTAGACTCAGTGTCTCCCACATTGGCAGTCTGCTTTCAAGAGGACTTGACTTGGATCTGTAGATCTGGGTAGTTAAGCCTTAATGATTCAGGTATAGGTTGTTTTCTATGGGTATCTGCAGTGAATTGCAACCCTGTGTTGGCTGCCACGTCGCCATTTGTCATCCCAGTCTCATTAGGGGACTCAGAGTCATCTGAGCAAACATAGACACTCACATTTGACAGGTGTGAGTTTCCTTAAGCTAAGGAGAAAATATGTGAGTTTCTCTGTGAATCTGGATGATTCATATCCCTCTTCTGCCCCTCAGAGGCCAGTGATTGAGAGGTGACTAAGGTTTGTGTTGAACTTGTGCTTGAAGTTGCCAGATAGAAAAGTTCAAGATTCTGGCTTAACTGGAAGAGTTTAGGAGTTCTTTTCTGCGAATTGACACACAGAAAATTCCTTGGCTTCCTGGCAGCTGAATCTGCCAGCTGGGTAGACCGTTGGGGCAGGGCAACATCCTTGCCGTTGGTCAGTGCAGTGGGCTGACAGTGGGACCGAGAGGGCATTAGACAATAGTTCAGGGCACGGGGGCCGTTGGATGTGCAGACACAAGTGTTCCTGTGATCTGTGCACGTATATCCAAGAGAACCAGGGCCTTGAGCCTCAGGACTGCGAGGCTGGCTCTCAAGGCAGAAGATTAGAAGAAAGAAAACATGCCACACATGATATACCTCCTCTCTTGTTCTGCTCCCATCTACGTTTGCTGCCCTCACATATAACGTTACCTTCCATGCAACTCATTGTGTCAGTGCTAAAATCTTGCTGAACTGGAACTGTTATTTTGAGCTGCCCCATCTGTTTCTTTGTGCACCAGTGAGTGTGTGAATAAATGCACTGATTTTTTTAAAAAAATACAACAGCTCTTCGAACAGTTGGAACCTAGAAAAGTAACCCTTTATTATTCCATTGCTTTTCATGAGGTAATTTCCCTTCCCTCCTCATTTATGTACGTAGAATTTTTTGGCCATATTTTTTTAGTGTGGCAAAATATACATAAGACAAAATGTACCATTTAAACTATTTTTAGGTATGAAATTCAGTGGCATTTAGTGTATTCACATTGTTTTGCAACCATCACTACTGTGCATCTCCAGAACTGTCACCTTCTAAAACTGAGAATCTGCCGTTAAGAAATAACTCCCCATTCCTCCCTTCCCCAAGCCCCAGTAACCTGTGTTCTGCTTCTCAGTTTCTACGAATTTGCCTGTTTCAGGAACCTCGTATAAGTGGAATCATACAATAGTTGTCCTTTGTGTCTGGTGTACTTCACTTAGCATCAAGTCTTCAAGCTTCATCTAAGTTGTAGCATGTGTCAGAATTTCATTCCTTTTTAGGGCTGAATAATATTCCATTGTATGTGTATGCCATATTTTGTTTATCTGTTCACCTATTGGGAGACATTTGGGTTGTTGCTGCCTTTTAGCTATTGTGAATAATGCTGCTCTGAAAATAGTGCTTCACATGTGTTTATGTTTCTGCTTTCATTACTTTGGGAAATAGAATTGCTAGATCACGTGATAATTCTACGTTTACCTTTTTGAGGTAAATCTTTGTTTAGTTTTCCACAGTGATTGCACCATTTTACATCCCCATCAGCAATGCACGAGGGTTCCAATTTCTCCACATCCTTGCCAACACTTTTAATTTTTTTGATAATAGCCATCCTAATGGGTGTGAAGTGGTATCCCACACAGAATCTTGTGATTTTGATTTGCATGTGTGCATAAATTTTAAAAAGTTTCAACAGAGCATATATGTCATTTTGCACCCTTGCTTATTAGTTAATATTTTTATCATGTTTTGCCTTTAAATGACTGTTTTTAATTGCATTTTTCTGGATCCACCTGGAAGTTACCAGGTATCTGAAGAATTAGAATTTGAACCAACGATACAAACGTGGCCTTCACTACAGAAAGGGAAAAGGCAGAGTAAAAGAGTAGCCACCCCAGGAGGAAAATGAAGGGTTTCCTATGCCCATTTTGGGCCCCTTAGCAACTTTACTAGTAAATCTAAGTGCTGGATGCTTCAGGATATAGGAGGGAGTCTGCTTGCAAGAAGCAAATTCCTGGTGAGACAAAAAGGGATTAGACCAGGGCAATGCCAAGCAACAGAGAGAGAGCAAAATCATCTAATTTATCATCCTTCCCCCAAGGCTGAGAGGCTTTTTTTTTTTGGCTGCATTGGGTCTTCATCGCTGCACACAGGCTTTCTCCAGTTGCGGTGAGTGGGGGCTACTCTTCATTGTGGCGTGCGGGCTTCTCATTGCGGTGGCTTCTCGTTGCGGAGCATGGGCTCTAGGCGTGCGGGCTTCAGTAGTTGTGGCGTGCGGGCTCAGTAGCTGTGGCTCGCAGGCTCTAGAGCGCGGGCTCAGTAGTTGTGGCACACGGGCTTAGTTGCTCTGCGGCATGCGGGATCTTCCCAGACCAGCGCTCGAACCCGTGTCCTCTGCATTGGTAGGTGGATTCCCAACCACTGTGCCACCAGGCAAGTCCAGGGCTGAGAGGCTTTTAAGTAGTTTGAGAAAACTTTGAAGGGGGAGGGAAAGCTTGAGAGTAATTTAAAAACTTGTCCCCTACAGGCCAGTTTGTTAAAAGACCAATTTTACCAAAAGGCTAAGGCTGTGATTAAGCAAAGCCTTTGAAAAAGAATCTTAAAATATCCCATTAGGAGTGATGACAGCGTATGGTTATTAAACACCAGAGTATTTAAATGAGAATCGTGAAGCAAAAATGAGTGCTTTGTGCGAAGACTAATTTGGTCACCAAAAATCATAGAAACTTTCAGAAGATACAGAGAATGCTTGTAAGGGAAATGGAACTCTTTGTAGAACTGAGTTTTAAAAAAAAGCTTACTTACGGAGCTTCGTTTGTAAACATTTCTAAAACCAATTCTAAATATTACTTAAAATGCTAGTAGGAAAACACTTTTTAACTGACTGCTTTTTAACCTGCGGTTTTTGGAAAGAAGCATCTATTTCTCAGTCTTATCTGAAAGAGCCAGCTGTTAATCAGGTCCCTCCCAGAGACTGGATACTTGTCCTATGAGGCGGAGGTGACCGGGATCACACTTGACACTGGGCCATTGAGCATCAGTGGTGAGTTCATCTGTGTTTCAGGAAGTAGCTGACCATTCACCTGAGTCCAAACATTGCCAGACAGACAGTCAGCTCGGAGCTGCATAGTCATTCCAGTTGATTATGCGGAGATTTGCAGACTAGAGCAAAGAGAAGAATGAATTGAATGGGCCCGAGGGACTTTTTCCATGTCTGCATAATTCAGCTCCATGGCGGTGGTTACAGGGGGTTACTTCCATGGTAACAGTGCCTCTGTAAAGATACTTAGAAACCCACTGGTGGAAGGAGCTTGACCAGGTTCCTCTCTGTATCTCAGTTGTAGAGGCAGCATGAGATTGAGCTCAAGACTAGGCACGGGTTCCTGACTCAGGTTTGCCTGTTTTTGGCCTGAGATATCTGGTGTTGGTTGCTTCATCTTTCTGCAAGGTTTGCTGGCAACTGTCGGAGGCATCGTGTATGTGGATCATTTTGCAATTGTAGAATATGATAAGCATTGTTATTAGTAAGTCAAATAGTAAAACTGAAAAGAAAGAATAACTGCCCTGCCCTCATCAACTCACTTCCTCTTTTGGCATCGCTTAGGGTTCTCTTGTCAGCAGGTGCAAAGCTCCCATTAAAGTCTTTGGCTCAGAAGACATCAGAGTTGAATGAATGGCTTCAGAGTTCGAAAAATTGTTGGTTTATTATGAACCTTATTGTGGTTTACCTAATCACATCGCCAATAACGTGAGGTACTTGAACCAGCCATGAATTAATTCTCTTCCTTTTTCCGTGACAGTGTTAAGCTTCACAGCCTCGTCATGCTGTTTCTGGACAGTTAATAATGTGCAGCCACATTGGGGCATCAAGTCAGTGCTAAAGTGGCTGGGAAACTTGGGTGCAACTGTGAAATGTAAGTGTCCATTCACAGGACCAGCAAAGTGGGGGGCTGGAGGGGTGGCCACTTACTTTGTGAAATCTACAAACATGGCCAAGAGTGCATGGTTGGTACATTAGGACTCCCTCAACTCTTCCTCTTAGGATTTCCCCCAGGTGCTATTCACAGGACCATTAATTCACCTAGAAACTTCTAGAAATGTAAGAGGACTCATTCTGCTTTCAACATGCCTTCCTGCTACTGACCCTCAGCTACCATGGAGCTCATTACCTTTTTTTTTTTTTCTGTACGCGGGCCTCTCACTGCTGTGGCTTCTCCCATTGGGAGCATAGGCTCCGGATGCGCAGGCTCAGCGGCCATGGCTGACGGGCCTAGCCGCTCCGCGGCATGGGGGATCTTCCTGGACCGGGGCACGAACCTGCGTCCTCTGCATCGGCAGGCGGACTCTCAACCACTGCGCCACCAGGGAAGCCCGCTCATTACCTTTTGTACAGAGAGATTACTCAGGAATAATGTTACAGGAATAGTGTAAGTGTAGGTAAGTGGAAAGGTTGAGTTGCCTTGTTATTTTGTGTGATGGTACCTTCATGTACATTTTATTATGTTTGTATGTAATTATAATGAATTGCTATTACTGCGTGCCTATCACGTGCCATACATGAGGTGCTTGTCACTGATTGACTACAATCCGTAGTAACACCTGCAAGATAGGTGGTTTTAATGATGAGGAAACTGGCTTGAAAAGGTAAAAATAAACTTTTTCTAGGCCAAGCAGGCTGGGTTGAAATCACCTTTGTGTATCTCAGAAGGCTTGAGCTGGTAGGTCATACTGTGCTGCCTCCCATGTTTAGGGGAATAAGCTTAAATTCAGGGAAATTACTTTGCTGTTGAGGCATGTGTTCTTAGTCACCAGGTGCTTAAATTGTTTTGTGCTTGCGTGAAACATTCTTCCCAGAATCCGAAAGCTTCCTAGGGCTTCTCTTGTTCCCATGTTTGCCAGTTATTTAAGTCGTGGATACCCAGTTTGGGGAGGTCACATGTGTTTATGCTGTCCTGTGAGGAGGTACCAGGAATAGGGGTTTGCATCCTGGATTTAGTCCCCAACTGAGTTCAGCATTTCGATTTCCATTATTTTGACTAAATAGTTGACTTAGGTGGATATGTGGTTGTTTTACTCTGCTTTAAAAAAAAAAACTGCTTTATTGAGGCATAATTTATATGCCATAAAATTCGCTAATTTTTAAAGTGTGTTAATGATTTTTAGTAGATTTGCAGTTTTGTGCCACCATCACCACAATCTAATTTCAGAGCATTTTCTTTGCCTCTAAAAGAAACTGTGCTCTGGTTGTCTCAATTGTTAACTTCTCGTTTGTGGTACCCTCTTCTGATTTGAAAACTGGATTGATCAGGTTTTCTAAAAGCTGGCTGTGAAGAGGAAGAAACCATTTTTAAAATGATCTTTCAGTTTTAGCAAACATTTAATGCAGCATTTGCCACGTCAGGCACTGTTCTGAAGTGCCTTGTGAAGGTCAAGTGCTTTGTGAAGATCAACTTATTTAATTCACTGATTCCTTATAACACCCCTTGAGATAGGTATTCTCACTATTTATATCTTACAGATGAGGAAACAGAAGTACCGAAAAGTGAAATACCTTGACCAGCGTCACAGCACTAGTTAACAGTGGAGTCAGGAATCAGACATGTTATTCTAAACATTCTGAAGCACCTGATGAGACCAGAAAGAGTAGGGGAAGCAGGGGTGAGCCAGATGGATGGAAAGCATCAGAAAGAGTAAGCTAGTGCCCTCCAGGAAAGAGTCAAGGCCTTTAGGCAGACCCTTGTCTTAGATGCCTTAGTGTAAGGTATTGAATTAGCCAGATAAATCTATCCTAGTGGTCTCTGTAGGATTCTGTCTGTCATCTAGGATTCATCCTTCCATTCACTCTCCCTTTTGCCTTGGTGTCACAGGGAGCAAAACATGTTTTCATGGACTTTGGTTTATGTACTGGACACCAAAGAGAGTGTTGTGCTAGGGGTTCCTTACCTGAGAGGGGTGTGTGTTGGGGGGATTGGAGGTGGGGTCTGTGTTCTGGTGAAAAGGTTCTTGATGAGGATCTGAGACGCCTGGCTTTACGTGATCTGGGGGAGGAACTGTGCCCAGTCTGTTGCCCTGTGTCCTGTCCTTGGTCTGGTCCCATCACTCTTCTATTGCAAATGGTTATATTATGGCTGTTGGGGGTGTCCCCATTAACCTTGCTTACTTTGAAGCTTGGGACCCCTTCTTTGTTAAGGGGGTGGTCTCTGGGTCTCTCAGGGTACTAGAATTCTGGGGAGGCAAGCCCATAAGTATGGTAGTGATTGAGTTCAGCTGCCCACCAGAAACAAACTCTGGAAATGGGGGAATCTGGAAAATGCCAACCGTGGCAGTAATTTAGCCTCCAAGGGAAGATTGCCAATCTGATTTTTGCTTAGCGTTCCCCCGTGTCTTTAGGGCACAGAAAGGTTTTGGAAGTATTGGGTAGTATAAACTAGGAGACCCCCGTGCTGTTTGTGTGTTCACATTTATATTTAATAAATATTAATTGATGAGTGCATTCTGGTGGGAGAAAAATTTGGCTCTTCATACTTAATCTGTAATGTACTTGGGATTCAATAATTAATTTTTGCTCATTTCAAATATACTGGCTTTTGGGTGTTTTTTTTTTTTTTGGTGGGAGGGGCTACCATCTTTTTATTCTGCTAGGTACTGCCCTCATCTTGCTGTCGGCAGATTTTCATCAGTTGAGGATATCTTAACTTATTAAAAAATCACAAAAACATGCCCAAGAGGGAATCAGATAGTATGTGGAATGCAGGGTAATGTCGGAACTGTTTGAATGTATTGAAACTTGGAAAACTGCTCAACTTGAAACCCCACTGCTTTTTTTTTTTTTCCTTGCACCAGCTCATATGGGTTTGTTTTGGGTTATAGACTTTAAAAGCAAAATATGGACATAGGACTGTACATTGACTGGGACTCAAATGAGAACATAGGTCTTAAGTAATTTCTATTGATTAGTTTTATAAATTCAACAACAGCAACAGCATTTGGGCACCTCTGTTGCATGCTAGGTGCTGAGAATACCTGAAATGTAATAAAAACCTTTTTTCCTGAGCAATGAGTTTTTAGTCTGGCTTCTCTGTCTTGCATTACTCAGCTTTCTGTCGAACTCATGAGCTAGGTGTCAAGCTTAGCCGTGTTTTGCTTGTAGAGATTAAGTAACGTTGATGACAATGTGCCTTGGGGGAGAGGCCTTTCCTCTTGGTTATGCAGCCTCTGCTCTAAGACCGTAGGGGTCCATGGTACTGACTCACTAGCAGTGTGGCTTTGGAGTTTGAATCGTCAACCTTTCTGAACCTTCCTTATCTGAAAAAATGAAACTAATTGGTCCTGTGCTCTCCCTGTAGCTCTCAGAGGGTATCTGTTAGAACCACAGTTTGGTCCAGTGTTTGCTAGAACCTTCAAGTCCTAGGTGTAGAGTCTTGGCCTGACCTGTGGAGCAGCAGAGATGAGCTTTGAGAACTAGAAGAGGGAGGATTCAGGAGCGTGAAAGTCGCCTCATTTCAAGGGATGGTGTGGATTGGGTGATGGGAAGCTTTGTGGGAAGCTCTAGCCTTTGCCCTTCTGAGTTTGCACACAAATGAAATAGTTCTTTCAGGGTTTGTGCCTCACTTATTTAGGGACATTCTTTGGTAAGTGGAATGGGTCAGGCACCTGGTTTAAGAGACTTTCTTGGCATTTGCCCCTGCACAGATGCAGTTTCCAGTAAAGCAAAAGGCCAACCTATAGGATTAAGTTCAACTCCCCCTTCCTTTGAGTGGGCTTTCTTTATTAGCTCTGTGAGAGGCCTTGGTCATGCTGTTTAACATGAAGAGCTATTAGTGTTCCTACTTGTGCAGTGGCACTAGCCACCTCATGGATTGCCCTGTAGTTTAAATTAGACGAAACTAAAACACTGATTATAGTTTCTGGTACTTGGTAGTTGCATAGGTAATTCTTCCTGCCACATTTCTACCCCAGACTACTTGCTGACCTGTTTCTTGGTTCACACTGACCTTTCTTTTGGTCTGTATGATTGTTCTGGCCCGTAGTCTCACACCGCCTTGCTCCATAACTCAACTGCTTTATATATGTGTGTGTGAGAATATTTACGTTTATAAAATATCTTCCCAGATTTGTAGAGGTTAGGAAGCTATCCATCCCTTTCTGTTTCCCATCATGTCTGGTGTAACATGCATACATCAGACACCCACAGGGAATGTTGATCAAAGACAGCATTGGTGAGAGTGCCGAGTCTGTAATGTCTATTCACTTTTAACCTTTCAGGTATCTTTTTTTTTTTTTTTTTGCGGTACGCGGGCCTCTCACTGCTGTGGCCTCTCCCGTTGTGGAGCACAGGCTCCGGACGCGCAGGCTCAGCGGCCATGGCTCACAGGCCCAGCCGATCCGCGGCATGTGGGATCTTCCCAGACCGGGGCACGAACCCGTGTGTCCCCTGCATCGGCAGGCGGACTCTCAACCACTGCGCCACCAGGGAAGCCCCTCAGGTGTCTTTTTGAGTTAGAAGAATTTTTTTTCTAAAACATCTTTATTGGAGTATAATTGCTTTACAATGGTGTGTTAGTTTCTGCTGTATAACGAAGTGAATCAGCTATACATATATCCCCATATCCCTTCCCTCTTGCATCTCCCTCCCACCCTCCCTATCCCACCCCTCTAGGTGGTCACAAAGCACCGAGCTGATCTCCCTGTGCTATGCAGCTGCTTCCCACTAGCTATCTATTTTACGTTTGGTAGTGTATATATGTCCATGCCACTCTCTCACTTCGTCCCAGCTTACCCTTCCCTCTCCGTGTCCTAAAGTCCATTCTCTACATCTGCATCTTTATTCCTGTCCTGCCCCTAGGTTCTTCAGAACCATTTTTTTTTTTTTTTTAGATTCCATATATATGTGTTAGCATACGGTGTTTGTTTTTCTCTTTCTGACTTCACTTTGTATGACAGACTCTAGGTCCATCTACCTCACTACAAATAACTCAATTTCATTCCTTTTTATGGCGGAGTAATATTCCATTGTATATATGGGCCACATCTTTATCCATTCATCTGTTGATGGACACTTAGGTTGCTTCCATGTCCTGGCTAGTGTAAATAGTGCTGCAGTGAACATTGTGGTACATGACTTTTTGAATTATGGTTTTCTCAGGGTATATGCCCAGTAGTGGGATTGCTGGGTCATATGGTAGTTCTATTTTTAGTTTTTTAAGGAGTTTCTATACTGTTCTCCATAGTGGCTGTATCAATTTACATTCCCACCAACAGTGCAAGAGGGTTCCCTTTTCTTCACACCCTCTCCAGCATTTATTGTTTGTAGTTTTTTGATAATGGCCATTCTGACTGGTGTGAGGTGATACCTCATTGTAGTTTTGATTTGTATTTCTCTAATGATTTGTGATGTTGAGCATCCTTTCATGTGTTTGTTGGCAATCTGTATATCTTCTTTGGAGAAATGTCTATTTAGGTCTTCTGCCCATTTTCAGATTGGTTTTTTTTTTTTTTTTTTTTTTGCGGTACGCGGGCCTCTCACTGTTGTGGCCTCTCCCGTTGTGGAGCACAGGCTCCGGACGCGCAGGCTCAGTGTCCATGGCTCACGGGCCCAGCCACTCCGCGGCACGTGGGATCCTCCTGGACTGGGGCACGAACCCATGTTCCCTGCATCAGCAGGCGGACTCTAAACCACTGCGCCACCAGGGAAGCCCTGTTTTTTTGATATTGAGCTGCATGAGCTGCTTGTGTATTTTGGAGATTAATCCTTTGTCAGTTGCTTCTTTTGCAAATATTTTCTCCTGTTCTGAGGGTTGTCTTTTTTTTGTTTATGGTTTCCCTTGCTGTGCAAAAGCTTTTAAGTTTCATTAGGTCCCATTTATTTTTGTTTTCATTTCCATTTCTCTAGGAGGTGGGTTAAAAAGAATCTTGCTGTGATTTATGTCATAGAGTGTTCTGCCAATGTTTTCCTCTAAGAGTTTTATAGTGTCTGACTATACTACCCAAAGCAATCTACAGATTCAATGCAATCCCTATCAAACTACCAATGGCATTTTTCACAGAACTAGAATAAATAATTTCACAATTTGTATGGAAACACAAAAGACCCCAAATAGCCAAAGCAATCTTGAGAAAGAAAATGGAGCTGGAGGATTCAGGCTCCCTGACTTCAGACTATACTACAAAGCTCCAGTAATCAAGACAGTATGGTACGGGCACAAAAACAGAAATATAGATCAATGGAACAGGATAGCAAGCCCAGAGATAAGGTGACCATATGTGCATGGATTTATCTTTGATAAAGGAGGCAGGAATATACAGTGGAGAAAAGACAGCCTCTTCAATAAATGGTGCTGGGAAAACTGGACAGCTACATATAAAAGAATGAAATTAGAACGCTTCCTAACAACACATACAAAAATAAACTCAAAATGGATTAAAGGCCTAAATGTAAGGCCAGACACTATAAAACTCTTAGAGGAAAACATAGGCAGAACACTCTATAACAAAAATCACAGCTAGATCTTTTTTGACCCACCTTCTAGAGAAATGGAAATAAAATAAACAAATGGGGCCTAATGAAACTTCAAACCTTTTGCACAGCAGAGGAAACCATAAACAAAACAAAAAGACAACCCTCAGAATGGGAGAAAATATTTCCAAACGAAGCAACTGACAGAGGATTAATCTCCAAAATACACAAGCAGCTCATGCAACTCAATATCAAAAAACAAACAACCCAATCCAAAAATGGGCAGAAGACCTAAACAGACATTTCTCCAAAGAAGATATACAGATTGCCAACAAATACATGAAGGATGCTCAACATCACTAATCATTAGAGAAATGCAAATCAAAACTACAATGAGGTATCACCTCACACCAGTCAGAATGGCCATTATCAAAAACTCTACAAACAATAAATGCTGGAGAGGGTGTGAAGAAAAGGGAACCCTCTTGCACTGTTGGTGGGAATGTAAATTGATACAACCACTATGGAGAACAGTATGGAGGTTCCTTAAAAAACTAAAAATAGAAGAAAATTTTGAAGCTGAAAGGAACTTCAGCAAATCTTCAAGCACAACCTGCTCATTTTATATATGTAGGTCTAGAATGGTTAAGTCAGTTTTCCAAAGTTCTGTGAGGAGTTAGTTGAAATAAGCAGCACAGTTTTCTGACTTCATTTTCTGGTGCTTCTTCATCCAAGAAAATCCAATATAGACCCTTATTAAAAAGCTAAGTACTCAGACCTGTGAGAGCTTACTTTCTAGGTAAGAGCTCCATGTGCTACTGAAATAATGGGATTGGAGACAGACCCATTTGAAATCAAGTAACTGCAAATAGTCTTACAGTTTCATTCTATTCTGTGTTGCTGATTAATGCTAAGTCAGACTTAATAAGAATTTCCAGTGCATATATCAGAAATGTTGGTAAAATTCCTGTAAATGATAGTTATGGAGCATTTTAATTTATTACACAATATTTTTCCAAAAATTCTTCTTGAATTATTCCTTGGCTTAATTTCCAAACAGAAACCAAAAGTAAAAATGATAAGGAGTCCTACTTATGATTGTACTGATGATACTCCTTATTTATAATGGAAATAAAATAACAAAACTGCTGTCTCCTAATATGCTAGAACCAATGAGAGTTTGTCACATTTTTACCAGGTATTTTATTGTGAAATGTGCCCCCCTCCCTTGACATCTTGAATGGCATTCTAGTTAGGGCATGTCTGTAATATTGGTAAGAGGTGTGAACCCACCCTTTAGGCTCATGTAAGTTAAGGTAATGCCTTTTGTGGTTTTCCATATTTTTCCAATGACTATTTCTTAGCAGTTTCCAAATGACTCCTTCCACCCCCATCTCCTTGGAATGAGTGTTCCAAGAAACAAGCTGAATAATCTCTGACTAGAACACACAGAGCGGGTTGCAAGGCTTTTTAGCAATTTTTGGTTGGAGGAGTCTAACTTCACAGGTTGAACATTAGCCTCTGTTAGCATTTGGTTATACCTTGTAGGAGGTTTATGGTAGTGGCGCATCATTTCTAGGATGATGAAGTGTTTTTTCACCTACTTTATTGCTCTCAGGTAAAACAGTTTAAGTGTTATGGCATCTCAATATACCGAGGCCCACAATGGGCTTTGAGCTGTGAGTTAAGGGCTCTTCATTTTTGTGGCTGTCTGTGGCGGAAACGCTCACCAGAATAGCTGTAGGCATTGGGAATAGCGGTGTAGCAAGGCGCTGCTGTATTTAGAAGACCTTTTAAGCATCACTAGCAGCACAGACAAGCAGGTAGTGGAAAGAGACCTAAAACGACAACCTATCCCCCCCACCCCAACCGCCCCCCGCAATGGTGGTTGCCGTAGCATCTTAGTATCTTCTGTCGCTTGTTTTATCCCTTCCTCCATTAGCATTTAGCCCCAAAGACAAAGGCCATGTTACTGGACACTCAGAGAGGCCAAGAATTGTTTGTATGTAAAATTTTTGAAAATTCATCCCTCACTTTATCAAGGAACAGGATGATTACATACTCAGCTTTGATGTGAAACGTGTTCTTTGATCATCAGTTAAGACACAGTGGTTCTAATTTCATTGGTTTGAAGCGCGGGGCCCAGGTATTGGGATTTTTTTTTTAAAGCTCCCAAGGTGATTCTAATGGGCAGCTGAAGTTGAAGTGTATTTTCCTCAGAAAACACAAAGAGGCGTATAAAACAATGATATATTTTACATATGTCACTACTGGATAGTTTTAGAAAAGCTGTTTTGGATAGTTTTACAAAAGCCTATATTCTAATTGTTAGTTTGAACTACGGTAAGGAAATATACTTAATGGTCGAGTTCATCACCTGTTCACATTTAGGTAATATTTCAAGACACCTAGAAGGTATTTGTAAGAAAAGTAAAAATTTAAGCACAACTGATCCATCTGAAGACACAAAAAAATCAAGCACTTGTTGCCCAGCAGGTACGCTCTTCATGCCTGGCCTCCTGGCCTCCACCCCACGGGGTCAGGTGGCATAGGTAGCAGGCCTATGTTTGTATTATAGAACCCCTCCGTGGACCTTTTCTTACCCTGGGTTGGGGAGGATTGTGTCAACCAGGTTTTTCTCCCACTCTGATGTTGGAGGACTGGAAACAGGAAATGAATCTGATTAGGCCCCAAACAAGCGTGAAGTGAAAACCAGTGCTCAAACCACTGACTCCTAAAATATATTATGTGGACGAGGGGGAAGACAAGCAGGGAAAAGTTATGGCTTAAAATCATTTGTTGTTTTCCTTTCTATAATTCTTTCTTTCCTTTCTCTCTCTCTCTCTCTCTTTCTCTCTCGTGCTCTTTCTTTCTTTTTTAGCAACATAACATCTCTCTTAAAAAGGAGATTAAAACTTTAATATGTGAAGGGAAGACACTTCAAAAGGATAGATGATGAAAAAGAAGACTTCTTCCCCTTTTTGATACCAGTTTCACTCTCCAGTATTACCATTCCAGGTAGCCTGTGTGAAGCTTTTTTGTAAATCCTTCCAGAATGGGATATGTATTCAGGCAGGGCCCCTGGGATTGGATATGTGTATTACATTTAGGTTACACTTTGAATGACTCCCCCTGCCCTCTGTGGTTGCCCCACATGCAGAGTAAGTATACACTGCCTTTAAAACAAAACGAAATAGGATTTCACTCAATGTATTGTGCTATATCCCATGTCTTTTCCATCTAACAGTATATATAATGGAAACTTTGCCATTGTTTTTAGATGGTATTACTGGATTGCCATATTGCCAAATTACCCTTTAAAAGGTGGTACTGGTTTACATTACCAACTGTGTATGTGAGTAACTGTTATTTTCCCTCCATTCTTGCCAACTTTGCATTTTATCAAATGTTTGTCAATTGTTTGATAAAATACTCATTCCAAAAATGTTTTAAGTGACTTCTGTGTGCTCTATTCTGGAAAAGAACAGTAAATCAGAGGCATGCTTCTTGCTCTTATAGAAGCTTATGGTTTAGTTAGAGGGAGGGACAGAAAAGTAAGCAATTCACAATTTACTATTACTTTATGCATAAATTTAACCTGGAAACAAAGGGGCAGCTGTAGTAATCTGTATGGTTTAATTTAAAGCTAAAAATGTCACAGAAATAGGCCTTATTGCTGCTTATGTTGCTGCAGTGTTTTTCTTATTTGTAGTATGTTTTCCATTTGATATCTTCTTGTGTCTTCTAAGTAATCTCATCTCCATAATTCAGAACCTTTTCCTTTCACTCCAGATACATCGAATATACAGTAGGTACCCAAGTCTTTAGAGACTCTTAAAACTTTTCTGAAATGATACCATTTTTATTCTTTTTTAGGGGGCTACTATACATTGTGTTGGGAAACTGAGAAATATCTAGTAATCTATAAAAAAGAGTTTATAGAAACCCTGTGTTTTAACTAAATTGTGTTTTATAATTCTATAACATGGCTGTTGGACTTAAATCATTATGACGTTGGATGAAAATCAAGTTGTGGTGTAGAAAGTGTTCCTAGTTATTACGGTATGTCACATACAGCTTAATCTAATGTCTGATGCTATTTTTCTGGTCTGTCTAGAGATTTACCTAACGACTGTTGTATGAAAATGGTTAAAGCCCAAGGCAGGGTGCAGTATCCATCCAGATGCACCCATGCAGAGTTGTCCCCTCCTGAGCTGATGCTCCTGCCTTCTGTTGCCTTTAAACTCCTGCTCCCTTCCTTTCTAGAATCGGGTTAAGGGCCTACTGTGAGAACTGGAGCATGAATTGGTAATAACGTCCTGCCTCTAGTGATTCATTTTTCTTTTCCACACCCTTTCAGAGATAGAGGCTTTATCGAAATTTAAAGGGAGAAAAGGATAAAAGTTTAGTATTCGAATTTGCCAGCTTTTGCTGACTTGCTGTGAAGAACTGTTGGCAAATCAGTGTGGCTGGTATTTGTTGACAGATCCCTTAGATGACCCACTTCTCTTATTTCTTTCCCTTCTAAGACTTTATATGGTGACTGTCTTCAACTTGCCTTCAATTTTGGTGGAATTCTCTTTCATTTTTTACTTCCTAAGCCTTTAGAAATTGATTCTTTAAGATTTGTCTCTGAATTGACACAGTAGGATAGGAATCCAAGACCGGATTTTGCTCCCCAGGGCCATGAATGCTATGTTAATCAGGTTGAAATGTCTATTTTTCCTCACTGTAGTTTTCTTCTACCTTCTAAAATGAAGGTACTGGACTCGATTAGCCCTATCTTTTTCATTCAGCTCAACAGTTCCATGCATGTATTGCATCTACGTATCTTTCTTGAATCTTTAAAAAAAATGTGGCAGCAGATGTGTACTCTGAACAGTTGGTAATTTGGGGATTTTTTAAATACCGCTTTTATCAAACAATGACTCGTTATCCTCTCACTCGCAAAGTACAGTGGTGTTTATTTTCCATGTGGGAGTTGAGAGATTGTCGTCTGCCTGAGATTAGGAAATGTCCTCATATTAGCCCTCTTTGGATCTTGGGGCCATGCAATTCTTTGTCTATTCCTTGGCGAAAGGCACCCCTTTACCAACATGCACTTGGGTGTGCGCTCACTCCTTGTTAATGTTCTGTTCTGGGCTAAACGAACATTGTGCTGCGTGTGTTTTACTCAAGTCATTTAGTTGAGGTGAAAGTGAAATATCATTTCCTAATGGCCCTAGGGATGGCTTAGAGCCCAGGTCTATGGGGTAGGTTGAAGATAGGAACATTGTAGGGCAAGTTAATGTTTATATACCTACTTTCAGCTCCATTAATCCCTCATCTTTCTTTACAGGTTTGATTCAGGATTTATTTCAGCAAATCCTGGCATTACAAATCTCCAGGGTTTTTTTTTTTTTTTTTTTTTTCTCATTGATGGTTAAAGGTGGACCTTAAAAATGCATTTCCCACACTGCCTTGCATCTGTTTTGAATGATTATGTTTTGTGTTTTGCTTTACAAAGGGCAAAGTGACTTTGGGGGCTGAAAGCTTAGCTGATTTTTTTTTTTCTGGTTTCTGCAGGGATCTGGAAAATAGTGTTTTTTTTAGGTCAATTATTATTTTCTTTATCACACAAAGGAAAAGAGATCACCTTTAGGAACTACTGCTTTAAATCATCTTCCTTGAGTGTTAGTTTTCTGTTGTTTCATCCAAAAATGGAGGAAATTAATCCGTACCCTCATAGGCTCATTATAAAGTTCAGTTGAGATAATGGTGTGAAGACTTTGAAAATCATACTTAAGAGAAATTGAGTTAATGTAGCTTTACTTATCAATGTCTCAGTAACCTCAAATTTAAAAGGTGTTTTGTCTACCAACTTGCTGACTGTGCACAGTTAATCCGAGAGACTCTGCTTTTCAGCAAATGGAGAAAGATTCATTTTTTTATGGAGATGAAACATATTCTATTCTGGCTGCCACAGTAAATGAGCAACATGTTTTTGAAACTAGTGTGATTTTGAATTAGTCATTTAAACATCAAATATATCATTTTTAGGTTTAGTCTCATAACTTGTGTTATTATTATGTAAAATTTGGAGTACCTTGTCAAAATAGAAATTAATATGCCATGTGCTGTTTTAAAGATTAAATCTGAAAAATTAAATCTGAGAAGTATTTTGAATATTTTTGAGAAGTTTCCCTCTCCCCATCTGTATGTTTATGAAATGGGCTTTATGCTATCGTTTGTTTTCAGTATTTGGCTAATACCTGTGTAGAAGGAAGTGGGAACCTCCTATGCTGAATATGTGTTTTCTTCTCGTAAATAGGGATCAGCGGTTGTGTTTTTTAAAGTGTCTGCGATGATTCAGTTTTCATTTCTACTTTCATTCTGTTATTGACTCTGTTGAGTGAGCATGTGAAAGCTTGGCATCATGATTTAATCATTTTCTGATTTTGCAGTAATGCAAAGCGGAGCGGAAGCATCATGAGAATCATGCCAGTTTTCTTAAGGTTTGACACACCCATCTTAATTCACAGTATTGTTCTAAAGATGCACCAGGAAATACACACACACACACACACACACACACACAGAGCCCAGTGAAACATCTGAAGGGACTTGGCTGCCTTCTGTTCTTTTCCTGTCTCCTCCCTTTGTTTTCCAGATGCATCAGCAGATGGCTGTCCAAAGCTCTAAATTTGTACCTTGCGTGACCTTTAGCCTGGAGAAAAGCAAATCTCTTCTGGGAGTAGACTTCCAGGCCATCACCAGTAGATCTGTTGTCAATTGTCATAAATACATTCAATTCTTTGGCTGTTCCTTCTGACGTTTACACAGCATAGGCTTTCTTGGGACTGTAACAAATTTAAAGATGAGTGAGATGAAACTGGAGAACGCTCCATGGTAGTTCCTGAGTCCTGCAGTGTGAGAGCATATAGAAGAAGCTTCAGTAAGCTTCTGCTGAGGGCTGGCTTTAAAAGAAGCTTTCAGGCTGCCCAGCATTGTCTTTGGAGTCAGGCAGACTTGGGTTTGAGTTCTGCCTCTGCTGTGTGCTAGCCAGCCTTACCCTGTAGAGCTGTTAGCATTGAATTGAGGCCCTATGTATACTCACAGCCCAGAGCTGATGGGACCTAAGGGGTGCTCAGTAAGTGGTAGGTCACTTAACATCTTTTCCTAAGAGCTCATTCTGAAATCTCTGTATTTAAGAACAGGAGGCTCTAGAACTAATCAAGGGAAGGGACGTTGTGTGCTACCAGCAGAGAATCAGAAAAAGAATCAAGCAAGTAATTTTATTAGCTCCTTTATCATCTATTGTGTAATTCATTGCCTTAGGCGCTTTTTAACTCTTGTAACCCAACCAACAGAGAATGCAGGTTGTCTTAAAGCCGTGGCATGCCCTTGTTTGTGAGAACTCATTTTATGGGGAGGAATCATAGGTTACATGTGTCCATAGACAAAAGGCCTAAAGGTGAGTGAAGGAAATTGATGTACTCGTTCTGGGGGAGAGAAAATAAACCCAACTTCTTCCCTTCCTGCCACCAGGCCGAGGGGTTGGCTGAGAATGGGAAGTCTTGTCTCCTGCAGGCGTTGACTCTTGATGTAGTATAGTAAGGGTATCAAGGTTGTTCTGACCGTAAAGTTATATGTTCCTGCGTAAGACGTTTGGTTGAGAGATGACAGGAAAAGTTGGAAAAAGTAAATCAGGTTGTGGAGGAAATAATGGCCTGGGAGTCCTCCAGGAAAACATGTCACCACGTTCAGTCGGCTATGACTGCTTGACTAAGCCTGGGATCAGAGGGAGGTGGTTAAAGCAGGGTCGGCATTTCCCCTCCTCTCACTGCTGTGTTCTTCTGGTCCTTCCCCACTGTTGGCTCCACCCTTCTAAAGAAAAAACTCTGTAGATGGCAGTGGGAGAAAATTAGTCTGATGTAGTCTGGAGAAAATTTGTGTCCCGCCCTACTTTCCCCTAGCTTTGAAAATCTCAAATGCAAGGCCAAACAGTACATTATTACTAACATGATAGAGGAAACTGGTACTATTAATGTCATGAAGGAGAAAGCCCATTTTGAGTAGAAACAGAAGGATGTTTATGAGGGAAAAGTCGGCTGCTGGTAGCAAAACTGAGCAGTAGGAAAGTTAACTATAATCACTCCATTGAATTTTTTTAGAAGGACTCCTCAAACTGTTGGAAGTTGTCTAATAATCAGCATAGTAGCCGTTAACAAAAATCCGCTCTGACCTAGAGCGGCAGGGAAGGGAAAGGGTCAGGTATGTAAATTTTGTGCAGACCGGGTTGTATAGCAGGAAAGTATGTACAGTAAATTTCCATATTAGATCAGCCCCTTTTCACAGCCCCTTTTAAAATTTACAAATGCCAGGGGCTGTAGGTGGATGAAGGCATTAGGATTGTATATGGTGGCTCTTTGAAAACTGCATGTTTGGGGCTCATGTTTCTAGTTGCAGCTCAATCTGATTTTGAGATTTTAATATCTGAATCAAACTAGATATAGTGTAAGAATTAGACATTTGATCTCCTGCATCTTATCCAATACACAGGAACCCTAGTGCTTCCTCAGCTTTGACATGATCTGGATCCCTGCTGGCCTTTGATTTTAGTTTGTGTGCAGTGATTAGGTGGCACCTTGGTGATGGTGGAACCTTCCCATAAAGCTGAAGGGCCCCTGCAGGACACAGCAGTCAGTTTATTAACCAGCCCAAGCCCTGCTTGCCCCAGTGGGCTGGAACTTGGCTTTAGGTGGCTGATTGGTTTGTTATTGGCTGTCATGAGGCAGGTAGGCTTAGCTCCTTTAATTATTCTTGCCACTTTGGGAAAGCATAAACTGCCTATTCAGAGATCCGGAGCCTGGATTTGAGTGGGAATTCTTTGGCCAGGCCAGCTGCAGAATTAGCATGGATGTGATACTAATCCCTGGGACGGTCCCTCTGAGCAGTGCACCCACATGCCTGTTTTTCCCATCCAGAGTTGACAAGCACATGCTTAGCAGTGCTGAACAAGCTCTGGCACTTAATATCTAGGCTGCGTGGTTATGGCCTAGGATGTTTGGTGCATTTGTCAGTCTCGAAGAGAGATCAGAGATGCAGTCTGGAAGGTGTTCTTATACTGCATGTCTCCAGAGGCACTAGAGTCATGTGGCTTCGATTTCTTTACTCAGATACCGTACATACACACCCTTCACTGGGCTCTCCTCACACACTTGTTTAAGGGGAAATGGGATGGGTTATGTAAAAATCTTTTGGGATTTAAGTTCTCTATACAGCCAAGGTAATTATATTTAGATATCCCATATTAGTTATACCTGGGCATCTTTTTCCAGTCCATTATTTGTGCTTCGGATTTGTTGTTACATGTGGTAAATTCCTAAGTACTATCATGGAAGAGATACTTTTCCGTACTAGTTAGTGGGATGTAAACTGTTATTCAGTAGAACCTTAGAGACCAAATATAAATAGTTAAAAGAAAAAAGCACCCTAGATATCTTGAGAAAACTATAATTTGAAAAGATACATGCACGCCAGTGTTCATAGCAGCACTATTCAAGATAGCCAAGACATGGAAGCAACCTAAATGTCTATTGACAGATGAATGGTAAAGAAGGTACGGTGTATTATGTGCAATGGAATATTACTCAGCCATTAAAAAGAACGAAATAATGCCATTTGCAGTAACATGTATGGACCTAGAGATTATCATACTAAGTGAAGTAAGTCAGGCAAAGACAAATATCACTTTTATGTGGAATCTAAAATATGACACAGATGAATTTGTTTATGAGACAGAAACAGATTCACCAACATAGAAAACAAACTTATAGTTACCAAAGGGGAAAGGGGGTGAGAGAGGGGAAAACAACAAAAGCCCTAACAAGTGCTGGTGCATTGTGTGTCTGTAAAGGGGATAAAAAGAGGTGGGCGGGTTGATCTAGACTACGCCTCTGCAATATAGATTTTCCAGCATTTTAATTTTGTTCATTGTGGGATCGAGAGGTATACCTAGTTGGGACTGAGAGAAATGAAAAATAATTTAACAAACTAAGTCAGTAATGATGTCCTCAGTGAGTCGCTGTGCTATTTTCGTATTTTACTGTGATACTTGATTGGAGTTAGAGGGAGCCTGACTATTCCCTTTCTAGAAGTAAGCCAGGGAGCAGAGACTTAAAGAGGCTGCCGCCACCACATGCTTCCTCCACCCACTGGAGCCCCTAGATTGTTCCTTCCACATTCCCTTCCCTCCACTCTTCCACTGTACCAGTGTGTACGAAAAACGTCCCTACCACCAGAAGACCTGTTTGGTTGTTTTTCCCTCTCATCTTTTTCAGTTAAGATTTCTCCAATAGAAGACACCATGCAATATTGCTATCCCATGCTTGCTAAACTCAGACCTTTCCCCACTGCCTCACACCATTGCAAACCTACTATAGAAGTTAGGAACAGAATGCTCTCTGCTATACCATATCTCAGAATTTCACGGGCCTATTGTTAGTCTGCTCAAGTTACAGCTCAGTGTTGGTGTTCTTGTCAAGTGGGTGGGCTGACAGACTTCTTTCTTTTTCTGTCTTACTGTCCCTTCAGCTTTGGACTCCTCAGAGTTTAGCAGATGGGAAAGAGCGGGTGAAGACACTGCACTTCTTTGCCACCTTTGCTCAGAAGTGATGTACATCACTTCCCCTTGTTGTCTCTGGTACCGAGGAATGATCCCAGTATGCCACCTAGATGCAAAGGGCCTGGGAAATAGTGCCCTGGTTAGAAACTCACGTCCCAAGCTGACAGTATGAAGGGGAAGTAGGAATCTTGTTGGACAGGTTGTCCCCTCTGCCCACATTTATACATTCCAAGAATCTAGATTGGACAGTATTTGGGTATCACGGGCCTTGGCATTAGATTTGTCGCTATATATCTGAGATGGAATCAAATTCTAAACTTCTTGGGGTGTATTTTACTATCTGCCATGCCTGTTTGCACAGGTTGTTGCAAATGAGAGAGAAAGCGAGTATATTGACAAGGGGAAATTGACTCTAGCTGCCCAGCAGTGGCATGATGACAGTGAGCCCTCTTTGTGGTGAAAAAGATGCTCTAGCCCAGCAAAAGGATGACACTGACTTCATGAAACCTTTCCTGACTTGAAGCAGATTGCTGGATTGATTTAATGCGGCTTTTTTGAAAACAGATAAATCTTGATTATGCCTTTTTATAGTCTGTCAGTTTGTCTGAAACTCTTTGTGTAATCCCAGTGACAGTGAGAACAGCTAGGATACCATGGTCCATTAGTAAAAACCCCAAATTCAAACAGTAGAAACAAAAATGACACCGGAGTCCCCTCTTGGCCGTTCTTCATCACATCTACTAGAATCATATAGTTGGTCCTTAAGTATCATTGCCTTTTGGCCACTTCTTGGATTTATCTACTCAAAGAGGCCAATTTGAGACTATCGACTCAGTTCTATACCTCTCAAATCTGTTGTAAAAGACATAGTAAAATGTGTGGGGCAGGAAAAATCCTTGTAAAATGTATACTTGAAACAAGAGAGCTGTCTGCCTCAAATTTGGCCATGACAAATGAGAGAGAGTTACATGGGCATTTTGGAAGGTGTTTTTAGTGAAGTTTACCCTTGAAGTCTGTCTTCTGTCTTCTTAGTGCCAAAATGAGAAGGCAGAATGCCCAAATGCTAGCATTTGATACATTGAAAGGAAAGTGTGGATAGAAAGTGGGAAATGTGCTCAAATGAGACCACACAGACATGAGGGAGAATGAGGCAGCCTGTTCAGCATTGGGTTTCAGTAGAGTAAATAGGAAATGGTGTCATGCGTTGTTGACTCATCCTCCTTCTGGGCACAGTCATTCAGAAATCAAAAGCAATTGGCTTTTGTACAGCTTCCTCTTGTATCTAGAGGCAAAAGGGTCACAAACTCACAGGTGTGCAGGGGCCATGCAGTTAACCTAAGTGAGTGGTGCAGGCTTGGAGGAGAGGGGTTGGGGGAGAGATCAAATCTTTGGAGGAAGGGAGAGAAAGTAGGTATTGAAACTTTCTACAGAAATACAGGACCAATGTTGTCAGATCTTCAGATTTTTTAAGAGAAGCTGAGAATTTGGTTTTTTTTTTAAAATAAATTTATTTATTTATTTTTGGCTGTGTTGTGTCTTTGTTGCCGTGCGCGGGCTTTCTCTAGTTGCGGCGAGTGGGGGCTGCTCTTCTCTGCGGTGCGCAGGTTTCTCATTGCGGTGGCTTGTCTTGTTGCGGAGCACAGGCTCTAGGTGCGCGGGCTTCAGTAGTTGTCGCTCATGGGCTCAGTAGTTGTGGCTCGCGGGCTCAGTAGTTGTGGCTCACGGGCTCTAGAGTGCAGGCTCAGTAGTTGTGGCACACAGGCTTAGTTGCTCCGTGGCATGTGAGATCCTCCCAGACCGGGGCTCGAACCCGTGTCCCCTGCCTTGGCAGGCAGATTCTTAACAACTGTGCCACCAGGGAAGCCCGGAATTTGGGTTTTTTGAGGGAGGCATGTACTGTGTAGGTGAGTGAAAATTGATCTGCATGTCTTATTTGTCCTGAGATCCGCTTGGCTGTGGCTTCCATTTTAGTGGCAAGGGAAGCCATATTTGCTTCTGGGCATGGGATGGACAGGGAAGCCTCCCTGGTTTAGCAGCATGTTCTCTGAGTAAACAGTCAGGCTCAGTTTTTGCCATCATGCCCTTAGGGTGCTAATGTTATTTTGAATATACAAGGTTATAGAGCTGTAAGGAGAACCTGCTGTTATTTGATACTCTTTCATAAACTGAAATTTTATTTACTGTGTAGAAATGCCATAATCATCAGTTGCCTGCACTTAAGTTTCTGGTACTTGAGATTGGGAATCAATAAAGAAGGTTTATTTGGGATTGAAAGCATAACCAGTTTAAAATTTCTTCAGTTACTGAAAAGAAAGTAAAATTAAAAGCGTTTAAGTTCTTGGCTGGTCTCTAAAGTAGATGGAATTCAGTTTAATTTTTTGTGTATGTGAGTTGCCATAGCTAATTTAAGTGTTCTGGGCTTAATATCCCTATCTTTTTAGGAGGTTTGGCATTTAGGGGAAAAAATTTCCTTAGTGTAGAAAAAAAAAAAGGAAATTACCATGTAACATATGGAAATTGACAAAGATGAAATATCAGAAAGAAACTGAGTATTGTGTGTCTATTTAAAAACTGCTAGTTTGAGGATTGAAAATCTAACAAACTACTCCATAAAAAATAAACCCTGAAAACAACTCAAGTCAGGAACTGAATGCTATGTTAGGTTCAAGATTTATTTTTCCTTAAGAGAAAGAAAAGTCTTTGTGTGTGTCTTTGTGCTTTGTTTTTCATTCTAAGCCGAACTTTATTTTATTTTACGTGATGGGTGTTGAAATTAAATAAGAAAACAGCTTTTAAAACAAGCATTTTTTTTTTTTTTTTTTTTTTTTTTGCGGTATGCGGGCCTCTCACTGTTGCGGCCTCTCCCTGTTGCGGCCCCTCCCGCCGCGGAGCACAGGCTCCAGACGCGCAGGCTCAGCGGCCATGGCTCACGGGCCCAGCCGCTCCGCGGCATATGGGATCCTCCTGGACCGGGGCACGAACCCGCATCCCCTGCATCGGCAGGCAGACTCCCAACCACCGCGCCACCAGGGAGGCCCTAAAACAAGCATTTTTATTTTAACAGGTGTTTTGTTGAATGTATGAAAGTGACCTTTCTAAGTCATTGTCTCTTTCTGGGAACCTTCATCTGTAAATTGGGAATAGTTTCCTGTATCTTGCAGATTGTTCTTTAGCATTAAACGAGTAAACTATATAATGTGCCTGTTGCAGTACTTGGCACATAATAGCGACTCGTTCCTTTTTTCAATGTCTTTAGGGTTAAAGATATCAGGGCACTGACTTCTAAGGAGGCTACCATACTGATCCTAGGTGGGGAAAGAATATAACTTGGACCTTTTTTTGGGGGGGGTGGGGTCATGTTTGACTTTGTTTGCTCTAGTGTGCCTTGACTATAATTCTTATGCAGCATTGACCTCTTTCCCTAAACTCCTTGGAAGTTATAGGCATATAGTGGGTACTTAAAGTGTTTTTTACCATAAATAAATTTTGATCACATGCTTTGTAGATTTGGACAGAAGAGTTGGCATCTTAACCACTAGTAGAAAGCAGATGATGAACTTGCAATACTGCCGAGTGTATCCTCTCTACTGAGAACGTCTAAGGAAGAGGAGCAAGGTGAGAAGTGGGCTAGTAAGACCCTTGGGTCAGCCTGCCTTCCCAGGTGGAAGAGTTAGGGCTTTATTGGGTATTAATGTGGCATTTAGCACCAAACTCAGCTGTGAAGTTACTTACTTGTTGGAAAACGTGGAAAAGAGAAAAGTTTGATAAATGTGCGTGCCATGACTTTGTGCTTGCAAAGAACCAAAATCTTCCGCTTGTTAGTATGGTTGTAAATACTGCCATGTCCTTCTTCTTGACAAACATACTGCTGATAAGGACAAGGGAAACAGCATGACTGACTGTATTTGGGGTCAGGAATTCTTCCTTTTGCCTTAAAGTAAAAAGTGTTTTTTGGAAGGTCAAGTTGAAACTGTCTTCACAGGATTCAATTCTTGTCACATCCGTTTCAGAAGCCCTCCTTGATATGTTATCTGTAGTTCAAAACAATGACTAACTTTGTGGTTAAAAGACAAACAAAAAAGAATAATTTGTTACAGATAGAGCCATGTGGAGAATACATTCTTTATCAAGCTGTGAGTCCTTAGGGGAGAATCTGCATGTAGCAGATGCTGACAGGTTTTCATTCTTTACCTTTGAAGTGTTTTCTTGAGTCTTTCCCCACCAGAGATAGGAGACTACTTTTATGGGAATGATAAAAATACTATTATGGAAAGGTTATTAAATTCTTGTTTACTTAAATCTGAAATACGGCTAAATTTTACTAGCCAAAGAGGTAATTGAAATGTAAACTTCTCAGAAGGTGGGAATCAAAGAAAAACTGCCTTTACCTTGTTTTTTTAAAAAATAAATAAATTTATTTATTTATTTATGGCTGTACTGGGTCTTCGTTGCTGTGCACTGGCTTTCTCTAGTTGCAGCGAGCAGGGGCTACTCTTCGTTGCGGTGCGCGGGCTTCTCATTGCGGTGGCTTCTCGTTGCGGAGCACGGGCTCTAGGTGCGCAGGCTTCAGTAGCTGTGGCACATGGGCTCAGTAGTTGTGGCTTGTGGGCTTAGTTGCTCCACGGCATGTGGGATCTTCCTGGACGACAAGGGATTGAACCCGTGTCCCATGCATTGGCAGGCAGATTCTTCACCACTGTGCCACCAGGGAAGTCCCATGCCTTTACCTTGTTTTTTTCAGAGAGGGAGATACCGGGAAGGCAAGGTCCTCTGTGACTTTTTAGAAGTGTGAATTCTGGAGCCTTAATCAACACCATTTATGGACTATATAATATATACAGAGCACTAAATGTGATTATAGGTGATGACATTTTAGAGTTGGAATTGACCTTAGTTGTCATTTTATTCAACTTGTTTAATTTGAAAATGAGGCAGTTGAGAAGAGAAATAGTTTTGCCCTTGAAGAAGTCAAACTATTGAACAGATACATGTATCTTTATAAACAGTCTTGAGTTTTATGGTGTAGCAAGTGATTGAGTTATGCAGACACATACAACACATTTAAATACTGAGGATCTGTGAAGTGATAAGAGGTTGCCTGATTGTAGAGATATTTACTAGGAGGAGTGAGATTTGAACCAATTTTAGCAAAAGGTGAGGGACTTGGGGCAGTAGAGTTAAAGCAGATGTAGGACTGTGATGGGAAAAGAGTAATTGGTGAGAACCTTAAAGTCCAATTTGAAGTGTGTGTATAATTTATAGAATCAGATATTGAGAGTGTCAGTTCTTACCACATAGGGTTTTTAAGCAGGAAATAGTGAATCGGGAGTTTTGTATAGTAAATCTTTGTTGTGGCAGATTTTTTGGTTGGTGAAGGGGGACAGGAGGACTGGATGAGGAACAGGTAACATTTTGACACCTGAGAAAGGAAGGAAAGAAAGTATCATTTGCCACCATGTTTAGATATAGGCAGGTAAGGTGTTTTTTTTTTTTTTTTTTTGGCTGCGTTGGGTTTTCGTTGCTGTGCGCTGGCTTTCTCTAGTTGCAGCAAGGTGGGGGGCTACCCTTCGTTGTGGTGCTTGGGCTTCTCATTGCGGTGGTTTCTCTTGTTGCAGAGCACGGGCTCTAGGCGCGTGGGCTTTAGTAGTTGTGGCACATGGGCTCAGTATTTGTGGCTCGTGGGCTCTAGAGCACAGGCTCAGCAGTTGTGGCACACAGACTTAGCTGCTCCCTGGCATATGGGATCTTCCCAGACCAGGGCTCAAACTTGTGTCCCCTGCTTTGGCAGGCGGATTCTTCACCACTGCGCCACCAGGGAAGTCCTCTTGGCCTCATCTCCTGATCATTTTACGTGTTACCAGCTTCCTCAGTGTGCCGTATTCCTCTCTCTAGTCATTTTCCATATGCTGTTCCTTTTGCCAGGAATACCTTTCTCATACCCCCACCCGTAGGCTGACCGATTATCTGTTCATTTGTCTGTTAAGTCCCTATTTACCCCTCATTTCTCATATTGGGGGCAATTGTTTCTACAGTAAATGATACTGAAGAATTGATCTTTATTGTAGGGACAGTCACAAGCCACTGGAGGCTTTCAATCAGGAAAGTGACGTAAGCAGATTGATATTTTAAAGCAGTGATTCTCAAGCTTTATCGTGCGTCACAGTTTCCTGGAGGGCTTATTAAAACACAGGTTACTGGGCCCCACCCCGAGTTTCTGATTAAGTGGGTCTGGGGTGGAGCCTGAGAATTTGCATTTTTAACAAGTTCCCAGGTGCTGCTGCTGCTGCTGTCTGAGGACCCCACTTGTAGAATTATCCTTTTAGAGGGACCACTCAGACTGAAATGGGAATGAATGGGGCTGGGTGGGCAAGACAGTATGCAGGGAAGACAATTTGGAAGCTGTATCACTATTTCAGATGAGAAATAAGGATATGGGGATGAAGAGAAGAAGACAGTCTGTCAAGAGATGCTTAAGAGATAGTGATTGCTTACATATGAGAAACGAAGGAAAAGCTGAAGCCCCGGTTTCTCACAAGGGCAGCCAGGTGGATGGTGGTGCCATTCACTAGAAAGCATACAGTGATCAGATTTTTTGTGGGCGGTCAAGGGGCAGGATGGTGATGAGATTGTGTGCCTTTGAGACATCTGAGTCGGTTGCTGGGACGCTGCCTTAAGCTCAGAGGGGAGTGACACTGCTGATACTGATACAGCTTTGGGAGTCATCAGTGTGCGATTGAGAGCTGACCCGTGGGAGTAGACGAGATCGGTAGGAAAATGAGTACGGAGAAGAGAGCCTGGGACAGAACCCTGAGGGTCACAGTAATCAAGGAAAGCTAGAGGAGGAAGATGAGGAGCAGCTAGAGAGGTGGAAAAACGCAGGGGTGGGGCTTCCCTGGTGGCGCAGTGGTTGAGAGTCCGCCTGCCGATGCAGGGCACACGGGTTCGTGCCCCGGTCCGGGAAGATCCCACATGCCACGGAGCGGCTGGGCTCGTGAGCCATGGCCACTGAGCCTGCGCGTCCGGAGCCTGTGCTCCGCAACGGGAGAGGCCACAACAGTGAGAAGCCCGCGTACCGCAAAAAAAAAAAAAAAACCAAAAAAAACCCGCAGGTGTGTGCACTGCTTTCTCTCCTGGAGGCCAGGAGATGAATGTGGTTCAGGAGGGAGGGGTGTAGAAACGATGTCAAATGCTGCTGGGAATGCAGGAAAGTAAGCACTGAGGAGGGTCTGTTTGATTAACAACATGGAAGTCCCCCATGCATTCATTCAGTGTTGACCGAGCCTGTTTGGGGTCAGGCTCTGTGCTAGACACACACATGACCTAGATTTTTCAATGACTGGGAAGAGGCAGAAGCCAGACAGCACTGGATTTAGGAGGATCAGGACAGAGACACAAACAGTCCTGCCATGTTCTCCTCTGGCAAAGCCACTGGAGGGAGGTTTCTCACTGCTGCTGCTTCAGGGGCCTTTCTGGAGGATGGAGAAACCTCCCAGGAGTCTCACTGAATCCCTATCTGCAAAACTTTGACAGAGCCAATTTATATGGATACCTTTGGTCCCGGTATGTCAGAGTCTCATCTCTTTAAAGAACCAAAGAGCTTTGCTTGCTCCAATCTGTGTTTCACAAGGTGCCTTGTGAAAACAGTAACTTCAGCAGCTGCCTGTAGCCACATCTGTTTTCCATGGACCCAGACCTGGCCTGTGTGGCCAAGTTGGGCAACATTCACCATGCTTTCCTTTTTACCCCAGTTCTCTTGATGTTTCCACTGTGGAATCCAGTCATGCAATAGATACCTGGAGGCTATAGGTTCTTGAGATCCAGCCAGATTCAGAATTTCACTTTTGGGTCCCTCAGAATTAGAGAAGCCATGGCAGTCTATAGGTTATAAATTAAAGTTCAGTTTAAATGCTCTAGACCATTGCTGCCCGTTTGCACTTTCTGCGATGGTAGAAATGTTCTGTAATCTGTGCTGACTGATATGGTAGCCACAGCTAACTGCATTTTAAATTTTATTTAATTTTAATTACTTTAAATTTAAAGTGAGAGAGTGACATGTGCTTAGTGGCCACCATGTTAGGCCAGCAGTTCTGAAATTTTTGGTGTAGAGCAGAATCGTTAGGAGGGCTTGATAAAGCATAGATTGCTAGGCCCTGAACGTTTCTGATTCGGTAAGTCTGGTTAGGGCTTGAGAGTTTGCTTTTCTAACACGTTTCCCAGGTGCTGCTGTTGCTGGTCTGGGGAGGATCACCACTGCAGACCTGTTTCCAGCGTTTAGTTTTCAACTCATTAATACAGATAGCAATGCCATCAGCCTGTCCTCAAGGCCCTGGTCAGCTAGTTGACAAGAAGCCTAGGACCTCCCCCCAAACCCACACTAGATCCTTTTTCCAAATCAGCACAGCTCACCTTTCAAGCTAACTCATGACACTTTCTGAGCTGCCACAGTGGCTGAAACAATGGCCTTCTGGGGAAGTTCCAGCGTTGAACAGACTTTGGTTTTCATTCCAGCTTTATTAATTCATATTCTAACCTTGTAAGAAATTAGACCATGTGTATGGTGTATGTAGAGTGTAATTTTGTTTTTGCCAAGTTCATACTTGGCGTTATAGTGAATGATTTCTGCATTCATTCTGGCTGGCTGGACTGGGCTCAGATGAACTGTCCCTAAAATCCTGTTTTAACCAGTAACCTTTATTTTTAAGCAAATGATAGTAATTTTTTAATACTCAGAAATGCTATGAAATAAAATAACAGTTTCTATAATAACTAAGCATTCTCTTTTGGGGGATTGCTTATAAAAAGATCCTTCTCATAATACATGTTGTGTTTACAGGTGACATGACATGCTGTTTGAAATTCTCTTTAGAGTACTGGGTGGGGGAGGGTAGATGAAACAAGATTGAAAAATGTTGATGATTGTAGAAGGGCCATGGAGGTGAGGTATACTGCACTAGTCTCTCTACTTTTGTGATTGTTTGCAATTTTACGTAATAAGAAAAAATGCTCTTAGAGAAGCTAAATATAGCATTTTTATGAAGTACCAGGTGAATAGTTGAAGCAGAAAATGAAAAGTAGTTGTTGGTTTTCCTCTAGGGAATTCAACTAGAGTAAAATTTTAATTTAAATGGAAGAGAATAGCAGTTGCTGCAGTGTAGGGCATTAAAGACCATCATTAACAAAGAAACTGCAGATAAGTGAGTGAGGTACTTCGTGTGTGTGTGTGTGTGTGTGTGTGTGTGTGTGGTATTTAAGGAGGGGGAACTACACCCTTGCTAATTTTTCTGCACACCACCATAGGTAACTCTTCTTACAGACATACATCCCCACACAGTGGTGCTCACTTTGATGTGTCAGAGTTTTCCTTCATTTGGACAAAGGTAAACTTTTGAAAAGTTTTAAAAAGAAGTCGGGGAGGAGGAGAGGTGGTGGCAGATCATATCACAGGAGTTTGTAGGCAGCTAAGGCTTCTTGGATGGCTGGGTTTACATTTTTCCAGTAGAGTGATGATACTCACCCTGAAGGGGGAGAGGAGAGGTTTTTTGTTTTGTTTTGTTTTTTTTAAGACTTTTCTTGATCTTCAAAAGGCTGTATGAATAGATTCAACTTGTTTTTGGATTAGGAAATGGTCTTAGATTTTCTTTAACTAGATGATAGTTGGAGTTGAGTATTTAAAATTATCTTGATAATTATAGGAAGTGGTTTATAAAATAGCCGTGAGTGTCACGCCAGTTTATAGTATATAACCTAGGCCTACTCTTTCCCTTTGATATGGCCAATTCGTCTTCCATCTTTCCCCATTTGAAATGTCCCTTTAATGCATTTCCATCCCATTTCTATCCCTCATCACCTTTACCCCCTAGTTCAGGCCATATCACCCTCTGCCTCGATTACTGCCCGTAAGTAGTGCCCTGTCCCCTCTCCCTCCTTCTCTCCAGGGATTTCCCTTTTCTTTGACTGTCTTCTGTACTTGGACCATGTGATTCAGCATTCATTTGCTTTTTTATGACATGTGCACCACCTTTGTTTTCCAATTATGCAGGTAGTATGCCTGTGTATAACAGTGGGATATCTCTTAGAGTACCTGACACTGCTGGTATTCAGTAGAAAATATCTGTGAAATCTAATAAAACTTCCAGGCTCTATTTTTTTAATTATTTTTTATTTTATATATTTTATTTTTATTATTTACCTGTAATTCTATAGAGAATAAATTTTTCAAAGGTGGCATCTTCGTCAGTATAAGGCATTGCCTCCAAGCCTGCAGGTTGTACTAGTGGTTGTAAATGCAATTCTAGACCTTCTCCTATACCTGTTGAATTCATTGAAACACACCGTTTCATCTGTAAGGGAGCTGCTTCAAATAAATATTTTGTAGCAGAGATTTTTGCACCTAGCATTTGGAGCTTGGGAAAAAAAAACATATAATAACAAAAAGGCTGTTCTGTATTTGATTGTTTTAGGGGTCCTTGGTGTTTAAGTATTTATTGCTTGATTTCATATTTTTGGATAATACTATTGGTTGTATTGCTCTTTTATGGAGCTGCTTCTAAGGGAGTGTGCAAAGCATTAGTCAACAAGTGTTTATACCTGCTTGGGCCTGATATGTGTGTATGTGTTTGTGTGTTTTAAAGGATGTGGCACCTTTGTCTCTTGCATGGAGTTTTAGTAATGTTCATACAAGAGTAACATAAGAGAATCGCCCAGGGACACGAAATATGAATTGTTAGAACAAGCCTAGACTGCCCCTCAGTCAAACCAACAAGACCAGGAGCTTGCTCAGGAACCTCTCCTTTTTTGACTGATCTTGGAAGGACAAGCAAAACATGGAGTACAGTTCTTGGAGGTTTCCTCTTTTTTGGGGTTTTTAGTATGATGTAAGAGGAAACCTTTATACCTTGAGCATGCTCTCGGAGCCTGGATGCATTCACCAAAGCATTTGTCCAACACCTCAGTATTAAGCTGTGCAATTCTCTTGAAGCCTTGCCCTGTTTTCAGTGATGAATTTAGAAGTAGGTCCGTGACCACTTGGGTAAGAAAAATTTTTGAAAAAAGTAGATCCTTGGGGAGTGCTCCTTTGATAAGATCTATAAGCTTGCCCCCAGATAACTGATTCAATGCACGTGTCTAGATTTTCTCTCTCATGCTCTTGTCCCTTGAAGAGTCTGAAATACAGAATTGTTTAGTGCTTTTAAGCCTTGCTCTTTAGCTTTGTGAGGGAAAAAAACGAAAGACCTGTGCCTGACAATGGCACATTGAAGCCTCAGTGTCGCTGGGTCAGATGGCACTCAGTAGTCAAGTTCAACATTGAACTCACCAGTCAAGGGCACCAGAGGGGGGGCTGTCAAATGTGTCTCTTTTTGTGAATGCTTTGTGCCTCTTGGTTGCTCGAAAGGACTAGATGCCATCTATTTTATAGACATATATCTTCCCTCCCTTTTTCTTTCTTTCTTTTCTTTCTTGTTTCACCCTTTGGTTTCCCTCTCCCGAATGATGGGATGTTTATTGCAGGAGGCCTCTTAGGTGTGTAACCTTTAAGCTTAATCCATGGTTATATGCAAGGAGCAGACTCTCTGCCTGGTACTACTTTTTCCTCTCTCTCTCTCTCTGTTTTTTCTTCACTCTTAGGCTTTGGGATATAAGATCATTTTTCAGGATTTCCCTGCCATCTTAAAGATTTCTGCAAAATTAATTAACAAGTGTAGGATTTCTTAGTTCCTTTTTTTTTGAATTTTATTTTTTATACAGCAGGTTCTTATTAGTTATCTATTTTATACATATTAGCATATACATGTCAATCCCAATCTCCTAATTAGTTCCTTTCTTCACCCCCCACCCCTCCCCAAATAATCTGTAGTTTTATGGCAGGACTGGTGGGGCTCCCAACCCTGCAGGGAAGGAAGCCCATTAAGGCTTTCATGGTAAATGTCTCTTTCAGATGTTTGAAATTACCTGCTGTTAGCTTCTAGAGCTGAGGGAAAACCTTCCAGTGAGGTCCACACCATTTGGGTAGGACTTTGGGGTTGCACAGAGCAAATGTTCTTTCTTAGGTCTTGTTTTAATTGCCTGGTCACCTAGTGCAAATAGACTTTTTAAAGAGTTGTGGCTTTTTAGAATAGAGGCAGTCATTTAAAAATCCAAAGGCTTTAAAAATGAAATTTGCTCATAGAAGAAGCTTCTCTGATACGGTGTCGAACCTATTTGCTAAAGTACATTTGATAGACCACCTAAAATCCCTGTATTTTCCTACAGTGGTCTAAAGAATTATCACCACCCAGGTGTAGACTTTTCCTCATTCAAACGTATTTCAAGGCTGAGTGATACCCTATTCCATATCTACCCATTGCCACTTCTGTACTCTTTCCTCTAATTTTAAGGCCTCTATAGCTGTAGCTCTTTCTCAGTTACCCATGTGGAAATAATCTAATCTTGAAAAACGCCCCATGAGGCGTTTCAATAACTAAGTGCTCAGGGAGTAAAAACTAATTTTAGTATTTGCTTTAGCAAAACAGTTAGACAAATATACTACAGATGGTTATCTACCTTTCAAAACCAAATACATAAAACCTGTATTAATCAGAACTCGCAGTTAAAGTCACTTTTTTTTTTGCTTTGTGTTGATAGGAAAGAGAAGATATCAGAAAAGCTGAAAGAAAGGTTTAATAAGAACTCAAGTTTACTTTAAACTAGTGAGGTCGTGAAGACATGACCAGCTTAAATTTTTACTTCTGTGGTATTCTACAGTGAGAATTGATTGGATAGTACCTTAAGGTTCTACACGCTTTCCATATATTGTAATTACGATAGCTAGAAACTTTGGTTACACGTGTTGTTGTTCTATTTAAGGATGAAGGCCCCAAATCTTTTCTGCTTTTAACTAGATTGATTATTCAAAAAAACATTCCCCTAAAACTTTCCTGTTAAAAAGTGATTGGTCACTTTTCATATCCGTAACACCCCATAGCACACACATACATAGAGTTAGGCCAGAAAGCAGTCATCTTCAGCTCTCCCCCTTTTGCTGTCCTCCTCCCCCACCCCACTAATGAATAAGTCAGCCCCGAGTCTCCTCTTCTGCCTGACTTCACTGTCTCCTGCCTGAGATCTCACAAAAATCTCACAGCCAGTCTCTGTCTTCAGCCTCTTACCTCTTTGCTCCACACTTCAAAATCTTTGACTGTTGTCATGCCAAAAAAACAGGGCAAGATCATGAGCTCTGGTCCCTGCTCTGTGTGTCCATTGCCTATGGTGAAGGTTTTCAAAGGTTTTTCTCGGATGTGGCTGGGCCACTGGGTTCCCAGGTTGTCATTTCCCCTTCCCGCCTCCTCACAGCTTCAGCTGGAGCAGCTTCACTTTTGTTCTGCCTATTGAACTTGGAGTAGGATTTTGTTGAACAAAATGTTCCAGGACTTAAAAAAAAAAAAAAAAAAGGTTTGCAAACTATGGGATCAGATAACTACGAAAATGCTGCGTCTTCTCCCATATTCTGCCGGAGGTGCTAACTTTGACTTTTGGCATTCTGTTTTTTTAAGCTTCCAAAATACATTGTATGTTTATGTTCAAATTGCTCGCAGTTCTCCAGTTCATGGGCTCATGTTTATTGAGTGTTTTTTGTGATTAGGGCTTTTATGCATATTAATTTATTCAATCTGTTCTTGATTGATGTCGGTGCTATTATTTAGCACCATCTTATGGATGGGGAAACTGAGGCACGGAGCTGAACTCTCTTGCCCAAGGTATTATAGTTAGTAGGCGTAGAGCCAGGATTCTGAGCTCAGAGACCTCCTGCAGAATCCACACTCAAACGCTCGGCGCATTAACACAGTGACGTGGCTTTTAGGGACTTGTCTGGAAGAAGCACAGCCATCAGACACTTCTGTCTACAGGCTGAACTTTCAATTTGGGGCTAAATGTATCCTCACATTATTGTTGAGCGTAGGCCTGCGTGGGGCAAGTCGGGAGTGGGCAGAGGGAGGAAGCTGGGATCAGGAGGCGCTGGGCCACAGAGTCGGGAAAGCAGAGGCCACTGGCCACCTCCCCCCAGCCCAGAAGGACTCTGGCCAGTGCGCTCCCCAGCCTTGATCTGAAGTCTCTGGACCATCGATTTCTGAGGTCAGGTCAGTGCCCATGGTCCCTTGACCCAGTGTAGGGCTCCCCTGTGCCCTTCACTCTGTTCACTCCTCGGTGCGGAGGTTTGCTGTGTTGGTCGCTCCAGGTGTTAGGATCTTCTTTCCTCTCCAGGTCCTCAGAGATGGTTAAGGGGCTCACAGACGCTGAAGGAAAATCTCTGATCGTTGAAATCAGATTCTCAGGAGCATGGCTCATTGAACCACCAGAAGCACCACCAGACAGGCTGGCAGAAGGCAGCCTCTGTGCCCAGTGCCCCTCCTGTCTTTGGTCACATTTCAGAACGGTCGGTCTGTCTGTCTGTCTCTCTCACACGCGTTTTGCTCCTGGGGGTCACCACTGGAGCACAAAGCCAGGCTGCCACTTTATTTTTGTGGGCAGAAGCCACTACGCAGTGGGTTGATGGAGCAAAAACTTCTTTACAAAGACAAATGTGGGTTGGTAGGAATTTGTGCAAAAAAAAAAAAAAGTCTTTTAAAAAGCACTTTTGTAATGGGACAAATGTGACTGCTCATATCGTTCCCACATGGGCCCTTTAGAATATATTTTCTCTACACACACACACACACACACACACACACACACACACACACACACACACACACACACACACACACACACACACACACACACACACACACACACACACACACACACACACACACACACACACACACACACACACACACACACACACACACACACACACACACACACACACACACACACACACCACCCCCCCCCCCACCCCCCCGCCCGGTATCAACCTCTTTCTCTCAGGTGAGGGGCAGTTTGAGGATGTGGGAGAAGTAATGGAGCAACTGTTTTAAGTGCAGAGGAGGGTCTGCCTCCGGGCCCAGGGCTGTCTTTGCAGACCGTTTGTGGGGACCAGATGGGAGGGGTGTTGTGCCAGGTGAGCTGCAATTAGTGGTTGATCGCAGGCTGGGGAAGCAGCAGGGCTGGGTTCTCAACTGCTCGGTCCAAGTATAAACTAGAGGTTAGCCTCAGTGTGGGGCAGGATTAGGAAGAAAATATGGCAGGATGAAAGGTCAGGATTGGATTCTGGGACCTGGCTGACCCTGTGTGATCATGAACAGACTCCTTAATTAGGAGCCATCTGCTAAGAAATAACCCTTATGTATATATTTTAAAAGAGCTTTCTCTATCGCGCCTGAAAAGTGAATTACTGGATATTATTAACACTTGGTGGGGAGGGGTAGGTGTCTAGAATCATCAGCCCTTACTCCCAGAGGAGGGGACAGTCCAGTTTGTCGATTGCAGGATGCTTGTTTTGTTCTTTTTCTCCCCTGCAACCCAGGCTTCTGGCTGTTTTACTGCTTATAAGCCTCTTTGTTAGAGGAGGAAACAAACAAAAGGAGTTAAAACTCATCGTTTGGTTTTGCTTCTGGTTGAGCAGCTTGCATTGAAGGTTAGCTGGGTGGGTCAGGAGTGTGGAAGGTGAAGATCTGAATGATCCGTGTGGGTTATCGATTAGTTTAGACTGGTCTGCCCTTGTGTCCCTTGCATGCTCTCTTTGGGGATAGAGCCATTAGGAGCAGAAAGTGAAAAGGGAGATTCTTTGTAACAAAGAGACAGGCATGGGAACAGAATCAGAGACTACACATGTCTAAAATGTGCTCTGCAGTAGCCAAGAAAATGGTTTCAAAAACTTGAACGATAGGAAAATGCAATGAAAAATACTTAAGAAAGCTTATATAGCCCAGATACTGTGTGGCAGGAAATGAACAAGTTAATAATATTAGAGTTGGTTTTTTCTTTGTAGCTGGGAAGAGGATATGCAGTAAACTGATAAAGACGGCTCATTTTCAGTGTTTTCTTAATCTTTTTTGGTCTTGTATTAAATTTAAGACTGTAGACTTATCACTAGTTCTTGGAGACACCTAGGTGAAAATCCTCACACATCATGTTGAAAATATCTCTTTGGGTGGGTGTAACGTTTCACTTGAAAAAGAACTGTTAAAATCCTGTGGGATCACAGGTAACAAATAGAGTGCAAAAGGCACAGAGAAAGCTGGGTTTTGACTGCAGATGCTTTCTGAGCCTTGTCAGATGACAAACTTTGTCTTGCTGCTGCTGCTATCCACACAGATTTGCTCACTGCTGGCTTGCTGTGAAAGAATGTGGGCATTAAGGAGATCCCAGGAGCTTTTCATTAAGCTCAGGCTCTCTGTCTTCAAGGGCCACTGAATGATTGGAACTTTAATCAGCGTGCATGAGGAAGAGACCTAAGGTGGGTGTTAATGCCATTGAATTAATCAGAGCAAGGACTGACCCCGGCGGGGGGGGGAAGCACTCCCCACCTGCAGCTGTTTCTACTGGGATGTAAGAAGCAGTGTCCCTCAAGGAGCTCCGCACCCTGGGTAGAAGCTTGCATCCCATGCTACTGCAGGGTGGGAAAACCCTATCCAGATACCTCCCTTTGAAGTAGAGAGATGGTTAAGATTCTTCAAGTTTTTGTGGGCAGTCCTTAGATACCCCCTAGATATGGGGGTAGAAGCTGTTGCACACAAAGGGCCTGGTATTCAAAGCCCACCTCAAAGGTTTTCTCTTCTGATGAGATTCCCTGGAGGGGACCCCTGGAGTGGGGAGACAACCCTCCTTTTATATGGACAGCCAGAAGGGAGGCCCAGGAGGGAGGCCGAGGGGAAACCTTGTGCCAGAAGGCAGAGAGAAAAGAAAAAAAATGAAGCGGAGAGGAAAGTGCACTTAAAAGGGATGGAAGTGGGGATTTACTACCTTTTAAAGGCAAGAGGAAGAAGGTCTTAGGGAGAGAAAACAAATAAGGAGATGGGATCCAATCAGATGAAGTTCTTTTAAGGAAAGGATGGTGTTAAAGCAAATCTGTAGACAGAAAATGAGGGCAAGCACACTGGTGGAAGTGCCAGAGGAGAGTTCCAGCTAGTGTATAGCAGAGAGGGAAGCTCGTGTTTGAAAATGAGGCAGCCTCGTGCTTTAAAAGATTGGGCCTTGGAAGGTGGGGACATCATTGGGAGGGGGACCATCGGTATATTTCATGTCATAGTTTTCTTCATTGGATAATGCCCAGTAGGCTCCCTGTATTTTGGGGCATCATATGTATTGATTGATGCCTTTGAATGTAAAGGCAGAACATTAGATAAATGCAGGAAGGGAAGGTTTTGAGATGAGGAACGTGGAGAGCCAGGAACTTTGTTCTTCTTTATCTAAGCTCCCTGGAGATCTGTTTCTTTGGTAAATTCCTGTATTAATCAAATTTTCTTTCCAACTGTCCTATGAATAGAAAGAGGAAGACTTCATTAACCTCATTTCTTAGAATCATAGATCTGGTAAATGAGGTTTGAAGAAGTCCAATAAATGAGTGGCTCCATCTCTTACCCTTCAACGAGTCAGAAATAAGAAGAAATACCAGAATGTTGTATTTAATACATTGTGTGTACACTAGATTCTGGAGAATGTGCTGAGTCAAGGCTCCTTTGTATATAGTATGCCCTTCAGCTTACTCTTGCTACAAAGAATTTAGAAGTGGTGATTTTGAAAGCACTTGCCAGTGGGGAATACCATTTGATGGTGGTTTCGTTATTAAAATATTTTTGAGTGACACTGTTTACTTGCTACCATATTTTGGTTATGATTAAAGGTAACTTTTAGTGCCTAAAGAATGGAATTGGCTATTAGTCAGAGTCTGGTAACATCTGAAATAAATTAGAAGAGTTGTGGGCAAGAAATGAAGAAGCTGTCAGAGTTGGATAGGGTAGGAGGTAACTTTGAGAACTTAAGACTTGTCTCAGTTTATTCATTAAGCAAATACTATAGACTAGGCACTGTGCTAGGACTGAACAAAATAAAGGTGAATATAGCACAGTTCTTCATGGAGCCCATGATAAAATGGGGTGACAAGCAGGAACAGATGCTTGCTTATTGATTGATTGATAGATCAATTGTAGTATAGTTGATTTATAATGTGTTAAAGGTGTAAGTAGAGTGGTTCGATTACATGTATTTTCAGATTCTTTTTCATTATATGTTATTACAAGGTACTGAATATAGTTCCCTGTGTTGTTTATCTTTTTTTATATAGTAGTGTATATCTGTTAACCCCAAACTCCTAAGTTATCCCTCCCCACCCCTTTTCCCTTCGGTAACCATTAGTTTGTTTTCTGTGTCTTTGAGTCTGTTTCTGTTTTGTAAATAAGGTCATTTGTATCATCTTTTAAGGTTCCACATATAAATGATATGTGTGATATTTGTCTTCGTCTGACTTACTTCACTTAGTATGATAATCTCTAGGTCCATCCATGTTGCTGCAAATGGCATTATCTCATTCTTTTTTATGGCTGAGTATTCCATTGTATATACCACAACTTCTTTATCCATTCAACACAGATGCTTTTAAACATTACCATAATTGTAGTGATATGGACTGCTCCAAGATTTCCCACTATTTTTGGAGAAGTGACAGAAAGGAAAAAGTCTTTTTCTTTTTTTTCCTCTCGATTCTGAAGATCTTTATTTTCTTAAAAATTTTTTTGAATTTTATTTATTTATTTTGTACAGCAGGTTCTTATTAGTTATCCGTTTTATACACATCAGTGTATACATGTCAGTCCCAATCTCCCAATTCATCATACCACCACCCGCACCCCCTGCCGCTTTCCCCCCTTGATGTCCAACAACCCCCTTGGTTGTTCTCTACATCTGTGTCTCCATTTCTGCCCTGCAAACCAGTTCGTCTGTACCATTTTTCTAGGTTCCACATATATGCGTTAATATACAATATTTGTTTTTCTCTTTCTGACTCACCTCACTCTGTATGACAGTCTCTAGATCCACCCACGTCTCTACAAATGATCCAATTTCGTTCCTTTTTATGGCTGAGTAATATTCCATTGTATATATGTACCACATCTTCTTTATCTGTTCGTCTGTTGATGGGCATTTAGGTTGCTTCCATGACCTGGCTATTGTAAATAGTGCTGCAATGAACATTGGGATGCATATGTCTTTTTGAATTATGGTTTTCTCTGGATATATGCCCAGTAGTGGGATTGCTGGGTTATATGGTAGTTCTATTTTTAGTTTTTTAAGGAACCTCCATACGGTCTCCATAGTGGCTGTATCAATTTACATTCCCACCAACAGTGCAAGAGGGTTCCCTTTTCTCCACACCCTCTCCAGCATTGGTTGTTCGTAGATTTTCTGATGATGCTCATTCTAACTGGTGTGAGGCGATACTTCATTGTAGTTTTGATTTGCATTTCTCTAATAATTAGTGATGTTGAGCAGCTTTTCATGTGCTTCTTGGCCATCTGTATGTCTTCTTTGGAGAAATGTCTATTTAGGTCTTCTGCCTATTTTTGGATTAGGTTGTTTGTTTTTTTAATATTGAGCTGCATGAGCTGTTTATATATTTTGGAGATTAATCCTTTGTCCACTGATTCGTTTGCAAATATTTTCTCCCATTCTGAGGGTTGTCTTTTCGTCTTGTTTGTAGTTAAGGAAGAAGTCTTAAAGCTGATATTAGGGGAAGGTACACGAACTAGAGTCGTGCCTAACTGCCCCTTCCTCACACCTGTGACTTTAAAAATCTCTAAAACTAGTGACAATTACACAGAGTTGGGAGTCTGTATTCAACTCAAGAGATCTCTCCATAACTGTTTGTGGTGGGTGGTTATAGGCCTGAGAGGATGGTATATAGTGAAGGCCTTGGTAAGAAAAAGGATCAAAAGATGCATTAGTTTTCTGTTGCTGCTGTAACAAATTGCCACAGACTTAACTGCCTTAAAACAACTCAAATTTATTATCTTACAGCTCTGGAGGTCAGAAGTCGGACGTGGATGTCAGTGGGCTAAAATCAAGGTGTTGGCAGGGCCGTGTTCCTTCTAGGCTCTAGGGGAGAACTTGTTTCCTTGCCTCTTCCAGTTGCCCTTGTTTCTTGGCTCTTGGCCTTGTTTCTCCATATTCAAAGCAAGTAATGTCAGTCTGAGTCCTCCTCGTGCTGCCATCTCTCTGTTTCTCTGGCCACAGCCTTGAAACATTCTCTAACTCTGAGCACTCATGCTGTGCATTGGGCCCATGCAGATAAGCCAAGATAATCTCCCCAACTCAGGGTCCTTAACTTTAATCATAACTTCGGAGTCCCTTTCACCATGTAAGGTAACATAGTCACAATTTCTGGGGATGAGAGTGTGGACATCTTTGTCTACCAGAAGAGGAGGCCTGGATTCTTTCCACTGTGCCTGTGGTTCTTAACCAGGGTGAATGGGCCTCCAGATTAATTTTCCTTCAAGCTTTTACACCACTGCCATAATTGCTAGACAGTCCTCTTTGGTAGGTCATTCCTTGGCTCAGAATACTCCTTGGCCAGATATTCAGGTCACTCCACAGGCGGTCCTTAATCACCCCTTCCCATCCTTGTCCTGAGCGAGAACTCCGTGTTCTGGTTGGATGTGTTTATTTGCTGTTGCCCTCTGTCCCCTGTTCCATTCGACACATTCCTGACTCCACGCCTTTGCCTGAGTTGTCCCTGCCAAACCAGACTACCCTCTTTTATCTCTGCCCATCCTTCCTATAAAATCCTGTGACATTGATCATCTTTATTCCACATTTGGAGTTTATCATAATTACTACTATTTAACTTTTATGTGAGTGCATTTGATCTTCCCATATAGACTAGTCATCCTAGGGTGCTTGTTAGAAAGGGAGCGTCTTGGGACTTGCCCTGAGAGACTGATTGAATGGCCTGGGATGTGGCCAAGGGGTTTGGCTTTTTAACAGACACTGTGGGTGATGCTGATAGAGGCAGCCCACACGCAACATGTGCTGGGAACTCCTTGAGAGTGGGGGTGAATGATCTGTCCTCTCATAGCGGTGGACGTCATGTTGTCCTTGTAGGGGGAGATGATGATGATTTGTGGAAATGAATGCCAGTTTTCTGCAGGTGAGTTTAGAGAGGAAGAGAGGGTCTTGTGGGAAGTGTGTAGTAGAGTTAAGGGCACCAAGCTGTGCACCATCTTTTTGGAAAGTTCAGTGATGGACAGAGAGTCAGTCTGTGCACCCTGGTGGAAATGGGTAAGATCAACAGTACAGCTGTGATTTGGAAATAACCTGTTAACATGGCAAAATTGCCATACCTCTAGATTTACTTTATTTTAACTTGTCTTTGTTTCAGGGACCCAGCCTGATGTATCAAAGGCAGAAATTTTGTTGTGGAAAAGACTTGAAAAAGGAAAGATGGCTACTTCATGGGAATATGCAGAGGGAACTCTGTGCTTTTAGTGCCCATTCTGATCACTAGTTCTTCTTGATGCCTGGAATGCAAAGAATACCCAAAAATCTGAATTCCCACTGAACCAAGCATTTTTGGAATGAGGCCCTTCATGAATATGCCATGATTTTAATTTCTGCTTTTGTTAAGATTGGAATGGAGTCTTTGTTATCTTACATTATTTCCTAGACCTCCTGGAGAGTTTAAATCCAATGAACGGATTTATTTTTAGAAAATTGATTTTTGCCTTTTCCCATTTTGGGGGATCTTATAGCATAAACTGAAACTATTAACAAGCTAATGAAGCAAAAATATTTTTTGTTTCTTTCAGTGTTCTACTTCTCATTAATTTTCTATCAACTTTATGGCAGAAAGGGAAGACATCAATTTTTATTGAGAGTAGAGCTCTAAATAACTAGCTATTTTAGAGTTCCTATTATAATAGGAGTCTACCCATTATAAATAATTAAATGAATTTAACCTGGATCAGAAGAGGCAGTATTAAAAATAACATGTTTCTGTGAGCTGTAAGCTGTCACAGAGGTGATATACTTGAATTGGAAATTACCAAAATTTCCTTCTGCTTCCCTAGTCACCAGACAAAACAGAAGCATTTATATTACTGTCTTTTGTTTAAAGGAAAAGAGCTATGTTTTAAGATGAATTGGGCTAGGCACTTTAATAACAGTTTTGATTCCATTTAAGCCAGTTCTCTATGTGCTATCTAAATTTTAAAAAGATTCCATAAATTGAGTAAGTCGTGAAAATTCATTCTTTTTTCAGTGGGCTCATTTGCCTATCTGATGGTCATTTCCTCTTCAGTTGGTTCTGTGATGATTTCTGATTCTGATTGAACTAATAACCCTGTGGGAATAACAGGGGCAAGGAGGAGCATGTGCTGTGCATCTAGAGCTAAATTAAAATACTGATAATTAATGCAGTTGTTTGGTTTCAAATGCTTCAGTTTCTTTTTTCTTTAAAGCAGCAATTATGTGTACAGTGTCCTTCTAGATGAAATAAAATGAAAGGCTGAAGGAAGTTATCACTAAGTCATTCCTGCATACACTGTTTCTTCTGGATGGAAATCTGCATTTTGACACAAAGCTCACAGTTAAAATTCACTCCTGTATAACCAAACTTAGGAATGATCAAGGTATTTTGGCCTAGTATTGAATTAAATTGAGTCAATATTTGTGTAATATCTTTCCTCCCCACAATGGCACTCTCTGTAGAAAATAGGAGAAGAGTAATGTAATCCTTGCCTTCAAAGAATTGATAATTTAGAACAGAACTATACAATAGGAATATTATGTGAACCACATAACTTTAAATTTCCCAGTAGCCACATTAAAGGATAAAAAAGACACAGGTGAAATTAATAATGTTAAAAATCCAGATTTTTGTTATTTTAATTGTGTATTAATATAACCCACAGTATCAAAAATATTATCATTTCAACATGTACTCAGTATAAAAATTACTAATGAGATTTTGCATTCTTTTAAAAATACTAACTTTTCAAAATCTGGTGTTTGATTTATTTTTAAAGCACATCTCAGTTTGGATGCTAAATTTTTGCTGGAAATACTTGATCTTTATTTAGACCACAAAATTCAGAGTCGAAAAAGTACAGTCACATACTAAAGTTGCCCAGTAACTGAAGTGAACATCTGTTCTATATTTGAATTAAAAATTAATATTAAAAGTTCAGTACACCAGTCCCTCTAACCACATTTCAAGCGCCAGTAGCCCCATGTGGCTCGTGGCTACTGTACTGGACAGCACAGATTTAGATGTTGAGACAAGACTTTATGCACCTTCAATACTTAAATAATTGCAGATGGTATGTAATTAGAAAAATGAATTCCTGTGTATTTGTATTTGATAATTAAGAGAAGTGTGGGCTAGAGCAGTGCTGTCCAATAGAACTTTCTATGATGAAAATGCTCTATATTGGCACAGCCCAGTAAGGTAGGCACAGCCTAGTAAGGTAGCCGCTAGCCCTGTGTGGCTTTTGAACACTTGAAATGTGGCAATGCAACTAGATACTATATTTTAGTTTTAATTAATTCAAAATTAGATAGCCACTTGGGGCTGGTGGCTGCCATATTGGATAGTGCTGCACTAAAGTCTCATAAATGAGTGTGAATTAAGATAGGCAGTGAGAAAAGGATAAGACATTACTGAGTGGGGAACAGCATAGACCAGTGGTTGCCAAACATTAGTGCACATTGCAATTACAGGGGGATCTTGCAAAAAAAAAAAAACCCTGTATTCACCTACCACATCCAGACATGTTGATTTAATTGGTGTAGGTGACCTAGTTATTAGAATTTTCCAAAGCTCCCTAGGAACAGATCTGTGCTTGCATTATGAATCTATTTTCTCTTCATATCATACATAAGTTTGCTAGAAACAAGCACAAATAAAGAAGAAACCAAATCAGTACCTGGTATTTTCTAGGTTCCTAAGACTATCGAACATATACTCCTTGTTGATCATACAAAACCCTGTGCATTAGATGGAACAGAAGTGATTCCCATTTGCATAATAAAAAGACTCAAAGGTTAGCTCACTTGCTGAGAGTCACATAGCTGGGGGGGCCGAATGTTGTGTCTTGAACCTGTATCTTGTGTTTCTGCTGCCACATGAGCAGAGCAATATAGAGTATCCAGCTTCCTCCAATTCACGACTTGTTTTCTCTCTCTTCATAATAGAGCCCTTGTGCTTAGATTTATTAAGAATGTTTCCTTTGATATTTAGGAAAAAAAATCTCATTAACAATTGGATGTTTGTAGTCCAACAGATTCATGATCCTCTAAAGAGCACTGTGCTGGGTGTTGGGAGATCTCTGCTCTTTTCCTAGTACAACGTATGAGCTTGATGACCTTAAGGCAGCCAGTTAGTTAGTTGGTGCATCTAATTTCTAGTTGCCAGAACAGGAATTATCAAACCTGCCTGTTTTATAACTTAAAGGCTTGCTATGAAAATAAAGTCATTGCCGTGAATGAAAGACTATTTATACTTCTGTAAATTGTCCTTGAAATGCTTATGAGAGTAAAATATTTTTTTCCTTCATCCTCTAAATAATAAAGAGCATTTTTCATTTTCCAGAGATGAATTAACTCAACCCTCACAGCAGCCTGGGGAGATAGAGCTTATTACCCCATCTTACTATTGAAGAAATCGACATTCAGTGATTTGTCCAAGGTCACACGTCTTAGGAGAGGCAGAGCTGGGATTTGAACCGAGGTGCTTTTGCTCCAAAGCCTGCGGTAACATCTGCTCCAGAGCACTAAGTCATACCCTTGTGACCTGAGTGCAGTTTGCCTTCAATAGGGTACCTACTGTGTTCTATATTAGTGGTACCAAGAGGTGGCAAGATTCATTAGTGACTTTGAAGTTCCTGTACTTAGGCTTGAAATAGATGGTGGCTGTTTCCTCAGTCTCCAGTAAAATGTGGATAAAAGCATCTTTAGAAAATATTGCTCTTCATATGGCTCAGACTTTAAGAGCAGTGAGCTTGCTGTGCAAAGGCAGCTTTCACACTGTCCCCTTCCCTCCAGCTTTTTCTAATAGGGATCCTTGGAGATACCAGTACCATTCATCCAGAATTTAATTTGAATTGAATTAGTTAATAACTAATTGAATATTGTTTTCCATTCTCTCTGGCTCCTCCCCCTTGGAGAAGGGTATTTTAAATCTACAATTAGGTATTTGCCTTCTATGATGGTTAAAGTTCAAATACTGTATGTATTTTCTTTCCCCTCTCTTTTGCTTTAAGCCAAGTCCTTTTTGTTTTTTAATTTTATTGGAGTGTAGTTGATTGCCCAGTCCTTTTGTTATCTTCTTCTTTGGCTAGCTTTAAACATGTTCTTCTTTTAGCTTTATAAGTTTTCTAAAAGCTTGATGCAGACATTTCTTATTTGGCTCCCGTTCACTGGGTATGATCATTTTCAAGGTTTCTGTCGCTCCTTGGGAATGCATCTTTATGAACTCAACTTTGTCTACTCCAGTGAAATTGTTTGGGGGAAAAGGGAGCAGAATACACTTTCTAGAAGGTTTCCCCTGCTATTCGTCTGTTGATGAGCTTTTATTATTTCCATTTCACTGTCCTTGCCCCTAGAGGATAACCTTGGATCTTAGCACAGACTCTATTGAGTGTAAAATGAGTTAGCACAGATGAAGCGGAAACAGATCAGTTCACAAGGAGGATGTTCAGACGCTAAGTCCTCTAGTTCAGTGGGGTTGAAAAGCATTTCCCTAAGAGCCGCTCTGGGTATTGCCTGTCCTATTTTGTAGAGAAATACACTACCATGTGCATGCAGTTGCTGTTTATGCCTTTGACATTTGTGCTCAGTTCTGTGAGGCACGCAAAAAAGTGTTCTTATCCCGGCCTCAGGAAGCCTACAGAATTGGGAAGATGACCTTATTTGCTAGACACTCATCTAGCTCCTCTCTGCTAGGCACAAGATGTACAAAGGTTGAAAAAGAGCCACAATTGCTACTCTCTTTACGTTTACAGCTTAGTAGAGAAGTCCTCCATGACCTGTGTAACTGTGATCAGTACCAGCACAGAAGAGTGAACAAGAAGCAGTGAGGGCTCACAGCCCAGAACAAGTGGTAAACTCCGTCAGGACAGTCAGGGAGACTTCACAGAGGTGGAGTTGAGCAGAGTTTTGAAAAGGTTTCCCCTTAGACTTGTGGGACAGGGCATTTTTGGAGGCAAGAGCACCATGTGCAAAGGCACTGAGGTATGAGACAGCCTGGTGTGTTGGAGAAGGTACCACAAGAGTAGGGGAAAACCTTACGTATTATTCTGTATGTGGTAGGCAGTACAGAGGAGCCCAAGAGCAAAGCTAGCCAGATTTGGAAATATACTGCTGGAATTGTTCCAGATCAGCAGGCTGCATGGACAAAGTGGTTAAAGTGGGATAAAGGCATAGGATAGGAAGGAATTTATGGAGGTAAGGGGAGACATGTGGCCCTTTTAGTGTCCTGAATGAGTCTTTTAGATATGAGTTCAAATACAGCGCTCTATTTTGATTGTTTTTGCTCCTCTTTCTTTAAGGACTTGTTTATTAACTTCAACCCCAGGAATTATTCCAGATTGTGACAATGGATCTATCCTCCCGCTGCCCAGATTGAACAGTTTGCTTGCGTAGGGAGCAGAAGGCTCAGCATCGTCGACTAGAAGTACTGGCTTTTCTTGAGAGGCCACATTTCTTCCATGGAAGAATGACGTCAACAAACTTATCTTAATGCCCGGGCCCCAGGACACTAGTGGCCCTGTACCCACAGCAAAGGAAAGGGGTTCCCTGGAATTTCCTTTCTGTTCTGGGAACATACAGGTATGATAGGAAGACTGTCCTTGATGAAAGCATCAGTTAATAGTGGAGATGAGGGTTTGTAAAAGGGACCAGAATGACTGCTGGGAAGGTTGCTAAATAGAGAACTATGGTTTGTTGTTTTCAAGAAGCAACTTGGTGTTGTGGAAAAAAGCACTGGACAAGGGTTTGGGAACCTTGGGATCTAATCATTGTTTTATCCTAACTAGTCCCATGACCCAGGTCTTTCTGAGCCTTAGTTTCCTAACAGACAAAGGAGGAAAATAGAGTTGGAAGAATCTGAAAGAGCATATTTCTCTATGAAATAGTACAGGCAATACCCAAGCAAGCCTAGAGAACGACACAGCACTTTACAGTTTGTGAGCCCTGACTGACTCCTGTCATTTGACACCTCCATCTGGCCGCCCTGTGTGCCATCTGCCTGTGGTGAGGGAGGAGATACCCCTCAGTGAGCCGGGGCTGGACCAGCCTCTGGGTGACTCCCTGTTCTGCAAACTACCTTATCTTGAAGAAAAACGTTTTCACTACCAGTGAAACTTAATTTCTTCGGGATTTTCTTAGACTGAGATGATTTCGAAGAAGAGTCTGGAATTCTGTTTTCTCTCTTCACCATTTATAGCCTCTCTATCCCCACTTACCACTTGAGTATCTCTAAGTAATGGTAGATACAGTCTGGACCACTTGGGAGTGAGTCATCAAACTGAGAGTCCAGCCAGTAAGTGGAGTTCAAGTGTTGAGCTGAAGTCACCTCATGAAATGCAAATGGCCCTGGGCCATTCTGTTAACACTTGGCCCCCTTTGTCCTTCTCCCTCGTAAGACCCCTCAAGTATTCCTTAGCGTTGAGGGGCAGTGGGGAAAGGAGGTGGTGGAGCAGACAGTCCGATAACTGTGGTATTCCTGAAGTCATATCTAAAGCATTATAAATGTGTACAGATTTCCTCCTTTGGACTTGATAGAAGAGATCTTCTGTTCTCAGCTTGATCCAAAGAAACAGCAACATCTGCTGTTCCCTTGAGGTGCTGTAACGGGAGGCCCGCAGTACTAGTCACATCTGTCTGTAGAGTTGGGTTGGTGCCGGTGAGTCTGTGGCTTCTCTCCCTGAGTATCAGGCTGCTCGGGTTGTGTCTCTGAAGTTGCTGGCGCTGCAGAGGATTATTCCTTCTTCTTCGTCCTGCTCCTCCAGCCTGGGAAGCCTCACTTCGAGTCAGAGGGGCCAAGTGAGGCAGGGCTGCTCCTGTCATGAGAGAAGCGGTAGTGTGCTTGTCGTCACCCCTATACTTAATTCTTCCCTGGACTGACACCCACCTTTCCTTAACCCTTGAGTAAGCCTGGTGCCTGGGTAAAATCTCGTGTCTCCTTTTTTCCTGGTAATTCGGCTCTTTTTCTTTTCTCAACAAGAGGTGAGATCGTGGACCCTGCCCATCCACTCCACCACCCTACTCTTTTTTCCTGGAAGTGCTAGAATATTTCTCTATGTGCTAATAAATCTGCTCATCAGTAATTCTTGATGGATTGTCATTCCTTTTGGCAAACTGAAATTACAGAAACACAAAAATCTCAAAATAGATGTAACCAGACTCCTCAAACTTAATAAAGACCACATGTGCTTACACTTGGAATTTAGTTTGTTCTGTTTGGTAAGTGGTACTTCTCCCACTCTCCTGCCTCTTCCCTGCCTCCCTCTTTTCTGCAGATGGAAGACTGACAGAGCTTCTCCAGTGACTCATGTCTGTGTAGTTATGCTGCATCTTTTTTGATCCTGTGCACCCTGTTTTGATTGTGTACACATTATTTTGTGGAAGTTGTTAACGGTATATATAGGGTCTGTTCTGCTTGGCGTTTTGCAAGTGAGAGAGCTGTGGTCTTTTTCCAGTGTGTGTATGGCATGGGCATGTGCAATGGGTTTGGCACTTTACTTCTGAGAGCGCTTTACTTCTCGGTGAAAGGTGGTGCAAACCAATAGCATTTTTTAATTGGGCTCTTAATGTGTGCTGGGCACTGTGCTCAGCTATGTGTTTTAGCTCATTTAATCCTCAAAATCACCTTCCTTAGTGGATACTAATCATCATCATCATCATCATCATCATCCTCCCATTTTCCCAGTGAGGAACCCAGGACACAGAGAGGTTAAGCTACATGCCCAAGGTCCCATGGCTAGTGGTCTGGATTTTAAACCCAGGCAGTAGGCTCCAGAGCCCATGCTTCCCCTCAGATCTAAACTGCTACTCTTAAATTGCTAACTCAAGTTATCATGCAAGGAATTGATTTAGCCCCTGAATGAGAAAACAGAGAATAGTCATGGCTTTAATTTAACAGTGATGTCTTTATTTGAGAGATTCTGCAGAATTCTGACTTCATTATTTCCCTTGAGGACTTTTATTAGAAACAACTTTCCCTGGTATATAATGAGATTCCTGCCTGGTTTCCTCAAGAGTACGTTTGCATGGATCTAGAGCTATGCTATCCAGTTCAGGAACCGGTAGCCTCATGTGGCTACGGAGCATTGAAATGAGGCTGGTTTAACTAAAGACCAAATGTTTTAATTTTATTTCACTTTAAGTAATTTAAATTTAAAAACAGATACCCAGTTCAGTTAATGGAAAACTTTATGTTTGGAACAACTTTGGTATGTGAATCTACTTTTTTCAACTGTATGTTTTATGAAATCTAAACATAAATCAAGTATATCTGATGAAAATTTAGCCTCTGGGTTGGAATGTGTTCTAAGTGTAAAATTCACTCAGGATTTTGAAAACAAATTTTGCATTCTCTTTTCATATTATCTCATTAATAACTTTTATATTGGTTACATGTTGAAATGATCCGCCTTACTTAAACCAACATATCTAAAATATTATTCTTAAAATCAATTTCACTTCCTTTTTACCTTTTGATGTGGGTACTGGAGAATTTAATTCCATATGTGGCTCATATTATAATTCTGCTTGGCAGTGCTCTTTTGGAGCATAGATGTGAATGCTCCCCTATAGAATAATATTTTGCTAATGCAAGTGCTTGAATGATAATTAGTGAATGGGTAATTTGTTGGAGCTGTCTGAGAGTATTGATTCAGTGGGGAGAGCTAATGTAACCTGATGACTTTTGTTGCAATTGGTGTCTTATTTTAGGATATAAATGAAATAATAATGATACATAATAAGCTAGGCATCACATGTGTAAATGCTTTATGGCCTTTTGAATAAATTACCACTTGGAATATCATGTGATAAAATTAAGGTGAAGAAATTTAATATGAATCAATTACTTTCTTGGTTAAGAGGAGTTTCCTGTTTCTGCTGTGAGCTGAATTTCACTGTAGCACCTGATTTGTTTTTCCTTCCCTTTGACCCGATTTGGCAAGTAAATGTATGAAGCTCTCATGGCCAGCCTCTTGCCAGCCTCTTCTGCCTTCTCCCACCTTCTCCCCTGCTGTTCGCCAATTCTCTTGTGATCTGAGAATCCCTACACACATGCTCTTTCAGCCCTCCTTGTTATCATGTGTGACGCCTAGGAGGCAGGTAGACAGTGTCTCTTGAATCAGAGTTGAGTGTGTTGCCTTGGGAAGCCATATGCCCTAAGTGATGACGCAGAGCTGTTTCCCTACCTCTCCTCAGTAACTCTTTACCTCTGACTACTCTTTTCTAGCCGTGTTGGTCAGTATGTCTTTTTCTACATGCCCTCTAAATGTTTGTATGCCCTGTATGCCCTCTTCTTCCCCATTTCGTTTCTCTCTCATTCTCCACCCTTCCTGAGCTTTCCCACGCACTCTCATAGCCTCAGCTCCTTTTGCCTGGGTTCCCAGTGGCTGGTCAAACTGGGGGGAAGTGCTGAACCTCATGTGTCCTTGTACTCCTCTTGGAGGGACCAACGGTTTCAAATTCTATGCTTAATTGATCATGCAATTTAAAGTCAGAAAATATGTGTTCTAATGTTTCCTGCTCCTTTTTTTTCTGGTCATAATCTTTTTTGCTATTAATGTCTCAGTCCTTGAATTTCTTCCATTGTAAAATGGGAGAAGTATTTGCATCCAAAGGATATCCTGAAGCATCACTGCACCATCCTAGAGAACCACAATGAACCTGTGACACCTTACATTTGGCTCTGTGCTGAATTTCAGATTAGTTACCTGCTGTTGGATTTGAAACAGTGCAGTAAGTCGAGACACTGAATTTACCGATGAGAGTTTATTCCTAATAAGCTTTTGAAGATGAATATCTTAATTTGTCTGTTTCTTTCCTCTTTCCTACCCTTACCCTTGCTTTGTGTCTGCATTATTACTTTAAAAGTTTCAGGTAGATGTGAATAACTCTTAGCTTTAAAGATAGCCTTTTCCCGTCCCTCTCATGGAGGATGAAGGTGGCTATTTGATAGGTAGGTGGTATCTGAGGCAGAATAATGCAGTGTGTAGGGCATATGCTTGGAAAGTGGAGAGACTTGAGTTCTATTTCCATTTTTGATTATTCAGTCATGGTGTGAATTGAACATGTTCCTTAATCTCCGATGATATATATCTCCCTTAGAACAGGTCTGTTATGTAGTAACTGGTCAATAAATATCAGTCACTATGATTGGCTGTTTTCTTAGACCATCTCTTGAGATTTAGATGAAAGTATTTGAAAGGTTGCTGTTTATGTCTTGTCAACCCATAGTTTACACTCAAGACATTTTCCTTAGGTGTTAAGAAAGCAGAGGAAAAGCTGGTGAAGATGGAAATATTGATAAAGGAGATAGAAAATTTCTTTTTTCTAGATTAGAAACTGTAGATAATACTTTATAATGAAAAAACAATCCCTATGGACCTGTTTTCCTCCTATGGCCATAATAAATACAGTCTTGCCAGTAAAGGTTTTTATAGTACAGTCTTCTCACAGTGCCACTTCTAGATTCCCTTTGCAGGCTTAATTTCAGATTTATATGCAGCATTTGAGTTGTATTATGGAATCAAAGTGATTATAATAGTCATATACAGTTCCAGGAAGGAGTGAACCATACGTTCTGGTTATTACGTGAATGGAAGACTCAAGAGTTCAGTTAGCTAATTTGACATCTAGTTGGAGAAACTGTAATGAATACAATTCTCATCTGAAAGTGGGAATAGAGCTGGAACTTTAGAGCTGCATGTTCTTTTAATGAAAGCTGTTAATGTAATTGTTTTTTAAAAGTGAAGGATTGGCTTCCTACTAACAGTTAGCTGGCCTTGCCCTTGGTTTCTCATGGTATGACCAAACCCTGTTCTGTGGAAGTGTTAGAGAATGTTTGGCTTCACATAAGAGACCTCCCTTTCATGTCTAAAGAGGCAAGGAATGTAACTTTAAGTTGTTTGGAAGGTTTAATTTTCCAAGTTGTGCCATTAAAAAAAAAAAGAAAAGAAAAGAGAGAGAGCGTGCAGAGAAGTCCTGGAGGCTGTTGTCTTAGTTTTTATCTGAGCTGGCCTTTCATTTTTGCCCTTTGTTCCATTTGAACATCCAAGGGATGTGAGCTTAACTCCCTTGGCAATTGGGACCACATTCTGCCTTCGGGAGAATGCAGTTACAAATCACGTCTTTCACTAAACAAAGTGAGGCTGTTCAGCCCCTCATTTTGATCCTCTGAGGAGTGAAAGGCTGTTTACATTGAGCAAGTAAGATATATTTATTCTTCTGGACAAAGAAAGCCAAATTATTTACCAGAAAGCTCTTTAGTTTCCTCTACCTAGCACTTGACTGCAGGGTGCCATAAAAAAGCAAGGGACCAAAAAATAAGCAGAAGAATGAGCTCTCAGTACAATCCACGTGGGTGTGGAGGTCGGCGCCTGGGTTTGGTTCTGTAGCAGCCCCGCTCCAGAGAGGGTGCCAGCATTTGTTTCCTTGTGGTTAGATTTAGAAACTTTTAACCCTGTCTTCTCACACTCCCTGAAATTTATAAATAGGAACCTCTTCTTATGCTGTATCACTTGGAGGCCCGTTATTAGTTAGTTTGGGGTTCTGAAGGATGATGATATTTTGGGAAATAGTACTCTTTACCTGTGACATCGCCAGGTCGTTTCTTTGAGACAAGGAACCCACCTTGGCATGTGTTTTAACCCAGTGGTTCTCAAACTTAGCTGCATAATAGGAGCGCTCTGGGGAGCATTTGAAATTTTCAAACACCGGGCTGTGCCCTGTACTGAGCCCATATTGACTGACTCACAATCTCAGGAGAGCGACCTTGGCGTCGAGATTTCTTAACGCCCCCCAGGGGATTCCAGAGCACAGCCAACACTGACAATAGGTCATCAGATCTGCTGTCATCTAAAGATTGGGTTGTGTGCTACCCACTGGAAGAAAGATGAGTTTCCTTTCAAATACAAAGTGACAGTATAATAGCGACATTCTTATGATAATATGGTCAAGCTGAGTGATTTCATTGCTCTGATTAATCTAGCCTTTCTACATTACAGTAGTGGAGGCTTTATGAATCAGACATATCATAATCTTCCTTTATTGAAATAGGAACCTCCCAGTGGTGTCCTGAAGTGTCTTCAGTTACCTGATGTAGTACCTTCTAATTCCTGGTAATAAAAGATCAACAGGCTCTCGATGTCCAGTTAGTGCACGTGAAACCACTTCAGTCACCTATATCTCAATTTGTGTTTGTTTTGTACAGGTCTGCAACCCTGTATTGGTACGTATTTCAGATTAAAAGCTTCAGAAAAGAATTTTTCTTTTACAATAATTCATTGGTTGGCAGAGCCTGGCCAAACTTGAGCTCGCCTGGCAGTCACCCTGATCTCAGCTAAAGGGAAGCTACTTACAGTCTCGATTTATATCACTTGGTGTGCACATTTCTTCTGCTACTGTTTTGACTACTGTTTTAACCCAGACACCACTGCGAGGGTTAAGGAAGACATGGCACTGTTTGTTACTTTTCTAAATTCTGAAAGAATTGTGAATTCTGAATTCCATTGGACTCAGATAAGGGATTGTGGATCTGTGTCGTGTCGTGATTTATGGCATTCTTAGAGTCCCCTTTGCAGTCACACAGTTTGCCTGTGCCTTCCAGCTCTGCTACTGATTATGTAACTTTGGGCAACTTACTTGACCTCCCTGAGCCTCGGTTTCCCATCTATAAAGTGGTGCAAGTGATAGTATCTGCTTTAAGGGCTATTGTGAAGATTAAGAGGAATAATATACATAGAAGTTTAAGGAAGTTGCGAATACCACAAGTTCCTCCTTTGGGAACTATATATAATGGCACATGGCAGAGCCTCAAATATAGGTTCCTTCTAGGTGAGGGGCCACTGTGTATTGTAGTGAGACCCAGTGAAGTGTTTTTTTTTTTTCAAGCTGTACGTCAAGATTGGATCTTGGAATCTATGTAGTAGGTTGTGATCTTGTGACCACTTTGGTACAGGAAAGAAATACAGTAATAGAATAAAAAGAACTTGTGCCTAGCATAAAGTCAAGGTGATTTTTGTGTGTGAATTTTTTTTTAATACCTGTACATTTGTATATGTGTGTTTTGAGTCACCGTCCTTGAATTGTGGGGATGGAAAACAAACAGAGGATATAGGAGTCCCCAAACTATTGTTTGTGGTCTGCTTTTTGGTAATGTACTGAGATGTCTAATACATATGTAATACTCACATGGTGATTCAGAGAATTGAGAAAATTATGGGGATGATACGAGTCGAAGTTCCTTTTGCTTATAATATCCAAAAAATCAAGGCCAAAAACTGCATTTTGTTTCTGACTGTCTGAACAGTTGCTTTTGCTCATTTCATGCTGCATGTGCAGTCCCAGCATTGAAACGTCTCCATAGAAAATATTGACATTACTCCTCTGTTAGGAAACTCTTAGTGTAAGAAAGGCACATACTGAATTTCTTGGACCGTGAATATTTGTGTATTTTATCCCATTTGGGATTTTCTGCCCCTCAGGAGTTTGTTTCATCACAGGCCAAATTTACTTAGAACCAAACCAGGGAACTGTCTTTGCTCTTGTCCCATCTTGCTTTTCCAACCAGAGTGTTATCTTGTGGTCGTGTCCCTATGCCACTCTACTTGGAAATCAGGAAAGGCCATTAGCTCTGTGACTCACAGTTCGTTTTGGTCTGAATGTTGACTGAAGAGTTCTACCTCTAAATGCAAAGCATTTTAATTAAGTGGAAAATGAGCTTAAGTAACTTGATGTAATTAAGATGCAGTCAGCACTTATTTCAGATGCATGTGTAGACTGAGCTTTGTTGACAAGGATTAATGACCATTAGTTGGGTCTGAGTGGACCTATGTAGCCGTGGAGCTTTTACTTAACAGTTCTTGATCTGAAGGCTGGAAAGCAGAGGAAAACAGTCACAGCCATTTGAAGGGGTGTCAAGTGTTGTGTTATGCATATCACTAAGTTGACTGCAGGGATTTTTGTCTTTTTTGGGGGCTACGTAACGTAGTGGGTGGAATAAAAACTTGGAGCTTCACCCCTACAGCTTACTCTCTATGGGCAAGTCATTTAATCTTTTGAAACCTGTTTGTTTATCTATAAAATGAAGGAAACTCTATGTACATAACTCACCTTGAATAATTATGCGAAAGTGAGTGAAATCATTTTCAAAAATTGGTAACTGCTATTCAAATGTAAAATGCGTGGTGATAGAATACTGGAAGTTTTTTGAGATAGTATTTGTATCTGATTCATCTTCACATCCATATGAAATACAGCTAACATAATGCTTTGTAGCTGTTGAGTAAATTCTGGGATGTTAGTTTGCCTCTGAATGACTCTGAAAGCTGTTAGTTTTTTATTTCTCTTTATAATTTTTAGATGTGAATACCAAGAGGATGAGGATAGATGTTCAACCTCTTAGACTGAGGTATTGACACTGAAAATGGACTCAGTCTTAGATTTAACATCTTGGGTGATTATACATTTCTAGAAAGGCCAACTATCCCTTGAGTAGGGCGCCTGCCATGCCAGGGTTTTGGGGGGTGGGGTAGTCCCTTCTTTTTTATGAGCACAACAACAGTTCATTTCAAAGTTTCTGCCTTAAATGGTACCCGAAGGAGACTGTAAATGTTGTCAACAACGTGGCTTCCTTTCAAAGAGTCTTTGGTGGCAGCTGGTTGAAATACCCCAAGCTTTCACTATTCCAGGAATGGCTGTACTTAAAGGACCAGCTATCTTTACTCTTTGGTGATATATTTTTATTAGCCATTTGTGTTTGTTTTCTATTTGTTTTCCCATAAAGGAAAAGTATTCCCAACATTTTATAGATGAGGGATGGAGTTTGACTTTCACAAAGGTCATCCAGTTCCTAAATAACAGACTACAAGGACTCTCCACTTGAGACTGAACACCCTGTCTGAAGTTAGTCTGACAGATGTTTATGGGGTTTTAGAAAAATAATAATTGTGCTGACCATGAAATCCTCACCTCTAAGAAGTAAGAGCTCATGGGAAGAGGTCTGGGCTGAGAGGTGAGTCCCTTGTCTGACTAATTTGGGGGCAGAATTTCTTGTCTGGGAAGTTGCACTGATCATTTGTATAACATGCTATTAACCTTTGGAATCTTCAAACAGCACGATTATAAACACCATTTAGTTCCCAAGACATGAAAATGCCCCTGGTTAGAAACAGAAGGTATGGGAATGCTTAACTTTTCTGAAAAGATATGGCAAGTAGCTTGATACCTCTCAGAAAGTTGGTCATGTTGATCCTGCACAATTAAGAAAATATTTCGCTGCCTTAGTTAACAGGGATTAGAGGCCAATAGTGAGCTCCTTAAACCCACAAAAACTACCGAATAGTACAGGGAACTCTATTCAATACTTTGTAATGACCTCTATGGGAATAAAATCTAAAAAAGCATGGATATATGTGTATGTATAACTGATTCACTTTGCTGTACAGCAGAAACTAACACAGCATTGTAAATCAACTATACTCCAATTTAAAAAAATTAAAAAAAAACTTACTAGAGAAAAGTCTACTCATCACTAGCTTTTTCACTTGTGGAACTAAAATTTTCCATAGTAAATTCTGGGATGGGTGGGAGCTAAAGAAATACCCATGTGAACTAGGAAAGTCTCTTCACCATCTGTAAAATGAGGGGTTGGGATTAGAATACCATTGAAAAATCTCCCAAAGAAAAACAAACCATGGTGTCCAGATTCTGGTGCTGGGCTACTCACCCTGTCTTGAACTTGGGTATTGATTCTCTGATTCCTTTCAGCTTTCCTTGCTGTAGATCTGAGATCATGACAAATTAGGGTCTCAGAAAAAAATTAAAAAGGGCAATAAACAAGATTGGAGTCTTGAGCAGATTGTTGATTGATTAGGTTTTTGGAGCCTCTCAGTTCCTGGCCACTCCAAATAGGTGGGGTTCTTACATAATTTTACACTGAAAATTTTTTTTAAAAAGGCAGAGGGAAGCAGAAGATGGATGTTGAATATAGGTTGGACAACAACAATATAAAAATGACTTGGATCCTTTATAATTATGGTCTGACATGGTTCCAGTAAAGGTGTCTCTTTGGTTAAATGAAGTGATGCATGGTGTATATATACACACAAAATATATACATGTAAACATAGCAGGTTCTAAATTTAATGCCCCATTGTTGATTCATACCTTCATACCACATGTAATTTTTATTGAGTCAGCACAGTCTGCTAAACCAAGCCTCAGGAAACTTGAACCCTTGCTTAAACTGGTCTAAACACTATTGATAATTCATAATTGGTGGTTAAAAAAGTTAAAGTAGAACCTTTGTTTGCCAAATTAAAGCTTACACAGAACCACAGTATATAAACTACTTAAAAACAAAACAGTTCTACTTCCCTAGGCTCGTTTAGGGCCTTCAGGGGACCTTAAGGACTGAGGTTACGTTGTCTAAAAAAAACTGATGGAAATATCTCCCAGTTATCATTATAAGGAGGTAAAATACACCAAATGACACAATTACAAAACATCATTCCAGTATTATGGTGTTGAACTGTTTTTGTTTTTAGTATAGTAAGAACTAGTCCTCTACATTGAAAACCATGTGTGTTTAACATTGCATGGTTGGAACAAATATCCATTATATAAAGGCAGATTCAGCATGAGAGTGGAATTTCAGGAAGTTTTATTGCCTTGTACTTACTGATAAAAGTACCATAAAGACAAAGATGAATTTTACTAAAAAGTTCATGTGGACTAAGTAGAAAGACCAGATTAAAATTTGTGGCCTGGTGGATTTTAAAGCAAATATAGTAAATAAAAACCGTTTGAGTCTGAATATAAGGCAACCCTCAAATAAGGCAGTATCCTATTTTCTCAAGAAGGATATCCAGAGTTTTGAGTTTGAATATATAAGCTTCTCAGAATATAGATAAAACAATGGAAAGTATATTAAGGATTAGGTATATATAAAATAATACACAAAACACATTAATTTAGAAAATCTGCATTTTCCATTCTGTTTTCATGAACCTGTTTTATTTAAACTGTCTTACATGTGCTTCAACAACCAAGTTTTTCATCACCAGAACTCCTCCTATAGTTCTAGAGTACCTCATCTTCATTTCCACCTAACTTTTAAAAATATGGCACTTTTAGAGTCTGTATGATGTTGTCAATTTTGCACTAACCCTCCGTTTTTTGGTTTGTCTTACAACTGGCAGATTCATGGATCATGGATGCTGTAGATTAGATTATTTTCATGTCTCTCCTCTCTCCTCTGCTAGGTGACTTACATTGTGTAAGAGTATTTTTCCTGCTCCAATGATGTTGGGCTTGGACTGTAACCTATTTGGCCAATGGAATATAAATTAATATGATGCAAGCAGATGCCTTAAGTGTAATTGGGCTATTGTGCTCCTATGATTGTCATGAGAAAAATATGCTCCAGCTAGCTGTTGCCTCTTCAGCCTGGATCCCACAATGAGTCAAGCCAGGTGGTGTAGCTGACCCTGAGCAGACAGACTCACATCTTGAGGATACATCAGACTACAACTACCTGTTGGCCTAGCAGATCTAATCTGAATACCACAACTCACAAATTGAATAACATTCTTACTCTTCTTTTGTCTGAATTAGAACTAGGAGTTGCACCCAAGATGGTTTACTTAGATAATTTCTGTATCAAAAATAACTTTGGGAAAGTTGACCATCTACCAAGGGCTAATTGGTCTGTGCAGTGACCTAGGATTCGTGATAGTAGGCATTTTCAAGAATACTCCATACAGCCAAACCAGATGTATGCAGTTAAAAAAAATATTGCCAGACTTGAGTGTACTGTTCACTTTTCCAGGGAGACCTCCAGAGGGTCTATGAATAGGAGCCTGGTGTTTTCCTCCTGGATGACTCATTTTTGAGCATAGTAGAAACAAAATTTTGACTTTAGTGTTAGGCACAGTTTCAAAGTCTGTACATGTTCATCAAATTTTGTAAAATACATGCATGTATATCCAGGAACATCTCCTATATCTGTTGGCAGGTTTTAAGCATATGTATGTGTTTCTGCATAGCCAGTCTGACTCTGTGTGGGTGCTTAAATAAATTTACTGTATGTACTCTTTTATTGCTCTCTAAAGAAAATACTACCTGTATAAAAAGTTCAGGTTTATGTTTTTAAAACCTTCTTTTCAGCGGGAGCAGTTCTAGATAAAATACCTCTGTCTGCATTTATCTGCCTGCTTACCCAGTTTACTCAAGAGATTTAGATACCCCAGTAGATAATTTAATTGAAAAAAGCCAGTTTGTGGTATGTTTTCTTAAAATATTGATATTTAACTGACCAAATTTTGACACTCCCCCTCCTTCATAATCATCCATTTCCTTTCATATGATTAACTTGCTCATGCCTCTGACTAATGTAGCACTGTCAACAGCCAAAAAGCAAGATACTGGCCTTTTTAATAGTACTTCTCTACCCTGGTTTCATATGAGTTACAAGCGGGGAGCTTTAAAAATACAGTGTTGGTCAGGCTCCTTCCCTAGAGATTCTGATTTAATTGCTAGGGCAGGGCCCAGGCATTGATATTTTTAAATAAAACTTCTCAGGGGATTCTAACTTGTAGTCAGAGTTGACAACCACTGACATAGATACAGCCTTCCTGCAAACTGTATTATCTAAACTAAGCAATTCAGGTTAGATATCTGTTTTACATGTAGGATTGTCCAGTTAGGTCATCTCTGTTGTTCAGATCAATCTGATTTTGTCAGATCTTCTAGGGAATTAGCATCATGTCGAACCAGTTTTATTTATATCCTGTTTTCAATCTACTGCTTTTGGGCCATTCTTGGTAGACTGATGGAGGAAAATTAGTTGCATAAATAAAGCCTTAATGCTAGTCTGGGGGATCACTGCCTTCCTTTATGACTCCATTCCGCCATTTGGGTAATTCCCAAATGGTAATCCATTTGGGTCCTATACGTAGGACCTTGTTGTTTAAATCACACTGCCTCAGCCAACTTTACACAAACTGATTTCAATTGTGAACTTTCCTTCACCATGGAGAGGAGCCCAGTGGATTCACTCAGGTGACCTCAGTTACACTGAGCACAGTAGAGCCTTGTTAAGGACCCAGGAGGCAGCATCTTTCCTTTCTCTGCCAGATGCTTATGTAAACAGTCAATGACAGGTCACTGTAGAAGTCTCAAATACCTAAATGAATACTAAGCTTTGAAAGGAAGAAATACAAAGCCTTAGCATGTCTGCCTTTTTTTTTTTTGTAATACTTAAATCCACAGAACTGTAACTGTGTATTTTCTTTTACCGTATAAATCTTTTTTAGAAGAGGATAGGATTGTTTTTCCTCCAGTTAATATTTGTCTTCTGGTTACAGCCTAACTGCATGTACATGGATTCCTTTCCATTCATATCTGAAGCAGCATATTTGTTCCACAAGTAGTAGGATTCATACTATACAGTAATTAGTGATAATGTGACTCACTGAGTCTTATTCATTCTTGCTCTTCTCTGACTCTCATCAGCCTGGGAGGAGGTTTATGACATTTTTTTCTCTTTGTAGCTTTAAAAAATGTTGATTTTGTTTTAAAAAATTGTTTAAGATTGAAGTATAGTTGATTTACAATGTTGTGTTAATTTCTGCTGTATAGCAAAGTGATTCAGTTATACATATATACATTATTTTAAAATTCTTTTCCATTGTAGTTTATCACAGGGTATTGAATATAGTTCCCTGTGCTATGGAGTAGGACCTTGTTGTTTATTCATCCTGTATGTAATAGTTTGCACCTACTGACCCCAAACTCCCAGTCCATCCCTCAGCAACCACCCCCCGTAACCCCAGGTCTGTCCTCTATGTCTGTGAGCCTGTTTCTGTTTTGTAGATAAGTTCATTTGTGTTATATTTTAGATTCCACACAGAAGTGATATCATATGATATTTGTCTTTCTTTCAGACTTCAGTTAGTATGATAATCTCTAGGTCCGTCCATGTTGCTGCAAATGGCATTATTTCATTCTTTTTTATGGCTGAGTAGTATTCCATTGTGTGTGTGTGTGTGTGTGTGTGTGTGTATATATATATATATATATATATATATATATATATACACCACATCTTTATCCATTCATCTTTCGATGGACATGTAGGTTGTTTCCATGTCTTGGCTATTGTGAATAGTGCTCCTATGAACATAGGGGTGCATGTATCTTTTCAAATTATAGTTTTGTCCAGATATATGCCCATGAGTGGGATTGCTGGATCACATGGCAACTCTATTTTTGGTTTTTTGAGGAACCTCCATACTGTTCTCCATAGTGGCTGTACCAGTTTACATTCCCACCAACTATGTAGGAAGGTTCCCTTTTCTCCACACCCTCTCTAGCATTTATTTGTAGACTTCTTAATGATGGCCCTTCTGACCCGTGTGAGGTGATACCTCACTGTAGTTTTGCTTTGCGTTTCTCTAATAATTCGTCATGTTCAGCATCTTTTCATGTGCCTGTTGGCCATCTGTATGTCATCTTTGGAGAAATGTGTATGATCATTTTCGTAAGACTGGATTTGACGGGTTTTGCATGTAAGACCATGTGATGAGGAGTATAGATTCTCAACCTAGACATTTTGGATTTGAATTCTGGCTTTTCCACTTAATTGCTGAGTGACTTAGGTAGGTTTTTTTTTTTTTTTTAACTTCTCTAAGCCTTATTTTCTTCACCTACAAAATGGGGATAATTGTACTTACCTATTTCATAGAGCAGTAGTGACAATTAAATGATATGTTTCAAAGCCTTTGAAAGTTTCTGGCAGTCTATAAATGTTGCTGCTGCTGCAACCTCTTCCTGGTACTGTTCCAGTTATTACTCTTTTATAGTCTTCTAAAACATCAGGTAGACTGAGGTCATTGATGAATTATTAAGAAAAAGAATCAGCTATCTTTCTCTAAGCCTTCTTTTGTGAGTTTTCTCATGTGGTCTTCTGTTTCATGAGTCAGAAGCATATCTCTCCGTGGTTACAGGCTCACTGAGGGTACGAATCTTTTATTCTATTTGAAAAAAAGAAAGAAAAAAGAAATCCATCTCTCCCTGCCAGGGGATGCAAAATTTTTGTGTCAGCTGTATTTGAGTATATGAGGCTATTAAATATAAATCTTATGGTATAATCCTATAGCAATAGGAATTCCATAAAGATCAGACAATGTTTCCTCATGATACATTAACTTTAAAAAGAAATACTTAAAATAACATCTTGGTGTGGCTGAAAACTGGAAGCTTAATTCTCCAAGTTCATGTCTGTGTCATTGTAGTCACTGACTGGAAAGTCATTGTTGCCTTTAACCAAAGGAATGTGCTGAAACAGTAGTAGGTGCTGGTTAAAATTAGAATCAACTATTTCCATAACTGGAACTACAGACAAGTTAAAAAAAAAAAAAAAAGTGACAGCTCTACTAGTTTTTGCTTGTGAGTTCAAGAGGTTTTCAACCCAGTTCAGCTAACTACAATTGGATTCTGTCCCTGAACTTGGTACATGACATGCATGGCAGACTTCCTAAGCCTAGTCTTGGAAGCTCAGAACTCTTCCCAGGGACGGACAACTCCTTAGGAGTTGTCATCAGGAGCTGAACAGCAGATGGCCAGTCAGACTGCTGTCCTCTGCTGTGTCTGTTGTGCCCTCGCTCCCTGACGCTGAGCTCCAGGGAAGGATTCCGCTTTGACATTATTTGCACTTAATAGCTCATTACTGTGTCCACGCTCTCCAACTCTCCTTTACTAGCAGAGAGCTTGCCAAGGCTTCAGCACTGTAACTGTACACATGTGTTTCTAGACTCCTTACTATAGGGATTGTTCATCTCTTGAAGCTATTTTTGTAGCTAATAGCTAATAGCTACAAAAATTTGGTGACTCTTGAGAAATGCATACACAGATACTTTTCCTTGCAGAGGGGGAAAAAACTACCCATGATCCAGGCTCCTGTTTTTGTGTAAGGAAGATGCAGTTTGCATGAGCCAGACGCTTATGATATATTTGTAAAGGGTGCAGGTGTTCATCACTGGTGCTTAATGTATCCACAGAGTTGGGGCCAGATAATGGATCCCCTACACTGGGCACTTGTTTTGAATCAAACTATTGCCAGAAGCTCCCGGGTAAGCAATTTCTAATGTAATGGCTCCAGTCACTTCACATGTGGTTTATTTTGGCCTCCTTCCCCCCTCACATGCTGAATTTTAACAGTGCCACTGGTGTGCAGGTCCAGAATTTCTCAGTTTTTCCATCAGATAACCAACATTTACAAAATGACTTTAAATATTTGCTTCAGTCCTGGGTCTTGGCACCCAGTACGTTTTTCTTGCTCATGTAATTTTGAAAGTCCGTGTTGCTGTTTTCTCAATGAACAAGCCTAATTAAAAAGAGAGATCAATGGCTTTAGGGTTCAGGCTGTAAGCAGTGATGCAGAAGAGATTTGCTTAACTGAAGGAAAACAAGATGTTCTTAGGGAATTGGGAGTCTCTGGTGCATTAATGCTTCCTGTCTTGAAAAAAAAAAAAAAAAGCTGGTTGTGGAAGAGTGTCTTTCGGTTTTCCTGGTAGCTTTTGGACATGAGAAATTCTCATGTTCAAGGTCACTCACCAGTGGTGGAAGAATATGTATTTGATGTTTGCTGTTGGTTATTTTTATTTTTAAAGTAAAATTATTCTAGAATTTAAAATATTCTGAAATGGGCAGTTTTCCACTTAAAAGTGAGAGTGTGTGTGTGTGTATTTGAAAATCTGTCTGATGGTTGTTTGAAAACTGAAAATACTTCCTCCATACAAATAACTTTATAAATGTAAAAAAAAAAAAACTCCAAAAAACCCCAAGCATATTTAACTTAAGTGTGGTAAGAGTATTCCATTAAGGGGAAATCCAGTGAGTCTTTGAATAAGGATATTGTTTTCTGGTTGGGATGTGGGGAGGAGGGGGCTTGAGGGGTGCAGGGAGAGGCTGCATTTGCCTCACTGTCTTAAGCAAGAGACTACCCCACCCCCATCCTACAGGGAAGGAACAGTTTGAGAGGAAGCTTAGTGAATTCACTGCCAAGAGAAAGCTTTACAAACATATTTATTTGCTTGTTAAACTACACCCCAGGCTGTGCAGGGACATGGGAGGAACATGCAACTTTTGAAAGAGTATATAAAGGTAGGAATTAATTGTGTAATTGGTACACTTCTCATCTTTAGGAATAATTGCTTGATTTCATGGAAAAGGCATAGATATCTTGAAATCTAAGATACAGGGGTAGCAATGGGTCATGCTGGCCCCATGGTTACCAGGAGCCCAGCTCAAGTGGATTGCTGTCCTGCTTGACCTGTGTCAGCTCTGCCTGTGTGATCACCTTTCAGCTGTTTAGTATTTGCTCCCCTTCTGGAATCAGCAAATTGCTGTAAAATTAATCTAATTTACAGGATGTTCCCTGCCACACTGTATGCTTGTGTGTGTCACAAGACTCGAGTTTCCTGCCACCCTTAATTAAAGGAGAACTTTTTATGTTCTTAACAATATTTGATGCTCTCTTTACATAGCTGGGGCTGGGTAATAGAGAGGTGGGCACTGGGCTCTAAGTGTTTTAACTCAGAAATCATCTTTTGGTTATTATGAACTGTGCTATACAATAAAACCTCAATTAGTTGGGACTACTTGGAGAAAGGGCAGTTTCTGGTTAATTGAATTTTCTCTGGAATTGAAGGTTAAACACTTTATCTTTTCTCAGTCCTTACTATTAACTTACTTTCTTTGGCTTTTGGAATTCAGAGGTCAAGACTTTGAAAATGGTTTCTTTGAGTTACTTTTTGGAACATCCTTATGAGTTACGAGTCTTAATGTTCAGGCTTTATTTTCTACAGAGGTTGAAGAGGCACAGGGTGTGGCTCCTGAGTTCTGTAAGTTTTTTTGGGGTGGGAATAAATCCCTTTTTGTGTTGTTTTGCTTTCTTGTATCTTAGGTTCCAAATGAAAAAGCTATCTCACCACACCCAGCATCAGTAGGCCTAGTTATTTATATAATCCTGTTGTTTGAGGGTTTATAGATATTCTAGTAAAATATAATAACAGAAATGAGTTGTCAATAAACTGCTTAAACAAAAAGAATAAAATACCTAGGAATAAACCTACCTAAGGAGACAAAAGACCTGTATGCAGAAAACTATAAGACACCGATGAAAGAAATTGAAGATGATACATACAGATGGAGAGATATACCATCTTCTTGGACTGGAAGAATCAACATTGTGAAAATGACTATACTACCTAAAGCAATCTACAGATTCAATGCAATCCCTATCAAACTATAAATGGCATTTTTCACAGAACTAGAACAAAAAATTTCACAATTTGTATGGAAACACAAAAGACCCCTAATAGCCAAAGCAATATTGAGAAAGAAAAATGGAGCTGGAGGAATCAGGCTCCCTGACTTCAGACTATACTACACAGCTACAGTAATCAAGACAGTATGGTATGGGCACAAAAAACAGAAATATAGATCAATGGAACAGGATAGAAAGCCCAGAGATAAACCCACACACATATGGTCACCTTGTCTTTGATAAAGGAGGCAAGGATATACAATGTAGAAAAGCCAGCCTCTTCAATAACTGGTGCTGGGAAAATTGGACAGCTACATGTAAAAGAATGAAATTAGAACACTCCCTAACACCATACACAAAAATAAACTCAAAATGGATTAAAGACCTAAATGTAAGGCCAGACACTGTAAAAGGAAAACACTCTTAGAGGAACACATAGGCAGAACACTCTATGTTATGAGTCACAGCAAGATCCTTTTTGACCCACCTCCTAGAGAAATGGAAATAAAAACAAAAATAAACAAATGGGACCTAATGATACTGAAAAGCTTTTAAGAGCAAAGAAAACCATAAACAAGACGAAAAGACAACCCTCAGAATGGGAGAAAATATTTGCAAACGAAGCAACTGACAAAGGATTAATCTCCAAAATACACAAGCAGCTCATGCAGCTCAATATCAAAAAAAACCAAACAACCCAATCCAAAAATGGGCAGACGTTTAAATAGACATTTCTCCAGAGAAGATAAACAGGTTACCAACAAACACATGAAAGGCTGCTCAACATCACTAATCATTAGAGAAATGCAAATCAAAACTACAATGAGGTATCACCTCACACCAGTCAGAATGGCCATCATCAAAAAATCTACAAACAATAAATGCTGGAGAGGGTGTGGAGAAAAGGGAGCCCTCTTGCACTGTTGGTGGGAATGTAAATGGATACAGCCACTATGGAGAAGAGCATGGAGGTTCCTTAAAAAACTAAAAATAGAACTACCATACAACCCAGGAATCCCACTACTGGGCATGTACCCTGAGAAAACCATAATTCAAAAAGAGTCATGGACCACAATGTTCTTGCAGCACTGTTTATGATAGCCAGGACATGGAAGCAAGCTAAGCATCCATCGACAGATGAATGGATAAAGGAGATGTGACACATACATACAATAGAATATTACTCAGCCATAAAAAGAAACGAAATTATTTGTAATGAGGTGGATGGACCTAGAAACTGTCATACAGAGTGAAGTAAGTCAGAAAGAGAAAAACAAATACCATATGCTAACACATATATGGAATCTTGAATGAATGAATGGTCCTCAAGAACCTAGGGGCAGGACAGGAATAAAGACACAGACGTAGAGAATGGACTTAAGGACACAGGGAGGGGTAAGGGTAAGCTGGGATGAAGTGAGAGAGTAGCATTGACATATATATACACTACCAAATGTAAAATAGCTAGCTAATGGGAAGCAGCCACATAACACAGGGAGATCAGCTCTGTGCTTTGTGTCCACCTAGAGGTGTGGGATAGGGAGGGTGGGAGTGAGATGCAAGAGGGAGGAGATATGGGGATATATGTTTATGTATAGCTGATTCACTTTGTTATACAGCAGAAACTAACACCATTGTAAAGCAATGATACTCCAATAAAGATGTTAAAAAAATGTGGCACATATATACAATGGAATATTACTCAGCCATAAAAAGGAACGAAATTGAGTTATTTGTAGTGAGGTGGATGGACCTAGAGTCTGTCATACAGAGTGAAGTAAGTCAGAAAGAGAAAAACAAATACCGTATGCTAACACATATATATGGAATCTAAAAAAAAAATGGTTCTGATGAACCTAGGGGCAGGACAGGAATAAAGACACAGACGTAGACAGTGGACTTGAGGACATGGGAAGGGGGAAGGGTAAGCTGGGATGAAGTGAGAGAGTAGCATTGACATATATATACACTACCAAATGTAAAATAGCTAGCTAGTGGGAAGCAGCTGCAAAGGACAGGGAGGTCAGCTCAGTGCTTTGTGACCACCTAGAGGGGTGAGATAAGGAGGGTCTGAGGGAGACTTAAGGGGGGGCGATATGGGGATATACATATGCGTATTGCTGATTCAGTTTGTTATACAGCAGAAAGTAACACAACATTGTAAAGCAATTATACTCCAATAAAGTTAAATAAATACATAAACAAACTGCTTAAGATATTGATTTTTCTTCAGTGTGAATTAGTTGTATTTGCTTTAATAGGCTGTTGAGTAGTTCTTCTGTATAATCCAGACAATAAATGCATGCAGCTATTTAGCAGGCCCCTGCTCAGTGCTCTTTATATACCATGTTAGGGAGTTTTAATGTCAGTAATGATGTCAGAGCATAAATGTATCAACCTCTGATAACCTTTGCCTAAATCTTATTTTCTGAAAGCAAGGGAAACTTGTCCCTGAGGGACTTTGTGGTCATAGCAGTTCTGATTTCCTTGTTTGAAATATCATTAAACTTGCCCGCTTTTTTCATTTGCACTTAAAAAGAAATTTAATTCCCAAAGTTAAAGTACTGCCATTTTCATTAATCAAAAGTTACAGATATTTAAGAACATAGAAATTTTTCCTGGAGACAAGTAGGGAACTTAAGTGAAAGGATTGCTTTAATTTCATCTAAAATCTAATACTGATTTTCAAGTATGTCATTGAGTTGAATGTCCTCAGATAAAGATAGAGTTTACATCATCTGTTGATAATGAGTGAGAGCTAAAATATTAGGAAGTAAGCTAAAGGTAATAGTTTATATTCTAGATTTTGGCTTATATAAAAATGGAGCCCTTTTCTAATGGCTTCTCCTCTTAGTTCTTGATCTAGTCATATTGTAACTATCAAAAAATAATCTTTAAAACATACCTGAGAAAAATCTGAAGAAGATGTAGTAAAGGTTAAGATTTGACAAGAGGTTAGTCAGGGGTCATGGGGAATGCATTCAATTCTCTATACGTATGTGTGTTTGAAACATAATAAAAACACTTTTAGGTGAATCACTTCTTTTAGAAATGTATTTTTTACATGTCTGCAAAAGTGTTTTATTTTAGTACTGTGAAATGAATGGACCGTATGCTGGGTCTTGTTGGGGTTTGTGATTTATAGATGTTAAAGTAAATTTCACACTTTCAAGATGAAGCAGTCTATGTCTATCAGGTCTTTATAAAAGAACTTGCCTGTGGGTGATAGTAGCAAGTATCATCTTATTATTTGACAATTGAGGGCAAGAGAAAGGCCAGGCTATTGGTGGAACCCATAGAGCTAGCAGGTCAGCAAATAAGCTTTTTACTTGCTTGAGCCAGGTTGTATTGTTGGCACTGAAGTCTTTTTTTTTTTTTTTTTTTTTTTTTTGCATTACACGGGCTTCTCACTGCTGTGGCCTCTCCCGTTGCGGAGCACAGGCTGTGGACGCGCAGGCCCAGCAGCCATGGCTCACGGGCCTAGCCGCTCCGCGGCATGTGGGATCTTCCCAGACCGGGGCACGAACCCGTGTCCCCTGCATTGGCAGGCGGACTCTCAACCACTGCGCCACCAGGGAAGCCCGGCACTGAAGTCTTGGTCACACCAGCAACACTTGCTCAATCAACAGTGCTATTTTTCCAAGACAGATGCCGGTCATACAAGAAAAATGAGTGATATTAAGATAACACTCAAAGAATTTGCTCATTGCATATCTACTTTGGATCCAGAATGCATTTATATTTATATATATACACATGCACACACATATATACACATATACATATACACACGTATGCACATATATGCATATATATATATTTTTAACAATCTTTAAAAAAAATTTATTCATTTATTTTGGCTGTGCCTGGTCTTAGTTGCAGCATGTGGACTCTTAGTTGTGGCATGTGGACTCTTAGTTGCGGCATGCGGACTCTTAGTTGTGGCATGCATGTGGGACCTAGTTCCCTGACCAGGGATCGAACCCAGGCCCCCTGCATTAGGAGCACAGAGTGTTAACCACAGGACCACCAGGGAAGTCCAATGTGCATATATATTTTTAATTGCAGTACTTTCTTGTAGTCTATATAATTTATCTCTAAACCTAGCAGCCAGATTAATGCCTATGAGTTAAATTAGATTGGCTTGAAACAATCTGCAGGATCTTCACACAAGGTTTTGGTGTCAGTTGGAGAATGAGGTGGGGGACTGTGGATATTGTGGAACTCTGTAGAGGGTGGATGGATTCACAATGCATCCACTTACGTGGGTTCTCTCTCTTCTTCCCATTGAACAACACAAAAGGAATAAATCCATAAGAAATAGGAAAGGAATCCTTAGAGGGCAAGAAATACTGAGGAATTTCTGGAAAATAGTTGGCAGCTGGGGTCAAAGAACACTCATGATATTCCTTCCCATAAAGAGAAGAAGAGGCCGTTGGAGAAACAGGAAGCAGTTTCTTGTCAAACCCCAAACAGTGTGTGAGTTCAGGGTGCACGGGGAGGGAGTGGAGTGGTCAGAGACTGGGATGGTGAATGGTAGAATCTGGGGGACACTTGCCCTCCCGCTCAGTAAGGAGTTGTTGTTGGATCTTGCTCTCAGGCCAAAACCATAAGAAGATCTCTCCAACTAAAAGAAACTCTTAGGGGGTGGGGAGGAGGAATAGCAGGTGTTTTTCTTGTAGTGGGGAGGAATTGAAGGGAAAGGAACGGCAGCAGCAAAATAACTCCTGGCTGTCAAAACCGATAGAAAGGGAAAAAGAAAGGCAGCATCCCCAAAGGAAGGGGATACTGCACCTGCAGTTAGGCCTGCCTTATTTGGCAGTTCTGGGGCCCCAGCTTGTCTGTCCTCTGCTTCATGCCTTCTAAGTGCCACTCTAGGAGAGTCTGTTTTTCAGCCTGCCCCTTGTAGGGAGGGGCCAGCTGTAGAAATGCCTTACACTACTGTGGAGGAAGCCCTCCCCCGGCTGCCTGTACCAAAAGGGATGTGACGTTTAAGGAAAATGAACAGCATGGAAGAAGGACCAAGATGAACACCACAGCTGACTGACCCCAGAGCAAACAGAATAGCTGTGGATCCTCTGTGCTTCCTGTGTATCAACCATAATGCTTGTCAGGGTGGAGCAGAGGTTTTGGGGAAGGATGCCTGCCACACGATCTCCTTTGAGGAGGTGGGTGTGGGAAGTGGAAACTACACTTCTTACCCCTATGCACTGAGGTTATTTCATTGATTACAGTCAACATTTTAAACATGAACACGTTTCTAAAAAATGCGTAGTTTGCATCTTGAGCTTAGGAGAGAGATGATGTTGTGAAGATGACCTGCCAAAGATTCTATTGTCAGAAAAGTTTGCATGGTGGATAGTTTTAATAAAAAATGTTGTTAGTCAAAATATACTGAGAGTTTTAGTCATAGGAACTGCAAATTTTACCACTGCAGGATATAAAAACATTTCCTGTATTTTAGTGATAAACCACAACGAATAGAATGGGTTTTAAATTAGCATCTTGTTGCTACTTATGGATAAGTGAGGAGAATGTGTGATAGACCCTTTTAGATCTCCCTAATTTAGAAAACCAGATGCCGTATCTCTAGTTTTGCCTGTTAGTGGGGGAGATATAAAACTTGTACTAAAAATGTCTTAAATTGTTAATTTTGCCATGACAGATCTGATGAAGAAACTTACAAAAAAGGAAGTGGGGGAGGAATGGGTGCAATGGAATTAAACATAAAGCATCAGTAGGGAATGAGTTAAGTGGTTAGGGCAAGGAGGGGGTTAGGGTTTGGGAGGATGAGGGAAAATAAAATGCAGGTCTGTGGTGTTTATATTCCTTTTTTTCTTTGAAAATTAAAAACTTACTACCACCGTGCTCAGGCAGATTCTGTGAGGACTTTACTACCACAGTTTATGATGTACTTGAACATAAACTTTCCTGGAAATCTTTGGCCTCTGAACTGACCTGTTTTTGAGCTAAGAGTGTAAGGACTCTGGTACATGCACAGGCCACAGATGCGTCTCTTCAGCTTTTGTGGTCCCGATTGTGTGTGTGTGTGTGTGTGTGTGTGTGTGTAACTTAGAAAACCTGTTGATTCCATGCCATGGTGATGAGCCACAACCCACACTTGGGAATCACATTCGGCCTTGCCTTCCACATTGGAGAAAACTATTTTCAGGAGACAATTCCTAGGCTTGAAAATAAATAAGCAAAAGGAAAATCATCAGGCTCCAATCAAGTTGTTGATGGACCAGTGTGTGAACAGAACATCAGATTAAAAAAAAAATTACTGATGGGTGGGGATGGAAAGGCAAATGTGTTACGTAGCTGGCCAAGTAATATCTGGCTGTATCCAAAAGTGGAAAAATCATCGTAAATGCATTGCATTATTTTTATTCCTTCCATCTTGCTTGCCATTTGCTTCAAATAATGCTGCTGTTTCTGGAGCTCACTGTGTTGCTCTATTGTACTGCTCAGGGGGGCCCAGGGAGGTTTGGTGATATTTGTGCTTGCCTCCTGCTCTCTCTTGGAAATCACTTGTACAGTGATTGTGTTCTCATCTCCTCCCCACCTCCATACCCCCCCATTTTTTTGTGAAAATAAGCCAGTAAAAACGAGTGTCTGGCAAAGAAGCTGTCCTGATTTAAGGAGGAAGTTCCCTGGATTTATGAGCTCCCTTTTCTGCTCAAGTATAAACTGGAGAGAGAATTTGCTGCACAGTTATTCAGGGGTCAGGGGCCGGGGTGGGGTGAGTAGGGGCACTGGGATTACTGCTTAGGCCGGAAAAACATTTTGCATCAGCTGAGTGCTGCTGGCCTGCCAGGATGCTGTTGTTTTCTATTCTAATTCAGTTTTGGGAAAGGACAGTGGGTGTGAATCGAAAACTCTTGTCCTCTTGATCGTTCACCAGAGTTAAGCCCCATGGGCCACAAGAAATTCCATTCTCGTAAATCTCACCTGCTCATCTCCCAAATTTTGCTTCGTTTACCGCCTTTCCTTGAAGTATTTTATCTTATAATGACTATTAAGAGTGGTTTTAAAAATGAACTCTGTAATACAACAGAATGATACTGATCTAAAGTACGTATGTCTACTTAATAATTTATGTATCATGAAAAGCAAGCCACTGGTTTTTTTTGTTTGTTTGTTTGTCTTAAATGGAATAGGGAGTTAACACTGTTCCTATTGAAGGGGTTTTGAGGATCAGTGGTTTAATAAATTCTGGTTTAGGGATGGTCCTGCCTATTTAAGTCATGGTCATTGTGTAACACATCTCTTCATTCTGCCCTCAGAACACTTTCCTTGCTTTATGTAATTTCTTGTTAGAATAATCTCTACCTTCAAAAGCAACTGGGATAGATTAAATCGAAGCTCATGGTCAGCCTATAAAATCAGGAACTTCATTTCGGGGAAGATTTTTTTAAGATCACTTGCTAAAATAGCAGAGTATCAGAAATATTTCAGTAATGCTTTTTAGCAAGGAAATTAGTTCAATATTTTTGGCTTTGTCATCGCAGTAATAGATATGCTCTGTTGTCTTTACAGTTTTGGCTTTTATCAGCTGGAGAACAATTTTAGTTTAAGTGCTTTGAAATGACCAATTTTTTCATCCATTTAAATCTAATGCTTTGTAAGTGGGATGCTCAAGTACAGAGTGGAATCAGGAAAATCCTCTTCCCCTTATCTTTCACCCTTTTCCATAATTGTGTTGTCTTAATTAGCTTTGAATCAGACAAGAAACTAGTATTTTAAAAGATCTGGTGTCTTAGCATTTTTGGGGTGTTAATCATCCCTTGTTCCTACTGACACTAAATTTTTCTCAGGACCTAAACAAATCAGATATTGTTCCTTTACTTTATTGAACTTCCTAATTAAAATTTGTTTTGTGCTTCCCTGGTGGCGCAGTGGTTGAGAGTCCGCCTGCCGATGCAGGGGACACGGGTTCGTGCCCCGGTCCAGGAAGATCCCACATGCCGTGGGGTGGCTGGGCCCGTGAGCCATGGCTGCTGAGCCTGCGCGTCCGGAGCCTGTGCTCCACAACGGGAGAGACCACAACAGTGAGAGGCTTGCGTACCATACCACAAAAAAAAAAAAAAAAAAAAAAAAGAAAGAAAATAGCTGAGATGTTAGTGACTGTTCTGTTTTTTTTCTTCCCTATCACATTGTTGTGCAAGATCATTTCATTGCCTCTCTAACAGTTTTCCTGAAAACAGAGTCAACAAGAATTCTGTACCTACTACTGCCCAATTTGATACCAGCCATAATCATGGGTAGCAGAGTAGATGTCTATTTCCTGGCTTTAAAGAATGTATAATCTTGTTAGATTAACAAGAAGTACATTGTGAAGTAGTGATTAGATGATTAGAAGCAATTAATGATTAAAATAGGCTTTGTAAGGATAGGTTATAGATGGTATGGTGCAGCCTGTAAGAGCTACAAGAATTTCAAGAAGGCTGAGATTGTTGTGCAATTATGGAAAGTGTTCTGGAGAAAGAGGAAGTTGAGAGTTGGAACTATTTTCTCACCGAATTTGTCCTCATTTTAAATTGAGCATTTGATAGGCTTCCAATTTAATATCTTTTTCCCCTTTTACATAATGCCTGAGAATTCTGAAAATGTTCTTTATAAGGAAAGATAGCAGAGTCTTTTAAAACTCAGCTGTCCTTTCTAGAAGAATGTGTACTGGGGAAAGAAAAGAAACTAAGGTGCTGATAAAATGAATGGTCTCAGTCACTTCTAATTTGGGCGTGTAAGATAGCTGGCAGTCAGAATCTTGAAGTTTTTCTTAGGAAATCATAAATACGCATTTCAGGTATCACCAAATCATTTGGCTTACACGGTTGCTTGCTTGGTGAGGACACAGGCTTGGTTAAAAACAAAAGAGAATACACACTGTTGATTTATAAGAAAAGAAAGCCAGCTGAAGTTCCTGGTGAATTCTTTTAACCATCTACCCCAGGAGCAGATGAAGCACTGGGTAAGTCAGGCTGAGGCCTCTGGAAAACCAAATGATAGATAAACAAGGGCTAGCCAGTGTGACGCAGGAAGAAGGGGGCCATCTTCAGGAAGCTGTGAGCTTTTCCTTTTGTAGGGTGTTTTGTTGGACCAAAATTATAAAGGGCCATTGACCTCTGTGTTGTTGTACTTCCTAGTTCACTGTCAAGATCTGACCCCAAATAACAAGTGTCTTTTTAGAAACAAGAGACAAAGCTGATAAAAAGCAATCAAATACAGAAGGAGCCTGATTGTAAAATAAGGATTATAAACTGCACAAAGTCAGATGGGAGCCAAATTTATAGGGAAACTACCACCATGATAATAATGCTGCAGTGTTTTCGGACCTGATGTGTAATTGCATTTCTCATGTTTCAGTAGTGTTTACATTTGGCTTCAGAAACTCATGGTATTAAACAAAAACTTCTTAAATTGCTGCTAGCTTCTCTCCTTCTAGAGAGAAAGGATACTAATTTCACCTGAGAATTATCATTTGGGTTTAAGTAACAGTTGTTTTAAAGATGTTAACCTCATTGTGGTGAACGAGTTTTTGTCCAAACAATTTGCACGATGATTTCAGAGTGAAATTTGATTCAGAATGAAAAGTTTTATGAAGTGCACTTTCTCAAGTCCCTCGGCTCTTGTCAAAGAAAGTCCTAGGTTATCAGCCTGTTAGAACAGTGACGTGGTATGCTTTGGGCTTCTTGGCTCTGAAAACACATGATCAGGGCCATATAGATTTTATTTATTGATATTTGACAAATACTTATTGTATACCTATTGTGTTGTAGATAGTGTGTGTGGAACACATGAGTCACTCCTACAGAGTCAGCTCTTTTGTTTTAGCTCAATTTGATTAACAGAAGGAAAAAATTTGTTCTGAGGAATACGTGGAACAATTGGGAATTTTTCACTGCAACACCTTATTTGGCTGTGCTGTCTGCCCACTACTTTTATCATTCTATACAAAGTCTCCTAATGTAAAGGGGAGTTCAGAGTTCTTTTAGGAAAAGCTTTTATTAAAAGCAATACTAAGAGACAGCAGGAGAGCCATTCAGGGTTAAAGAATCATTGAGTACCACTGTCATTCCAGGCAATTCCTTTGATGTAATGGGAACATATCACCTGTAGTTTTATCATGTTTCTGCTCTGTGAAGATCACATTACCAGACAGAGAGACTTTGAAGATTGATGAGATAGATATTCATGCCCTAAAAATCTTTACCTCCTAGGTGAAGTGACAGGACAGACACATGCACCCCAATACACACATGTGCATACACAAACACACCTGTAGGCAGCATATACTAAATGCCAGTTGACCAGGATGCTTTGTTTAGTGTTTTAAACTAAAAATTGAGGACTTCCCTGATGGCACAGTGGTTAAGAATCCTCCTGCCTATGCAGGGGACAGAGGTTCGAGCCCTGGTCCGGGAAGATCCCACATGCCGCGGAGCAACTAAGCCCGTGCGCCACAACTACTGAGCCTGTGCTCTAGAGCCCAGGAGCCACAACTACTGAGCCCACATGCCTAGAGCTGGTGCTCCTCAACAAGAGAAGCCACCGCAATGAGAAGCCTGCGCAACGCAACAAAGAGTAGCTCCTGCTCCCTGCAACTAGAGGAAGCCCACGCGCGGCAATGAAGACCAAACACAGTCAAAAATAAATAAATTAGGGGCTTCCCTGGTGGCGCACTGGTTGAGAGTCCGCCTGCCGATGCAGAGGACACGGGTTCGTGCCCCGGTCTGGGAAGATCCCACATGCCGTGGAGTGGCTGGGCCCGTGAGCCATGGCTGCTGAGCCTGCACGTCCGGAGCCTGTGCTCCACAACGGGAGAGGCCACAACAGTGAAAGGCCCACGTACCGCAAAAATCAATCAATCAATCAATAAATATAAATTAATAAATAAATAAATTAATTAGTTAAAAATAAGTAAATAAATAAAGATTGACACGGGTAGCTGTTCTGAAGCTATGCTACTTTTGCTCATTAATTTTAGCATCCACTGATTGCTTGTCTGAAACAGTTTTTGCTGTGGTGCTTGCCAAGTAGTGAGTTTTAAACTTCCATCATCCTTCCTTGCTTTATTATTTTGAGTTCTACCGTGAGGAAGAGCTTTTCCTTCTCCCCTCATTACTTATTCAATTATTTATATCAGTACAGACTTGTGGAAATTTTTCTATGAGTTATAATCTGTTACTGTCACTTACTTTGTGTTGCTCAGATTGTTCCAGATTTGGCCATCAGGAGCCCCTTCAGTTTAGCTCCTGTGTCCTTTTGACATAATCCCATCATTTTTTAGGAGCCATTTTTAACTTTGTGACACTTTAAGATGTTCCAGGCTCATCCTGAATTTTTCCTTCTCCAGCCCTGGGGTCAGCCATTTCTCCAAGAAGCTCTAGTTCCTTTTATTGGAGAAAGGTATAATATATAGAAACCAAAATCTGGGTGCTAGGTATGTCCATTTCTATTGAGACATCATTACTTCTAGGCTCTCTCAGCAGATGGAGTTAGGAAATATATGTGTATACATATACATGTGTATCTGTGTATCATAAACCCCAGGGTTCATTCTAGCTTTCCCCCTTATTTGTAACTCCTTTCTCTGAAAGAAACCTGGCTTTCATTAGCCACAGTATATTTACTTATTTGTACAGTCCTAAACTACATATAAAGTAGTTTCAGAATGCTAACATATACTCCTGGGAGAAAAAAATTTACTCACCAGGATACAATATTTGTGGACAATTTTTTTTCAGCATTAGAATATTTAGTCAGACTAGTGTTTTCCAAAGTTATTTGGGTTAGCTCTTCTCTACCCACTTTGGTGGGCTTTTGTTATTCATTTGTAATACAGTTAGGCTCACTTATTACTGTTTTGATTCCTGCCAAATCCTGGTTGGCTTTAATTATTTCTTGTTAGGCTGTGTGAAATATTGCCTTAGTTCTCGGAGTTGTACTTGTATACACAGTGTGTTCAGAACGTGTAGTTTTCTCCTCATCCCTTCTACCTCTTTCCCATTCCCCCATTATTTCCCCCCTCTTTCCCACCCTTTCTCTATAGGTAAATAATCTCATTACTTCCTAGCTTATCCTTCCTGTATATATTTGCACAAATTAGTAGACACATAGGTATTTCCTTATTTCTTTCTTATATGAAAGGTAATATATTTCCTGGTTTTCTATTGCTGCACAAAAATTACCATAGGCTTAGTGGCTGAAAACCACACAAATTTATTATCTCCCAGTTTCCCTGGGTCAGGGGGTTGAACATATCTTAGCTGGGTCCTCTGCTCAGGGTCTCACCAGGCTAGAATCAGCGTGTGGGCCAGGGCCATGATCTCAGCTGAGGCCTGGGGTCCTCCTCCAGGCTCACTGGTTGTTGACAGAATTTACTTCCTTGTCATTGTGGGATGAAGCCTTCATCTCCTAGAAGCTGCCCACCACTCCCTGGCACATGGCCTTCTCTACACATACTGTTGGCCTCTTCAAGTCCAACAGGAGTGTGTCCCTGCTGCTTTGAATTTTTCTGTCTACTTTTTTTCTCTCACTGTAGAGTCTAAGGGCTTGGCTGATTAGATCAGACCCACCTAGGATAACCTCTTTCCACCTTTGCCATATAATGTAACCTAATCACAGGTGACCTTCTATCATATCCCTGATTTCTGCTCACACTCTAGAGGAGGAAATGATAACAGGACATGTGCACCAGAGAGCAGGCGTCTTGGGGGCTCTGTTAGAATTCTGCCTTACCAGGTAGCATACAGTAGGTACTCTTGTGCACTTTACATAATATAATGAGATGTTATGAAAAAAGAATTGTTATATTTGCTATGCTTCTCTATGACGTGTATTGTCTTTGTTCTTTAATTTATCAAGATTATTTTTGGTACTTAGGAAGGTCTGAATTTCTGTTCTAGTGGATGCCTTTGTTATATAAAAAGAAAAAAAAAGCCCCCAGCCACTGGTTTCTTATTTAACATTATATTATCTGGTTTGTCAGCTTTTAATGGTATTCTTTAACTCTTACCTATCTCCTGTACAACAATCAAGGAACTTAATCTGTTTTCCTCTTTTACTCTACCTTCCTCCTTTTTTTTTTTTAGTTGTATTGTTTCTATGTTGATACAACATACAGCATTATTACATTAGTCTTCCAGATCTGCATTTCATTCTTTGTTTTCAGTTTTGCTGCTGGCATGGTTTTTGTGACTTATTTTTCTTTTCGTTCTGCATAATTTTTGTAAAATATATGGCTATTCTTATAGCAGGAGTGTTTTCCCCCCTCTTTTTCTTTAAAATCTTGAGAATACTGAGTTTTTGAGATGATTAAAGAAAAAAGTACTGAAAACAAAAAGGTAAACTTACCTGAAAGTTCAAAGACTCTACCGTTTATGTGTGTTATTAAGAACAAGGCAAATGGTCCCTACTTTAGGAAGAGAAGGAATGGTTCCTTAATCAACTTAATCAGTGCAGATATTTGGCATCTTTGTAAACACAGAGGGCCTAATGGTGAATATATGGCTTTCTGTTAGGCAATAAGCATGAGGGAAGGGGGACCTTTGGCTATTTATAACCCAAGCAGGATGGGAGGAACCAATGGCATTCTTGCAGTAGAAAAAGTGAGAGTTAATAAACAACTTTTCTTCTCCAGGAGCTTGGTAAGCTATGTTTCCCATTAAGCCTGATTAGGGAGTGAATGTCTGCCCATTGGAGAATATTAGTGATGATAGTGTAGACCGTAGAGGATCAGTATTCAAGGTGTACCTTCAAGCTCACTGGAATTCAATAGCTGAAAAGCTGTTGAAGTTCAGGAAAATGAAATGAACAAATGAATGGTCAGAATTTGCACTGATAGAATTTTCTAAATAGTGGTCAGGAATCCTGAAGATGACTGCTTTGAAGCCTGGCCTCCTGGTGTACAGGGCTTTGACTTGCTGTTTTGGAGGATAGCCGAGTGTTTGCAGTGTTGGGGTTCCTGCTGTCCAGGACTTTATATAATACAGCTCTAGAATTTTTCATAACCATGACTTAGTTAATAACCAAAGCCACCTAAAATCTACATCAAAGAAATCACTAGAATGGAGAGAACTGAGAATACCTAATTTGTGAAAGGATTTCCTGACTTGGTTATAGATCACTCTGGCCCTAATACAGGCTCTTTCAAGGTGTGTGTCTTTTAAACCTGAGTTGGTTCTAATCTATTTGAGGAAGCTTGGGTGCGAATGAGTTTCTACCAGTGGATGATGGGCAGATTTGGCCATCAGCCTTCCAGGATTGTGATTCTAATAAGATTCTCTTCTGTGGCACAAGCCTAGAAAATGTGTGATTTAGAAGAACATATAGGTGTGAGCATATATTAGCTGGCAGCATACTGAGTTATAAGTTCTTGTGTTTGTTATTTTGGTAATCTGGCGCTTTTGGTTCTCTTGATACTGGTTTCTGGAGAATTAAGTTGTACTCTGTTACCCCAAACCCAACTCTGGATTGATTACAGAATTCATCTGAGTTTTACTGCTGCTTTCTCTTCTGCACAGTTGGGATAGAATTGTGACCTCTGAAGCAATGTCTAATGTTATTAGAGCTCACACGATGTTAATAAAAGCAGAACAGTAAATCAGACTGCTGACCTCAGAGCAGGACCACTTGGGTGGGGAATTTCTGAAGATAACATGTTGTTATAGGCAACACCCAGAGAAAAATTGACAAACTGTGATATTGATCGTTGGATTATTTCTGGCCCACCAAGAGAGCCAGAGAATGAGAACTAAATTGTCCTCTCAAATAAACTTAAAGAAATCAGTCTGATGCTCTTTCTACAACACGTCTTTTATCAAAAAGGAAAACAGATTGTTGTTTTCCTGGCAAAATTGACTTGGGGGATAAACTTTATTGTATATCCCCTCCTTGTTCCCACTTAGGTCCTGAGTACCTTGTTAATAAAACCTTCCCATCTGCTCCCTCAAAACCTTTCCTCAGAAACCACCTGAGGTTTGTTCTGCTGAAGAATCAACAGCCGCTGAATGTTTCAAATAGATCCCGTACCCTCTGCCATACCTCAGGCCCCTAACAATGGCTTAAAACAGGGACAGAAACTCTACAGGGATGGGGTAGGTTCCTTAAATTGGTAAAAGTGCCTGGATTGAAGACAGAAGGGAGTGGTGGGTCCTTGGTAGGCCAGAGAGTAAATGCCCGACCATGGGACTGGCACCACTCAGCGTTAGCGTACGCTGGCGAGGCAGGCCAGAGTCGCAAGGCCTTCCAGATTTTTACGAGAAGGCAGAAATTTGGTTTCTTACATGAAATCTTCCACATCTCATAACATCTCACAGTTTTAAGAGTTTTGTGGGTGATAAAAACACCTCTTTAGGTCTGCATTGCCCCTGCAATCAAACCACGTAGGTAGGTAGTTCCTAAATAGAAGTTCATGGTGTAATATGCTTTCTTAAAGCTAAATTTATTTAACTCAGGACTTATTTTTTTTTTCTGAGATTTGTATCCTTACTATATTGTTGATGTAAGAATGTAACTGCTTTCATACAATGACTGGGTGGGGGTCTGGGAAGAAGGAAGCTTTTCCCTACATTCAGTGAAACCTTCCTAAATGGTAGCTTGGAAAATGCACCTCTGGTTTTTCTAAAAGACATGGTTTGTAACTTAAAAGCATAAGTCTTTATGAGCTGATACTGAGGGCACCAGGTGGGTTGATGGACACGGTAACCAAGGCTCTGTTCATTTTTTCAAATTACCTTGAATGAGCAGCCAGTACAGAGGCTCCAGCCTGAACCAGTCAGCTTACTCTGATGCCTGAGAAGTGAAATCCCTAGGCTGTCCAGGGTTTTGAGTGAGAGGGCTTTAGGAATATTTACACAGCAATGAGCAAAGAGCCTGATTTGTGTTTCTGGCTTTAACAAGTTGAATATTCTGTTTCACTCTGTATACATTTGTCTAGCTTTTTTTTCCTTTTTCTTTCTTTCTTTTTGAGAGATTAATTATCAAGACTCCATCTAGAAGGAAGATTACCGTGTGGGTCTTATGAATGTGTGTGCTGTACTGTTTCTCTGTTGATATCCTGTGCACCCTGTGATTTAGATATTGGCAGCAAGGTATGGTGTATACTTTGAATGTGATCCAAATGCTCTAGGTCATTTAAATTTCATAAGTTACGGTTTCCCGAAAGAGAAACCGGTGAGTGTATATCATAACAAGTATGGAGAGGAAGGTATAGGATTAGTTTTCACTATTGTATCCCACCATTTAAAAGTAGTCCAGAGTAATTCTAAAATCAGCAAAGGCAACAAAATATTGGTGCCTTAACTTTTTACCTTTTCTTTCTCATACTGAGCTGTGAGGTAAGTTTTTCTTGTGGCGATGAATATTTGGGTTATTTCCCAGGTTTGGAGGAAGGTGGTAGCAGTGAGAATTTTGTTTGAAGTACATGTTTACCTGATTCTCTCTCGCTATTTGAATACGGGATTGTTTCATCCTTGGAGGCCCCACTTGTACAGAGCTCTAATGGAAACCTTACTAGTGAAAATGATTACGATTTACTGAATAATTTTTAATGTGCCACTCGTTGTGCATGGATCTTACCTTTATTTTTCACAATGGCCCTATGATTAAAGAATACAGGATAGGATGGTCTCCAAAGATGGGAAGAAATACTTCCTTTATTTACAGTGAGGAGAGGGAAGAGGAGGGTACAGCTGTGTGGTAGGTTTGTACATTTCATAGCAGGAAGTAGAGAGATTTCTGGTGGAAAGGCCTTCATTCATTTCCTTTGTGAGGCATAGCGGGTGAGGCTAGATTGACGAGGGAATGAGGAGACGGGACAGAGGTTTGAAGAGACTGGAAAGGGTTAATGCAGTGTGTATGCAGAGTGAGTTGGCCATAGAAATGAGGACGGTTGGATGGGCAGCGTTGAGTGCCGTTGAAGAGTGGTGGTTGTCACTCTGTAGTAAACAGGTTAACCTGTTGATGGTACCCTGTAGCAATGCTGCTTACATACCTGGATGGGCGGATTTGGTAACCAAGTTTGTCTAGATTTCGGGGTTGGTTAGGTGGCTGTGCTGAGAAGACAGCTAGTGGAGCAAAATACTTTAGTGTGTTACCAAGAATCTGGACCATAGATTCTCGTAAGGAGGGAACTGCAGATAGGAATGAGCTGATGGGGTTCTTGACTAAGGATCTGCAAATTTGGGGAAAGTATGATAGTATAGAAGGAAAAATCCTTAAAATAAGAGCCAAGATGCTCCCTTGCAAATGAGTTTCTACCCTTGCTTCTGGGAGGTGATCTGTTTGTACATTTTTCACAGTGAAGAGCTGTTGGTCCATTTCTGATTTTTACTTCCTTTCCCCTGGTTCCTCCTATCCACATGCGGGGAGACTTCCTAAAAACCTGTCTGTCTCCCTCACAGCTGTTTCTTATTTTATGCTTTTTAAAAATACAAATGCAGGGGAGGGGGAAGGGTGAGTGGGACGAAGTGAGAGAGTGTCAAGGACATATATACACTACCAAATGTAAAATAGATAGCTAGTGGGAAGCAGCCGCATAGCACAGGGAGATCAGCTCGGTGCTTTGTGCCCACCTAGAGGGGTGAGATAGGGAGGGTGGGAGGGAGACGCAAGAGGGAGGAGATACGGGGACATATGTATACATATAGCTGATTCACTTTGTTATACAGCAGAAACTAACACAGCATTGTAAAGCAGTTATACTCCATTAAAGATGTTAAAAATATATATATAAATGCATTCATGCTCAAAACTGTAAAAGAAAAGAGTAAATGGGCTATGTACTGAATCTAAGCCTCTCTGTTATGCACGGAGGCCCTGTTTTTTTTTTATATCGTATCTTCAAACCTTATGTATATGAGGATTCCCCCAGAGATTTGCAGGAGGTGTGGATTCCTGGGCTTGGATCCCAGGGCTCCTGAGTTGGTACTTCTGGGCTGAGGCCTAGGAATGTGCATATCTGCATGTTCATACTACTGAGGACATTCAGGGAAATGCCCCTGTTATTTACCTTCATCTTAGGCCTTAAATGTGGAAAGTACTAAGTTGTAGGGAAAAGCAAGAATGAAACCAGTGAATTAACTTTGTCTTGAAATACTGTCACATTTGAAGCACAGTTCAGCAGAAATGGAGTGAAGATATCTCATGATATTTCCCTCTATTTAGCTGAAATTATTTGTAGTATTTTTGGCCTGGGTGTTACGGACAGTCAGACATGAGTGTGCTTATTCTTTAGGAGTCTGTATTTTACTAAGTCAGATCTTTAGGAGTCTGTATTTTACTAAGTCAAAAAAATTTTTTTTTCACCCTGAGGCATGAGAGGTTTTGTGAGGAGAAAAAAAATCATTTTGTCTTTCATTTTTAGAGAACAGGAGACAACACGAAAACTTTCCAGTCAGTGAATTTCTTGGAAAGGAAATAAAGTGTTGGTGTATAAGAAGTGTGTTTTTGTATGAAAAAACAATTAGGATTTGCTTAAGGGCAAGTTGGAGAGTTAGAAGAAAAAAGATTGGTGGAATTAGTGAAAAGATCCAATTGCAGTGAATTGGATAAATAAAGTAAAATATGAAAAACCTTTGAACAAATGAGAATTTAGAATAAACTGCTTTTCTTGGGGTATTTCCTTTAAGTAAAGCCAAGTTATTACTTGACTTATTGTTATAGATTATTATTATCACAAATCATTAATTATTATTAACAACTTATTAAAACCTGTGTAGAGTGTGCAAAGTGCAGAGCCTGAGGAACTCATCAGTAGGTCTGGCCACTGGAAGTACTGATTCACTGTTTACCCCCAGTGACTTCAGAGTCACAGGACTGCAGGATTAGAAGGAGGATACTAGGGGTCATCTGGTCCCAACCTGGTCTTTTGAGTGTCTGCTATTGGGTTTTTTAAAAACTAAAATCCAGTCTTACAATTTTCACTCTTGCTTAGTTCCAAATAAACAATCATATCTTAATTTCTTCAGCATGTAATTGTCCTTTAAGATAGGGTGGCCATAAATTAATCTTCCACATTGGAGTACTTTTAAGAGTTAAAGGCACTGTTAATAATTATGCCAGGACCACAGGGCTTTCTGAATAATACTCTCTCACAAAACTAAGTTCTGTGGTTTTTGAAGCACAGTGTTTAGCCTGAAATATTTCTTTAGAAACTACATGTGAAAAAAAAATGATCTAGGGCTTCCCTGGTGGCACAGTGGTTGAGAGTCCGCCTGCCAATGCAGGGGACACGGGTTCGTGCCCCAGTCCGGGAAGATCCCACATGCCGCGGAGCAGCTGGGCCCGTGAGCCAGGGCCGCTGAGCCTGCGCGTCCGGAGCCTGTGCTCCGCGACGGGAGAGGCCACAACAGTGAGAGGCCCGTGTATCACACACACACAAAAAAAGATCTAAAATGAAGTTTATGAGGGTGATTAGGGTGATACATATCATATGATACTTTGTTTACATGGAAACAAAGTATCCACGTATCTATTTTTTTAATCTCTTTATGATAAAATTTTATATATCTAGTTGAAAAAATTTTATGTATATTTTTCTTGTCAACTTCACATATATGGCTCAAGATGAAAGCTTAAAATTCTTTATAGAGGTTCCTTTTATTGTAGAATACCCCCCAGAAAGCTGTCATCAGGTGTGATAGGAGGAAAGCGTGGATGTAATCTAGACCAGAGGTTTCCACACTTTATCGGTTCACAGTGCCTTTGGTGTCTCAGCAATTTTTCATGGTGCCTGAGGCCAAAAGGAATACCTATGGTACTCTGTTTGATAAGTGTGTATATCCAAGCAACTTAATAAGTGCTTATGTCCTAATAACTTAGTGGCTGTTTGAGAAAATAATTACATGTAAATTGAAAGAAAAATACTTGCACTGTATTCCTTAAAAAAAAAGACACACAGTTACATATAAATATGATGTATGTATCTGTGGGGCACTGCATGACTTCTCTAACCTTGAATTCCGATTCGATACTGTCACTGTCATTTCCTGTTGAATTTCCATTTTTCCCAATACTTGCTTTCTGTCACAGCAACTGCTAAAAGAAAATCAACTTGGCAAAGGTACGCCATTATGGGAAGGAATATAGTGCAACTAAAATAAAAACTGAGCTACTTCAGGGTAGTAGTGGTGTCAGTAGAGTTTGAGTTTTGTTGCTTCCTTCAAAAATTTAAAATAATTCTGCCGTTTCCCTGTGGGATTGTCATAGTGTGTTGGGATGCTCTGGCACCCAGTTTAGGAACTACAAATATAGACATTTCTCTTAAGTTCATCATTTGGACTACTAGCTAAAATGCATTGTATTTATAGTGCCAGAAAGTCTTACAAGTGTGTTGAGAAGCTCTCAAAGATACTGTCTTTGGGATGCACCCATCTCCCTCACCCCCCTGCTTGAATTTAGTTGTACTGGATTCTGGTACACATAGCTACAAGTTTTTTGAACCCTTATGTCAGGTACTGAACTTAATGCCACACTTTACATGTGTTCACTCATTGAATGTTTAGTTTTCATAGCAACCCTACTGTATAAAGCCTCTTCTGTCAGCCTCCTCTGGAAATACCCCTGGAGTAGATAGCATCCTCCTTGTACAAGTGAGGAGATTAAAGTTAAAAAAAAGTTAAGTGACTTGCTAGTGAACATACAGCAAGTAAGTTCACTTCTAGGATATAAACTCAAGTTCTATTTTTTTTTTTTTTTTTAAGCTCTGAAGGCCAGAGTCTTTGTCCCCAGCCACAGTCTCTTCCATAGACACCACACTGCTGTCCATGTGTCTCCTGCTATGAGAGGTATACATGTTTCACGGTGACCCTAACAGGGAGGTTCTTCTGTCCTCATTTTCAGAAGAAGATGCTGATACTCAGAGAAATTTATTTACTTGCCAAAATGAACTGCTAGGAACTGGAATTTGAACCCAGACCTCAGTAATTCCAACCACAAAGCTTATTATTGTTATCTATAGGGATGACCAGAAAACACTGTAAAATCTTGGAGTTTTTTCAGAGTCATTAAAGAAAGATTAAGTTATGATAATATGGCTTTTGTGTTCATATATTTTGATAAATCCTATTCATTTTAAAATCATGCATGGTATGTGTGGCACCTCTCTATTAAACAGTGTCTTTATTGGCCAACCATGTGGAATAACAGAGAATATATTGTGCTTACCATTTATAAATATATGTATAGAAGAGAAAAAGGGAGAATGAATGGACCTATTTGTCAGTGGGCCCGCTGGCTAGGATGCAACATTGCAGTGGCACAGGCCTTACAGACCCCTGAGCTAGGAGCGTGTGTGGAGGGCTGCATCTCAGGACCAGGTTATAAAGATTCACTTAGGAAGTAAAGTAAGTACTAGGTAGTTTTTCAAGTCACAGATTGGAAGTTCTCTTGATCCTGTCACTTCTCCTTAAAGCTTAATATCCAACAGTGGTTCATTTACACTGGAGTTCACGTGGAGTTGAATTTCTCTCTGGAAGAAGACAAATCCAAATCAGAGTCACGCTCCAAGTTGGCAAACTCTTTGGGTGGAGATTACTGAATAAATTGTATTGCTTTACCCCTGGGATCCTTAGGACTTGAACTTGAGGTGTAATTTGCAGTAGGATAAATTGGTTCACGGTGACTTGGGTATGGTTTATCTCAAGTCAGGAGAGTAGAGTTGTTACAGAATGTGAGAATGCAAAGATTAAATGGCCACTGTCATATTTTGGCATTTTCCCAAATATTTCTAGCTCTCTTGGAGAAGCATAACACTGCTTTGTAGGAAACAGAAAAGTGTTTACATCCAGAACATATTGAGGGGGTGTGCTGAGTTCAGCAGCCAGGGTCACGTCCCCTAGGCCTACTGTTGCAGTTTACCCAGCTGAGAAGCACAGGGGATCCATGCAGTTGGATCGTCCCCACCCCTGCCCCTCCGCTTCTTCATCCCTCTTGCTTGTGTGCTTTCTCATTCTTCTTTCTTGCACACACCCAAGTCTAGCACTTAGAATTGAGTAGTGCACACCCTGGGGGCTGCTTCCCAGAAATCCGTTGTCTATAAATGCAGGTGTTTGCATTCCCTGGAAGGTGTTTTGTTCTTGATGCTTTTCTTGGTGCATGCAGTGCAAATGTGACCATTCTTGCTCATTTTAGACTGAGACCAGATCATACACCTAGGTAGCACTTTATGCCTTGAACATATCGCTGTATTGTGAGAATATAAAACCAGGAATAAATCAAATGACGTGGATCTTATTTCACACTCTCCTAGTTTGAAACAACAAAGATTGAAAACCTACACCCCACACAAGAGATACCTCTTCCCCAGTATCTGAGAGTTCGTTTGTAATATATGATTTAGTTCAGCTGTTTAATAAATACTCTATTATTTAATGTCATAGTTGTTTTGCAGTACATGTGTAAAATCTAAAGTACCATATACCAAACATCAGAAGGTTTTGGTTGGGCTGGTACTTTGGGAGTGTTTACTTAACTCATGGATGTTTGTTAAATGTTTGATGTGTCTGCCCATGTCCTAAGTACTGTAGAAGATATCACAGTATGCTGGGAAACTTTCCTTCTCATGGGAGAAAAAGCCTACACGTGTGAAATGGTAGGACAACATACACAATCATGTTTGGTCCCCAAAACAAGTACAGTTGACCCTTGAAGAAAACGGGTTTGAACTGTGTGGGTCTACTTATACGTGGATTTTTTTCATAGTAGATACCACAAAATTACATAATCTACAGTTGGTTGAACCCATGGATGCAAAACCACAAATGTGGAGGGCCAATTATAAGTTATACATGGATTTTTGACTGTGGGGAGGGTTCCCTCCCCCCCCGCCTTGAATAACTGTGTTATTTAAGGGTGGACTGTAGTACTGGAGATAATACATAGAAAAGGCAACTCTAAGCATGGTATATGGAAGACCCAGGACCTAGGTGGAGATGTAGATTTTGGTGGAGGAGTAGGATGGAGTAGGGGCTGTAGAATGGGCAGATCAGGTACCAGCTGGAGGATGAGAGCAGAAGATATATTTTGGACCTTTTAAATATATATATATATATATACACACTTCATAGGATTTAAATAGGCATTGTTGGTAGTATTCTATAATACTTAATAACCACCTGCAAATAGATGATGGCTGAGTCTGACACTTCTCTTGTGGCCCTAATCTTTTATTAGTTAAAAAGAAGGTAAAAGATTTTGGAGGAGTGATGTCTTTAGTTTATTAAAATATGGCTTGTGTGGCTGAGAAGAATTCGGCACACAATTATTATGTACCACCTGAGTGTTAGGCTCTTTGCTGGGGGCTGGGCTATAAAGAGGACTTCTGTCCAAGGACTTGCAGTGTTGTAGGGGCAGGAGGATAAATCAGTAAAGTAGAACGTGACCAGTGGAACCCTCAAAACGATTTTGAAGTTGTTGAATGTTTTTATTCTTAATGTCAGTTATTTGGGGAATTCTTCGGTTTTTATGACAGTTAAGCGCTTTTAAAAAAGAAAAGTCTCCCATTAGACATCATGTGTGTGAATTAACTTGCTGATTGTTGGTACCGACCACAAAAATACCAGCAGCATTAAAGTAGTGCTTTTTTTTTTTTTAACTTAAAATCAGTACGATATTTTAATAGTAAATAAAGGCATTTAAATAGTAATTCAAAACAGTAAATGGTGTTTTGCCCACACATTATTTTACTTATTAAAGTCTTTAAATTGGTTTATCAAGGTTTTTTTTTTTTTTGTGGTACGCGAGCCTCTCACTGTCGTGGCCTCTCTCATTGTGGAGCACAGGCTCCGGACACACAGGCTCAGCTGCCATGGCTCACAGGCCCAGCCGCTCCGCGACATGTGGCATCTTCCCGGACCGGGGCATGAACCTGTGTCCCCTGCATCGGCAGGCGGACTCTCAACCACTGTGCCACCAGGGAAGCCCAAGGTTTTTTTAAATTTATTTTTTAACAGTTTTTTTTTTTTTTTTTTTTTTTTTGCGGTACGCGGGTCTCTCGCTGCTGTGGCCTCTCCCGTTGCGGAGCACAGGCTCCGGACGTGCAGGCTCAGCAGCCATGGCTCACAGGCCCAGCCGCTCCGCGGCATGTGGGATCCTCCCAGACCGGGGCACGAACCCGCATCCCCTGCATCGGCAGGTGAACTCTCAACCACTGCGCCACCAGGGAAGCTTAACAGTTTTTTTGAATTAACTGATTTATAATAAACTGTACTTAAAGTAGTGCTTTTAATACTGGGAGGTTGTTCACGTTGACACAAAAGTTTACTTGATGGTCTTTTCCACAATTATGAGCTAAGGACCAAAAAGCTACCTAGCAGGTTAATGAGGGGAAAATCAGGAGCAGAACAGCCAAGACTCGTCTCATGTCAGAAGCCCTGCCATTCAAGACCTAATTTTCCTGCTTGTGTTGATGGGGCTTGTCTTCAGAGACGCTATGAATCTTTTGAAATAGGGTCTGATGAACATTTGTTGTGGTGAAACCTAAATTGTGCCAGTGTTGTTCTGGTTGTATGGATAGTGTCAAGTTTTATTTCCTACCATGTCGTCTTCATGCGCTGGTAGTTTTATTTTTAGGTTTTTCAGTAATTTAATCTTAGGACATTGTCTAGTCCCCCAAGATTTTCCATTTCCTACTGTAATTGAATTAAGTACTAGCTTTTATCTGTTTAAATCTACAACATATGAAATGGAAACCATGCATCTGATCATTGGCAGTGAGATGCGGACATGAAAATTTTGGAGTTTGGTGTTGCGGAAAGAGGGAAGCTGTGCATTGGGGGAGCCAAAATATTGTCAGCCAGAGTATTAGTTTTCCGTTGCTTCTGTAACCAATTACCGTGAACATAGTGGCTTTAAACAACTTAATTTAATTATCTGATACTTTTGTAGGTCAGAAGTCTGACAGGGGTCTTACTGGGTGAAAAGCAGGCCCTTTAGCAGGGCTCCATTTGTAGAAGCTCTAGGGGGGAGTCCATTTCTTTGCCCTTTTTAGCTTCTAGGGGCTGACCATACTTCTTGGCCTGTGGCCCCTTCATCTTCAAAGCCAGCATTGGCTGGTCCCGTCCTTCACATTGTATTACTCTGACTTCTCCCCTCTGACTCTGGTCTGCCACCTTCTACTATTTTTTTTTTTATTGTGGTAAAATATCCATAACATGAAGTTTACCATTTTAACCATTTTTTAAGTGTACAATTCAGTGACATTAAGTAATTAACAATGTCATGCAACTATCACCACTACCTGTTTCCAAAATTCTTCATCACTCCAAACAGAAACTCTATACTCATTAAACAATCATCCCCATTCTGCACTCCCCCCAGCTGCTGATAAGTCCTAATATACTTTTTGTCTCTGTTTTTGCCTATTCTACATCTTTCATATAAATAGAATCATACAGTATTTGACCTTTTGTGTCTGGCTTCTTTCATTGAAGTGTACATTCAAGGTTCATCTATGTTATAGTATGTATCAGAATGTCATTCCTTTTTGTGGCTGAATAATATTCTGTTGTATATATAATATATACCACATTTTGTTTATTCATTCATTCGTTGATGGACACTTGGCTTGTTTCCACCTTTTGGCTATTGTGAACGATGCTGCTGTAAATATTGGTGTACAGGTATCTGTGTGAATCTCTGTTTTTGATTCTTTTGGATATGTTATATACTTAGGAGGGAAATTGTGTAGGGTTAGCTGTTAATTCTATGCTTAACTTTTTGAAGGACCACCACACTGTTTTCCGCAATGGCTGCACCATTTTACATTCTTAACAATAATGTATATACAAGGGTTCCAATATCTCTATGTCTTCACCAACCTCCGGTTTTTAAGAAAATTATTATACTTCCACTTTTAAAGACCTTTGTGATTACATCGGTTTCCCCCCTCCCCCCACATCTACAAATATCAGTTTAATATGTAAGGAAACATTCACAGGTTCTTGGAATTAGTGAGGATATCTTTGGGGGCCATTGTTCTGTCTATGACAGCAAGTCTGCCCTTAAAGTTGTGGCTATTTACAAATGAAGAGCTATAGAATCGAGGCTGTAATTTTTGGTCACAATCATGGCAGAAACCTTTATTTTTATTTTTAATTTTTTTAAATGGAAACTTTTAATCCTAATTGCTTTTCTTTTTTAATTTATTTATTTTTGGCTGTGTTGGGCCTTCGTTGCTGTGCGTCGGCTTTCTCTAGTTGCAGTGAGTGGAGGTTACTCTTCGTTGCAGGGCGCGGGCTGCTCATTGCGGTGACTTCTCTTGTTGCGGAGCGCGGGCTCTAGGTGCACGGGATCTTCCTGGACCAGGGCTTGAACCCATGTTCCCTGCATTGGCAGGTGGATTCTTAACCACTGTGCCACCAGGGAAGCCCAGAAATCTTTATTTTAAATCAAAGGATAATCTTTTTCCTGTTATCTCAGAAGATGTGATATTAGGTGAGCATAAACTTGAACTGTTTTCTTCCTTTGATTATCTACATTGTGAAATGGAAGAGCGTGAGGCAGTAAGTTGCGCCAACCTTGAATATGGAGCCCCGGTTGAGTAATCTTCCGGAGTGATTGCTGTGAAAGGGGAGAAGCGACTATCGATGATCCTAGTGATCTAAGAAAGGAAGTGGAGGCTTGCTGCTGGGAAGGGGTTGGGGGAGAAGGAGGCCAGGCTATCGGGGGAATTGGGAGGGGTGAAAAAATATACTTGTTTTAGGTCAGCAGGTGATAGAGATACCATTCTTATGGCTTGATTGTGATGGAATCCAGCTATCTAATATGTTGCAATTAATTTGAGTTTGGTATCTTCAATTCTCAAAATGTTTTTACTCTAAGGAATTTTATGTCATAGGATGTTGATATTTATCAATAGACCAAGAACCCTTTCTCTGGATTTAGACTGTGCCAGCAAACCTTATATTCGCTCTTATATTGTCAAATGATTGCCCATGAAACAGTTTTCTAACATCTTAAATGTGGCCTCTTGGGTAACTCCCCATCCGACTACACAAGTGTGTGCAGGTGGACACTTCCTGGAATAGCAGTTGGCAGACAGGTGGTAAACAACTGGTTTCCAGAAACATGTCAAGGAATCAGACATCAGGTCTCTCTAATGGAAATCAGATATGAGGTTTGAAAGAGCTTGAATGAGTGTTTCTTTCCATTTATTCCCTTTGTGTTTGAATATGGTAAGAATCTGTATTTCAGGAGTTGGCATGATGGCCAGAGGAGGAATGTGTGGTTTTGGCATCTGCTGGGTTTTGAATCACTTAAGCTACTGATATAGGGAGTAGCAGAAAGATGGGCCACAGGAAAACTTGGCCTAGACTACTATAGTTATGCCCTCCTATTCTGTAGATAACATGGGCTCTCCCATCCACTTCACCCTTATTGATGATGCTCTGGCCTTGCAATTAAATATAAATAATATGAACATATATATACAATCAACACTTTACTAAGGGTAGTGAAAGTGTGATTAATTTAAAACAGTAGGTAATTCATAAGCGACTTCGGGAAATTTTTGTTTTAGTTTGTGTTTATCGGTAAAAACAAATGTGTAAGTTTGTAGAGGTTTATAATTTTACAAATAAAATGAATTGTTCTCTGAATACAAAGCCCCAAGTCAAGGAGGAATGGTGGAGACAGTGGCAAGTGCTGGTACTTATTATTATGGTATAAGTAAACTTGTGTAGTCAGGAAGGATGGAGGCTTACTGAAGTAGGAGGAGAGCATAATAGTAATTCCATGTATTCCTTAAAATGATAATAACAAGAGTAGCAATGTCAAACATGTACTGAGTGCTTACTGTGTGCGGAACTTTGTGCTAACTACTCTACGGGCATTATCTGATGGGATTTTCTAAAATATATGTGCATACGTGCACGCACACACGCGACAGATGTAAGTGGGCTTTCTTTCTTGATAGTGGGAAAAGAAGGCATGTTGGCCCAGATTCTTTTTCTGTCTCTGGTAATAACCAGTTAAACGAACTTGAACATTGCCTTCATTTTCTGGAGTCTGTTTGGTCACCTCTAAAAAACAGAATAGGACTAAAATATCACAAGCTTCCAGCTCTGTACTTTTTCGATTATAAAAATGTTATGGAGGAGTCCTTTGTATTTAGGTCAGTCCTAAAAGAAAGCCTTCCAAGAAAGCAGACTGTAGCTAAAATTGTGAATGGGAGATAAGAGAAATGTGTCATTCTCACAGGTTCCCCAGAAAGGACAGCTTTCCAGTCAGATTTCATTTTGAAGATGTAACTAGATCAGGGGGCAGGCTGATTTCTCTTATTGTGGGTTTCTCTGGCACATGAATGATATTAATACCCTCAATGATTAAATAAAAATGACAGTGACAATGAAAGATGACTGACTGATGCTTTGCTTTGGGGAACTATTTGGCTGGCTGCCTGAGTCCTGTGCCAGGAAAGAAGCTGACTGTATTTCAGCAGAATTCTCTAGGCTAGGAGTATATTAAAATTTAGGATGTCAGGTAGTTGCTTGAAACAAGAACATAGGGCATGGAAGGAAATGGCTTTGAGGTTAGTTGAATGGAGGGGTGGATCATGTATTGAATTTGCAGCCACCCTCCTGCTGCCTCAGATGTTGCAATTTTAAGTGAACTCATAGGAGAATTGGTGCATTATTCAGTATCAAGTGACTCAACTTGATGTCCCAACTATGGTATAAGGAAAAATGGCAATCTGGGAAGAATTAACAGAGGAGGAGCAACCCTTTACCGAGTGTGATTTGAGGTCCCCAAGGTTGGCTTTTCCTAAACATTTCCTTGGCTGATGATTTACCACTGCCTGTCGAGTAAATTTGAAAGTCTGTGCTCTGGTGTCCAGGACCCTGCCTTTCTAACTTGGTCTCACAGGACCCACTCCTTACCCTCTGATTTATTCTGTGTGGTTCGCAGTCCTCTGCCTTCTGTATTCATACCTCTGTTCACGCTATATTCATACCTCTGTTCACCTAAAATAATGAGAATAATAACATCTAATATATTGACTGCTTTCCATGTACTTACTCTGTGCTAACTATGAGCATTATCCAAGTTAATTTTTCTCAAACTTTGTGAGACGGGTAGGATCATCACCACCATCATCATCCTTCTCGTATCACCACCACCATCTCCATTTTTTTCGAGTGAGGAAACTGAGGTTTAGTTTAAATAATGTACCTAGGATCGCACCCCAAGTGTCCCATCTTCAGAGCCCAAATATTAAAAACCATATTATGCCGTTAAATGCCAATCTTTATGCTCTCCCCATACATCCAAGCCCAGTCCATAGCATTTCTTGCTTTCCTTAACAAAAAGTAATGGCTTCTTCTCTGCAGTTCGGTTATATCACATAACATGTTCAGTTGTGTATTGGTGTATTTATCTTCTCTCCTTCTGCATCATTGAAGCCTGAGTTTACCTCATATTTGTATCTCTGCCTTCATTTGATATTTTATAGGGTTTATTAAGTGTTTGTGAAATTGAGGCAGTCAGTACCTGGCTATCTACAGATTTGATCCACTAACTTTGGACGGGGACGTGTTTTGTAGTTTATATTTTTAAAGAAATTGAAGGATTCTGTTAAAGTGCCAGTATTTTGTCTGAAAATGTTAATAGCTTATTAAAAATATTAATAAATATGTGCATTTTCACCTTACCCTTGCAGGCGAATGACTGTGTCTCTGGTTATTCAAGTAGAATTGTTGGTATGCTTCGCTCAGCTCATATTTTAGAAACATTATAGCTTAAATGTCAGGGAAATAGGGTGATCATACAGACCTCTCTTTTGAGCCTTGGAATTTTTCACCTGTCTCCTGTGTGGAAGAGCTACTTAACCTTCCTGCCCTTTAGTTTTCTTCTCTGTTGAATGGAGAAGATAATACCTGCTTGTCATGATTTTAAAGCAGATTATGTTGGATAACGAATGCAAAGAGCTTAAGGGCCTGAGATGTATCAAACCGTCAATAAATGTTACATCTTGTTGTTTTTAACCCTTAGCTTGGATTCTGACTGGATTCTGACCTTCAGTTTTGAATTTCATTTACTGGCTTTTTCAACTCTGGATTTGCTTTGTGATTCAAGTTATGTGGTCCAAGATCACCAATAATAAGTGATAAAGTCAAGGTTGGAATCCAGCTAGTCTAACTCCAAAGCCCAACTAGGAAATCCCTGCCCCACACTGCCTCATTAAATGCAGTTCTTTACTGCGCTGCCCAACCGTCCAGTTGGAATCCATCACACTTCCTTGCTTTTTGTAGCAAAAAGTAATGGTTCCAGGGAGTGGGAGAAAGGGGAGTTATTCAGGGTATAGAGTTCCAGTTCTGTAAGATGAAAAAGTTGTAGAGAACTGTTACATGACACTGTGAATTTAGTTAACACTACTGAACTGTACACTTAAACATGGTTAAAAAGGCAAATTTTGTATTATGTGTTACTTACCACACATTAAAAAAAGAGTAATGGCTCCTTCATTTGAGTTCTCGTAAGTGTTTGTACCTTTATCATTCAAGAACTGCCATTGGTGGTCTCAGCTCTTACTCTAGTGCCATCTTTTCCCTACTTCCATAAGCAACACTGCTTGTAAAGTGTATGCAGGTGAGGTTGTGTAACAGAAGAGTTTCCATCGTGGAGTCTGGTGACTTAATGCTTGAAAGCTTTAATTTAGAGATTATAAGAACAAAACTATATTACATAAGGTGTATTTGATATTCACTTTCACTACTGTAACTGCATATGGCTCTGGGTTTCTCAACAGGAGGCTTGAGGATATCAGGGGAAAAGAAGGATATTTTGCAAGTTTTTGTTGTTCCCATGAACCCAGGACAAGAGCTGAGACCAGAAAACTCTATTTCTAGGGCATGGGTTTATTTGGTTCTGAATGATTTGGATACCTTCATTCTGCTCTGTGTTGTATATGATAATTCATCTATAAGTATCACTTCTAATGTATAGACTCTCAGAGACTCTTTTAACCATAATTAATTTCTCCATGAAGCACCCAGGCACTTGCATATTCCGTTGTTATCGAGTCATTAAATCTTCTATTTTTAAAAGTTTCTAAGATAGAAAGCGCATTTAAAAACCATGTAAAATAGTATAGGTAAGTATAAGTATAGTATAGGTAAGGATAAAACCAGAATATAGACCATAAAGATAACTACCCCTTGGATTAGATGAATTGTTACAGTTGATACTGATTTGAGTTTACTGGCAACAAAAACAAAACAAAGAGCAGGTTGCATGGTTTATTATATGTGGCAGAAGAATGCCTAAAATATTTTTCTTTTCAAGGAAATGTTGCTAGCATTGAACTTGAAGATATTTCCCCCCATGAATTCCTGTTTGAAAGATAATTATTAATAAGTAATAGACATTGTCATTGACTGAGGTTTTATAAGAAACAAATGCTCTTAAGTGTGTAGACTTTGTTAGTAGCTGAAGCATAAATGCTAAATCAGTGAAGATATTTTCAGACTGAACAGCATGACTGAGTTAGTTTGCTTTTCATTGATTGAGCAACTTGTTTAGTGCCTACTGTCTGCCATGTACTGTGCCTGATACTGGGGGTTAACAAAAGAAGTTGTCCTTGAAGTATTTAGTCCATGGGGGAATTCAGGTAGGCAAACAGATGATTAGGGTACAGTGTGTGTGGTGCTGTAAAGGAGAGATGTATACACGGCTGTCAGAGCCCAACGAGAGGGTATGTTTTCTTGGAGTAGTTGGGAGAAGGTTCTAGTGATAAATGATATTTGAGCTGATTCTTAAAGTTTGCCAGGTGGAAAGGAAAGGGACATTCCTTACAGAAAAAAAAATGCTCTTGGATGATCTAATTTATTTGAGCTAGGAACTTATACAGTCTAGAAAAATATATAATTAACATCCACTAAACTTTTCAACTCAAATATCATATGTCTTCAGTGGACTTTTGGCATGTACTTGAGTGCAGCAACTTCGTGATTAAATTCTCTCCTGTGCCTGCAGTGCAGATATGCTGGAAGGTGGTCAAAGCCCAGTGCTTACATATTGGATGGATTGACAGAGGAAAGGAAGGACAGGAGAGCCCTGTGTCAAGATGTCACTAAGTATGGATGAGGTGGAGTTGTCACTGTGTTAGGACAACTTGCAAGTTGTACATTTTCTATCAGATAGAAGGGCATCCATTTTTATAAGGCAGTAATAGTGCCTGGAAAGAGAGCCAATAGTTTCCTCAGAAAATAGCTTGGGCTCTTAGGAATTACCTGCACAAACATTTAGCTTGGACTCCAGAGGCCTGCCCTTTACAGCACAAAGGGAATGAGTTCCCTCTAAAAAGTCTACGGCAGTTCTTGCCAGCTAATCACAACAGCCCTAAACTTTAACCAGGCCTCTCTGCAGGGTCTGATTTTAGATGGAGCTGCTTCCTTGCGGTCCCTGTAGAATTATTAAGCTGGGCAATGTACGCCTGAACTGCTCAGAGGCTTGACCCGTGGAAGGGGTGATTTTAGATGCTTGGTGAATGATTACCAAGTACAGTTTTAGTTTTGGTGTATTGATGCTGAATAACTTCTCTGACAATAACTAGTCATCAGGTTGAAAAAGACTTCTTAAGACTCTTCTCATTCAGAAAGATGCAGACCCTTCTTCTGACCTTCAGAATTGTGTACGTACTTGCCTGCTTGACTGTTCTCTTGGATGTTTCCTAGCTATCTTAGACCTAACCAGGGCCATTTAGAAGTCTTATTCTTCACCACCTCCTCCAGATTTGCGCCGCCTTTGCAGTGTGCCCCTCTCATTAAGGAGACCAGCGTTCACCTAGTGACTCCAGGTAGAAGCCAGATGTCCTTCCTCAGCCCTTAAGTCTACCCAATCAATTTCATGTCCTGTTTCTGACATCTGTCCGCCTACTTCAGTTGATGTGCCATCTGCTTTGTCTCAGCCACCACCATTCATTTGAACTACTGCCCTGGCCTCCTAACTGGTTCCCCTGCTTCCACTTGTGTTGTTTCTAATCCGTTCTCCATATAGCACCCACAGCAATCTTTGTAACACTCACCTGTTTATGTCATCTCATGCTTACAAGCCTTCACTGGTTTCTCACTGCACTTTAGGTCAAAGGAAAAGTCTTTACTCCAGACCCTCGTGGCTGGGCATGACATAGCCTTGACTCACCTCTCCAACTTTATCTTTCCCTCATTCCTTCTCTTTTACTTTCTCTCCAGCCACACTGACTCACTTTTAGCTCTTTGTTTTTTGTTTTTTGGTTTTTTTTTGCAGTATATGGGCCTCTCACTGTTGTGGCCTCTCCTGATGCGGAGCACAGGCTCTGGACACGCAGGCTCAGCGGCCATGGCTCACGGGCCCAGCCGCTCCGCGGCATGTGGGATCCTCCCGGACCGGGGCACGAACCCGTGTCCCTTGCATTGGCAGGCAGACTCTCAACCACTGTGCCACCAGGGAAGCCCACTTTCAGCTTTGATGTGTCCAGCTGTTTCTTACCTTAGTGTCTTTTCCCTGTTTTCTCTGCCCCGAATGCTGCCATCCACCTTTTACCTTGCTCACCTCTTCTCATTTCTAGGTCTTATCTTAATGTTACCTTTTCCTTGAGAGGTCTTTCCAGATGGTTCAATCTAAAGTTGCCCTCTGATAACCTCTATCAAGACATATCAGAGTTTGAGAAGATTAGTTTGTTTCATCTTTACCTCTCTTATTATAATATGATGCTCCGTGGGGACCGTATCTGTTTGGTTCCCCACTGTGCTGTGGAACACAGTGCTTGTACAAGGGTGGTGCTTCATAAACATTTGAAAGAAAGACTGTTTTATTAAAATAAAAGTTGGTCCAGAAAGGAGCATCTTGGCTTTCTCTTTTCAGTGACAACAGGGCCTGCATCTAATTTCCGCAGCAGTGTTTGCAGACTGCTTCTGCATGAATGTCTTGTGGAGTAGTGACAGAAGGTCAGTTATTGGCAATTTTACTTTGCTGCAAAAAAACAAGAACAAACAAACAAAAACCAAACCAAACAAACAAAAAAAATTGGACGCATTTTTAGTGTTTGTCCTTGGAGTCTAACAGACTAAGTTTAGGTCCTGTTTTCTGTAAAGCTGTCCAACCTTGAGCAAGCACTCTTAGGCCTGTTTTCCCATTTGTAAGATGGGGAAAATTGTATCTATCCCATGGGTTTGTTATGAAGATTAGATGAAATTGTGTCTGCAGACTGTCTTATACAGGGCTTGGCACCTTTTAAGAGGTCAGGCATTCTTTGTCTTACCTGTTTATGCCATGAGAGATTAATAAGGACTTGGAGAAAAACTCATTTCACCTGCCTTATTATCTTATTGTTCTTATTTAATGCATAATCACACCCATGGGCACTAACATGAGGGTCAAATTCAGTTTGAGGGGAAATGATCCATCTCTAGGGTGCAAATAAGCAATGATAGACTGGTTATTTAATGGTCAGTAATGTTGGGCTCCCTCAGAAAGGCACACATGGAATTCTCCTTTGCTTTATCCCAGGAGTTGTTGCTGAACATTGTAAAATTGTAATTACAAATAAATACAAGTAGTTATTTTCTATTCTAGTTCAAGTAAATATTACATGGAGATAGGCCACATGAAAATATTTTTTCCCATTTCACATTATTTCTATGGAGAAGCCTTGGCAGTATTATTGAAATCTCTGGGGTCCAAAGATTTTCTAAGTATGTTGTCAGCTTTGGGGGTTATTAAAAAATTAATATTCTGAAGAGATTATTAGATTCAAATCAGTAAGTGGGATATCTGCTACCTACTTAGGCATACCAGTCTGGATGCTAGATTGAGCTTTGGGGAAAATGCTTGAGTTATATCTATCAAAATCATCAAAGGTTAATTCTCTGCCATTAAGTCAGAATAACCCACCCACCGTTGCCTCTGTTAAATTTGTTTCACTGGATGACATGAGACAGTACTGGTGGCAAGGGGAACTGTTTCTCTGTAAGTACAAGTCCTCCAGAGAACTAGGGGCTTGAGCATTATAAGTTCAAGACCTTTGAATTTGTCTACTCGAATATTCACCCACGCAAGGGGCTGTATTGTTTATTATGAGATAGGCATGATTTAAAGTGTTAATATAAGGGGTTAGGGCAGTTAAACATGTAAGACATTAGTTGAATACTTGGCTCAGTTGTTTAGAGCATGGGAGCTTTACAGGAAGGCCAGGGGAACAGATAAGAATTCCTTCTGGCACTCTCTCACTCTGCCATGTTCTGTGCCCAAAGATCTCACCTCAGTCCCAAGCCAAGTATCTTGAAAATGTGTATGGTTGGTTATTTGGGACATTTGACTAATAACATATGTATGTACCTGGGAAAATCATGATCAGCACTGTAGAAGGTGTGCTGTATTGACGGAGGAGGGTTTTATGAAGACTGATGTCTAGACATCTTTTAGCTCATGGTACATTTCTCACTGCAAACCCAACTTCATACACCAATATAGCTAAACTGAGAATTGAGGTTGCTGATGGTAACATATGTCCTGAAGGAGTGCTGTCGTCTCACAGAGGGGACAAAAACCAGTTGCACTGTTTTCTTCTTTACTTTCATCTGTTCTTTTACTCATAGTTGTCTATCAAAGCGAGTCAAAGTTGACGCTATCTATCAGTAGTTCTGTTCATTGAGTTTTCTTTTGGTGTTTTCTGTTCTGTGTCTGGTGGGGCTGTAGTGCTTTAAAAAGAAATTGGGGGACTTCCCTGGTGGCGCAGTGGTTAAGAATCCGCCTGGGGACACAAGTTTGAGCCCCGGTCCGGGAAGATCCTACATGCCGTGGAGCAACTAAGCTCGTGTGCCACAACTGCTGAGCCCGTGTGCCTCAACTACTGAAGCCCGTGTTCCTAGAGCCCATGCTCTGCCACAAGAGAAAACACTGCAATGAGAAGCCTGCGCATTGCAACAAAGAGTAGCCCCCTCTCACCGCAACTAGAGAAAGCCCGCACAGCAACAAAGACCTAATGCAGCCATAAATAAATAAATAGATAGATAGATAGAAATTAAAGAAATTGAGAGTACAAACCTCCAGTTATATAATAAGTCATGGGGATGTAATATGCAGCATAAGGAATATGGTCAACAATACTGTAATAACTTTGCAGGGACAGATGGTTGCTAGACTTATTGTGGCAATAATCTCATAATGTATGCAAACATCAAGTCATTTTATAGTACACCGAAACTAACCTCATATAGTACATCAACTATATTTCAATTAAAAAGAAAGGGCTACTAGGAAAAGAAAAAAAGAGGAAGTACTGGAAAGACTGCCAAAGAGAGCATCTGTGCTCCCAGTTTGGGATGGCCGGGGAAGCAAGGGACAATAAAACACCCTGGGGGCAGGAAACTGGACATATGGTCTTTTGAGGACTTTTCCAGGACTGATTTGTGATTTCTAAGGAAATTTTGGTAAGGATATAACAAAATCAAGTTCCCACTGTCCAAAATGAAAGACTCTTATGCCTGGGAAAAAAACTGGGCCAATACCTTCTCAATAATAACCTCTGACCTTTTGTTGAGGAGACTGGGAGCCTGCAATTAAATGAAGAAATAAGGCATTATCTTTCCTGAAATGCAAGTCTGTAGTTCAGAGCAGACTACCTCAGTGTCCCAACATAGGACTTCAGAGTCTCTCTCCTCCCATTCAACCGATTTGATGTTTAAATGACTTGTATAGGGTGTTTCTGTTAATCAGATGCTAGGATTTGAAAAGTCATTAAAGAACCACAGTAGTATTCTTTGGTCTGCCAATGAGTTACCCATTAGCAGTCTGTTGTGGAATGTGACATATTTCTTCTCTTTTTTTCTCACAGAATGCTATGAACCTACCCCCTGACAAAGCCAGATTACTGCGGCAATATGACAATGAGAAGAAGTGGGAACTGATTTGTGATCAGGTAAGAAACATTGATGCTTTTTTTCAAGAAATAATGAGAGAAGAGAACTGGATTTCCTCCCTAAATATATCAGACTTTTTTCAGGAGATGCATGAATTTCTGTCTTGTGATTTGCCTTCCTGTTGATTATGACCAAAGGAAAAGTTAGAAAATGACATTTTATTCTTGCATTATTTTAATTCTCTACTTTATTTTTAAATGTTTTTTAGTTAAAATATCTGGTAACTCTGGTCAAGTGGACAAATCAAATTCAGCTGATCTGTTTTTCTATTTACCTTACATAGCAGTTTATGCTTCTTGAATAATGCAGGTCCTCTAATTTAGTTGGCTTTCTTATTCATGTGTATTGATGTTTACTGATGCAAGAAGGTGAATTGTTTATAAAGAACCATTGCTTGGGCTGATAAAAAATTATTTCATATTATAGCAATTCCCCAGGTGTTTTTATCATTAACTCATAACAAATTTAGACTCTTCAGAGAGATATATAATAAAAAGAGGATTTCTCCATTTTCTGTCTCTCTACCCTCCAAATTCTACACTTCAAAGGCCCACTGGTAAGACTCTGAAGTATTTCCATCTAGTTTTTTCTTCTGTTTTTGTTTTTTAAAAACAATATGTGAATACCCATACATACTCTTCTGCATCTTGATATTTTCTTCAGTATGGATGTCTCTACGTCATTCTTTTAAAATAGTATGTAGTATATTATTTTAATTGGTAGTAATTTTTTGGGGACTTCACTCCTGGGCAGGTACAGGCTAATTGTTTAAAGCTTAGAAGGCTCACCCTGTAAAGTAAAGATAGGCTCTGTATATTATATATTAGCTCTTTTATTTTGTGCTATGAGTGTCTTCAGGGTGGTCATGTACCCCCAACCCCTTGCCACCCTGGAAATTCTTGGTAGTGTTGTAATTTCCTTCCAACCCTTTGGTCTCTTCTGTGGGACAGATGTGTCAGGGGAGCAGAGGCATTTTCTGTTCCCCAAAGGTAGATGGTCCATGTTCCCTAAGGAATAGATACCTGCAGTTAACATGGAGCTTCTGAAGTGCCCATTGTGTGTTGCTTTACTTTAGCTTCTGAACTAAAACAGTAAAACAGTGGTGGGGACATCATACTCTGTTCTGCATGCTATATTGAGCACCACAAGTAGATACAAGCTGAAGAGAAAGCTTATTGCTTATAGGACCATGATGCAAAAGAATAAAATTTTGCTGACACAGTCTTCTTCCTTGAGACTTAATTTTAAATGAGTATTACCTAAACCTATTACTGCCAAGAGAAATGATTTTACGATAGTGAACAAATGGTAAAGGGTAATTAGTGTAAAGGAAAGGTAACCACACAAATGAGAGAGGTCCAGGGGTGGTGAGAAATCCTGCGTATGGGGCTTCCCTGGTGGCGCAGTGGTTGAGAGTCCGCCTGCCGATGCAGGGGACACGGGTTCATGCCCCAGTCCGGGAAGATCCCACATGCCGCGGAGCGGCTGGGCCTGCGCGTCCAGAGCCTGTGCTCCGCAACAGGAGAGGCCACAACAGCGAGAGGCCCGCGTATCGCCAAAAAAAAAAAAAAAGAAAGAAAAAGAAATCCTGTGTATGACAGGTTGTGATGGAGCACAGAGCAGGCAAAGGAAGGTTTTCTTGGGTGGTGGTTTGCATCTCCAACATGCCAGAAAGGGAAGCCTGCTGATGATGGACATTTCTGACAGCTGTGCTCTTCTCAGCCCATAAGTAGCTTCATGGAGTTGGTGATGGGGTCTAGCGGGGATCTTGAGGCAGAGGGAGGAACAAGTCAGTTATCTTGCTTATGTTTCTGATTCTCAAATCCTCAACGTTCAGGTTATTTTTGCCCTTAAATGTTAATATGCCAGGATGTGGAGAATTGAGCTACTTCATCGGTTCCTTTCTGGTGGTCACTTTCACACATGCTGACAGCTGCAAACGGAAGTGGCTCCATCAGTTCTGAGGCGGCATGTGTGATTTGTTAATAATAGGGAAATAATCATAATAATTATTATTGCCAGTAACCAACATTTAATAAGCAGATTTTCTTCATAAGAGTTCTGTGTTAAATCTCGAAAGCAGTCATACTTATTAATATCTCCATGTGACATACAGGGAAAACTGAGACTTAGAGATATCATTGCCGAAGGTCACATAACTGTTACGTAGTAAGGGGGCGTACACAGTCTGATCCTAGAGAATATGTACATTCTGGGGTCTATACCCTTAACCACTAGCTCTTTGCCTCCTTCCTTATAAAGTGCTCAAGTTTGTGAATGATATACTAAAAATAAATTTAAAAATACATGTTATCTCTGTTTCTCCGACTTGCATTCTGGCATGCGTTCCTGAGAGGGAGAGAAAGCTGGGAGTTGTTGGCACAGGCACTAAGCTGCCATTATGGTGAACTACCATTTTTGGTTAACCATTAGTCATTGTGAGAATTGTGGCCAGCAGAAAACTGGGCTTTTTGTCACATGTCATACACATGAATATCATTTCTCCTATGTATGTTTGTGAGGGAAAAGATAAAAACCATGAGCTGAGAGCATTCATAATGTAGTATTTATATGGCAAATATAATGTATTGGTGTTTGTTGACTGTTTATCTGTTACCTACATGGACCATGTCATATATATATTTGGTACCTATCTATATCTGTCGGTGGTACCTAAACTGATAGACACTCAAAATACATTTGTTTTTATGATTCCATTTATATGAAATGTCCAGAATACAAAAATCTGTAGAGACGGAAAGTAGATTAATGGTTGCCATGGCCTGGGAGGGGGGATGGGGAGTGACTGCTAATAGGTGTGGATTTCTCTTTAGTGTGACAAAAATCACACTAAATTACATAAAAATTACTACAAAAAGACTTTTTGGGAAAATTGGGGATATTTGACTTGTGACTCCCAAGTAATTATTAGATGATTCCAAGAAATTATCGTTGACTTTGTTGGGTTTGGTTTTGGTATTGGATGAAATAAGAATCTGTTCTTACTTTTTAAGAAACATGTACTTGTGCAAGGATGAAATGATATGACTGGAGTTTGTTGTAAAATACTTCATCGAAAAAAAGTGGTAGATAAAGGAAATGTGGAAGAACCTTTAGTTATTGAATCTTGGTGAGATATGTTGAGGTCTATTATAGTAAAATCTCAACTTTTGTGAATTTTGGAAAATTTATAATATAAAATTTAAAAACAAAGATATTTGCTACTTAACTACCTTCATTTTTTTCCTCATCTGTAAAATATAGTTAATACTAACATCCTTAAATTATTTTGAAGATTGGAGGCAATATATGTACAGTACGTAGACTAACACTAGGCATATAGTAAGTGCTTCATAAGTGGTAGGGCTGCTTCTGCTGTGGCTGAGGGGCCCAGATATTAAGTATTAGAATCATGATTATTTTTATTGTCAACTTGTCTTCAAAAGATTCAGGGAAATTTATTGTTGAATCAATCATCATATGTTCCCCAAACATACTTTGCAGTTTGAATACATGGTGCATGATGCTGTCAGGAAAAGCCACAGCTATAGATTTCAGTCCAAGAAAACATCAAGGTGAACCTCTCTTTTGTGAAGTCTTAAAACAATGATCGTGGTGTGTTGTCATTGCTCCCTGACACACAACCCATTCCCTGGCCCCTGTTGCTTTGTGCACAAATAGTGTACTAAATACAAATATTAATTTTATTTCTTTTAAAACAAATAACGCAGATATATTACCTGTTATCTTAAAATATATGTTATACGCAAGGTGTGCAAAGTAAAATTGGATATTAAAGAAATTTAATTCTAAAAAGAAGTATGTGAACAAGAGTGTTGGACGACCCAGGGAGAGATTACTTCAGGTTTCAGTTCCATGAAAAATTATCATGTGGACACTGTGAATCATGGAACTGGTCATGTTTCTCCTTTTTTCCCTTGGCTGCTAGAATGCTTGGAGCCAAATCTGTGGTCTTCCCTTACCGAGTATACAGTATCTTAGTAGCCTACGTTTTGTTTACCAGCCTCATCCATGGCTTCATCGAATTTTTCCTGCCCACATTTTCCCTCCACATCGATTTCCTCACTTAAAAAAAAAATCTTGTATGAAGCTCTAAAGTTTCAGAAGTCTTCTTTTTGAACAAGATGAACATAAAATATATCAGCATTATTGGTGAACAAAAATTAAGTTTGCACAGATAACAATACTAAAATTTTCTATCTGCTGCGGGCATTGTGCAAATCGGTGCATCATATCTGTTGTTTTCCTTTAAGGCAGCATATAAAGGGTCAGAATAAATGCTTCATCATTATTCACCTATGAATTCAGTTGAATACAATTCACCATTTAATTAGAAGCATCAGTTTTTTCATAGTTTCATGTGGTTTCTGTTAAGTCTGTCACTTATTTTGTAAGTATTTAAATATGTCTCTTCCACCAAGAGCAAGTTACTGAAGGGCATGGGCCATGTTTATTGATGTACCTCCAACACCTTGCTTAGTGCCTGAAACATAATAGGTGCTTATCGTAAGTGTGTTGAATGGAAGAAAAAGCTAAATAATGTTTGGGAGACAGTGGACAAGGAGGAGAAGGCAGAAGGGAGAAAGAGGAAGGTGGAAGATGTAGCCTGGAGGTAGAGGTTTGCTGCTTCTTTATTCTGTTCACCTTCCTCTACCTGTTGGTGTAATTTGCTTGTGATAAGTGAAACTAAACTTCACTTCTCAATTCTGGAAACTACAGTAAAGAGGGCAGGGTGCCTCATGTAGATAAGAAGGAGTTTATATGGGCATATCTGCAATGAAGCTCCGTCTCCACCTACCCATGGTCAACTGAAAATCCAGTTCTTTGGCTAATTTCAGGAGCAAAATAAAAGTTTAAGAGAGAAAATCCCAAAGAGCTTTCTACAGTAACAGTATTCCAGCAGTATCCTTTAGTCCTTTCCTAGATTACCGCATAAATATAAAGATGACCTGCACTTCCAGTGGGTCTCAAAGGTTAGACATGGGAGAACCGTGTAAGTCTGTTCTGAGTGGGATGATAGAAGCCGAAGAAAGAGGCTTCCCTGCTGGGTTTTGGGCAGTATGAGGTGTATCCCAGGGAACTTATTTCTGTGCTGTAGTAAGTGGGCAAAGTTCCATGAGGACATCCGTTCGAGGACTCAGTGGGGACACCGAGGCTAATTTTATAATAGATGAAATGACAGTGTGAGTAAAAAGCTGGAAATACTAAGTTCTTTTGACAAACGCAAATGAAAACTCACAAGCTGTGTAGCAATAAGAGGGCTCTTTCCATGATCTTTATATCTATGCAGAGAGGGAAAGCCCTTGCTCTCACTGTGGCCTCAATTTTCAGTGCTCTCTGAACACAGACCCTGTGCTGCACTGGTTGGCTTTGGGGTCTTGGCACTTTCCCACAAGTTAAGGATTAAGGTTGCATATAGGGAGCTTCAGAGATCCTGGATGAATTTAAGACTTTCAGATCATTATATCTGGAAGGGTTGTTAGAGATCATTTATTTCAAGCCACTCCTTAAATTCTTCTAAGAAAGAATACTTAATGCATGCTTGTCAAAAAAAAAAATTAACTGTATTGGATCATAGGAAGTAAAGCAGAAATCCTTTTACCTTTCCTGCCTGTTCACTAAACTCCTTATTTTATAGATGATGAAATGGAGGTTCAAGAACATAAATGACTAGGCCAGTGCCAAGGCCACCCGGGTTAGACAAGAACACCAATTCCAAACTCCAGTCATGAGCCATTTCAATTATTAGGGACCTAGAAACAATCCATTGAAACCAGAATTGTAGTAGGTAAGGAGCTATCACCAAGGCTTCATTCTGTGGCTTCTCAGGTGATGTTGGCGTGGAGGGAATGGGGTCTGTAGACCTTAGCGGTGGTGGTGGCTTGGTTCGTAACTGTGCCTCAGCTGAATAAGTGGAAGTGGTTAGTCAAAAATTCAGGACATTGTAGATGACTAACACTGAGGGGGGTAGATTCTACGAATGTAAATAATCCCGTCCCAAAATGTTAGCAGTGCATACCTGAGCTGGGTCAGAAAACTCCCCTGTGGCTTTGCTGGTGATGGCACAATTTGTTTTTTTTTTTTTTTACAGGGGGCCGTGGTTTGGCACGGCTTGACCTTGCCCCCTAATGGCTGGCTATTGCTTTGCATTGTAGCCTCGTGAGAGATGGGTGTCTTCCCTTTGCTTGTATAGAATGATATGGGAGAAGGAGATTAAAAACAAAGACAAAAAAGGGGAGAGTGAAGAGGTGGCAGAAAATCATACCCACTTAGATCAGATTGCAGCTCTCAAGGCTTGGCATGTACGTGTCCTAGTCAGGAAAGGGGAAGGCCCTTGCTGCCACTCAGCCAGAGCTGAGCCAGGCCAGTGGTACTAAGATACTCCAGTACAGTGAGAGTTGCTCTTGTCTTTTTCAACACAACTGACCCAGACCATTTGAATGTATTTAATCATTAAGAATATAATTATTGGGCTTCCCTGGTAGCGCAGTGGTTGAGAGTCCGCCTGCCGTTGCAGGGGACACGGGTTCGTGCCCCGGTCCGGGAAGATCCCACATGCCGCGGAGCAGCTGGGCCCGTGAGCCATGGCCACTGAGCCTGTGCGTCCGGAGCCTGTGCTCCGCAATGGGAGAGGCCACAACAGTAAGAAGCCCGCGTACCGCAAAAAAAAAAAAAAAAAGAATATAATTATTTTTAAACCCTTCACTTACTTTCTAATACTATTTCTTCTGAAAGACAAGAAAGTTACTTACTGGATAACTTACTAAGCCAATTTGCCACTGGAATCAAATTTCCTAAAATCTTGAAGAGCACACATATATCTCTGTGATTTGTTTTTTTAACTGTTCATGTTTTTGTGAGCCAGTTAGAGCTCTTCTCTGCCAGGTAAGCAAATATTACTGGATACTGATAAATTATTTCTTGTAGACCATCAGATTCAGTTAATGAGGGCTTGTCCTTGGAGCCCCAAGGGAAATAAATGAGTCGTGACAAGGGAGGGTGGGAAGGATGGCTGTAGCCTGCTTCCGTGTCGGCTGTCATGTTAGTCATTGGAGCAGTGTATGGGTAGCATAGATAGTGGGAAAGAAGCAGAAGGAAAAGATGGTGATGCAGCAGTAGCCTTCGCCTTGCTCTAACCCCTCTCCTCTTGCTCCAAGACTCCCGATTTAATCTGCCTTTAGCCTCTATCCCCCAGTTCCAGGCTTTGATTCTACATTTAGCCCAGCTCACTTCATTGAGGCTTTCCCAGCTGTCGGGACAGCAGACAGCCATCTCCCTGCCCTCTCCCCCTTATTCATTCCTCTGGCTAGCTGACATTATTACTATATTTAATATTATTTGGTGTTAAGTTGTTTGCAGTTTTACTGTACTTCCATAGTTCTGTGGTATGTTGAAATGCTATTTAGTTTAAAATCATTATTAGGTTTTGGGATCTGTTTAATTGTTTTTAAATTCTATCTTTCAAACCCTTAGTATTTTTCTTTCATCGTTTTGATATTTGGTCTTTCCCTTCTGTGTAATCCTCCTTTTGACTATGCGTTAGTTGGATTTTTTGGTTGGTGTTTTGTTTTCTAGTTTATCTTTAAAAAATTCACTATGCATCTTACAAAAATGAGAATTTTCTCTTGTATCCAAATAAAGTCATCACAATTAAAATGAGTAATAATTTCTTAATATCGTCTACTGCCTGGTTCATATTTCTCAGTTTTCTTAATGTTCTTCCCACCTGGTTTTGTTCAAACTAGTCCAGAATCAATCACACACTACATCTGGCAGTTATGTTCTTTAAGTCTCTTTTAATCTAGAACAGACTTTTATTCATGATGCTCATATAGTAAAGCGACCAGGCAAGCCATTTTGTAGGAAATCTTGTTTCCTGTATTTACCTGATTGTTTCCTAGAGGTGTCTGAGCTCCTGAATTTCCTGTTAACCAGAAGTTAGATGTAAAGATATGATAGATTGATGTTGAACGTCTTTGTCTGGAATATAAGAGACAAATAATGTCTGATGTCTCACCATTAGATAATAAAGGTCAAAGGATCAGATGACAACCTGATTCCTCTGTTGTATGTTTTTCCCTTAGGCAGAAGGGAGTCTGTGGAGTGTTACTTTGGCATCATATATACGTCTCGTTACCTATCAGCCTTGTACCTAGTGAGTTTTAAAACCAATTGATAATTTTTGGCTGAATCAGTTTCATTAGGAGTTGCAGGAAGAAAAACAAACCCGATTTTCTAATTTTATTTCCCTTCAACATTAAGCCAGCAACTAGAGCTTTCACCTGGTGCTGGTTTACCCTGGAATTAATTATTCCTGTAATTCTTTCCCTCAACTGTCATTTTCAAAGTAAGGGCTTAGTTTAGTAGATACCTCAAAAGGTGATCAATGTTTTCTTTAGCTTCCTTTTGTGAATATCATCATGAACTCATGGATTTTAGTAGTCAGTGTGTCACAATCAATAGGAGATTTTTTTTGGGGGGGTGCTCACATTAACGACATTTTAACATTTGGGAGCTCCTTCGTGCTGGCTCCTCTCTCCCTTTGACATGATCCTATTAATCCTTACAAGCTTTTTGTATGGTGCAAAAATCATTTCTTCAGCTTAACTTGTACTTTCCTTGCACCTGACCTAGAATAAGACATTTCTTCAAGGAGCCCTATTCTTTTTCCCAGGGGATGGTATTAGAAGTCATCATATTATTAGGTTGTCACAGCTGCTGGGTGAATTTGTGTCTCGGTTTAAGTGTCTGGACCTTGAAAATGTATGTCTAATCATTATGAGTTCAAATTGATATTTCCAAATCAATTTTTAATATTAATTCACTTATTTTTTTGATTTTATAATTATCACCTTTTTTCATTGAAATATTTGATTCCTAACATCAATTATTTGTCTTTTCCTATAATGTTAAAAATTTCAAAATAACAACTACCAATATCATTACTAACTAAAATATTACTAACTAAAGTTACTAGGTGAAGGATAAATTTTTTTGTACCTTTGTGTCCTCAGAATGCATCCTATTAAAGATGTGCCAGCACTGTCATTTAAAGTCACTTGATGTTGATACCTTTTCTGTTATTAACTTCCAGTATAAGTTAGAGTAATGATAGATAACAAACAGATGCTGTGTGAGATTCCTAGGGCTGTCATAACAAATGACCACAAACTCCATGGCTTAAAACAACAGAAAGGGTTTTGTCACAGTTCTGGAGGCCAGAAGTCTGGAATCAAGCTGTCTGCCGGGCTGTGTTCCCTCCAAAGGCTCCAGGGGAGAATCCTTCTTGTCTCATCCAGCTTCTGGTGTCTACTGGCGTTCCTTGGCCTGTGGCTGCATAACTTCAGTCTCTGCCTCCGTCTTCACATGGCCTTCCCAAACTCTTCTCCTTGTATCTGATCCTTCTCTTCTGTCTCTTATAAGGATACTTGTCACTGGGTATGAGCCTACCTGGATACTCCAGGGTGATCTCATCTCAAGATCCTTAACTTCATTGTATCCACAAAGACCCTTTTTTCCAAATAGGGTCACATTCACTGGTTCAGGGGTTAGGACATGGACAATATTTTGGGTTGGGGGACACCATTCAACCCACTATAGATGCCAAGACACATAATGATTTACAAAACAAGCTTGTCGTTCACATAACAATCCAAGTTGGTATTGTTGATCATTGGAGGTTAAATTACACAGAATTAATCAGGGATCCACTTGAGGCTGTTTTCAACATAAAGTTTCAGCTTTGCAATCAAAGGAAGAAAGAAAATGCAGGTGGACACCTGGAGAGTTTTTTTGGGCCAGGTTTGAAAGTGGCATGTGTTATAGTCTTATTTTTTTGGCTAGGCCTGCCAAGGAGGATGAGAAATATAGGCTGGCTGAATACCCAGGAAAGAGAAGAAAGTGTTAGTAAACAGCTAGTCTCTGCTATGATTACTAATTTTGATAGTCTGATAGTTTCATTTGTTTTAGGTTGTATTCAATTTTAAAATTTGCCTTTATTTATGTATTCATTAATTTATTCATTGAATAAGCATTTAGTTGTATAGGTGAGGGAAAGCAAAGAGTAAAGTGAGAGAGGGTATGGGTCTGAGTTCTCCCCAAACAGATACCTCCTGTGATACTTGGAGTCTGGAAAGGATTCTAAATGGTTTATAGTACCAGTCTGTTCTGAGTTCCAGCAGGGGGCCAGGCCAGGCATGAATTGGCTTTGGGACATGCATTCTTGCCAAATTAAAAAAAAATTGTCTCTGAGTTATCTTCTCCTTGAGATTTTTTTTAAACATCTTTATTGGACTATAATTGCTTTACAATGGTGTGTTAGTTTCTGCTGTATAACAAAGTGAATCAGCTATACATATACATATATCCCCATATCTCCTCCCTTTTGCGTCTCCCTCCCACCCTCCCTATCCCACCCCTCTAGGTGGACACAAAGCACTGAGCTGATCTCCCTGTGCTTTGCGGCTGCTTCCCACTAGCTATCTCTTTTACATTTGGTAGTGTATATATATCCATGCCACTCTCTCACTTCGTCCCACTTACCCTTCCCACTCCCCATGTCCTCAAGTCCATTCCATACGTCTGCGTCTTTATTCCTGTCCTGCCCCTAGGTTCTTCAGAATCTCCTTGAGAGTTTAAAGGGACTGTTGTCCTTTTCTTGAAGTTGCCAAACCTGAGTTAGTTGCTATTAAAAAGAAGACAAGTTTTAGTTTCCCTCCAGAAAGCAAGTTTCTCTTCCATTAAGACTTACTCCAGGCCTCCAATTTCTTGATTCTAAAACGCTGGAGAAGCAGTGAGAGGAGCAGATGCCAGCTCTCTATATGTTGAGCTTTCTAGAGTTTAGTATCTCTGGAGACATGGAAAATTGAGTCTGAACCCAGAAGTGAGTTTACATCTTTCCTCTTCCAGAGGTTCCCTTTGTCATACAATTTTTATAGTGGGGAGAAAAGATGCTGGCCTATCCCACAGGGACTGAAAGAGGGACAGAAAATGGGGAGAAGGTTAGCTAAACAAGGGGGGAATTATTCTTTTTTAAAGGAATCCCTTTTGGCAGCTTGATGTAAATGCTCTCTCAGAAATGCTATTCGGCATTAGCAGCTAGAGCAAGAGGCCTGGGGCTCAGTCTGATATGAAGAGTTTAGGTTATCTTTTGCCAAAATGAACATCGCATTGCCTGCCTTCTTGCCTGGTAATACAAATGGAATTACAGATCCCCTGAACCCCCCTTAAAACAATTAAATTGCCTGAGCTGACCCAGACAACTTGGTGATGCTGTTTGAAATAAACTTTATTGTATGATCATCTTCTGTAAACTTGGGAATGCTGTTACAGGAAATGAAGAATCAGATAGCCAATTTAAGGCATACAGGCTAGACTGAGGTTGACCTTTAACACTATCTTTCAGAAAATAATTTAAATTATTTATTAAGGTGTAGTAGCCAAGAATTTCGACTAGGTAATACAAATACTACTTTATGTTGTTTTAACACTTGGATATTTAACTCATCATCTTTGCTGTGGAAGGCTGTTTTAGTTTAACTTTATTAGTATGGCTTCCTTCCTTACAAATTCAACAAATTCAATAAAAACACTTTAAATAGGGGAAAATGATGAACTATGAATAGGATTAAAGAAGCCAAATTAATATTAAAGAATGAATTATAGGATGTTTTTATTAGGAAAGACCTGTTGAACTAAAAGAGACTTTTGCTAGTCTAAATAAAGGAAATCATTTGGAAAAGTCTCATCAAAAGTTATTTTCAGTCTGAGAGCTGTAATGGAACACTTGGAAAGTTGTCCTCTCCTCTCAGACTAGGAAAATGATTTCATATTCAGAGCTGAAGAATGCTTCACGGCCCTCCAAGAAACTGTGGCTGTGGAATGCATCTGACATGCTGATTTTTCTGCACTAGTCTTAAGTGCAGAAATGGCCAACTTTTAAAGTTGGGAATGGAGAAAGGGGAGTTGCATGGTATTAACTGTATGTTCTTCCACTATTCAGAACTCCTCATTGACTCCCTGTTGTCTGTTCTGTACGCATTAGCTTATTATTTGACATCTGCCTTTGTCCTTTCCAACTTACCGTTTAGATCCTTTGTGCCATTGCCTTTCATAAACTGTGTTACTGGCACCCAGCTAAAGCCTTGAAGTTGCTGGCACATGCCCTGTGCTTCTCTGCCTTTGTTCCCATGTTCCCCCATGTGGAAGTCTCTGACTCCTGCCTCTCACACAGTCCCAGGATATCTATATGCTGCCTGTCCTTCAAAACACAATTCAAAAGCCAGTTTCTTCAGGGAAGTTCCTTTGATCATCTCGGTTGGAAAGAGCCTTACCTTTCTTTGAACTTCCAGAGGATCCCATATGGCTCTTATCATATTCTGCTTTGTATTACATAAATGTCTGTTGTATCTCAGAGATGAGATTTAATGCTTTGGCATCGAATTTGTTTCGTTTTGTGCTTTTTACATGGTGTCTTGCATAATGTGTTCTGGATGAATGGAAGAATGAAATGACCAAAAAAAATTTTTTTGTCTTTTCACCTTGACATTTTTCATGTTAGTGCCTGGAAACAGGAGACCTAAATGTGATAGCAAGATTTAAGATGTTCAGAGGCAGGGACTTGTCTAGCAAAATGTTTTCATCCAATAATAACTGCAGGGATCCTTCTAAATACTAGCACAGCTGGCACTAGCTGCCTCTGGTAGTCATTAGACAAAATTAGAATCCCATCTGAACGTGATTTCTTGGCCATCAGTTGTTATAAGTAGGTAGAGTCTTAATACTTTTTCTTCATTTTCTCTTAATTGTCCTCTTCTTTCATATGCATACTTTCTGTAGGTGGGGTAGTCATCTGGCAGCCTTTCCAAAGTGTCAGAATTTGTTTTTTTCTTTTTGGGAAACGTGGAATATGCATTCCCTTGGGGACTTTGGTACTCTCAATTCCTGGGGGGAATCTGGCTCTGTTTGCATACATTTTCTTCATGTGTGTATAAGTTGTTGCCGCTGTGAGAGCTGAGATGTTATGGCTAACCTTAGTTTCCCTGCTTAGGAACCTGATTTCTGGTCCTGGCACCTCCTCCTCCCACACATGCACTCTTTCCTGGCCTTTGCTATATTGTGTAAATCACTTCACTTCTGTCTATATACAATATTAATGCAATATTTTATTTTTGTCTTTCCTCCTCCTCATCTACTCTTTTCAGCGTTCTCCATTTTAGAAGGTAAACCCTTGGAGGACAGAGATTATTCCTGTCAGTGTAGCTCTGAAGAGCATTTAGCACCAAGCTAAGTCCTGCAAATTAGTACTCACTAATGACAATGATGCTGGTTGTAATTAGAGCTCATTTAGAGACAACAGTTTGCTTACTCAGCCTTGGCGAAGGAAGGCCAACTACTTTCAGCTTCTAGGAAGAAAAATCAAGCTTAGTGAGCTTATATGCACAAAAGCAAAGCCCTTTGAACTTTCACCATCTAAATTTATTACAGGAGCAGAATAATGAAACATTAATAATGGTATAATGATGGTGATGTCTAATTCATCCCTAAGGGTGTTTAAGCAGTTTGTGTAGCTTTGCTTAATCCACTATTGAAATAGAGCCAGTGACCCTGTGACTTTCCCAAACAGGGAAGAAACTCAACACTAAGTGTGTCCCCCACAAGCCATTCATTTCCCAGAGACTCACTATAATTTCTTTTCTTAAACCTCAGACTATGAAGATATAAGATAAACTTGAGTGAAATTCTGTTTGAATTTGGAGCTGCTTATCCAAGTAGAATTTATGGAGCAGAAATGCCTATGACATGCTTGTTGTAAGTCCAGCCAATGCCAAAATAACCTCAGTTAAGTAATTTCTCCTGTAATTATACACATGGATAGAAAGGATGCAAAGGATCAGAAATGTTGTGCTAGATGAGTGGAATGTCCAGTTCCAAATCTTTATGCAAAAAGGCTTTCAATGACAGAGTTTATTAGATTTAGGTGGGGAAAGGGGGGTGTGGAGGGAGGCCCCAGAGAAACAGTTCAGCTGGTCAGAAAGGAACCAAGACTGCCTGCCTGTGTCTCATAGAGAAGGCCATGTTGTAGCATAGCTGAAGAGTTCCATGTACTGTGACTTGCCCAACAAATCTAGCACTTCCCTGTCACAGCCCTTCATTTAAGCTCCTTTTAAGAATGGCCTGGTTTTCTTTTCTTTTTTAAAATTTTTATTGGACTATAGTTGATTTACAATGTTTTGTTAGTTTCTGCTGTACAGCAAAGTGAATCAGTTATACATATACATATATCCACTCTTTTTTAGATTCTTTTCCCATATAGGTCATTACACGAATGGCCTTGTTTTCTAATTTGAGTTGCCGTAGATTTGAACCTTGGTCATTAAATGGAATCCAATCAATGCTTTGTTTTTTTCCTTAGCTGCAGGGCTGGCCTGTGTATAGGCAGAGTGACTTTCCTAGTGGCCAGTGGGGAGAGGGGAGGCTGGTGTAAGCCTTAGTGGATTGAGTTAATGAGAAACGTATGATTATGGAAGGCACTGGCAGTTTCAGAGCCGTGAGAGGTACAACACAAGCTTATCAGCAAATGTCCTTTTACTATGACATGAGTTTGGCTGACATATCTAGCACAGAATCCACTGGGTGTATGCCTTGTACAGAGTGTTTACAGTCTCTCTGAGTACTTTTAAACTTTAAAAACTTACTCGTAATTTATGTGAGAAGTGACTTCTATATGACATTTAAAAGAAGTTTAATTCTTTGAACATTATTAAGGACTGGGTGCTGAGTATTCATCTACATACTGAGACTCAAGGAAAAGTAGAACATGTTTTTTGTCTTTTAAAAACTTACTCTAGGCTGGAACTCCTGGCTTGGGGTCTCTCCCCTCTGCTGTCACAGAGCTGCCCCGGAGCCCAAGGGGAGGGTGGCCTCACTGAGGCTGCCGGCTCTGGAGGGGGCCCCCACTGGCTGAAGCCGTGACTGTCCTTGGGACCAGGAGACAGTTCCCTAAAATCTGGACCTCGAAGGCCACCTTTATTCACACAAAGAAAGGATTTTTCCATGTGGAGGTCGACATGTCAGAGTTTTGCTTTGGGGTTCTATCTGTTCTTTTTCTTTTTTTTTCCTTTATTTTCTTCCTTTTCTTCCGAGCCATGTGGCTAGCAGGGTGTTGGTCCTCCGGCCAGTGTCAAGCCTGAGTCTCTGAGGTGGGAGAGCTGAGCCCAGGACATTGGACCACTAGAGACCTCCTAGCCCCACATAATATCAATTGACAAGAGCTCTCCCAGAGACCTCCATCTCAACACTAAGACCCAGCTCCACCCAATGGCCAGCAGGCTCCAGTGCTGGACGCCCCATGCCAAACAACTAGCAAGACAGGAACACAAGCCCACCCATTATCAGAGAGGCTGCCTAAAGTCACACTAAGTTCACAGACACCCCAAAACACACCACTGGACATGGCCCTGCCCACCAGAAGGACAAGATCCAGCCCTACCCACCAGAACACAGGCACCAATCCCCTCCACCAGGAAGACTACACAAGCCACTGAAGCAACCTCACCCACTGGGGGAAGACACCAAAAACAATGGGAACTATGAACCTGCAGCCTGTGAAAAGGAGACCCCAAACACAGTAAGTTAAACAAAATGAGAAGACAGAGAAATATGCAGCAGATGAAGGAGCAAGGTAAAAACCCACCAGACCAAACAAATGAAGAGGAAATAGGCAGTCTATCTGAAAAAGAAGTCAGAGTAATGATAGTAAAGATAATCCATATCTTGGAAATAGAATGGAGAAAATACAAGAAACGTTTAACAAGGACCTAGAAGAACTAAAGAGCAAACAAACAATGATGAACAACACAATAAATGAAATTAAAAATTCTCTAGAAGGAATCAATAGCAGAAAAACTGAGGCAGAAGAACGGATATATGACCTGGAAGATAAAATAGTGGAAATAACTACCACAGAGCAGAATAAAGAAAGAAGAATGAAAAGAATCGAGGACAGTCTCAGAGACCTCTGGGACAACATTAAATGCACCAACATTCAAATAATAGGGATCCCAGAAAGAGAAAAGAAAAAGAAAGGGTCTGAGAAAATACTTGAAGAGAGTATAGTTGAAAACTTCACTAACATGGGAAAGGAGATAGTCAATCAAGTCCAGGAAGTGCAGAGAGTCCCATACAGGATAAATCCAAGGAGAAACATGCCAAGACACACATTAATCAAACGATCAAAAATTAAATACAAAAAAATATTAAAAGCAGCAAGGGAAAAGCAACAAATAGCATACAAGGAAATCCCCATAAGGTTAACAGCTGATCTTTCAGCAGAAACTCTGCAAGCCAGAAGGGAGTGGCAGGACATATTTAAAGTGAGGAAAGGGAAAAAACTATGATGAAGATTACTCTACCCAGCAAGAATCTCATCCAGATTTGATGGAGAAATTAAAACCTTTACAGACAAGCAAAAGTTAAGAGAATTCAGCACCACCAAACCAGCTTTACAACAAATGCTAAAGGAATTTCTCTAGGCAGGAAACACAAGAGAAGAAAAAGACCTACAAAAACAAACCCAAAACAATTAAGAAAATGGTAATAGGAACATACATATTGATAATTACCTTAAATGTAAATGGTTTAAATGCTCCAACCAAAAGACACAGACTGGTTGAATGGATACAGAAACAAGACCCGCCTATATGTGGTCTACAAGAGACCCACTTCAGACCTAGGGACAAATACAGACTGAAAGTGAGGGGATGGAAAAAGATATTCCATGCAAATGGAAATCAAAAGAAAGCTGGAGTAGCAATTCTCATATCAGACAAAGTAGACATTAAAATAAAGACTATTACAAGAGACAAAGAAGGACACTACATAATGATCAAGGGATCAATCCAAGAAGACAATATAACAATTGTAAATATTTATGCACCCAACATAGGAGCACCTCAATACATAAGGCAAATGCTAACAGCCATAAAAGGGGAAATCAAGAGTAACACACTAGGGACTTTAACACCCCACTTTCACCAATGGACAGATCATCCAAAATGAAAATAAATAAGGAAACACAAGCTTTAAATGACACGTTAAACAAGATGGACTTAATTGATGTTTATAGGACATTCCATATCAAAACAACAGAATGCATATTCTTCTCAAGTGCTCATGGAACATTCTCCAGGATAGATCGTATCTTGGGTCACAAATCAAGCCTTGGTAAATTAAGAAAATTGAAATCGTATCAAGTATCCTTTCTGACCACAATGCTATGAGACTAGATATCAATTACAGGAAAAAATCTGTAAAAAAATACAAACACATGGAGGCTAAACAATATGCTACTAAATAATCAAGAGATCACTGAAGAAATCAAAGAGGAAATCAAAAAATACCTAGAAACAAATGTCAATGAAAACACGATGACCCAAAACCTATGGGATGCATCAAAAGCAATTCTAACAGGGAAGTTTATAGCAATACAATTCTATCTCAAATAACAAGAAAAATCTCAAACAACCTAACCTTACACCTAAAGCAATTAGAGAAAGAAGAACAAAAAAAACCCAAAGTTAGCAGAAGGAAAGAAATCATAAAGATCAGATCAGAAATAAATGAAAAAGAAATGAAGGAAACAGTAGCAAAGATCAATAAAACTAAAAGCTGGTTCTTTGAGAAGGTAAACAAAATTGATAAACCTTCAGCAAAACTCATCAAGAAAAAAAGGGAGAAGACTCAAATCAACAGAATTAGAAATGAAAAAGAAGTAACAACTGACCCTGCAGAAATACAAAGGATCATGAGGGATTACTACAACAACTATATGCCAATAAAATAGACAGCCTGGAAGAAATGGACAAATTCTTAGAAAAGCACGACCTTCTGAGACTGAACCAGGAAGAAATAGAAAATATAAACAGACCAATCACAAGCACTTAATTTGAAACTGTGACTAAAAATCTTCCAACAAACAAAAGCCCAGGACCAGATGGCTTCACAGGCGAATTCTATCAAACATTTAGAGAAGAGCTAACACCTATCCCTCTCAAACTCTTCCAAAATATAGCAGAGGGAGGAACACTCCCAAACTCATTCTACGAGGCCACCATCACCCTGATACCATAACCAGTTAAAGATGTCCCCAAAGAGGAAAACTACAGGCCAGTATCACCGATGAACATAGATGCAAAAATCCTCAACAAAATACTAGCAAACAGAATCCAATAGCACATTAAAAGTCTCATACACCATGATCAAGTCAGGTTTATCCAAGGAATGCAAGGATTCTTCAATATATGCAAATCAATCAATGTGATATACCATATTAACACACTGAAGGATAAAAAGCATATGATTATCTCAATAGATGCAGAAAAAGCTTTTGACAAAATTCAACACCCATTTATGATAAAAACTCTCCAGAAAGTAGGCTTAGAGGGAACTTACCTCAACATAATAAAGGTCGTATATGACAAACCCACAGCCAACATCATTCTCAATGGTGAAAAACTGAAACCATTTCCTCTAAGATCAGGAGCAAGATAATGTTGCCCACTCTCACCACTTCAACATAGTTTTGGTGGTTGGAGCCATAGCAATCAGAGAAGAAAAAGAAAAGGAATCCAAATTGGAAAAGAAGAAGTAATACTGTCACTGTTTGCAGATGACATGATACTATACATAGAGAATCCTAAAGATGCTACCAGAAAACTACTAGAGCTAATCAATGAATTTGGTAAAGTAGCAGGATACAAAATTAACACACAGAAATCTCTTGCATTCTTATGCACTAATGACAAAATCTGAAAGAGAAATTAAGGAAATACTCCTGTTTACCACTGCAACAAAAATAATAAAATACCTAGAAATAAACCTACCTAAGGAGACAAAAGACCTGTATGCAGAAAATTATAAGACACTGATGAAAGAAATTAAACAGGATACAAACAGATGGAGAGATATACCATGTTCTTGGATTGGAAGAATCAACATTGTGAAAATGACTATACTACCTAAAGCAATCTACAGATTCAATGCAATCCCTATCAAACTACCACTGGCATTTTTCACAGAACTAGAACAAAAAATTTAACAATTTGTATGGAAACACAAAAGACCCCAAATAGCCAAAGCAATCTTGAGAACGAAAAACGGAGCTGGAGGAATCAGGCTCCCTGACTTCAGACTATACTACTAAGCTACAGTAATCAAGACAGTATGGTACTGGCACAGAAACAGAAATATAGGTCAGTGGAACAGGATAGAAAGCCCAGAGGTAAACCCATGCACATCTGGTCACCTTATCTTTGATAAAGGAGGCAAGAATATACAATGTAGAAAAGACAGCCTCTTCAATAAGTGGTGCTGGGGAAACTGGACAGCTACATGTAAAAGAATGAAATTAAAACACTTCCTAACACCATACACAAAAATAAACTCAAAATGGATTAAAGACCTAAATATAAGGCCAGACACTATAAAACTCTTAGAGGAAAACATTGGCAGAACACTCTATGACATAAATCACAGCAAGATCCTTTTTGACCCACCTCCTAGAGAAATGGAAATAAAAACAAAAATAAACAAATGGGACCTAATGAAACTTAAAAGCTTTTGCACAGAAAATGAAGCTATAAACAAGATGAAAAGACAACCCTCAGAATGGGAGAAAGTATTTGCAAATGAAGCAACTGACATAGGATTAATCTCCAAAATATACAGGCAGCTCATGCAGCTCAATATCAAAAAAACAAACAACCCAATTCATAAATGGGCAGAAATCCTAAATAGACGTTTCTCCAGAGAAGACATACAGTTTGCCAACAAACACATGAAAGGATGCTCAGCATCACTAATCATTCGAGAAATGCAAATCAAAACCACGATGAGATATCACCTCACACCAGTCAGAATGGCCATCATCAAAAAATCTACAAACAATAAATGCTGGAGAGGGTGTGGAGAAAAGGGAGCCCTCTTGCACTGTTGGTGGGAATGTAAATGGATACAGCCACTATGGAGAAGAGCATGGAGGTTCCTTAAAAAACTAAAAATAGAACTACCATACAACCCAGGAATCCCACTACTGGGCATGTACCCTGAGAAAACCATAATTCAAAAAGAGTCATGGACCACAATGTTCTTGCAGCACTGTTTATGATAGCCAGGACATGGAAGCAATTTAAGTATCCACTGAGAGATGAATGGATAAAGAAGATGTGGCACACATATACAGTGGACTATTACTCAGACATAAAAAGAAAGGAAATTGAGTTATCTGTAGTGAGGTGGATAGACCTAGTGTCTGTCACACAGAGTGAAGTAAGTCAGAAAGAGAAAAGCAAATACCTTATGCTAACACATATATATAGAATCTGAAAAAAAAAATGGTACTGATGAATCTAGGGGCAGGACAGGAATAAAGATGCAGACATAGAGAATGGACTTGAGGACACGGGGAGGGGGAAGGGTAAGCTGGGATGAAGTGAGAGAGTAGCACTGACATATATACAGTACCAAATGTAAAATAGATAGCTAGTGGGAAGCAGCCGCATAGCACAGGTAGATCAACTCTGTGCTGTGTGTCCACCTAGAGGGGTGGGATAGGGAGGGTGGGAAGGAGGTGCAAGAGGGAGGAGATATGGGGATATATGTATATGTATAGCTGATTCACTTTGTTATCCAGCAGCAACTAACTCACCATTGTAAAGCAATTATACTCCAATAAAGATGTGAAAAAAAAACAACTATCTAAAGCAAGATGAGTACACTTATTACATTGTAATGAAAAGAACAAGAATTAGAGACTCAAAAAACTTGAGTTTTAATCCTTGATCAGGGGTGGGGGGTGTGTCCGTGTGTATATGTGTGTGTGTGTGTGTGTGTGTGTGTGAGATTTAAGGCAAGTCATTTACTCTCTGAGCCTCAGTTTCCTCATCTATAAAATGGAGTTTAACATCTAATTGGCAGATAGGGAAGCTTGAGTAAGTTAAGAGGCCTAAAGAATATGGTAAACTGTAGGGCTTCCCTGGTGACGCAGTGGTTGAGAGTCCGCCTGCTGATGCAGGGGACACGGGTTCATGCCCTGTTCCGGGAGCATCGCACATGCCGCAGAGCGGGCTGGGCCCGTGAGCCCTGGCCGCTGAGCCTGCGCGTCCGGAGCCTGTGCTCCTCAACGGGAGAGGCCACAACAGTGAGAGGCCTGCGTACTGCAAAAAAAAAAAAAAAAAAAAAAAGAATATGGTAAACTGTAAAGTGTTAGTAAAAGATAAGTTAATAATGTTTGAGAAACAAGGAGTGCTGCCCCAGATGAAAGGGTAATTGTGCTCCTGGGCTTTTATAAATTAAGTCACTTTTAGCAATGAGAAGTTTTCTGTTCCTTACCAGAGAAATTGAATTCCTAAGACTCTAATTTATTAAACTGTTTGCAAATGACACAGATGCTTCATGAAGATTTTAAGGTCTGTTCTCCCTTCTCTTTCCTCCCACGCTTTTTTCAGTGCAGTTTGTCAGCATAGTGTCCTGAATGTTCGGAAATGGCTTTGGGCTTGGTTCGTTGAGTGTTTTTGGAGAATAATTAAAACCCTCAGAGCCATTTTTATTTCTCATCCAGAAACATTTCATGAATAAAGTTTGGTCACACAAAGATATAAATGGAGTCCGCCTGCCGATGCGGGGGACACGGGTTCGTGCCCAGGTCTGGGAAGATCCCACATGCCACGGAGCGGCTGGGCCCGTGAGCCATGGCCGCTGAGCCTGCGGGTCCGGAGCCTGTGCTCCGCAATGGGAGAGGCCAGAACAGTGAGAGGCCCGCATACCGCAAAAAAAAAAAAAAAAAAAAAGATATAAATGGCAAGAGGTCAGAGTGGTGATGATGCTGTATGATTAGATATTTTGAAAGAAATTTGTATATTTAAAGCTCTTTCAGATTGCTTATCCATCCCTATTGACAAATCACCATGATTTATCCCTAAGAATAGTATTTCTATATAACTTAACTCAAGTTAGGGGCTTAATCTAATTAAGCTACACTTATCAGTGATGTTGGACAAGCAGGTAACTATTATTATTATTGAAAATAGCACGTGGGGTATGAAGCAGTCCGAGAAGTGAGGATGATGGAAATCTGCCAGCCAAGGCAATTTTGGGTTTCAGTGAAAAATCTAAAATTCTAATACTTAGAGGAAAAAATTATTAATTTAAATAAGTATAATGCCAATAATCCATCCAGAGTTCTTCAAAATAAATGTGTTTTGGCAAGGTGCTGGAATTCTCTAGTGTATTCCCCCAAATGTTTCTGTTGTCCAAATGGCCATGTTGAAGACAGACAGACTGAAAAGGTTTGGTGCACCAGGTGCTGGATTTCTAACTCAAACAGTAGCTCCTTTTGAGATTAGACAAGCAACCCCCAAGTTTTAGGAAAATAGTTGGGGCTTTGTATTTTTCCTCCATAAGAGTTTCACTTAAATCCCTGGAGGTAGGTGCAGTTTTTGGAGAAGTAGCTACGATGTATGATGTGTTTTAAAGCATCCGTTTTCTTCATTTTCTGTTTCTTGGAAATATGTTAGTAAGTTACTCACACACATGAAGAAAAAATGCCCCAAACACAGCAGCAAATGCTAAGCACATTTGAAAAAGTGTGAGTTTATTAAATTTAGACCTTGTCCATAATTTCAAGGGATTAATTATAAGGAAATTAATCAAGTCAGCAGGACCAGCAAATGTGTCTATTTGAGAAAGCCCCTCTGGGTGACCACAATCTTAAGTAAGAAACAGAGAATTTACTAATTGAGTGAATGTCAATATGTTATATATGCTATTCAGCCAGATTTTGTTTTATTTATTTATGTATTTATTTTTTGCTGCACCATGTGCCCTGCGGGATCTTAGTTTCCTGACCAGGGATCGAACCCAGTCCCCCAGCAGTGGAAGCATGGAGTCCTAACCACTGGACTGCCAGGAAATTCCTTAAATTTTGTTATTTTTAAAGGAATAAATATGGCTCTTATGGTGTGAAGACATTGCCTGCAAGAACAAACATTAGAAATCTCTCAGTAACTGTCCACAGATTTCAAATTTTAGGTACTCAAGCAAATGCTGCATTAGCCACAGTTAAAATTCATTGAGTTTCATATGTTAGGAACTTTATATTTAGAGGTAGGTAGTATTTGCTGTAGTAGAATGGAGCACAGGGTGAGTTGTCTCTGTCATGGGATTTTTAAAAATTGGGGTAATTGGGGCTTCCCTGGTGGCGCAGTGGTTGAGAGTCCGCCTGCCGATGCAGGGGACATGGCTTCGTGCCCCGGTCCAGGAAGATCCCACATGCCGCGGAGCGGCTGGGCCCATGAGCCATGGCCGCTGAGCCTGCGTGTCCAGAGCCTGTGCTCCGCAACGGGAGAGGCCACAACAGTGAGAGGCCTGCGTACTGCAAAATAAATAAATAAATAAATAAATAAATAAATACCATATATATATATATATATATATATATATATATATATATATATATATATATATATATATTAAAAAAACAATTGGGGTAATTGGATTGTATTATTAAAAAGCATTTTATTTATATGCCAATATATCTCTGGCATCAGCTGTTTTCATACACAAGATTGGAAATAGTAACTGGTTTCTAGATAGCTTGTCAGTTCATTTTTGGGGGGACTTTTTGTGATTATTTTAGCCCTCAGCTGGGCTATTGCTAAAACCCTGTGGCCGTTGGATCCTATCTGATCCCTTAGTAAAGTGATAGTGTTTGTTTAAAAAAATTAGGACTTGGTACATAGACACAGTGATGGCGCCAGAGATGTCGAATATGCGTGAATCATTAATTAGAAATTGCTTGTGGGATAGAAAATTGGGGGGAATAATTAGAAATAATAAGCTGACCTTTTTTTAAAACAGCTCCGTTGAGAGATAGTTTGTATACTATGAAATTTACCATGATCATTTTTAAATAAAGGGGAAGTATTGATAGGTGTCTCACTCTAAGCCACTTTCTTTTATTTTAGAGTAGTATTAAACAATAATAAAATATATATTTTCACTAACAAGATGATCTTTTGATAATAGTAAGATGATCTTAAGCATTTCTAAATCTGTAAGTGAGCAAGGCTTGAGTGGACTGGGAAGAATGTTGTGGTTCCTTGTGTTGGAGAAATACAAATTTATATGGGATAAACAAACGCTTAACATACTGGCCAACTGTCAGTGTTGTAAAATCCTAAAAAATTTCATTCTAGCATAAGCAATAATCAGGTTAAAAAGAATTACTAGGAAAACATCTTTTGAGTTGTATGCAGAAAAGTACCTGATAAGAATTGTCCTGATTTCATGACAAATCTTTTTTTTCCTTTTGGAGCTGCTTTATGTAAACTTTTTTGGTGTGTTAAATATAGCGTATATACAGTAAAGGTTGTGAAACTTAAGAATAACATAATAAGTAATATAAAACCAACATCCGTGTAACTACTTCTAGGGTCAGGAAAGAACATTGCTGGCCTCTCAGGATCAATCTGTATTCCCCTTCCCCTTCCTTGGTCCTTGACTATCATTTTAATGCAAATCTCCCCCAGTGTGTGTGTGTGTGTGTGTGTGTGTGTGTGTGTGTGTGTGTGTGTGTGAATAAACCACCTATATATGTGTCCATAACAGTTAATATTTAATTTTGCCTCTTTTGTGAAAGAAATCATTTGTTCTTTTTTGTCTCAACAATCCATCCACATAGAACCATGCAATACAGTGTGTTCTTTTTTATCAGAATGTCATATATCATTATATGACTCTAATATAATACTTACCATTCTATAGTGTGGGCCTTTGGATTTTGCCCAGCTTACTACTGCTTATTCTGCTTTGGACATTATGGTCTGTAAAACCTGATACAGGTGGGCATGAGTTTCTCAAAGTGTGGTCCCTCCATCCACAGTGCCAGCATGAAACTTGTTAGAAATGCAGATTCATGGGCCCCACCCCAAATCCACATTCAAATATCACCTTGGCATATACGTGTTATATGTATGTGTATATATATATATATATATATATATACACATATATACACACACTATATGCTTATTTCAATGATTGTGTCTTTGTTCACAATACTTTGAAGTCTTCTGATTTGGAAACTGCCTTAGGAACACTTTAATGGTCACACACATGCACACAAATACACACTCACCACAGTCTCTGGGGAATAGACTCATTACTCATTTTTAAAACAAATTAGTTTTATCTAGTTTGAGACAAATTTTTGGTATTTTCAAAGATAAAATAAATATTCAAAAGAAAAAGATTTGCCAACACTGAAGATATTCAAAGAATATGCAACAGATGGAAGACCTGCTAAAAGAGGTCCCTGAACACAGGTTGGGCAGAACATTATTCCCAGAAAGAGAGCTGCAGAGCTGCACCGAGAAAGCAGGTCAGACTCTAGAGTTGGGCAAACATGGGTTTGAATCTACTTGTACCCCTGACTTGCTGCATCATCTTAGGGAAGGACTGATCTGCTCTGAGTTTCAGTTTCCTCTGAAACTGAAAAGAGGGGATAAGGCAAAGAGGGGATAAGAACACCTTTAAAGATTCAAAATCAGTGACTCTTTGCAGGGCTACGGTCATGCGGCAGATGCGTTTTGGCTTTGGGTCATCAGTATAATCTGTGTGAATATGGCTGACTGTCATGCCTTCAGTGCTTTCATGCTTTTTACTTTCTTTCGTGCTTCCTGCAGGAACGATTCCAGGTGAAGAACCCTCCCCATACTTACATTCAAAAGCTCAAAGGCTATCTGGATCCAGCTGTTACCCGGAAGGTAAGATGGATTCCACTTTGTGTTGTTGCTTTCTCATTAGCAGGCAGAATCCTCCTGCCCTGGAGGAGACCTTCCTTCCTCTCCATTATAGCCTCTGCCGGAGCCTCTGGGAAAAAAACCTTGGAGTTGTTGGAGCCGGACAACATGAAAAGACAAAGAAAAAAGCCGTCCTCGCTTGAGAATGTGTTTAAAAGTACTTTCCTGAGTTGGGAGTCATGTACCTCTGATGGTTATTGAGTTGCTGCCATTTGCAATTACACAGGGCGGTAGGTTCAGTCCAGAGGTGTTCAGGCCCCCAGAAAAACAGGCCTAGCAAAGGGAATACTTGTCTTTCATGCCTTGGTGCATTTCCAGAGACCTTGAAAAATCACTGGGGCTTTGTCATCCCAGCTGTGCACTCACATCCTGTGTTGATGCTTTTAGCGGCTTCCCCCGCCCCAGCCGTGCCCCTGGCCCCAAGAAGGTAAGGAGAGAATAGTTGATTCCATTCTCAGCGGACTCTCTCCTTTTACAAACAAGCCCTGCTTTGTGCAGCCACACAATTGGTTTAAACTGATGCCTTGTGGTAAAGCATGTAGCCTGGCACAGCCCTGGGGCCTGGATCAGTCCTGGGATGTCTCAGGGCAGAGCCTCCCTTGCTCAAGATGGATAAAGGGCTAGTCACCAGACAGCACTTGTTTTTCGGTTGACCTTCCACAGCTCCTGCTTTCAAGGCTGCCCTGAAAATATCTTGAGCTGAATTCCCTCTGTTGTTTCAGTGTGTGACTCATGAGAGCAGAAAGGCAGTTTTCCTAGTTAGCTCCTATTTCCAGGGCTCTTGGCTCTGAGATATATTTTTTAAGCTCCTTTTTCTGCATCTTCTGCTTACATTGTAAACACTGTGCCCACCCCCTGCCGAAAGAAATCAAGTAAAGGAGAACAACTATTATTTCCTTTTGGACGTTTCCTGGCCCTTTGTCCTGTAGTTACTATGCAGACAGGCGGAAATAAAGTCTAGGAGTGATGATGCAAATGGGTTGTGGACCTTTGCTGTCGCCTAGGCGCCATATGTGACATAGCCTCCTCTTCTAAGAATGTACCTATCAAAGTATCCTAATACCCTCCTCATAACTACGGCACACACATTTCTTTTTTTAAAAGAGCTTCTGTCAGGTCTGCTAAGTGAGACAGCTGCTTAATTCTTAGTTTCTTTCTTGTCTCCCTCCCCAAGGATATAGCACCTTTCAATTTCATCACATTAGAGAGGGTTAAAGGAAGGCATACCCATATACACAAAACACAACCCAGAAAAAAAAAACAGGCTATTTCTTTTGCACAGGGGCAGCAAGATTCTGTATGAGAAATATTTTCAGAAATCCCCCAACTCGTAAACCTTCTGGCTGGACAGCTCAGACCCAGGATTAGGCACGCTAATCCTGAGCTGAGTCTGGCAGAAATGCCGTATTTGTACACAAGACTGAGAGTATACTCAGTGTCCCAGCCCCTGACAATTATCTCAACGTTTGTCAAATTCTTTAAAAAAGGAAAATACGTAAACTCCTAGAGAGTGCTTCTTAGACTCCAGCCTCAAGCCCCATGGGGAGGAAGATGGTTGGAGAGAAGAGGCGGATTCTTCCTGGCCCAGTCCCAGTTCTTCCTCGGAACAGTTATTCCTGGGAATGTAAAATGAAAAACAACAACAAATCAGCTGCTCAGAAAGTGTTTTGCTTCCTCGCAAATAACTTCATAAAGAGGCCCAAGACAAAGGATGTCTGTCTGGGCTGACCTTCATTCCTGAAATCTCTGCCCTAGCCGTGTGTATTCACCTGAATGGCCGAGTTTGGCCTGAGCCTCATCTTTCAAGATCAGTCATTCAGCTTTCAGAAAAAAATAAAATGGATGTTGTATCAACCATCCCTGCTTTAGTAAGAGTTCTGTCAGGAGCTGGCGGTAGGAAATGATCTGTTCCACTCACCATAACTGTCATACTTAAAGCCTGGAAAAAAGGAGATTTTGCTTGGAGTAAGACATGGCTTGCAGTTAAGATGAGTTTATGATTCTCAGCTGAATTAGAGTCAGGGAGAAAGATTTCCAATCAGGCTTTCCATTTTAGCCAGACAGTCTAAGCTGAGCAGTTTACCCTTAACTGCATCTGGAGTCCTCAAGCACTTCATTCATTAATCTTTTGTTCACATTGAATTGAAGATACTTAATTTGCTGTCTTCTAAAAAAAATTTCTTAAGCATCTTCTATTTCGATTTTCTTCTAAGTAGTTTTAAGTGAAACCCTGTAGGGCAGGGAAGGAAGAGCCTAAATTAGATATCTCTCCAAACCAGTCTCCTTATTTAATACCAGGAGGCTCTCAGTCTGTGTTTTGGGGGGATGTGCTCATGTCTGGCATGGGGAGAGGCGACAGGCCATGAAGAAAGGAGTCTGGTCCTCTGTGGGCCCTACAGTTGTGAAAGAAACCCTATTATACGGGTCTCCTGGGCTCAGCTGTCTCCGTGGGCTCCTCCCTGGGCCTGCCGTGTACAGAGAGGGCTGGGGGAAGGGTGAACGCTGCTAATAAGTGGTACCCAGCTCTTGTTCGCTGGTTCCCACAGTCGCATGATTTCCCTTTGAAGTGTTTTAAAGCATTCTGGGTGTGTTGTACAAGTGCAGAGTGTTGGCAGCCGTTGATTATGTGTTAGGGAAGTAGATGCCAAGATTTCTCTGCGGTCCAAAGTCCACCAGCTGAAATTCAAACGGTTGCCAAGAGAATAGAATACAGGGCGAAGTCAGTTTAGTTCTACCTCAGTTTTCCTGCAGTTGCAAAAGTGTAGTGTCTCGTAGTAAAAGCCTAATAAATGTTATCTGCTATTGTTGTTGCCTCTCTTATCTCAGTGTTTTGAGTTATGTTTTGATACATGCCTCTTAGTCCTTCAGCAGATCCTCTTTCACACTGTTAGGTCCTCCGTGCTACACTGGGTGCCCTTGTAGCTCACAGTGTATGTGAGGGATGACCTTGCCCTGAGGAAGCATAAGGCTCAGTTAGGGAACCAGCACAGGTCGGCAGGGAACGAATCAGAACTATGCATAATGCGTAGCTAGGAATGCTGAGTCTTTTCCTAAAGGCCACATGTGCAGACAGCCCAAGACTTGTGACTCTGACATGGGACTGGCCCCTCTGGAGCATCCAGCACACCTGGAAATGGTTTCCTCAGCTGTGTGGCCATAGACCCTACCTCATTGGCAGTCCTCATTGCCGGAAGGCTCTCTAGGAAGCGCTGGGCTTGGATGTCCCTCCAACCTATGGATGACTCTTTGTTGTTTCTTAAGCCTTTCTTGACAAAAGAGGGGGTGGCTCTCTTTTTTCATGGTATCAGGGATGCTTTTATTTCACATATTGGGGATGCTACACACCTGAGAAGGTCTTTGGGTGCTTCAGGAGTGGCAGTCGGGAAACTGAGACTTTTTGCTCTGGTGAGAAGCATCTGGTGGAGAAGTAAAGGGTCTTCAGAAGGGAAGAGGGTAGCAGGAGCCCGTCAGTGCTGAGCAGGGGTCCAGTCTTCCCTGGGGCACCCGGGCCTGCCTGTGGCAGGGCTCTCCACTCCCCACATCCCGGAGTCCTCCTTTCCAACCTTCCTCCTGTCCTTCCTGTCCTTGGATGCCTTTGTCTTTGGAGCTGGATGACCCTGTTCCTTCTGCAGTCATGGGAGCGCAGAGGAGAAGGATCCTTGATATCCTGAGCCAGGATTCTCAAAGGCTTTTCCTGAAAATAGAGTAACCTGAAGGTGGTTTGGGTCTCTAGCACAGAGAGCATAGACCTCTTCTCAGAAGGCATTGCACATCAAATGGCCTTCTTCCAGACTGGCCTAAGACTTTAGTGACTGTCAAGAAATATTTTTGTAGGAAATTGTGTTCCAAAGAACTTGTGTGCAGTGCAACCCAGTGATCCCTTGGAGATTATTTGGAGTCGAGAGGATAGAGAAATGAGTACATTTACTATCAGAGGAGGATTCACTGGGGCAAGGGAGACCTGAGGGAGTTCTGGGAGGACACGTGGGATTTTGATAGGCAGGGGAATGAGGAAGGACATTCCTCAAGGAGAAGGGAGGTGTCTAGAGGAGGGACCTTCCACGGGAGGTCATGCAGAAAAGAACAAGCATAGTAGGTGTGAGATTGCCACCTTAGAAAGGCCTGCTTGCAAGTTTGGTTCTCGGTTGGCAACTGGGGACCTGGATTTCGGGAGAGTTCCCAGAATTCCCTGGTAATAATGACTCACTGTGCCCAAACTGTTGATGCCAACTGCATGGTTTATGCAGAATGCTGGTTTTCCTTTTGGGAGGCTGCACTTTTGGTATGTGCTAGGCAGAGAGTGCTCAAGTGATGAGCCCCCAGTAAAACCCCCAGCCACTAAGTGTCTAGTGAGCTTCCCTGGTTGACAGCATTGCACGAATATTGTCATTTATGACTCCTATGGGCGAATACTCTTGGAAGCTTGTATCTGGTTTCCTCTGGACTTCACCCCACGCACCTTTTCCCTTAGCTGATTATACCTTGCATCTTTTTGATGTAATAAATCCTAGCGGCAAGAACAACTATATGCTGAGTCCTGTGAGCCCTAACGAATCATTGAAACGGGTGATTTTAGGGACCCCAACATAGGTATGTCAGTGAGTATTGTTGTATTGTGGGGTAGGGAAAAAAATAAGCTACTTACTCAGAGATACTTAGTACATGAAATAAGTCATTTTCCCCAGTCCTTTCACATAAGCTGACTGTTACGATGAGAAAAAATTGTGTACTTTGCAAAAAGAAATGTGTGAGAAGCCCACTTTAGAAGCAGAGATATTTTCATATTCTGTTAAACTTATTACAAGTAAGCTGCAGTTATAGCACTTGTTAAAATATGTTTTGTGAGAGTATGTGTTCTTGAATTACAGAAATTCAGACGGCGTGTTCAAGAGTCCACACAAGTGCTAAGAGAACTGGAAATTTCTTTAAGAACCAACCATATTGGGTAAGTGTGCCCACTGAACATTTTAGCTCTAAAGCTTTTGGACACTTTACAAAGTGACTGAATCATATCCAAAGAATTAAGCTTCCTTACTGTTCGTTATTAGTTGAGACTGAGGTTTAGATGGGTGGAACCTTTGTTTTAGTTCTTGAATTGCTCACTGTGCAAGAATCAGAAGCAGGACAGACAGTCCTTGATTTGGGATGTTCATACTAATTGTAAAGTTCTCTGCTTGGATGCAGTGATGGTGTGTGTATAGTGATTCCCTGGGAAGTCAGGAACCCCCAACAAGTCATGTAGACTGAGATCCTGGAAGATCTTGAAGCCTTCCCTGGAGGTCTTTGACCTGGTTAGTTACTTGAAGCTGCTTTATTCTTTTCTCAATTACCTGGCCAGAAGGGGACAGAAGCTGGAGTGGTGTCACTTGACATACCCCCTTGCACTTAGATACTTCATTCTGAGTCTCTTCTTCCTACATCCCCAAATTTCAGGACCATGAAATGTAAATCCACACTGGAAAGTAAAGTTTGGGGAATCTCTGCACTAAGCATTTCGAAGAGTTTTTCATACAACAGCATGGTTGCTTTGCCTCAAGCCAAGTACAACTTCATTACCCACCCCCCAAGATAATCAGAATTGTACAGTACCTTCAAATAAGATGGTTTCTCTCTAAGGCAGAATGATGTCAGTATTTTATTTTATAGCTTCAGTTCTTCCTAAAGTACCTGTTTAACATCTGGCAATCATTTAACCCCTCCGGAATTTGATTCTTTGAGATTTGCAAGGGAAAGACTATAGACTTTAGATCTTTTAGAATTTTCCCCTGTGATAGGTCTATTGGAAATGAAGTTTTACATATATATTACATTTTTGTTTTTCAGCATCTTTGTAAAATAATTACCTAAGTAGCAGTTTACTTCTACTTCTGAGTATGTTTGGTATAAGCCATTCAAATGGTTATTTTCTGCAGTATTTCAGAATAAGCTTTTTTAAGTCATAGAAATGCAAGGTTAATTTATAGCTCCATAGCCCGGGTGAGAATATTCATTTCCTTAAGGATAATTTCACGTTTGGCACCTTGAGAATGAAATATTTGGAAAATGAACTGATTCTAACCTAAGGTTGATAATCACCCTTGTCCCAGAAAATGGGCTATAGAACAGTGGATCAGAGTGTCATGAAAATAGAAGTGGAAGAGAAATTTAGGATTGCCTAGACCCTCGTTTTACAAATTAAAAGAATTAGGGACCAGAGAAGGTGAGAGACTTCCACAAAGTCTACAGCTGTAGAGCCAGCCAGACGTTTTGTTCAAAATGCGATGTTCTTTTTCTTATCTAGCCTAATCTGGCAGCTCTTTCCTTGAAAGGAAATAAGATAATCGGGACTCTGAGATCAAAACAATGAGGCTTGCCTAATTGGGGGTGAAAGTGGTGGTGATTTAATATAGCTGGGCATCCAAAGCTTAGGAAATTCACGTATTTTCCAATATTTGTGGATCAGGAGCTAGATTCCATTTGGTAGGGTCCAACCCCATACTGTTGGCACTTCTTCTTGACTGAAAATGGTGGCATGAGCTGCAGCCAGGATTTCTACAAATTGTCAGAAAGCATTTCTTTAAGCATTGCTGAAATAATGTGAAATTGACCATCAAATACCAAGGCAAGACGATCATTTCCAATATAAAGTTGGCTGAGTAGAAAAGGTCTGGTTGGGTGGAAGCCAGTGCAAATCTGCAAGCAGTTGGAGTGGTTTGCTGTTTAGGATACTCTAGGCATGTTGAAAGATTCTTGCATTTCTTTCATCTTCACCAGCTGAAGTTTCCCCTTGTCTACTACCTACGTGAGACACTTGGAAAGCTTTGGCTTTAGCAGCACAAAAATTCATGGAAGTGCATTGTCTGATTGTATGAAACCAGTTATTGGCATAACCTTATATGGAGTGAAACCACACACCAGGATTTTGACCTGATTTGCCTGTCCTGAAAACCCAAACCTGAACTGGACTTTTCTTGATGGAAACTAACTGGCTTGACCGTATTTGATTGGGAAAACTTCTGAAGAATTACTAAATAATATGAAAGTAATCAATTACTACAGTGAGGAATTCTGGGAATGCAAGGTGCTGCATAGGGAATCCTTAGATTTTTATTGCACTCTTTGGGGTACCATATTAGAAAGGTAATTGGGTGCCCATTTTCCTTAGGGAAAGAGAGATCTTGGCTCATATTTTTGCCATGCCCCCTTATCAGTTATTTGACTTAAGTAAGTTACATAAACTTTCTGTATTTATCATGTGACCTAAGTTAACTTCTCATCTATAAAATGAGGATAATAATACTTATCTAACAGGAATGTTGTAAGGATTAAATGAGATAACTTATGAAAGACCTAATATGGGGTTTAATACATAGTAATTACTCTCAATATATGATAGCTGTTATTTGTTGTTATGCTTGTTGAAAATAATATTATATGTAATAATTATCGGACAGTGTTGTGTAATATATCCCTAAGGAAAGCCATGCAGAGAATGTTACCTTCTCTGTCTAAAAGGACCCTGTTACCTAGGAGTTTATGATTTGCAGAAATTAAAAGGAAGAATTACATTTAAAATCTACTTCTCTTTAAAAAAAATATTTTTGGCATATGCTTGCATTCCAAGGTTAAAATCTGGGGCTTTGCTGAAGTAACGTTCCAAGCTACAGCTTTGTCAAGCAAAAGGGTCAACCTAAAACTATAAATGGAACAGTCTTGTGAGAAAGATAATTAATTTTGGGGGGGAGCCAAATTGAAATAAGGATTGGACTAGAAATAATATCATTCACTTACTCTTAGGAACCATAACAGTTGAGGAGAATTGGATTATGACTAATCCAAGCCCTTGTGATGACTTGAAATACCCTTGAAGGGAGCTGAGCACTGTTAGAGCACATTGACTTGGCTGTGCTCTACGGGGAGACGGGCGTTGGGATGACTTGGATGTGGGGTGGTAAGATTCGAGAGGTGCTGGCGGTTGGGACAGATTGGCGGATGTTAGTCCGTGAAACTGAGGTGTAGGCTCGCTCTCCTTGCAGGTGGGTCATTTGAGTAAAACTGCCTATTATGATGGAAAATTACTTTTCATCCTGAGTGCAAGGTCATAGACATCCTGCTTGCTTCACTGTATCTCGGTGGGGGAGATGAGAAGAATGGGCGTGAGGTGACAGGCAGGAGGTGCAAGTTGGCAAGGAGAGGAGGAGATCTGTAGAAGGAGGAAGATGCTGGGGAATGTGCAGTGAGTGTCTTCTCTGGGGTTTAACACGTATATGTGTGCCTCAAGCTACCCACAATTAATTCATCCTTAGATGGTGCTTTTTGGAAATCCTCAAGATCATAATCATTTAGTCATTTATTAAGCACTGTATTTGCTACTAAGCACTGTATTTGGTAAGTTAAATGTATTATTTCTTACAGAAATCTTTTTATTATTGCCCTTTTCCTCTGAACCTCCGTTTTACAGATGAGGAAACAGAGTCCACAATTAAATATCTTGCTCAAGTCCACACAATTGAGAAGCACTGAGGTTTGGACCTGGAGATGTCCAAATCTAAAGCCTGTTATCTAAACCAGCAGTTCTTAAATTTTTTGATTTCAGGACTCCTTTACTATCTCAAATTATTTTGAGCCCCAGTAAGTTTTTATGTGGGTTTTATCTATTAATGTTACCATATTGGAAATTTAATAAATTTTAGATATGCTTATTTAATAAAATTTAATATTTATTTAACAATAAATATTTAATGTAAATATATAAATATAAAATAATAAACATAATATAGCACAAATAACATATTTCATGAAAAATAACTATTTTCCAAAGCAAAAAAAATTTAGTGACAAGGGTGGCATTGATTTACACGTTTACAAATCTTTTTACTGTCTCACTAATAGAAGGCAGCTGGATTCTCATATCTTTGTCTGCATTCAATTTGTTATGATGTGTTTTGGTTGATGTATAGGAAGAAAACCTGGCCTTACACAGATACACACTTGGAAAAATGAAGAGTTTTTAAGTAACCATTTCAGATAATTGGCTATTGTTTGATATTACACCAAAATTTAAAGGTGTAATTTCTTAAAGTTAGTTGCAATGTATTGATAGAATCTGAAACCGTATCAGTGAGCTTTTGTGTTCTGTTATGTCGATACTAAAATCCATTGTGCTGTCTTTCACTTTGAATGGGTATTTCTAACCATGAATACTTTTTAACATCATGAAAAAGTCATTTGAAATATATTGTTTCACTGAGTTATCCCGATCTTTCAAACATCAACACATTTTATTCTATAATATAAAAACAATCATATTTGTTAATAATCATCAGTGTCATCAGAATTTACTTTAGGTATTGGGAAGCTGTCAGACTCATGGTGGTAAATACAAGTGTTCCAAAATTCTGATTTTTTCGTTTGTAAGCTCAGATTTTATCATTGACAAAAAATATTGTCAGTTCTTTTCCTGAAAATGACAGGCTCACTTCATTCACTTTTGAGAATATCTGCCAAATACCCAAGAGAGAATAACCACAATGTGTCTGTCATTGGACATTCCATTTAGAAAATGGCTGGGTCAGTTTGCAGCTCCAGCAATTGCACCAGTGCTTTTCCTCAAGACGGCCGTGGTGCTTGGGCAGGCAGCAGAAGTGCTATATGTGGCTTTCCATTTTGTCACACAGAGAATGAAAAAGATGTATATTTAAGGAGCAAGCTTTAATAAAGTCAGTAATATTTAGCACTTCACTAAGGACAGGTTTAAGTGAAGCTGACTTTTTTTCCCTTTCTGAGTGCTTGGGGTGAAGAATACAATAAAAAGGTGTATTGTTTGGTGGTAGCAGTTTCATTCACATTTCTTTTGTACCATCAGTGCAAGTGTCAGCACAGTGACAAAAGCGACTACTTAATATTTGTATGAAAATAGGTTTAACTTCACAGACCCCTGAGAGGGTTTCAGGGACTCCTGGTGGTCCATGGGCTATACTTTGAGAACCAGTTTGAGATGCTGTCTCACAGAATAGATTTGGTAGCTGATGATGAATCTGAGTGATGTTTACCTTCTATCTCTCGCTTCTTGTGATTTTTTTTTTCATGATTTGTCAGCAACTGCAGTTCCTACCGGATGCCTGTAGTATCTCTAAAGGAAACTGGCAGAGGGAATTCACCATCTGTCCATTCATCTTGTGTATCTCGGGTCTGTTTTGTTGTTTGATCTTAGAAATTTAAAGCCAGTAATGTCCTTTGAGACTTTATTTTCTAGATGAGAACGATGAGGTTCTGAGATTTGGGAGGCAGAGAGAAAACAATAGCAATTTGGAAACAAAGCTTTGACCTGTCTACAGTAAAACAGTAACTCTTGGCACTTATATTTAGAGCCCTTCCTTGAATAAATTTTTTTTTTTTTTTCCAGAGCTATTTCTCATTATCACTGTGCCTTCCAGCTCCTAAGCAGTTGATTTGGAATTTGCGTAAATTCAAATTTACAACATATGGTAATTACATCGAATCTGTGAGGTACTCAGTGATGCATGCTGTCAGAGTCAGAAATAATTCTACTTTCCAAAACCTGTAATCACCCAATTTGAAACTGTTTGCATATTGGCACTATATTATAGCGTGTGTAGCATGCGCAGAGGTGAAAATGGAAATTTACTATAGGAACCCTCCATTTATGATATGTCATGATCATGTACATAAATCTGCAGAATGGGGCATCCATTTTTTTATGCCTTTAGATTAAAGATACTGCTTGGAAAGTTGCCCGTTTTTCATCTCTACCTATTTGATTTCCACAGAAGTTCACTCTCGCCTCTGTTTTCTCCTATACAGAATATCCTAAGTGAGGAAGGAATAGGGATTGAGAGGACAAGAGGAAAAGTGAAGGCTGTTCTTTTTTTGTAATCCATAGCCTTTTTGCTGAGATGACTTTACTAACCTGATACCACTTGACAAAGAGGGTAAGGTAGTCAGCTGTGATGGATCTCTGTCTTCTTCTTTCCTAAACCACCTGCAGGGGTTTGGGCCAGAACAGAGACCCAGAGAAGATCTCACAGCTTAGAAAAAGAGGTTAAAAATGAAATTAAACCTCTCAAAGGCAGGACGTGTTACACTGTCACCTACTTTTTAGGAACTGAGCAGCCGGCTCCTGACTTTCACTTTGAAATGAATGAATGAATGAATGAATGAATGAATTTAAAAGTAAGGTTTTATTTATTTTATTTTTGGCTGTGTTGGGTCTTTGTTGTGGTGCGCGGGCTTCTCATTGCGGTGGCTTCTCTTGTTGCGGAGCACGGGCTCTAGAGCGCAGGCTCAGTATTCGTGGTGCACGGGCTTAGTTGCTCCGCGGCATGTGGCGTATTCCTGGACCAGGGCTCGAACCCATGTTCCCTGCATTGGCAGGTGGATTCTTAACCACTGCTCCACCAGGGAAGTCCTGAAATTTATTTTTAAAGCGCTTTCACTCAAAGTCAGCAAGTCAGGACAGGGGCACTGATAAGGGTGCTAAATTGAAGTAAAAGCCAATTAATAGGTTTTATCACTGCATGAAAATATATGCATATTAGTACTTTGAGTCAAGAGAAATGTAGCTCTGACTGTATTTGGCTATTTCCTACTATTCCTTCCTTCCTTCTTCTTCTTCTTTTTTTTTTTTTTTTAATATCCATAAGTTATTTGCCTTCTCTCCAGTTTGTGGCTAAACTAAGTGAGATGAAGATGCTAGCAGGTCCTTAGGATGTCGTGGGCTATCTCTACATTTTAGAGGCAGTGTCTGGAAAATCAACCAGAAGGAACTATAATGGCTGTTTTTCTCAACTCCTAAATTAGAGTGTTCTTATGAGTCACTGAGACAGAATATGTGAAACCAAGATTGTTCTGAAAAATCTGGACCCTGTGGTTTTGTGCAGCCACCAAGGAGGGCTAGTTTAAATTATGCAGTCAGAACCCATAGATCTGACCAGTGGAGAGGCCTCAGAGAGGCTAAGAGGCTTGAATTTCAAGAGCACAGCTAGTCATCCGATTTGATAGTGAGTTCTAGCTTTCTTCAGTCTCCTACCAGTTTTAAAAGGGAATTTTTTCTTTTCTTTTTTTTTTTTTTTACCGTTTCTAAGCTTTTAGTTATCAGCACTTAAAAATGTCCAATGTCTTCTGAGACCTAGCCATATAGGGAGTAATTTAAAATAAATCAAATGAAAATAAGGATCTAGAAGTAGATGCTGTGAGAGCGTGTATGTGGTGGTGGTGAAATGAAACTTCAGCCTCTCCTAATAGCCATCCCCGTAGTTCTGGTCAGCTCTCATAACAAAGCCACTTCGTGAGACCCAAAAGGTAGTGTTTTCTTTGCCAGTGTTTCCACTCTAGGTCTCTCTCTTTTTCTTGGGGGGCATGTGGTTTGTGGGTTCTTAGTTCCCCGACCAGGGATTGAACCCGGGCCCTTGGCCGTGAGAGCACGGCGTCCTAACCACTGGATGGCCAGGGAATTCCCTAGGTCTCTTTCAGATTAAATGTTATATACTTACACGTGGCTATGTTGAGTGCATACTTTTTTGTCACAGCCTGCCTGAGGCACTTGGGGGAAGTACGAGTACTTGGGGGAAGTACTTTTTCCATCTTACTGTCTTCTGGAACTGCCTGAAGACCTGAGGTTACATTATGCAGGTGATAGGATTAGAAGAAAGGATGAGCTGGAGGACAAAACAAACAACAACCACAAAATCCCCCTAAAAACAAAATTTTAAAAATAGTCGTTCTGAATCCACCAGATTTTTTTCCTTCCTTTAAGACAGAAACCTCCAGGGACTGCTCATTCTTAAAGACACACAGTAGAATTGTCCCACTGTTGTTCTAATAGCTATCAAAACTGGTTTCTGTAGGAGCCATCGTGTGCATAGCTGGTGGACCTTGTTGGCTTGGTATTCCTGGCGGAAGGCAACCGCTTTGCAATGCTGTTGGCAGATATACCCCAAGATTCATTTCTGTGGTAGAATAGCACAGCTTTTTACTTATTAATTCTTGGAGTTTCCAACCCAGTGAAAGCTTGATGGGGTATCACATGTTCTTTGAAGGTGGATGTCCTGGAGGAAATCTGTGACAGGGGGTAACAGGTGTTTATCCTTAGTACCTGACCACTCTGCTCCATCTTCTAGGCATTGTTATGAACAAATAAAAATGTGTAAACATTCTCAGTGAACTGCACTCAGATCCACCATTCAAATACAAAGTGGTATCATTTTAAAGTGAATTTTAAAAAGCAAGGTATTTGTCACGTCTTGGCTTTGATGATGGTGTGTGGTGCCTGTGACTTTTTAAAAGGTTTTAACATTCATGGAAAAAATTAAGCAAGTCATTATCCCTATTGAATTTCCAGAAGCCCATAAACACTGGTCTCTCATTGGCTAGTTGAGTGTTTTCTACAGCTTAGTGTGCCAAGAAGGAGTTGAACGTGGATTTGGAATCCGGCCTGGATTTCAGTGGTTATGTTGTCATGTCCCTAGTCTGCCTGATTCCCCGTGCAGTCTTGGCTCCTTCAACAAGCAGGCTCCAGATCAATTATGGTGGAAAAAAAGGACAGTTAGCAAGTTCCTGCTATAGAAAGTTTCTTACAGGTTATCGTCAGTCTCCTAAGCAGTAAAATATAAGGAAGGCACTCATACACTTTTTGACCCCTTGTTGCTCATGCTGAAATATTATGGTTTTCTTAGTTGCCATATTTAAAAGCTCCTACCTCATGTGTTATAGTCTAGGCCTTACTCCATAGTTCCTTTCAGGCAGTGAATGTTTCTGGTGGAAAAAAACAAGTTTTCACTGTGTCCTTTTCATGGTAGAGCATGCAATGAACTTTGCCAATGATTTTTTTTTTTTTTTTTGAACAGATGGGTCAGAGAGTTTCTGAATGAAGAAAATAAAGGTCTTGATGTTCTAGTAGAATATCTGTCATTTGCGCAATACGCAGTAACGTAAGTAAAACTTGGCTTGTTTCCTTTTAAATTTTATGTGGTCACAGAAGTTGCATCTCAGTGGTAAAAGTAGGTACCACACTGAGGGGAGACACCCAGAAGCAGATGTGGTAAGATTTAAGGAGATTTGTTTATATTCAAGTAACTAAAAGCAAATCACAAAATTGTTGTTAGAAATGCTTTTAAGGCAGAAATAAAACAGGGGAGTAAAATCACCCTTAGAGGAGTGCTTATTTCAAAAAGAAGTGCTTTCTTTAGTGCTCAAGTTATGTATATCCATATGGTAGAATACTCTAGCAATTATTGGAAGAGGTATATTATATATTGTTGAGTGAATAAAGCAAAGTACAGAGGAGTGACTCCCTTTTTATTAAAAAAAAACTTGTATATGTATATTTGTAGGTGCTAGTAAATACAGAGAAAATGATTGCAGAAGTAGGTACCAAACACAGTGGGAGTGAAGGAAGTGGAGTCAGCAAGAGGTTTTCCCTTTTTAATTTATATGTATTTGTATTGTTTTGACTTCCCCTTCATAGGGGGAAGGCGAAAAAAATGGGGCAGAGCAGGAAAAATAATTTACTTATTTCACCTTTCCTTTGTTGATTCATAAAGTTTTCCCATTTGCTAGGCTTCTGGAAAGATTTACAACAGGAATGAATAGTGTACATTTGAATGAGACGTTCTCTTCTCCACATTTCCTCTTTAATCAAAAACTATTCCAGTATCCACAGATACACTCTCACACACACACAGATTGAGGAAATAATACTGTATTCTTTTTAAATTTTTTATTTATTTATTTTGGCTGTGATGGGTCTTCGTTGTTCCACACGGGCTTCTCATTGTCTTGGCTTCCCTTGCTGTGGAGCACAGACTCTAGGCACGCAGGCTTCAGTAGTTGCAGCAAGTGGGCTCTAGAGTGCATGGGCTTCAGTAGTTGCGGCGCGTGGGCTCAGTAGTTGCGGCGCATGGACTGTAGGGTGTGCGGGCTCAGTAGTTGTGGCTCGTGGGCTCTAGAGCGCAGGCTCAGTAGTTGTAGCACACGGGCTTAGTTGCTCCGCAGCATGTGGGATCTTCCCAGACCAGGGATTGAACCCGTGTCCCCTGCATTGGTAGGCGGGTTCTTAACCACTGTGCCACCAGGGAAGTCCCAATACTGTATTTTTAATTTGATTGGAAGACATTTTAGCCTAGGTGGTGTCTTTTTTCTTCTCAACTCTTCTTTTCAAAGAAGGAACTTGTTTTTTTATATTGCCCTGCTTTAAGATCTAACCAGATGTTATTTTATAATCCTCATCGCTTCCTGGAGAATTTGTGAAGAGAAAACTATAATTTTTCCTACCTTATAGCTGCAGAAAGTAAAGTGTTAACTGAAACTGGCCTGATGAGTTTCAGTTTTGATAACTCTTATATATGATATGGAATATAATAAAAAAAACCCAGTAGATAAGTTCTTATCTTCCTGAGAAATTTTCCTCTGAAATATAATTCTAGTTTTTATAGCATACTCTTCCAAACGTTGTTCCTTATCTACCTCCATTACATCGAAAACTGCTAATCTCCCTTACACTTTATATTATATGACAAAACAGAATAGAAATATTATCCTGTTGCATATTTTAAAATCTGGAAGAATATTTATTGAGGAATTAAGGAAGGGCTAAGAAACTTCAGGAATAATGGAAAAGAATTGCATGCTGTTTGTAATATGTTTGCTGTAATTAACCCTTTACCCCATCAGGATAGAACTTGTAGACCAGCTTTCCCAAATGCACCTACACTCGAGACCAATGGGAAAAGGTAGTGCTACTCTGAGGGAATTCTTCTGGTCTGCAGTCCAAGAGCAAAGACAACAAAAGATCAGAACTCAGAGCTTTTGGTTCCTAATCTTCTACTTTTTTTGGGGGGGTGGGGTGGGCATTAGCTTTACATTCTTTGCTTATTAGTTTTATTTTTGTTTTTCTTACAAAATTAATTACATGAAATTTTATACTTTACATGAAAAATTATATATAGATACATAATTTATGTACATACTTTCTTGAAACTAAATGGGCTGAAAAAAATTTCTTACTATTCCTCAGCATGTGACAATTTTCTAGCCCATGTAATGTGAAATAACAGACTCATGTGCCTTCTCTAAAACAGGAGCTTTCACCAAGGTGTGTGTTTCTTTTTTCTGCTCAGTGAGAGTCGGGGATGAGCTGAGAGGAGCATAAGGATGCTGAACAACTGAACATATGGGGGCTGCGGAGTGGCTTGGTGGGAGGTGTAATGACATGAGTGATCTTGGGATGCCCCCTAGGCTTACCTTTTCCAGTGTCAATTATAGGCTTCTATTTTTAGTCCTTAAGGATCTGTTTGATTCCTCAATTCCACCCCTTTTCTGTTCACTGCTTCCTGTATCCTAAGGAATGACAGAATTGTTAGACCCATTCAATGACTTTGTGCATCAGTCTCTGTTACCTGGATTACAATTTAATAAATGGAGAGCATAATCTAGTTTACAGATGGTAGTTCTAACCAAATATTTAATTTTGGCAGTCATATACTTGCTATTTCCAATATGTATTGTTGATGGTTTTTTCCCATGATATCCTCCAATATCTTCCAGATGCTATTAATTATAGCTGCATTCTGTTTATTTTCTGTCTGATCAGGTGTTGCTTGATGGAACTACAGGTAGAAACAGTTGATAAAATGTATTTTTGAGACAGCAGAGCTACTGACTTTGGAAGGGGAAAAATGCACAGAACACAAAGGCCTGTCTGTTTAAAAATTCCTAAAATTATACAAGAATGAGCAATTTAACTAGCCATTTATTCTAACATGGTTAACATGAGTAATAACCTCAAAAAATGTCAGAGAAACAACAGCCCTACTTTAAAGAGCACCACATTGGGAAGAGATTCCAAAATCAAAGCAAATTCATAACTTTGCAAGTAATGTATCACATATGGTTGGAAAAGTACACTTGCCAACACACTAGGAGAAAATGCTCAGTGAAACTTGATGGAGAGGAATAAATTAGTATAAGCCTAACATACTGACTTGTTAAAGCAAAATGAAGACAGCTCTGAGATCGTTCTTCCCCGTCCCACATAGCTCATTAGTAATCGGTAAGTCAGCAAGCCTTATAATAAGATACAAATAACACATCCCTGTTTGTCATTCTGTATTTTCAAAGCTAACGCTCAGTCCATGAAAATTCGTTTGTATTCCATTTTCAGTTTTCTTTGTTTGCAAAAACTACCCATATTAAGGTGCAGATGTATAGTTGGAAGGAGTGAGTTTTGCACATCCATGTATTTGCGTGAATGTGAATTAAGTCTTTAGTGGCATTTCTCTTTTGTTTTAGTTTTGACTTTGAAAGTGTGGAAAGCACTGTGGAGAGCTCAGTGGACAAATCAAAGCCCTGGAGTCGGTCCATCGAGGACCTGCACAGAGGGAGCAACCTGCCTTCCCCCGTGGGCAACAGTGTATCCCGCTCGGGAAGACATCCTGCACTGCGGTGAGTGCCTTGATTCAGGAAAGAGGCAGATGTGTCAGGACAGCTTCTGTTGGGGATCCTGGGCCATGTATCGCTGTATCTTGCCACACAGCACTTGTGTCGTCAATGATTGCAAATGCAAGTTTCTTCGGGAGTTCATGGAATCATCACTGGGGCAATACTCAGTCACTTTCAATAGCTTTCTGCAAATACCACTCCTTCATTCAGCACAGAAAAAAAAATTCTGCTGCCAAATGACGCAACAGAGTAGTCTCCATAGGCAGATAAGTTTCTGAAACCGGGAAGATGCTGATAAACTGACTTGGACTCTGTTTCCTGGGTAGAGGCAGCACATCAAGATCTGAGGATCTCAAGAACTTGATGCTGTTTAAACCCGACTCCTCTCTTCCCTTCCTCCCGTGATAGCTCAGGTGTGTGTTCTGTGGGATGTGTTCTTAGACATAGGTACAGAATGCTGTAATGATCATTTTTATTAAGGAGATGCCTTTAAGCGGTGCTCCTTTGGTTGGGTGTGCTCTCCATTGTCAACCTTCTATTTCCTCCTAAGAATTCCTTCTCCTGTCTTTTCTGGTTGAAATACCACCATGCTAAGTTAGGATGGGGGATGAACCCCTGGGTGTAATATCACTGAGGTTGTTCATTCACTCAGACCTGCAACCATTCACTGAAAAATACTTTTGAGCTTCTGTAATTTGCTAGCCACTGTACTCAGAGTTAGTATACATGGGTGGGTAAATCAAAACTCCTGCCCGACAAGACAGGCATCTAGAGCATCTAGAGCAAGTTCATAAAGGTTTCTGTGTTCCAGGAGTTTAATAAAAATTTTTATTAATAAGCCCCTCATTCCCAAATGTTGCTTACTCTTTGTAGCTTGATAATTTTATCTCGCTTATTTCAGGCTTGATCTGGCAAGTGGACGTTGTTCCTGTCACTGTTTAAGATCACCATGGGTGTTGGGTCATTGTAGTAAAGTCCATGTGTCAGGTTGTGGTCAGTGAATACATGGCTTTCAGACCTTTTGTATTTGGTAGCCTTTTTATTACCTCTTTTCCCTTTGACTTGGGTTTTGGTCATGGAAAGTTAAAGTCTTTATAATGAAGTTCAGTTCTGCTCCGGGATTTGATGTTTGAATATGATGCTTCCTATCAGGCATTCAGATTTTCCTTGTTTGGAAATGCCAAAAATATTAACGGCTTTGGAATGATTCAATAATAATGAAGAACCATGTTTCAGTTCATCTCACAGTATTTGCAATAGGCCAAAGGCTATATAACCTGCTAGTCTGCATGAACTTTACATGTGGACAGAGGAATATGTGGGCTGATTGAGAAGTTGAAGGAAGGCCAATTGTGCCTGAAGAATTCCCTAATCACCTAGTAACTCGAATGGAAACTTACCATTAGTTTAGCTATAATTATGTGTAAGGAATTTAATTGACAAAGTATGTTTTAACTTGCTTTCTCCTCATTTCTTAGCTGGAAAGTATCATATATTGGTCAGCTACCATCTTAACAGGAAGTCATTTTTCTGATTAATAACTCATTACACGTATTTTCAAATTACTGAAGACTGTTACTGAGAGTGCATTGTTTCTGGTAGAGTAGAAGAGTCGGGGAAATAGGGGAATCATCTCACATCCAAGGAGAGTTGTGATCCTGGACCCTGGACAGCATGGTATAGGGACATCAGTGTCCAGCCTGATTTGCCTCACGGTTGGCTTAAGGTAGACCCTGCTAGAATTCATTTTAAATTGGAAAAAAAAAAAAAGAGACCCCAAGTATAGAGAGAAAGACACGATGGAAATGCTGTTTTGAGAAACTTGGGAGCCGTTATGACATTTCTGGTTGGCAGGTGTGCTCAAAGATGACCAACTAAGAAACCAGCGTCACATTCTTTTTTGTGTTTAAACAGTTTCAAGCTCAGGAATGGAACATTTGAAATTCCTTTGGCTCTCTGTCATGGGCTCTCAAGAAAACCAATATGGCAGTAACTTTCATGCCACTTGTTGACTTGAAGCTTGGATTTTTGTTTGTGTTTTTAAATGATGTATATCAGTGATATTCCAGCTCTTGTGTGCATGGATTCTAATTCTGTATTTGGTCATTTGATAGCATCTCTGACTTATAAAAACCACAATCAGAAGTGCAGGCGCACGGTACATGTTGCTTTTCTTAGACCCAGAGATTGTTTATATCTTTTTCTCTTCCTCCTCCTTCCTCTCTCCCCTTGCTTCCTCTGCTGCCTCTACTTTTTGGCTTTCTTTTTGTTGACCTTCTTTTTCATTCTGCCATCTCATTTCTGATCGTCTTGTCCTCCTGTCTCCTCTTCCTCCGGTTCCATTCATCTCTTGCATCACTGCCAGATTGGTTTCTCTGCCTGAGTATCTTCATTTCAAATGCCACCAGAGCTGCTTCTCTCTCTGTTGCCTCTGGAGTCGCTTCAGTTTACACACTGATGTTGAGGCTTCAAACTGGAAAATCTCGTAAGTCATGGGTGAAAATGTCACCCAAGAGAGCTTATAGTGCATGGCGACAGTATGGCAGCTGCTCTCCATGTTATAATATGATAACTGCATGGCTTCATGCCATCACTCTACTGGGGTAAAGCCCAGTACCTTTTAAACTTTGATACACTCTGTTATCATATTATGATTCTTCCTTTTAAGAATTTGAACCTTTAAAAAAAAAGAATTTGAACCTTTAATCTATATTGCAGTTTAACTATTATTACAGTTCTTTTTTTTGACGGATAAAAGGATACTAAGTCACGTTCGGTAGAGATGATTTATTCTGGTAGCTTTTTTTGATTAAAATATATCTTCTGTATCCAAATACAGATTTTAGTTCCCTCATCTCCATCTCCAGATAATAATGTAGATTCAGTAATCTTACCCTATATCACTTAGCAGAAGGGTTGGTTAAACTTGGAGGAAGAAATGAGATGTCAAGAAATTTTAAACACTTTATAGGGACTTCCCTGGTGGCGCAGTGGTTGAGAATCCGCCTGCCAATGCAGGGGATGCGGGTTTGAGCCCTAGTCCAGGAAGATCCCATATGCTGCGGAGCAACTAAGCCGTGCGCCACAACTGCTGAGCCTGCACTCTAGAGCCCACGAGCCACAAATACTGAGCCCGCATGCCACAGCTACTGAAGCCCACGTGCCTGGAGCCTGTGCTCCGCGACAAGAGAAACCACCACAATGAGAAGCCCGTGCACCGCAATGAAGAGTGGCCCCGACTCTCTGTAGCTGGAGAAGGCCTGCACGCAGCAGTGAAAGACCCAGCGCAGCCAAAAATAAAAATAAATAAATACATTTAAAAAAGCGTACACTTTATAAATGGGGCTTGATTAAAGAAAAGGAAAAACGCTCTGTTTTTAAACAAAATTCGAATGATACACACTCTCCTCTTTGTATTTAGACTTTATTTTTTAGCTATTTAAAATAGATGATTAAGTATTTTATGACATGACACTCACCTGGAGTTGTATCAACTGTTAGATTCTGTATTATCATAAATTTGTCAGGTTAGCAGTTGTAAAAAATGTTTGTTGATGCAGTAGAAACCTGGATTGTGCTGTTTCATAAGCTTAGAGTCTGGTGTACCTTCAGTTAAGATAGATTTCTGTTAACGTGGCTACAGATCTAGCTAAATTAAATGATGCTGTATATGCATATATGTGCACACTAGATTTTTGAAGACACGGGTTGCATTAATTCAGATGCAAGAGAAAGTAATTTTTATTTTTTAAGAATGTCATGGTTAATGCTATTAGACTTAAGTAAGCAGTGCCATAGATAATAAATCAGTGTTCCAAATTTTAAAGGAAAAGGGCGGAGCACTAAAAGTCTGGAGGAAGGGATCAGATATAAACTGGGACTTTGGGTGATGGCCAGAGTTGCTCCTCAGGGTGAGGAAAGGCTGCTCCACGTAGAGGTAAAGTGAATGAGCATAAGATGAGCAAAACCTTACATCAGAGATCAGACGTGTTTGGGAAAGAGGGGAGAACCTGTCATTTCTGGGACAGAGGGGTGGAGGGCTGTCTAATGGAGAGATTGGGTCATAGACATACCAAGCTGGGTAGGCCTTGTATGCCATCCGAACTGACCTTCCCACTGTGGTGAGGAAACCAAGATCTACATTTCCTTTAATGTATTAACTCTTACTTATATTTCTTTCTAAGATTTCCTAGAACAAATTTCATTGCTTTTCCTGAAATTATTATCTTAATGGGATGGCATCTCTTGAATAGTCATCATCTACTATTTAGCACTTATATACTTAGTGGGTTTACATGAAGAGTTCAAGTTTGCATCCTTGTTTACACATTTTAATGCAGTAATCCCATTCTTGGCAATGTTTTTCATAGGAGTAATTTTTTTTTTATTTTTTGATTTTTTTTTTATTAGTTTCTGCTTTATAACAAAGTGAATCAGTCATACATATACATCTGTTCCCATATCCCTTCCCTCATGCATCTCCCTCCCTCCCACCCTCCCCATCCCACCCCTCCAGGCAGTCACAAAGCACCCAGCTGATCTCCCTGTGCTCTGCGGCTGCTTCCCACTATCTATCTACCTTACGTTAGGTAGTGTATATATGTCCATGCCTCTCTTTCGCTTTGTCACAGCTTACCCTTCCCCCTCCCCATATCCTCAAGTCCGTTCTCAAGTAGGTCTGTGTCTTTATTTCTGTCTTACCCCTATGTTCTTCATGACATTTTTTTTCTTAAATTCCATATATATGTGTCAGCATACAGTATTTGTCTTTCTCTTTCTGACTTACTTCACTCTGTATGACAGACTCTAGGTCCATCCACCTCATTACAAATAGCTCAATTTCATTTCTTTTTATGGCTGAGTAATATTCCATTGTATATATGTGCCACATCTTCTTTACCCATTCATCCGATGATGGACACTTAGGTTGTTTCCATCTCCGGGCTATTGTAAATAGGGCTGCTATGAACATTTTGGTACATGTCTCTTTTTGAATTATGGTTTTCTCAGGGTATATGCCCAGTAGTGGGATTGCTGGGTCATATGGTAGTTCTATTTGTAGTTTTTTAAGGAACCTCCATACCGTTCTCCATAGTGGCTGTATCAATTCACATTCCCACCAGCAGTGCAAGAGGGTTCCCTTTTTTCCACACCCTCTCCAGCATTTATTGTTTCTAGATTTTTTGATGATGGCCATTCTGACTGGTGTGAGATGATATCTCATTGTAGTTTTGATTTGCATTTCTCTAATGAGTAAAGATGTTGAGCATCCTTTCATGTGTTTGTTGGCAGTCTGTATATCTTCTGTGGAGAAATGTCTATTTAGGTCTTCTGCCCATTTTTGGATTGGGTTGTTTGTTTTTTTGTTATTGAGCTGCATGAGCTGCTTATAAATTTTGGAGATTAATCCTTTGTCAGTTGCTTCATTTGCAAATATTTTCTCCCATTCTGAGGGTTGTCTTTTGGTCTTGTTTATGGTTTCCTTTGCTGTGCAAAAGCTTTGAAGTTTCATTAGGTCCCATGTGTTTATTTTTGTCTTTATTTCCATTTCTCTAGGAGGTGGGTCAAAAAGGATCTTGCTGTGATTTATGTCATAGAGTGTTCTACCTATGTTTTCCTCTAAGAGTTTGATAGTGTCTGGCCTTACATTTAGGTCTTTTATCCATTTTGAGCTTATTTTTGTGTATGGTGTTAGGGAGTGATCTAATCTCATACTTTTACATGTCCCTGTCCAGTTTTCCCAGCACCACTTATTGAAGAGACTGTCCTTTCTCCACTGTACATTCCTGCCTCCTTTATCAAAGATAAGGTGACCATATGTCTGTGGGTTTATCTCTGGGCTTTCTATCCTGTTCCATTGATCTATCTTTCTGTTTTTGTGCCAGTACCATACTGTCTTGATTACTGTAGCTTTGTAGTATAGTCTGAAGTCAGGGAGTCTGATTCCTCCAGCTCCATTTTTCGTTCTCAAGATTGCTTTGGCTATTCGGGGTCTTTTGTGTTTCCATACAAATTGTGAAATTTTTTGTTCTAGTTCTGTGAAAAATGCCAGTGGTAGTTTGATAGGGATTGCATTGAATCTGTAGATTGCTTTGGGTAGTAGAGTCATTTTCACAATGTTGATTCTTCCAATCCAAGAACATGGTACATCTCTCCATCTATTTGTATCATCTTTAATTTCTTTCATCAGTGTCTTATAATTTTCTGCATACAGGTCTTTTGTCTCCTTAGGTAGGTTTATTCCTAGATATTTTATTCTTTTTGTTGCAATGGTAAATGGGAGTGTTTCCTTGATTTCACTTTCAGATTTTTCATCATTAGTATATAGGAATGCCACAGATTTCTGTGCATTAATTTTGTATCCTGCAACTTTACCAAATTCATTGATTAGCTCTAGTAGTTGTCTGGTAGCATCTTTAGGATTCTCTATGTATAGTATCATGTCATCTGCAAACAGTGACAGCTTTACTTCTTCTTTTCCAATTTGGATTCCTTTTATTTCCTTTTCTTCTCTGATTGCTGTGGCTAAAACTTCCAAAACTATGTTGAATAAGAGTGGTGAGAGTGGGCAACCTTGTCTTGTTCCTGATCTCAGTGGAAATGGTTTCAGTTTTTCACCATTGAGGACGATGCTGGCTGTGGGTTTGTCATATATGGCCTTTATTATGTTGAGGAAAGTTCCCTCTATGCCTACTTTCTGCAGGGTTTTTATCATAAATGGGTGTTGAATTTTGTCAAAAGCTTTCTCTGCATCTATTGAGATGATCATATGGTTTTTCTCCTTCAATTTGTTAATATGGTGTATCACGTTGATTGATTTGCGTATATTGAAGAATCCTTGCATTCTTGGAATAAACCCCACTTGATCATGGTGTACGATCCTTTTAATGTGCTGTTGGATTCTGTTTGCTAGTATTTTGTTGAGGATTTTTGCATCTATGTTCATCAGTGATATTGGCCTGTAGTTTTCTTTCTTTGTGACATCCTTGTCTGGTTTTGGTATCAGGGTGATGGTGGCCTCGTAGAATGAGTTTGGGAGTGTTCCTCCCTCTGCTATATTTTGGAAGAGTTTGAGGAGGATAGGTGTTAGCTCTTCTCTAAATGCTTGATAGAATTCGCCTGTGAAGCCATCTGGTCCTGGGCTTTTGTTTGTTGGAAGATTTTTAATCACAGTTTCAATTTCAGTGCTTGTGATTGGTCTGTTCATATTTTCTATTTCTTCCTGATTCAGTCTTGGCAGGTTGTGCATTTCTAAGAATTTGTCCATTTCTTCCAGGTTGTCCATTTTATTGGCATAGAGTTGCTTGTAATAATCTCTCATGATCTTTTGTATTTCTGCAGTGTCAGTTGTTACTTCTCCTTTTTCATTTCTAATTCTATTGATTTGAGTCTTCTCCCTTTTTTTCTTGATGAGTCTGGCTAATGGTTTATCAATCTTGTTTATTTTCTCAAAGAACCAGCTTTTAGTTTTATTGATCTTTGCTATCGTTTCCTTCATTTCTTTTTCATTTATTTCTGATCTGATTTTTATGATTTCTTTCCTTCTGCTAACTTTGGGATGCTTTTGTTCTTCTTTCTCTAATTGCTTTAGGTGCAAGGTTAGGTTGTTTATTCGAGATGTTTCCTGTTTCTTAAGGTGGGATTGTATTGCTATAAACTTCCCCCTTAGAACTGCTTTTGCTGCATGCCATAGGTTTTGGGTCGTCGTGTCTCCATTGTCATTTGTTTCTAGGTATTTTTTAATTTCCTCTTTGATTTCTTCAGTGATCACTTCGTTATTAAGTAGTGTATTGTTTAGCCTCCATGTGTTTGTATTTTTTACAGCTCTTTTCCTGTAATTGATATCTAGTCTCATAGCATTGTGGTCAGAAAAGATACTTGATACAATTTCAATTTTCTTAAATTTACCAAGGCTTGATTTGTGACCCAAGATATGATCTATCCTGGAGAATGTTCCATGAGCACTTGAGAAAAATGTGTATTCTGTTGTTTTTGGATGGAATGTCCTATAAATATCAATTAAGTCCATCTTGTTTAATGTATCATTTAAAGCTTGTGTTTCCTTATTTATTTTCATTTTGGATGATCTGTCCATTGGTGAAAGTGGGGTGTTAAAGTCCCCTACTATGATTGTGTTACTGTCGATTTCTCCTTTTATGGCTGTTAGTATTTGCCTTATGTATTGAGGTGCTCCTACGTTTGGTGCATAAATATTTACAATTGTTATATCTTCTTCTTGGATCGATCCCTTGATCATTATGTAGTGTCCTTCTTTGTCTCTTCTAGTAGTCTTTATTTTAAAGTCTATTTTGTCTGATATGAGAATTGCTACTCCAGCTTTCTTTTGGTTTCCATTTGCATGGAATATCTTTTTCCATCCCCTTACTTTCAGTCTGTATGTGTCTCTAGGTCTGAAGTGGGTCTCTTGTAGACAGCATATATATGGGTCTTGTTTTTGTATCCATTCAGCCAATCTGTGTCTTTTGGTGGGAGCATTTAGTCCATTTACATTTAAGGTAATTATCGATATGTATGTTCCTATTCCCATTTTCTTAATTGTTTTGGGTTCGTTATTGTAGGTCTTTTCCTTCTGTTGTGTTTCTTGCCTAGAGAAGTTCCTTTAGCATTTGTTGTAAAGCTGGTTTGGTGGTGCTGAACTCTCTCAGCTTTTGCTTGTCTGTAAACGTTTTAATTTCTCCATCAAATCTGAATGAGATCCTTGCTGGGTAGAGTAATCTTGGTTGCAGGTTTTTCTCCTTCATCACTTTAATTATGTCCTGCCACTCCCTTCTGGCTTGTAGAGTTTCTGCTGAGAGATCAGCTGTTATCCTGATGGGGATTCCCTTGTGTGTTATTTGTTGTTTTTCCCTTGCTGCTTTTAATATGATTTCTTTGTGTTTAATTTTTGACAGTTTGATTAATATGTGTCTTGGCGTATTTCTCCTTGGATTGATTCTGTATGGGGCTCTCTGTGCCTCCTGGACTTGATTAACTATTTCCTTTCCCACATTAGGGAAGTTTTCAACTATAATCTCTTCAAATATTTTCTCAGTCCCTTTCTTTTTCTCTTCTTCTTCTGGAACCCCTATAATTCGAATGTTGGTGCGTTTAATGTTGTCCCAGAGGTCTCTGAGACTGTCCTCTGTTCTTTTCATTCTTTTTTCTTTATTTTGCTCTGCAGCAGTTATTTCCTCTATTTTATCTTCCACCTCACTTATCCATTCTTCTGCCTCAGTTATTCTGCTATTGATCCCATCTAGAGTATTTTTTATTTCATTTATTGTGTTTTTAATCGATGCTTGATTCATCTTTAGTTCTTCTAGGTCCTTGTTAACTGCTTCTTGCATTTTGTCTATTCTATTTCCAAGATTATGGATCTGGGAAATAGAATCTTGGATCATCTTTACCATCATTATTCTGAATTCTTTTTCAGGTAGACTGCCTATTACCTCTTCATTTGTTAGGTCTGGTGGGTTTTTATCTTGCTCCTTCTCCTGCTGTGTGTTTTTCTGTCTTCTCATTTTGCTTATGTTACTGTGTTTGGGGTCTCCTTTTTGCAGGCTGCAGGTTCGTAGTTCCTGTTGTTTTTGGTGTCTGTCCCCAGTGGCTAAGGTTGGTTTAGTGGGTTGTGTAGGCTTCCTGGTGGAGGGGACTAGTGCCTGTGTTGTGGTGGATGAGGCTGGATCTTGTCTTTCTGGTGGGCAGGTCCACGTCTGGTGGTGTGTTTTGGGGTGTCTGCGGACTTTTTATGATTTTAGGCCACCTCTCTGCTAATGGGTGGCATTGTGTTCCTGTCTTGCTAGTTGTTTGGCATAGGGTGTCCAGCACTGTAGCTTGCTGGTCGTTGAGTGAAGCTGGGTGCTGGTGTTGAGATGGAGATCTCTGGAAGATTTTCGCCGTTTGATATTATGTGGAGCTGGGAGGTCTCTTGTGGACCAGTGTCCTGAAGTTGGCTCTCCCACCTCAGAGGCACAGCACTGACTCCTGGCTCCTCAATTTGGGATGATTTGTTGTCTATTCATGTATTCCACAGATGCAGAGTACATCAAGTTGATTGTGGAGCTTTAATCCGCTGCTTCTGAGGCTGCTGAGAGAGGTTTCCCTTTCTCTTCTTTGTTCTCACAGCACCTGGGTCTCAGCTTTGGATTTGGCCCCGCCTCTGCGTGTAGGTCGCCGGAGGGCGTCTGTTCTTCGCTCAGACAGGACAGGGTTAAAGGAGCAGCCTCTTCGGGGACTCTGGCTCCCTCAGGCCGGGCGGGAGGGAGGGGCACGGAGTGCGGGGCGAGCCTGCAGTGGCAGAGGTCGGCGTGACGTTGCACTAGCCCGAGGCGCGCCGTGCGTTCTCCCAGGGAAGCCGTCCCTGGATCCCGGGACTCCGGCTGTGGCGGCCTGAACAGGCTCCCGGAAGGGCGGTGTGGACAGTGACTTGCGCTCGCACACAGGCTTCTTGGTGGCGGCAGCAGCAGCCCTAGCGTCCCACGCCCGTCTCTGGGCTCCGCGCTTTCAGCCGCGACTCGCGCCCGTCTGTGGAGCCCCTTTAAGCAGCGCTCTTAATCCCCTCTCCTCGCGCACCAGGAAACCAAGCGGGCAGAAAAAGTCTCTTGCCTCTTCGGCAGCTCCAGAGTTTTCCCGGACTCCCTCCCGGCTAGCTGTGGCACATTAGCCCCCTTCAGGCTGAGTTCTCGCCGCCAGCCCCAGTCCTCTCCCTGCGCTCTGACCGAAGCCCGAGCCTCAGCTTCCAGCGCCGCCCGCCCCGGCGGGCGAGCAGACAAGCCTCTCGGGCTGGTGAGTGCCGCTCGGCACCGCTCCTCTGTGCGGGAATCTCTCCGCTTTGCCCTACCCAGGTATGTGGGGAGTTTCTTGCCTTTTGGGAGGTCTGGGGTCTTCTGCCAGCGTTCAGTAGGTGTTCTGTAGGAGTTGTTCCACGTGTAGCTGTATTTCTGGTGTATCCATGGGGAGGAAGGTGATCTCCGCGTCTTACTCTTCCGCCATCTTACCCGGAAGTCCATAGGAGTAATTTTTAAAAATTATTTTAAAATGGGCACAAAGATATTGGTAGCATTGATATAATTTTTATTGGGGAAAAAAGCTTTTGTTCAGTGTCCACTGTGTGCCAGGCACTGTTCTAAGAGCCTTCTGTGATTATTCACTGCTGACAATGGCTCTATGAGATAGATAGCTGTTACTATTACTGTCCCTATGAGGAAACCGAGGCCTCTAGTGGTTAAGCCACTTGCCTGGGATCAAACAGTGAGTGAAGGAGGTAGGATTTGAAGTGAGGTGCCCTGACTCAAACTGTCACACCATGTGATCCTGCCTGTATATTCACAGGATGATTTTTTCCCCCAGTAAATATATTGTTTTAATATCAGCGTGTCCACATGGAGTTATGTTAAGTTGTACTGTGCAGGAGAGGATTTGCTAATCCTTCCCAGAAGATGTGCCTTTTTCTACTTTATCCAAAGGTGCCAAATGCTCTAGTGGAGACCATGATCAATATGTTGGAATATTTATAATTATTAGAAGATAAGGTCATATAGAAACATGAAGAATGTTTCCTAAATGAATGACAAGAGTAAGATGGAAAGTTCTCTGTTAATATAGTTTTATTTTCACCTATTTGCAATGGGAAGGCATTGAAAGGAAAGTTTATTGAATGAAGATAGTGACTATTTTTATGGAAGGGGAGATTATGAATAAACTTTTTTCTTTTCAGGTTTTTGTTCAACTCTTTTTGTTGATGAGGCACTTGAGGCCCAGCTTGAAGACCTTGTTCTCTAAGACCTAAGGAATAGGTACTGCAGACCTATTTCCATGTATGGCCCATATGGCTCATTGGCCTTCACTGCAATAGATACTTCTGTTCAAAGCAGTTTTCTTGATCTCTTTGTAACAGTGATCCTATTTAAACATATGGAAACACCAGCTCTGTACCAGTTTGCTTATAAAGTAAGTGGTATCTTGAAAGAGTTGAGTTCTTTTAAGCTCTTACAAGTTTTTATTTCAGCGGGAGCATTTTACCTTGAGTTGTAATTGTTGGGGGTAGAAGATCACCTAACCTCTTAACTTAAACTGTTATAATATCACATAAAAAATATCTTCGAATTCTATAGTTAGAAGCCAAAGCACTTTCTGTGTTGATTCCCAACAAGGAGGTTGAACTCAGTTTTGTTCATTTTCCAGCTTCTATAAATTAAGAATGTAATTTCTGAAACAATCATTATTCTCTTCTCTCTTCCTTCTTCTCCCCCCAAATTCTATAAAATCAACTCAGGTCTTTTACAGTTGTCATGACTGAGAGTTGTAATCTGTATTTTATTCTATGTGTATTCATTTTCCTTAACTTTGTTTATTCTAAAATTTCCCTATGGAAGGATCTTGAAGAATTTACCCTAGCTGCCAATTTAAAGGGGAAACTCTACAAAGAAAAATATATTTAAACAGTTATTTTCAAGGCTTGAATTCTTTCTGTTCACCAGACGAGATGGCAGGTGCTGATTAAAATTTTCATTAACACTTACTTTAGAAGGAGAGAAAATACTGCAAAGGAGTGGAAGAAAAAAGAACAATGAGGAGATGATCATTATAGCCAACACCTGAGTTTTATTTCTGAGCAAGGAGAACTGTTGAAGATGTTCTTTAACCTGCTAGACTGTTGACCTGAAGATCAAAGGTCACAGAAAATGCAGTACCCAGTACCCATCTATAAAATAAAGACTTTCTGAAGTCCTAGACTTTCCAAAAATAATCTGTAACTACAAATTGTCACTTTGCCTTTTCAGCACATTTGTAAGCAGAAACAAGTCGAAAGTGTTAGGTTGTTGTGTTTCAGATTTGTGCATTTCTTTTTTATTTGGTGTTGTAAACAGAGAAAAATGTACTTGGGTTAAGAGTGTACATTCCACATTCTCAGCTTGGAACTTATTTTAAGGGCCTTGCTTGTGAAAATGGTGACAGCTTTAATTGTAGCTTGTGGGTGCACCATACTGGCAGATTTGCCAGACATTTCCCACTGTGAGAAAGACTGATTCACTTGTTCTACCTCTTTTTTTTTTTTTTTTTTTTTTTTTTTTGCGGTACGCGGGCCTCTCACTGCTGTGGCCTCTCCCATTGCGGAGCACAGGCCCCGGATGCACAGGCTCAGCAGCCATGGCTCACGGGCCCAGCCGCTCTGCAGCATGTGGGATCCTCCCAGACCAGGGCACGAACCCGTGTCCCCTGCATCGGCAGGCGGACTCTCAACCACTGCGCCACCAGGGAAGCCCTGTTCTACCTCTTTATTGGGTCTTTTCTGTGATAGAAAACTGACTAAAAGAGGCTATGTGGAACTGGAAAAACAAGTCACCTGGCCAGGGCATTGTTGGGTTCTGTCTCACAGAGTCTCAGATCAGATCTAGGACCTGCCTCATAGGTTGTGAGATTAAATTAACAATTCCTATAAAGAACCTGGTGCAACAGTGAGTAGTCAATAAATAAGTACATAGAATTGAGAAAAATACTAAAGATGACTCAGCAAATTCCTACAGGCATGGTCTAGTGTCTTCATCTGCAAGATTTATTGCATACTTAATATGTGAAGGGTGCTTTGTCAAGTGCTGAGGATACAGAAGGATACATGGAATAATGTTTGTACGTGATTCATGACTGATAAAAGAATTTTTCATACTTACATCATTATATCTTCATGAAATCTTGGGGAGGTGTTCAAGAGTTATTAGCCCCATTTTACAGATGAGGAGGCTCAGAGAAGTTATCCATAGGTAGTAAGTGATAGAGCCAGGATTTATAATCAAAGTCTTCTGACTTCTTTCCACTGTGTCAGTGTCTTTATATATGATTTGATTGAGAAGCGTGTGTGTTCACGCACATACGCACTAACACATGTTCAGTATCACTTGTGTATAACCAGAACTAATGATATGGAACCTTAGAGGCTAGAGTGAACAGTCAAACCTAGGGAAGAGTCATGACTTGGTCTGCATGTGAAACAACATGAGGAAGGCTGGGAGGAGTGGGTAGGAGAGGGGAGAGGAAGGGAGAGCGGTATGAGCAGCGGGTCAGTGGTGAGACTGCGTGGTTTGTTTAGGAAACAGTGAATAGATGAGTCTGGCTGGAAGTAGCGTAGAGCCAGTTTATGTACTACGTCGAAGGCCAGGCTGTGGAATTGTCATTTTAGCTCACTGACAATATTTTATTGAAGATTTACGAAAAGAAGGGCCAAAGGATGAACATAGAAATATTTCTTTTGAAAAGTCACAGGAGTTAGATGGTTTCCTTGTACACTTCTCATGTAGGGTCATATCCTGATTAATTAGCCACTCCATAGCAAATGCCTTTGACAAAAGGAATATAATTGAAAATCAGAAAATTCAGACTGTTGATCCTCCATTCATATGATGGAGTCTGTTGATTCACTGATTCCATTCAAAAAGCATGTAATGAGACCTTTTGACTTACAGGTTGTGTTCTAGCTATCACCTGGTCCTCTAACAGGAAATACAGATCAATAGAAAATTTCAGTAACTGATTTAAAAGAAAAAAGGTTCATAAGGAGTTTTGTGTACCCAGCCCCCCGTCTCTGTTTCTGTCTTTGTCTCTCTGTTTCCCCTCCTCCTTTACCCCCACATTGAACTATCTGGGTTCTACTCTTTCAGCTGTTTCTTTTGGCTGTAGGGACAGAAAAGTGCTTGACTCATTTTTTTTTTTTTTTAGCATCAAGTATTTTATGAGTTTAATTGATAGAAAAAATATGCCCAGGTGATGTCATGTCTGAACGGTAAGGGAGAGGAAACCTAAAACCCCAAATCTTGGTAAAGTTCTATTAGCCAGACCTTGGAACCATAAAAGACTATTACAGTTATGCCAAACGATGTGACATACTTAATTGGCATTGCATTCTGTTGGGCTGAACCCTTACATTAGCTTCCAGGGGAGTTCTAATTTATCTATTTATAGGTAGATATTAGTTTAATTTCTGAATAGTTAGACCTTTGAAGACACTTTTGGTAAGAGGCAAAAATACATACCTTGTCTTTTTCCTGTTGCCATTTGGACCTAGATATTATGAATCCCACAAATGTTGGCATGGAGACTCCACAGAATATTTTTGAAAACCTTTTTGCTGGACTCTGGGAAAACCTGGTTAGGTCAGTTCAGGAAACATTCCTTTCACGGTTCTGCAGTAATATACTGTCCTTGGATAATACAGGCTCAGAGGGAGGGGCAGACATAGAAAACTCACATATAAGAATATGTCTAGAAATAAGCATATGTTGTGAAGATAATAGGTGGGTGATCAGACTTTTTTTAAGGCATCACTGGGTGAACAGTGGCTTCTGTTTGGTGTTGACTAAGAGCTTGGTGCTTTGCAGATGTAGATCTCTAAACAAACAAATCCAGGATTTGATCACATCTAGCTTTTCGTTAGGAGTAGGTCTTTCTCCTGTACATCCAGAATTATCATAGACATGTTACTTATCATTCATTCTTATGTTATCACCCATTGTTATATTTTTTAAGCATACTGCTTTTATTTTTTATTATTTTTTTGTGGTAAGAACCCTTACCGTGAGATCTACACTCTTCACAATTTTTAAGTGTATAATACATTGTTGTCGACTATAGGCAAGATGTCATACAGCAGATCTCTAGAACTTACTTACCTTGCATAACTGAAACTTTATACCTTTAACTCCCCACTTTGCCCTCTCTTAAGCCCCTGGCAACCACCATTCTACTCTCTGCTTCAGTGAGTTTGACTATTTCAGATATCTCATATAAATAGAATCATGCAGCATTTGTCCTTCTGTGATTGGCTTATTTCACATAGAGTAATGTCCTCGAGGTTCAGCTGTGTTATTACATATTGTAGGATTTCCTTTAATTGAAGGCTGAATAATATTCCAGTGTATGTATTTACCACAGTTTCTTCTTTTTCTTTTTGTAACTTTAAATTTTGATATCATTGAAAACTTTAAAAAAAAACAACAATAGTACAATGATCCCCCTTATGCTCTTTACACAGATTCAACAATTGTTTTAACATTTTGTACCTAAATTTACTCTACCATTTGCACATTTGCTTTGTAAACATACACACCTTTTAACCATTTGAGAATAAGTTACAGAATCATGCCCTTTTATACCTAATTATTTTAGTATAGGTACCCTAAGAACAAATATACCTACACTAAAATTATTATTTTAGTTACAATTTTAGTTATAACATGCTCTTAAATAACCATGGTATAATTATTAAAATCAGAACTTTTACATATTGACACAATTTTTAGTTCAGTTTCATCAATTATCCCAGTCTATTTCATAACATTTTTTTCAAATTCTGTCCAGAATCTAACACAAGGATCATTTACTATGCTTAGTTGTGCCTGTGTAGCGTCCTTTAACTTGGAACAGTTCCTTACCCTTTCTTAGTTCCCCGACCAGGGACTGAACCCGGGCCACGGCAGTGAAAGCGCTGAGTCCTAACCACTGGACCACCAGGGAATTCGCAATGCTTTTTTTTTCATGACTTTAATATTGTGTGTGTATGTGAATATGTAATTTAGTTTAATTTTTATTGAGATATAATTGTGTAACATCATGTAAGTTTAAGTTGTACAATGTGTTGATTTGATATATTTGTACATTGCAATGATTACTACCATAGCATCAGCTAAAACTCCTATCACACCACATCATTGCTATTTTTTTTAAACCATATTTTATCCATTCATCTGTTGATGGACATTTAGGTTGTTTCTACATCTTGACTTTTGTGAATAATGCTACAAGGAATAGGTGAGTGCAGATACCTCTTCAAGATTCTGATCTCAGTTCTTTTAGATAAATACCCAGAAGTGGGATTGCTGGATCATTACATATAGAAGTTCTACTTTTGTTTGAGGAACCTCCATACTGTTTTCCATAGTGGTTGTACAACTTGCATTCCCACCAACAGTGTACATGAGTTCTAATTTATACACCTTCTTGTCGACACTTGTTTTTCTTGTCTTTTTTTTTTTTTTTTTGGCGGTATGCTGGCCTCTCACTGTTGTGGCCTCTCCCGTTGCGGAGCACAGGCTCCAGACGCGCAGGCTCAGCGGCCATGGCTCACGGGCCCAGCCGCTCTGCGGCATGTGGGATCCTCCCGGACCGGGGCATGAACTCGTGTCCCCTGCATCGGCAGGCAGACTCTCAACCACTGCGCCACCAGGGGAGCCCTCTTGTCTTTTTTGATAATGGCCATCTGACAGGTGTGAGGTGCTGTCTCATTGTGGTTTTGATTTGCATTTCCCTGATGATTAGTGAGCATTTTTAATATACCTGTTGGCCATTTGTATGTATTCTCTGGAGAAATGTCTGTTCAAGTCCTTTGCCATTCTTTAATTAGATAATTTTTGTTTGTTTTTGCTATTGATTTGTGGGAGTTTCTTGTATATTCTGGATATTAAGCCCTTATCAGATATTTGGTCTGCAAATATTTTCTCCCATTCCATAGGTTACCTTTTCATTCTGTCTCCTTTACTGTGCAGAAGCTTTTTCATTTTGTGTAGTCCCACTTGTCTGTTACATTCCTAAACCTAAGGAACTAGTTCAAAATTACTATAGCTTTCTTTTAGATTCTCTTACAATGAATGGTGGTTTAAGCATAGCAAAACATGGCTCTAACCAGAACTCCAATGAACATTGTATGTAATTCAGGCTATGAATATGTACCTGGCAAGAGAAATTCCTGTGTATTTAATCTGTGGTCAAGCAGATCCAAGAGAGCTACTTCCTCAGGTTTCCTTTGCAGACTTCGCTATTCTTTTTGCCTTCTGGAGTCCAAAATTCAGGTTTTACTTGCCTTGACATTTCTTAGAAGAAGTCAACTGGTTGGATCTCACTAAACAGTCATTCTGACAGGTTTTCAAAACAGAGATAATTTTTTTTTTCTGCATAGCACCTGCTGCCAGTGCTGTGCAGGTCGAGGTGCTCACTACAGGCTCCTGGGTAGAAAGCACAGTTGTCACTATAGTACTAAACAGGACACATTGTATAGGTTTCTTAAAAGATATTTGCAACAATTGCTTGTTTTTTGTGCCTCTTACTCCTACTAGCATTGACTGTAACTTCGTTTATTATTATTTCATGTAACTTATAACCATAAAATTAATACAAGTGGTTAGAGTCATTTCTCTCTGGTTTTGATCTGAAGTCAATGTTGGCATCTGTTTGTTTCCACATTCATAGAACTTGGGGAATTCTACCTGGCATCTCTTCCAAGATAGTGTCTTATCTTTGAATCATGAGGACAATGTTTAGTTTTCATTCAGTAACAAGAGAGCAGGCAGTTCTCACAGTTGATGGAGAAGAGGGCCTGAGAAATTTGGTGGTGTTTCTGTCAAAATGACCTCTCAAAAAACAGGATTTCCTTACAACCCTTGAGACCTCAGAAAGATAGCCCTAAATATCCCTTCCCCATTGCCTTTCCTACAAATGGCAGGAACGCCAAAAGTTAGACTCAGGGCTGCTTTCTGCCTCTGGAAAACCCCTCTTTTGTGTCCACGGATCCAGGGCCTCAAAACTCTGCTTGCCCGTCTGGCAGAGGAAAGGTTCTTGGACGCAATTTAGTGTCCCCATCCCGTGGTCCAGGCGTTGGGCCACAACCTCTCTGTAAATATGTCATTCCCTTGTTTTTCCATTTGGAATCTGAGGTAGTTCTCTGATCCTGACGTCTTGGGGAACTGCCCCCCATCACCAGAGAAACATAATTGTTGCAGCACCTTGTTTGACTTTTGACTGTTCCCTTTAACTTGAAGGAATTGTTACGTGTATTCAGAATGAATACGTTACTGTCTGTTATGGGATGTCACTGAAAATGGTGGAGTACAGGATCCATAAAAGCAGTGAGAAAACTGGCAAAACATGCCAGAATCAACTTTTTCATAACTCTAGAGATTAAAGTCTTGTAACAATCTGGGGAGCATCTATTTAGGAAAAACAACTGAATCTCAGAACAGCTAGCTTTGTGAGATTTTAACTTGTGCTGTTTTTCCTCTCCAGATCCACAGTCGCCTCAAAAACCAATAGTTCTGTAATCACAGTGCAAACCGTCAGTGTGGTAGGCAGTGGAGAGGGGGCAGAATGGACTTGAAGGTCTTTCTAAGCCTCTCTTCTTCCTCCTTCTGCATTAAGCTGTGATGGACCCTGAGATTTGAGAACTGCTAGTGAGGAAGCCAATTTCAAGTCTTAGCTGAGGGAACATACCCCATTAACTGCTGACAACATCTAGGATCACTTAAGACATATTAGATAGGGCAGGACTAGAGCTTATCTGCCTCAGTCATCCGTAGGAGACCACAGGGCAACTAGTGCTGCCTCCCACTGGGGCCTTTTGAATATATCACAGTGAACTGGGGGCAGTCTCCAACTGTCCTGTTGGCTCTGTTTTAGTTGTTTCCAAATAACTTCAGGAAGAAACCATCATAGTACTTGGTTTCACTGTATGTAATTCTGTAATGGGACATATGCCAACAATATTCGTTTTCCATAGAAGCACCCATATCTTCTACTGAGTCACTGATGTAATTAATCCCTGTAAAGCTCAGGTCTTTGTGGAAAGTTGATTCAAATAGCCAAAGCGGGATGATCAGTGCTTGTGAAAGGTGAAGGTAGCTTAGCCTACAGGGCTGTGACATAGAACCGGATGCGGCCTTATCTACCCTTTTAAAGATAATGCACTGAATCATATGTACTTGTGTTAACATGACCATGCAGCAGCACCTTGTACACACAGTGTTTGGCTGTGATGACACATCTCATCTGAGCTGTTGGCATTTTTAATTGGTGATGGATCATTGCTGTGAAATTCCAGCCCTGCCTAAGTGAGTCAGTGTGACTCATACATTTGGTAGAAATTTGTGGCACTAATCAATAAGCTCATCCGTTTTCCCTGGAAACTGTTAATCATTGTATTCAGGTCAATTGGCATCCAGGTGGATGTGTGCAGCACCAGGGAATAGGATTTTAAAAGCTTAGTTGTTCTGATGATACTTGGTTCTTTTGCTGCCTGTGTTGTGGTGGAATTTGGGCTCTTCAGAGAAACCCTCAGCTTGGCTTTCCACTTAAGGACCAACTCTCTACTTAAGAGGCCTTTAGGAAACATTCTTCTGTGGGATAACTAAAGTGGGAAAAGCATTATCATCATACGATCTAGTCAGCTTTCTGCCTTTAGATGAATGTAAACCTAGACCATCTGTAAGGGTTTGTTTTTTGTGCAACTTTTTTTTTTTCTTTATTTGGAAAGTAATATACATTCATTGTAGAAAATTTTAAATATAGATAAAAATAATGAATGGAAGTGTCTTGTAATTCCACTGTTCAAAGACTCATGAGATGGTGTGTTTTAAATCTGCATTAGTAACATTTCATGTTCAGTTATGTTCATTGTATGTCACCTTTCTGATACTTATCCCACAATTTTGTCCATTCCTTTTATACTTATTCTTGAATTAGAGCCTCATTTAAAAACAACTTTCATATGCCTAAAGACAGTTACTAAGAGTAGGTCTGTCTTATTAACTCAGTCAAATATGGCTTGATTGAGAAAAGGTTATATGAGGATTTTAAGTATCTTGCTTTGCAAAAAAGTGTTCTGGTTTGAGGTGTGACTGTTATCACTCTACCATATTGTGCTGTGCAGGTATGTGTACTGTTACTGAATTCATTTTACACGTTAGAATGTGCATGCAGCAGAAGGGGTGGGCTGGGTGTGGACAGAGAACATCTTAATACAGGGGCTATCGATATAACCTCTTGCTTCCTAAACTAGATGGTGGCAGAAGCAACATCTTCATCTTTCATTTTCCCTTAGCACTTAATAGAGTTTAGCATGAACAGTAGATGCTTGGTAAAACCAACTTTGGACCTTAAACACTAGGTTTGGTTTGATTTCCTGTGGTTGGTAGAGAGCACCAGAGGCCAGTTCTTATAGATTGCTTACCTCGTCCAGGTGTCCTTGTGGAAAGTGGATATGTAGTAAATTGTTAGTCCTAATTCTGTTAGTCAAGTTGGGGGATCTAGTAAAACCAGCACCATGAGGATGTGTTCTTTGGATAGTATCAACATTGTGCATTGGAGCTGAATTTAAAACATGTCCAAAAAGAAAAAAGGTAATAAAGTTACTCAGATGACAACTAAAGCAAATAAACCAAATATTTAATTACATAAATTGTCAAATTCCACAAAATGTTCATGCTGAAGAGTAGATTAATATACATGCTAACCCATGACACAGTCCCTGAAATTTAACCTTGGAGATTTAAGGTGATCCTCAGTTAAGTTGTTTGCAAATACTTTGTGTTTGCCAAAGAGTTGTGAATTAATTAGGAGTGCATTTTCTTAATTGGGGAAAATTTTGTAGATGAGAATTCCAAAATATAGAGCAAAATTTCCTATTAAGTTAAAAAACAGGGCTTCCCTGGTGGAGCAGTGGTTGAGAGTCCGCCTGCCAATGCAGGGGACATGGGTTTGTGCCCCGGTCCGGGAGGATCCCACATGCCGCGGAGCGGCTGGGCCCGTGAGCCATGGCCACTGAGCCTGCGTGTCCGGAACCTGTGCTCCGCAACGGGAGAGGCCACAACAGTGAGAGGCCTGCGTACCACAAAACAACAACAACAACAACAAAAACATCCTCACTTGCCCAATAAGTGATTTAGGATAAAGATTTAAAAAGAAAATTTTGCTCAGCAAGTGGATCAGCCACTGTGTTCTGAAGAAGTTGCTCAGATGCTTCTGTTCTTAACCAACTAAGCCTTAATCCTGTATGGTGAAATAATTATTGGAGGGGTGGGGGAAAGACACCTATGTAGGACCGAGGCAGAAAATGCTGTTGGGATAATATGATACAAACATTTGACAAGGAACTCATCAGCACATAGGGCTGTAGGTGGTAGCTTTTTCACATGATCATCTGATAGATTGCTGATGAGTCAAATTGTGAAGCAACTTGTAGAAAGTGACTGCCCTGAATCCCAGTGAGGAGACTTGGGGGTCTGGTCTCATCTCTTACTTCTATTCAATACTTGCTCTGCAGATGTAACATCTTTGGGCATCAGTTTTCTCATCTGTTTCAGGAAAGGTTGATGTAAATGATACCACAGATCTCCTTCAGCTGTCAGTGCTATGGTTGTTTGTTGTTACTGGTTATGGTGGTGTTTTAAAATTTACTGTAATGCTATGATTTTAAATACAAGTTCAAATGTTCCCTTTAATGCTCACTGTATTTTTGTATAAAAAATATTGTATTTTGTATTTTGTATATTGTATTCTCCAAAAATTAGAGGAAAATTAATCTTATATTAAATATCGTTCACTTTAGAAAAAAGCTTAGCTCTGTTGCTTTTAAGTATAGAGTATCATTGATAAATAAAATACACATTTTTATTTATTGATATCTTATGATATTGATAAGTATGCATGTGCTTTTTCATATTAAATGCATTTCAAATATTGATCCAGAAAATCGATTTGCGATTAACCACCTATTAAAACAAATACAAGCCTTTTGTGTTACTGTTTAATAAGCAGGATATTAGAATCAATTTTTAGTGGTTTCTGCAAATAATGTTAGTAATGACAAAGAAATTTTGTCTTCTTAGGAAGAGTCTTATTTCAATATAGCTGAAGTTGTGGGTTAATAAGTAAAAGGAAGGAACTGCTATGTTACTATACACCTCTTAGGAAGCATCATTAAATGGGTACATTTGGTCTACTTGCTGGAATCGTTAAACTTTATTTGGAAGTGATGCAGAAGTATGTGCCTGTGTGATGACCTGTTCCATCTTCTTTAAAGAATAGTTTGCTGTGGCCAGTCCATCTTCTTCAGTCACTGCTGCACATAAATATAATTTAGCAAAGGATGATTGGTTCCCTTGATAATACCTTTTCGTTTTTCAAGCTTAATCTTAGATGACTTTGTTTTATGCTAGCAGCCATTGCTTTGTTAGAAATGAGATCTAATCAACTGCTATATAGCCAACACGTGATTCCACTACAGAAATACAAACCTGAGGTTAAAATAAATTAAGAAGGACGGAGGAAGGGAGAGACCTTTGGGTGTAGATTGAGCAGACCAGGGATTCTTGGGTCAGACAGGTCATGTAGTTGTTTGAAGGGGCACCAGTCCCTGTGAGACTTCTGTCCCGTGTGTTAGCCGTCATGCTCGGGCTAGGGTTATGGCAGAGTGACCTCTTTTAAAGTTGTATTTTAGATGTTGAAATTGGGCTTATAACGCTCAAATCTGCATGTGTTTCCTTAACTTTGTTTTGCACTCAAAACTGGATTAGGCCGCCTTCCATTGCTGAATTGTTATTTTCCAGTGTGAGTAAAGCAGGAGTCCTCAAGCAAAGCATTCTTCTTTAAAAGTAATGTGAGCAAACCAGGTTTTGCACAGTCGGGTATATTGAGGCCAGTGACTTACCAAGGTGCTTTTCAAAAATGTATTTGGCGTATTAGTAGGCTTGTGTGAAAGAATCATCTTTCTTCTGTTTGATGGTTTTTGAATAGAAAATGTAAAAGAGCTGCTCAGCTGAACAGTTGGAGACCTGTCAATTCAGTTTTCAAATCTTAGCCTGCACCTGTGAGACTTTTGAAAGCAGTTAATATTAATTATGCCTTTAAAAAAATGTTTAATTAGCTTAATTCAAGGAGAAGGAAGGGTCTATAGCTTCTTTTGTGGAACATTTCTGTCATTGACTCCGTGGGAAAGTAGTTGACAACTTTTGAAATTGACTTTCATTTCAGGCTTGGAGTTGCAGAGAAAACTTATGAAATTTGCTTTCATTTCAGGCTTGGAGTTGCAGAGAAAACTTATCTGTTTCCCCTCTGAAGCAGTCATTTAGAGCTCAGAATGAAGCCCTCAGTATTGTCATCTTTCTACTTGCCCCATGTTACACTGTCACTGCTTTATGACTTGCAGGTTCTCATAAATCTGCAGAAAGGAGAACTAAGGCTTAGCAATGTAGAGTCTCCAGAATGAACCCTAATGTTGAAACATCCTAACCCTTTGAAATGTCAGCATATTTCCCTCTCAGTTTCAGCTGCCATACCAGGCTTTGGGTGAGGGATCAGGCTGTGGAGGCATTTGTATACTATTTAGGTTTTGTGTACTGTTAAGGTTCAGTATCACAGTTGCTAATGTATGACTTTGCCTAGGCTTAAAGTCTGAAGCAGGGACTCCTGATAACAGTGATGGGAAGGTGCTGGTAAAGTTGGGTCACATGATAGGAGGTCTGCCTATTAGCTGAGCTCTACCCTTTCACTTGTTTAAAAATGCAATCTGTATGCCTGTTGTCTCAAATCACCTCTGCAAATCTGGCTTGGCCTGCTGATTAGAGCCTGGATTGTTGGTTAGTCTCATGTATAGTCTGATTCATTATATGCAGTGGTGACTGGCGTTGTTTCATGTCCGTGGGTATATTGCCTGACAAGATGATAGCCAGTACACAGAACTGTGTGGGCCTCATAGTCTACAGAAACAGCTTTGTGGTGATGGGGTGGTTGGTGGTGATGGGTTAGTTAGTGGTGGTTTGACCAGCAATCCTCAGTTAGCCATAGGTACAAGTAGAGAACAGTGTCCTTTTTTTTTTTTTTTTTTTTTTTTGCTATACGCGGGCCTCTCCCGTTGCGAAGCACAGGCTCCGGATGCGCAGGCTCAGCGGCCATGGCTCACGGGCCCAGCCGCTCCGCAGCATGTGGGATCTTCCCAGACCAGGGCACGAACCCGTGTTCCCTGCATCGGCAGGCGGACTCTCAACCACTGCGCCACCAGGGAAGCCCCAGTGTCCATTTTTAAAGTGCATCTGCCTCTGCTAAGAAAGTAATCTATAGCTTTATAGAAGTTTCCCTTTTTATTTGTAGATATAATACTTTGCCAAGCAGAAGAACCCTGAAAAATTCAAGATTAGTGAGTAAGAAAGATGACGTGCATGTCTGTATCATGTGTTTACGTGCCATCATGAATTATCAGGTATGTTTCTGTTTATAATCCTTTAAAAAATCTGAATTCATCAGTCTCAGATCTTGTTCTCTTTGGTGACTTTGTATTATTTCTATTTGAAGTAAATAGCAGGATTTAACGAAATTCTATTAAAAAAGAAAGGTCTAGTTCATTTTAGTGCTCATAATTCATCGCCCTTGTATTTTAATTAGCATTTATAATTTGCAATGTATTTAAGGGAAGACATTTTCCTCTTATAATGGCAAGCTTGTCTAGATTACTTGGTAAATGTTTGTGACTATTAAAGACAGCGTAAACCACTGGTTGTGGGCAATAATGGAACAGCTTTAGGACCCTAGGAATGATAGACTCTCACACTGGACAGGTCATTGCTTCTCAAAGGGTTATATGATGAATAGGCAAGGAGTTATAACTACTGTGTGTTGGACCCTGTGGTTTCTGATCTTCATAAGAAACACTTGGAGAATTCTTGGGAGAAGTGCAGAGTCCTCCTTAGAGGTTATCCCCACTCTGAAAAACACCGGGAGCAACTAACTACAGTGTGTGGGATTAATCCTAACCACAAAGTGGGAGTTAGAGCCTGGAGTATCTAGGGTGAGCTGACAGGGTCAAAAGTATAGTTGTAAAAGCAAACCAGGGCTGAGAATTAGACAAACATTGTTCACATCAGAAAATACGGCTTGATTTCCATTGAAACGGATCCTATAGAGGGGTCCAAGTAGAAATGGGTGGTAAACGCATAGGTCAGTATTAGAGTTCAAACCCAACATAAGCATGCCAAACTGAATTTAAGAAGGGAAGCATGCATTTATTCTTTCAACCAATTAATATTTTTTGAACATTGCCAGACAGACCCTGTTCTAGGCACAGGGAATACAGCATCAAATAAATAAGTGCCCAAGGGAATTTACTCTCTGTTGAGGGGAGACAGATGGTAAACAATTAAATTGGTAAACTATATAGCATTCCAGATAATAATAGTGATGAAATGAAATAAAAGCTGCCACTTAAATAGTGCTTCCTACAGTCTAGTACTTTTAAACCTATTACTTAATTTGAGCCTCATAACAGTCCTGTGAGATTGGTAATATTACCCTCGCCATTTTACTGATGAGGAAACTGAAATACAGAGAAGTTAAGTAATTTGCCCAGGATTACATAGCTAATAAATGGTGGACTCAGATTTGAACCCAGGAAGACTGCCTCCAGAGAACTACTACTTAGTACTATAGAAAAAATAATGAAGAAATAAGAATAAGTGAGGGAAATGTGAGTTCAGTTTTAAATAGGCTAGCAAGAAAAGTGTCATGGAGAAGATACCATTTATGTAAACTAGAACGAGGGAACAAGGTAAGGAATATTTAGGGAAGACAATTATTATAGGCAGAGAGAAGGGCAAGTGCAAAGGCCCTGAGGCAGGAATAGGTCTGATGTACTGAAGGCACAGAAAGGAGGTCAGGTTGGCTGGATCAGAATGAATAAGAGGGAGAGAAGTAGAAGATGAAATCTGAAGTTACAAGGGGTTCCTGATTATGCAGGGCTTTATAAGCCAATGAAGGGACATTGGCTTTGCTATGATTAGAAAGCTATTGAACGTTCTGAGGAAAAGTGTGACTTAATCTGACACTTGAATTTAACATGATCCCTCTGACTTCTGTGTTAGGAATCACCCTGGGGGGCAAAGACAAAAGGAAGTAGACCTTTTAGGCGGCTGTTGCATTAATTTAGGTGGGTGTTGATGGTGGTATTGACCAGGAGAATAGAAGTAGAGGTGATGAGAGGTGGCCAGATTCTGGTTTCGTTTTGGTGGTAAGGACAGTAGCAGTGTATGTGTGGTGAGGAGTGAGGACAGCTCCAAAGTGTTTGTCCTGGGCGCCTCTAAGATGGAGTTGCCATCTACTAAGATGGGGAAGGCTGCAGGGTGAGCAGATTTGGGAGAGACCTGATTAGGAGTTCAGTTAGGGGGATGTTAACTTTGAGGTGTCCATAGATATCCAAATAGAGATCGTAAATAGGTGGTCGGATACGCCAGTCAGGAGTTCAAGGTCTGGAGGTCTGGGCTGGAGATAAAAGTTTGAGAGTCAGTAGATGGTATATAAACCCAGGGGAGTGAAGGAGATCAGCGGGGATAGACAGAGAAGCAGAGAGGTCCCAAATGACCCTGGGGCACTCTGTTTAATGTCAGAGAGATGAGGAAAAACTAGCTAGAGAGACTGCGAAGCAGCCAGGGAAGTAGGAGCCAAGCACAGGAAGTATTTCATGGAGCAGAGAGTGGTCAGCTGTGTCCGGGACTGCTGCCAAGTCAGGCAAGATGAAGAGAGTTGGCCATGGGCTCCAGCAAAGTGCCCATCATTGCCGGTACAGTTTCATTGTAGTGTTGGGGATGAAATCCCTGACGAAAGTGGTGTCAAGAGAGAACGGGAGGAGAGGAATTGCAGACCACGAGTGGTTGGAGTTTTGCTGTAAAAGAATAGCAGAAAAATGAGAGAGTGGCTGGACACTGGTTATTGGGTCAAGAGAGTTTTTGTTTTTGTTGTTTAAGAAAGGAGAATTTGCATCATGTTTTTATGCTAATAATAGTGAATCAGAGAGGGAAAAATAATGATGGGGAATGGGAGAATCGCTGGAGCATATACTGTTCTTGAGTAGGTTGGAGGGAATGCGATCAAGAACTCAAGTGAGGGGAATGGCCTTAGATGGGAGCGTGGAGAGTTCATCTTTAGGAAGAAGTGAGGAGGGAAGACACAGATCTGTGTGGGTGGAGTGACGTGGTGGTGGGAGCTTTTGGAAGTTTTTTTTCTGATTGCTTCTATTTTCTCGGTGTAATTGGAAATAAGGTCATGAGCCGAGAGTAAGTTTGGAGGAGAAGGAATAATTCCTCAATTCGGCAGAATCAAGAATGATTCTTGATCCCGTTATTGAACTTGCTTCATTTTATAGAAGGATGAGGTACCACGCCTCAGAGCAAGGAAGGTTTTCCTAGGCTTTTGGTCTTGATAACCATTGCCAAGAGAAGGGACCAGAGGTGGTGGTTGTCAACCCCGGCTGCCCAGTGAAGCTGCTTAAAAAATTCAGATGCCAGGGCTCCATCCTTGAGATTCAGAGTAAATTGACCTGAAGTGGGTCCTGGAGAATTGGTGTTTTGTTTTGTTGACTGTTCCAGGTGATTTTGCCAAGCGGTCAGGATTGAGAATCACTGGCCTAGAGCCTTTTCATCATTTTAATGAAGAGACACATATAGTTTATTCATGGAGAATAGGAATATGGTACCTTGATAATAACATCATTCCTGAAATTTTTCATAGAGAAATATGTGCAGACACTGATGTGCTAGAGACCTAAGTGCATTTATGATGGTATAAAATCACATTAGGTAGAAATTTCAGGTTTTTGTTTTTTAATCAACATTGACAGTCCTCTCAATTAACTCCTAATGCTTTGTTTTTTCCACATCCATTTCAGTATGGTTTCAACATGGTCATGTCTCATCCACATGCTGTCAACGAGATTGCACTAAGCTTGAACAACAAGAATCCAAGGTAAGCTGGCTTTGTAATGTACAAATCTGAATCGAACTAGGGACACCAGAGAGCTCATCGACAATCAAATTAGAGTTTAGAAACTTTCAAGCATGACTTTTTTTTTTTTTGCATTACGCGGGCCTCTCACTGTTGTGGCCTCTCCCGTTGCGGAGCACAGGCTCCGGATGCGCAGGCTCAGCGGCCATGGCTCACGGGCCCAGCCGCTCCGCGGCATGTGGGATCCTCCCGGACCGGGGCACGAACCCGTGTCCCCCGCATCGGCAGGCGGACTCGCAACCACTGCGCCACCAGGGAAGCCCTCAAGCATGACTTTTTAAATTAAGATTGTCGATAGACTCCCTGGCTAAGTAGAATTTTCTTTTCAGCTATGTTACAGTTTTACAACTGGTGACAACTCTGGCCCTGTCTTCAAGATTTCATTCCTCTTGAGGCCTGGTTCTCAGCATCCTTGCAAATTTAGAGCATGAAGCTTCCAGGTTGTGAAGACTGGGGCCAGGAGAGTCTTGATACAGACTTAGCCACAACACTTTTTGCTGAAAACTAACTAAAACTACTACCGCTTGTCTGCACTTCATTTGCAGCCTTTACATGTGTAGCTTTTATTGCCAAACCAAAAAAGAAACACAAACAAAACAAAAATAACTGCACGCAGATTTCTTTTCATATTCACTTTCCTATATAGGCAAGTGCCATATATTATTCATTTCACAGATTACCTCTAGAAGCCTGTTTTCGTCAATTTATTTTAGTTAGTGTAACGCATTTTCCATTCTAGTGCATTTCTGCATTTCACACTGTTACTCCCTTTTATCAGACCTCTCTGATAAGACTGCATATGTGAAAACTGTTAATTCAGCTGAAAAATATGATTATAAATTAGATCCTTGCGGGCTTCCCTGGTGGCGCAGTGGTTGAGAGTCCGCCTGCCGATGCAGGGGACATGGGTTCGTGCCCCGGTCCGGGAAGATCCCATATGCCGTGGAGCGGCTGGGCCTGTGAGCCATGGCTGCTGGGCCTGCGCGTCCGGAGCCTGTGCTCCGCAACGGGAGAGGCCACAGCAGTGAGAGGCCCGCGTACCAACAAAAAAAAAAAAAAAAAAAAAAATTAGATCCTTGCAATGCAAACCCTGAATCCTATTTAAATGTTGGATTTTATTATTCATACTTCCCCTGATTAACGCTTTTTCAACTTTCTGATTGCTTCCTTAGTTTACTAGAATCCCAAGTAGTCATGCTTCTTTGTCACTGTCTTCCACTGAGGGAAGTCATTATTCATTTTTCTTAAGACAATTGATATTGTGGATTATCAGAATGATCTTTGTTTAGAGGTTGGCAATAGCTTTTATTCCAGAAAAAAGATGAAATACTGAAGTAATCGTACTCTGAAGTAATAATGCTGTCCTTGACATTGTATTTGAAAACTTAGATTGTATCTCTAAGGTTTTCCTTCTAAAAATATTTCAGATGGAGTTTTATTTTCTTGAGTCAGAGAAAATATTCTTGTATTAGCACAGCTGTAAGCCCAGCTCCTTTCAGATCTCCTGTGTGGGAAGAAGAAGTGATGGAAGCTTGCATTATTGTGGGGACTTTTATGGAGCCATTGCAGATTAGCAGATTTGCAATGTAAGGTGTTGATTTCCGTTGATTTTGAACTTTTTCAGCAAATGTTTTATCTCTGACTCTAGAACCAGAGAAAGTGTTTAACCAATGGGTGGTTTTACTGAATATGCTCATGTTTCCTGTTGTCTTTAGCTCATTAAAAATACTTTTTCAACCACATTACACTGAGTCACGTGTTGATAGGACTAAAAGACTTAATCTTCCCATAATTAATTTTCATTTGTGAGTAATTTGTAATCTTGGGAATAGGAAACATGCCTTCCAAACTTGCTACCCTAGATAAGCCACATGTATAGAAGTTCGTAAAGATTTTAAAATGTATGTGCTTTAATATAACTGTGCCTTAATTAGTAAAAGTTTAAAAAAATACACGGACAAATATTATATTCATCTTGGAAGGAACAGCAGACTCATCGTTCATTCACTTTCACTGATGGGTGCTTTTATTCCTTCTTGTTTTGACAGAACAAAAGCTCTTGTCTTAGAGCTGTTGGCAGCCGTTTGTCTTGTCAGAGGCGGGCATGAAATCATTTTATCAGCATTTGACAACTTTAAGGAGGTAGGACATTCTAGCTTTAAAAAGAATGCTCACACAAACATATTTGGACATCTTTAACAGAATGATTTGCCTTTTGTGTGTGTGTGTGTTTTATTATTGAGATTGAATTGACATATAACATATTAGATTCAGATGTACAACATAGTAATTTCTTTTTTTTTAATTAATTTATTTATTTTTGCTGTGTTGGGTCTTCGTTTCTGTGCGAGGGCTTTCTCTAGTTGTGGTAGGCGGGGGCCACTCTTCATCGCGGTGCACGGGCCTCTCACTATTGCGGCCTCTCTTGTTGCAGAGCACAGGCTCCAGATGCGCAGGCTCAGTAGTTGTGGCTCATGGGCCTAGTTGCTCCGTGGCATGTGGGATCCTCCCAGACCAGGGCTCGAACCCATGTCCCCTGCATTAGCAGGCAGATTCTCAACCACTGCACCACCAGGGAAGCCCCAACATAGTAATTTGATATTTGTATATATTGCAAAATGACCCCCACAGTAAGTCTAGTTAACATCCATCACCATGATTTACCTTTTTATTTATTTTAGGAACTAAGGGGTATAATAGTTAATTTTCTAGGATATCACTGAGGGAGAAGTAATGAACCTAGTCTAAATAAATGGATGCATTAAGCTGTTTTTGGTGTCTCGTTTCTAAGAAGAGCTAAAAACTATTTGCAGGACTCCTTTTCCTTTGGAGAACACAGAATAGCCAAGTTTGAAAACTGGTTTTGTTAAATGTATGTTCTTTTCATGTGATTGTTACTTGAGCATCCACCTTGTAAATTTTACGAACTCTTTCATCATAGTTACTTTCCTCAAATCATATGTGTGATCACTGCTTTGCTGGATGCTATGAGAAGTCACTCCAATAACTACAGATGCTGATTTTAGCAGTTTGTAATCTTAATCAGGTGATCTTGTCACAGGAAAACAATAAACCAATGGACATGCATGATTGAAATGGACACTAAATGACTACAAAAGAAGAAACAATTACACATAGATAATATGACACCAAGAATTCTGAACCAAAGTATCAAGGCATCACAACTGAACTCATAGCCAGTTTCTCTTGGTGGTGGTGTGCAGCCTTACATAGCCAAGAAGGGTGCCTGCTAGCTCCCCTGTAAATGTCTAACATATGAGGCTACTTTGAGGTGGGACATGACCAAAGTAATTGAAGGCACATGGAGCCCCAGATTACAATAGCATCAGCCAAGTTGTGCCTTTCCCTGGCAATCCCATTTGATTCCAGATGCTTTTGGATTAAGACCCAAACTGGATTAAAATCTAGATCTCAGAGGGACTTCCAAACTCCCTCTCGTCTTTCCTGGGAACCTCTGGAGTAGAACTCAGCTAGTATTTATTGAAGACCCCCTGGACTTCCCTGGTGGCACAGTGATTGAGAGTCCACCTGCCAATGCAGGGGACACGGGTTCGTGCCCCGGTCCAGGAAGATCCCACATGCCGCGGAGCAGCTGGGCCCGTGAGCCATGGCCGCTGAGCCTGCGCATCCGGAGCCTGTGCTCCGCAACGGGAGAGGCCACAACAGTGAGAGGCCTGCGTACCGCAAAAAAAGAAAACCACAAAAAACAAAAAAAAAACCCTCCTATGTGCCAGGGGCTGTGCCAGGTACACACGTGAAATCATTTGGTTCTTACAGAAGATACATGTTAATATCTCCATGTTATAGAAGAATAAAATTTCATGGTCCCATGGCCAGATAAGCAGCAGATTTGGTGCTCCTGATCTTGATCTTGAACTTGTTTCCAGTGATGTTTGGTCCCCATTGTGTGTGAATCTCCTGAGACAGGACCTAGGAGCCCATCCCCCTGCCCTATCCCCTTAATTAGACTCACTACCCCAGCTGAAGGATGTACTAGTGAGCGACCCATAATCCTTTACATGGGCTGGCAAGCTTCAAAGATACTTCAGTCAACAGGGGAAACAGTCCTCCTGCCCCTTTATTTGCATTGCCTCCTTCCCCTGCAGTCACTGCCTTTGGATTTTGATATTATCCATTTTGCTAATGCCAACCATGGACAGAACCAAATATTGTCTTTTTATGTATTCAGCCTTAGTAGTGAAAAATATTCAGGTTCTAAGAAAATGATGAAGAATAGTAGTGATTCTTTAAATTCATATTCTGGCTTCCAAAGCAAATAGAGTCTTTAGAGATAAGAATGTGTGAGTGCTTGTCTGTGAATGTTTTTATATATCATTTACAGGACATAAACCTTATATTTATAAATGAGATATGTGGGTGGATGGGTCTAAAATGACCCATATCATATTAGCATGCGAAGCTAATATGATTCCCACATCTTTATCATTAGATCATTTTTTGAACATATCACATGCCAAATCTTTTCCACAATGGAAGCACTTACCATACAGTTATCAGTGACCCTTGTTATAATAAAAGTCATATTATATCAAGCAACTGATTATACTGCAGGTCAAATTATGTCCTAAAATTATAATTGTATAGAATCAGTATTCATTAAAGCCAGTAAATCATGAGATGAATGTTAAATTTGTTTTCTCTTAGATAAGGTAGAGTGCCTTTCTTATGCATAATAGGCACAAAAATACTTGCAGGATTGAGTTTTAACTATCTGGTGTCAGAATTGTGTATGGTTTAGCCATTTAGGGCATTGCGTGTGCTTAGTTGAAAAAAAAAGAGTTATCCTGCTAAATCTAATAGCTGGCTAATAGTAAAGAGGACTAAATTTTGACTTCTAATTCAGAGCTTTAACCAAAATCTCCCTCATTTCTATAATTTCTTGTGAATGATGGTGGGTGTTTAAGTTCTGGTTTCTCCTTGGACTGGCAATTGCATCTCAGAAAACAAACCATGTCACGTGGGAGAGGGGACCCGGACAGAGCTGGTCCTGTGGCTGCTCTTGGCTTGCACTGACCTCAGGCTGTGGTGTTCATGTAGACAGGCCAGGAAGAGGATTATTCTAATAGCCATATGCAGGAGGCCAGGGCAGGAGCACGTTCCTGAGAAACTGCATTCTTAGGGGTAGGTCAAAAGATATCCACTTATTTATCTGTTCAATCTGAGGGTGAAAAAAGTTAGTGTATATTGACCTTGTTTTTTTTAATGTAATGCCACACAAAGGCCAGCATCTTTTGAATCTCTTCCTTTTCTCCTGTCTTTATGTGGTTTTTATTTTTCATATACATCATAGTGAAGAGTATATTCTTTAATCATTTTAGCAAAATGTCAGTGGAATCTTTTGGGTTTAGAGAGGTTTGGGAGCCAGCTGTTCCTGATTAGGAAAAGTTGTCCTTACGATCTCAGATGCCTGTGCAGATAGGGTCTTGGTCAGTGAGAAATGCCCACTGAGCTGCCCGTGGCCGAGAGAGCACCATACCAGCTACGGGGATCCTAGGGAGTAGGGTCAAGGAAGAGTCTTTGCCCTCAAGAACATTGTTTTAAATGCTTTTATCCCATTTAGTAAGTGGGATTCCGTTCATCTCCTTAAGAAGGATGAAGGGATTATCCCTGTTTTCACAGGGGGGACTGGTGTAGGGTGATGGTGGGCTTCAATATCAGATATCAGTATCTATTTTGGCAGATAAAATAATGTGCATTAGAGTGCCAGACCCTTTGGGCTTGTATCACCGCTAGAGTGTAGCCAAGCATACTGCTGCAGTGTGGTACCAGATGCTAAAAGGATATTTAAAGACCACACATCTTAAGTATGTGGCACGATTGTTTTGCTCTCTACTTCTTGAGCCAACAAATCCATTGTGTCCTATTTGACTACCACTAATTAATTCAAATTTAGATTAAAAGAAAGTATCTTTTAGCTTTTGATAGATTTTAATGTATGATTACATTAATTTCTCATATTTCAATTAATATTCAGAATCCCAACCAGTGTGGTTTTCTATGTTTTCGCAAAGACATCTTATGCCATGTATCTTATAACATCTGTAGTACATATTTTAGAAAAATAGCACTTCCAATTTAATGGTATCTGATGGTGGGAAGGATATTAATCGAAGACCTTGCTTTTGGTGGTTTTGGGGGTTTGGGCCTAAGCCTGACATCACTGAGCAAGCACATATATCACCTCAATGTATATGATGATAAATGAGTTTTAATTACATAAATTCAGATAGTAAACTTGTACCAAGCATGGTTTGTAGCATGCCTTAAAATGTTGAGTATAGTGAGTAGTTGAAGACTAAACCTTTAGTCATCCATTATGCTCCTTGAATTCTTTTCCCTTAAAAAATTTTTTTTTTAAATAAAGGGATTTAGCATATCTAGTTGTGATGTTGAAACATCTCCTCATGAAAATTTGTGGTCCTGAATTGAGGACCAGGGTGAGAACAAGGAGTCATCCATCTGTTTTTCCTTAGTGGCTAATTTAGCCACAAGGAAGGACAAATTACCATCTTCCCTAAATTGATGCTTTCTTACTTACCTGGCAGTATATATTTATGAGCGTTTGGTCTACCAGACAGAAAAAAGAATACGTTTGGAAGTAAAGATTGCTCTGCTGGTATTTGCATTAGTTCAGGGTCTTGTTTGCAAGAAGCAGAAACTGACTCTAGCATACAGAAGAAAGGGTTGATTGGAAGGATGTCAAGAAATGCACAGAGCTGACAAGAAGCCTGGAGAAACAGGCCTAGAAAATGGGCAGGCATTCCTAAAATGTGGCTGGACTCTCAGGCTGTGACCTTGAAGCCTAGCCGCCGTAAACACTATTTGGGGTTCTGGTCATGCTTTTTCTTCTCTCTCAAATGACATGGGCCATAGCTTGCAATCTGCTGGGTCATAAAACTACACTTACTGGTTAAGGATCAACTGGCCCCATTTTGGAGTTAGGAACACTATATTTAATCCAGTTTCCCTTAAGAACCTTGAGGTCTCCTACCTAGACCTTACTCTCTTCAACTTTTCTTAGTCTTCTTACTTTTTTCTATTATATTCTTTGATATATCTGAGAAATTGCCTTTAAGAAAGTGTCCCCAAAAGTCTGCAAAAAAAAAAAAAAAAAGCTTGGAATCAAAGGGTACTGAGGCTGTGTAGACTCTGCAACAGAAGAGCTCACTGTGACACTAGTAATAAAACCCTCTGGGGACTTTGAGCTACCAGCTCCCCCAGGCAGCTGGGAGGTGCGCCTGGAATTCATCAGGATTCCAGATCGATTATAACTGTGTTCTCATCTGCTTCCAAAATGACAGCATCTGGCTTTAACAAATAAGCCTGAGGCCTGAGTTTGGTTATTAAAGGCCCAATGCCTTCCCACTTTCGACCTTTCAGCACAGATAGACGGAGCCTTGTGAAATGAGTCACTCAAGGCCACCAGCTCCCTTGTACACAGCACTCTTGGCAGGAGCCATTGTTTTTTTCACGTATTGCTAGAAGGCTTCCTAAGTAAGCTGATGTGGTTTAGCTACTGGGCATCTGAAAGCACTTGTGCTACACATTATTACGTTGATTTAAGAAGGCCTGTCAAGTTTTATTTACAACGGGTCAAATTGGGCAGGAAGGAGAGCAGACATTTTGGGGTGCTTCCAGCATCCCTCAGAATTTAATCCCATCTAATCTAACCTCTCAAATATTTGAAGGGTGTAGGATGATAAATCCAGTGCAAGCCATCCAGATAACTCATTCAGTGGTAAAATTCTCAACATAGAGGGCAGGGTACTTAGTTTTTTCAGTCTCTTGAACTCTAAGCAATGTATTCTCTCAAATCTCAGACTTTGGGAGTGACAGTTCTAGAGCATGTGCGTATTTCACCTTATCAGGCCAGAATTAGATTGATCTAATTCACCTGGACTCTTCTCCGGCCAGTCCATCTTCCTAGGATTGGCAAGCAAAGTCACCATGATTATCTTTTGGACTGTGTATTCACTGTGGCAGTTATTACTTGTTCATAACAAATTACCCCAAACTTAGTTTTATTAGGCTATGGATTCATTGTGTCAGGAGGTCAGTCTGGGCATGGCATGGATGATTGTCTTTGCTCCGTTGCATCTAGGGTCTCATCAAGGAAGATCTGATTGACTAGGGGCAGGGATTCACTTGGAGGCTTCCTCACTCATGTGTCTAATTTCTGGGCTGTGATGACTTAAAGGCTGAGCTCAGTGGAGCCTGTTAACCAGAGTGCCTCCATGCAGGACTCCATGTGCCTGGAGCTTCTCGTAGCCTGACAGCTGGCTTCCAAGAGGGAGTGTCCAGGAAGGAGCAGCTGCAGAGCTTCAAAGAGACAGAAATCACAACATGTCTTCTGAACTAGTCTCTGAAGTCATCAGTGTCACTTCTGCATTCTGTTGGTTCAACTGAGTCACTAAGGCCAACCCAGATGCAAAGGGGAAGGCAGTGACTCTACTTCTTGATGGTGGAGTGTGAGGGTCACAGTGCAGAAGAACATGTAGGTAGGAGGGACTCCTGTGGTCATCTTTTGAAAATATTGATACAGTTCACCTCAATGACTTTTTGAGAATTTATCAATTTATCTCTAGCTGTTCCTCTTCTGTTTCCTCTCTCTTCTTCACCCAGCGTAATACTTGGTTTCTCTTCCAGACTGAAAACTGTATAAACTTTTTCATTGGTGATAGAAAGGATGGTTACTACTTTGAAGCAGTGTACAATGGGCAAACAATATTTTGAGAGACTTTTCAGAGGAGAAAGGAGCCATTTATATAGGATTTATGAGGCCCTGGTAATGAACTAGTTACTTCTTTATCATCTGTGTCTTTATCATGTAGTAAGGAAGTGAAGGCTGGTATCCTTCTGATCATCAAGGGATGAGTGATGCTAACTTACTGGAAAAAGTTATCATGAATATTTGAGTGCCCCTATGTGTCAGAAACATTGATAAACACTGGAAATAAGAAATATGACCCTTAAGAATTCTACCCTTGGGCTTCCCTGGTGGCACAGTGGTTGAGAGTCTGCCTGCTGATGCAGGGGACACGGGTTCGTGCCCTGGTCCGGGAAGATCCCACATGCCACAGAGCAGCTGGGCCCACGAGCCATGGCCGCTGAGCCTGCGTGTCCGGAGCCTGTGCTCCGCAATGGGAGAGGCCACAACAGTGAGAGGCCCGCGTACCGCAAAAAAAAAAAAAAAAAAAAAATAGAATTCTACCCTTAAGAAGGACCATCCCAATCTAGTTAAGGAGACAAATATTTCTATAGTTAATCTACTAGGCTGTATGAAGGTAATGCCAGGCTGTACGTTTCTCCTTTACAAAGAGGAGAAACAGCTAACCAAGAGGAGGAGTGGGAAGGAGGGGCAGATATGGGGTCTGAGTTTTCAGGGGAGGCATCCTATAGGAAAGGGTGCCTGAGTTTAGGATGAATAAGAATTAACCAGGTATATTCGTTTCTTATCACTGCTGTAACAAATTGCCGCAAGCTTTAGTGGCTTAAAACAACACACGTTTATTATTTTACAGTTCTGTTTGTCATATGTGTATAAAATAAGTCTACAGGTGATATTCTTCTGGGAACCCATTTCCTTGCCCTTTCAAGTTTCCAGAAGTTGCTTACATTCCTTGGCTCATGGCCCCTTCCCTGACTCTCATCCTCTGGCCTCCTTCCTTTAATGACCATCGTGATTATATCGGGCCCACCCAGAGAATCCAGGATAATCTCTCTATGTCGAAGTCCTTAACTTAATCATATCTGCAAAGTGCCTTTTACATTTAAGGTAAATATTCACAGGTAACAGGGTTTAGGACATAGATGTCTTTGTTTACCTTGTATCTCCAGTCTTAAAGAAGGGATGTGTGGGAAGAGAACAGGTGGGATAAGAAGTTAGGGGCAGGTCACGAAATACCCCATTACTTATCCCAGAGTCTTTATATGGCCCAATGGCCTAATGGTCACAAGGGGCAGTGGCAGGAAAGGTATTCCTCAGTCTTCTCCAAGCATTGGCTGTTTAGATTAACTCTCTCAGTTAGTAAAGAAATGGCTGTTCCATTTTGCTGCAAAAGTCTGTTGGGTGGGCCCACGTGAGGTCACTTTGCCAGGGCAGGCTGTGGTTTGGGTCTGAGGTTTCTTTCAGACATTTTGCCCTTCATATTTCTCACTCCTTGGGCCTCTTTCTCCACTGACAGTCGTCTGCTCCCTCAGCCGCTGTAGTCATTCACTTCTAGCATCTTCAGGACTTTCCTTTGATGTGGGCCCGGGAAAGCCTCTTTTTTTTTTTTTAAAGGAAATACAGGAGATCAGGGCCCACTACAAAACTGTGCACCTCCGCCAGCTCCACAGATGCAAAGTCCCGGGCTGCAGCACCATGTTATGGTCTGTTTGCAGTTGAAACAGACACAGCCAGAATCCCAGCCTGCACAGAAGCCTAGCCTCCTCTCCAAGTCACCTCCAGTAACAAGATGGGGGACCACGTTTGCTCAGATAAGCATTTGTCATAATTCAGGAATAAGGTATTTCAAAGAAAAGTTTCTAACTGTTTAATTACCATTTGGGGCAAGCGAGGCAAAGAATATTTGAGTTGACTTCATAGTCTTCTACAGCAGGATGAGCAGAAGACAAGCCTTGTGAGAAGTTGCCATTGGGGTGGCATTTCCTATTATTTTTCTTAGCCCAGGAGGTTTTTCACTGACATAACAAAAACTTGCAGAAGCGTGGTTTCCCGCAGATTTATTTACACATTCCCTGGGAGAGCTCCAGGTCTACAGGTTGACAGCAGGGGCCCAGGACCTGGGGGCAGCTTGAAGTGAGGCTTTGTAGTATTAAGGGTCAGTTGAGTGTCCTGGGACACAGACTGTCACCACGGGTGATACCAGGAGCCAGTCCCAAAGATCACATTTTTGAGTTCCTGCTTTAATGAGTCTGAAATCCAAACTGGAGTTTGGGAAAATGACTATTTGAGACTGTCCCTCCATTTATATTGGAGAATTGCTTTTTCTTCCCCCTAAAGGTCTCATGTGTTACTCCAGGGAGTTCTCACAGGAAGCGGGTTGGCCTCTAATATGTAGGAACATGGATGTTAACCCAGGATGTTAGTTCTTGCTCTGTAACATGCGTTCAAGAAGCTAGGAGGAAATACTTCATGGACTTAAAAATAGCGGTCTTCAATTTAATTTAAAATAAGTTTGCTAATATTTAATTTGTGTTTATGTTATGTGAGTGTTTGGGGTGAGTGCAGGCATGTCACAGTGTGACCTCTGGGTCTCTGCTCAAAAGCAGAACGAGTGACAACCTAAACTGCAAAACCACTGCCCGTTTTCGTTTGGTGACCTTCGGCGTCTGTTCATTTAGATCCCTGTGGAACAAATGCAGGCATGATTCTGACAGGATCACTTGTATATATTCGGCCAAAGTGTTTAGAAAATGTGTTTCTGATGGTTGTGCATTTTCATCATCATTGAATCCCTCAGTCTTCACCCGTTTATAAATGTGCAAGGTTAGGATGAACTTTTGAATTTACATGGTAGAAAGAAAAGTAGGACATTGTCATATTTAATATTAATATTAAGTCTTAATGTCTTAATATTTAACTTATTCTGAAATATATTCTGTACCATTATACATGTTTGCTGTTATAGAAAAGAAGCATAATAGGTCCTGTGAAAGCAGACCATTCTCCTGAAATTCAGCATTTACAATACCCTAAAAGCCCATGGTTGGGAAAAAGAAATGGATTTTGTATTAAAACTTCAAGTTAATCACCTTTTTAAACTCATGGTTGGTTTGAGTAATGAAAAACATCCTTAAAGAGAATTGGGGAGTTATAAGAGATACTATTCTTCTGACCCAAAGGTGAAAAAAGCCAATAACCTGTTACTGATTATTTCAACATTAAAAAAAAATATAAATGTGACAACTTAAAACTTGTCTCTGCTTAAAGTGAGGTGTATCTTACAACTGTTTTGTTACCCAGCTGTTTAATATTCCAGTGTCCCCAAAGTGGAAAAATTTGTATACAAATGAGTTTTCTATGATTTAATAAAAATACGTGACACAGTTTTTGTTTAAAACGGCAAAAAAAAAATAATAATAATAATAAAGGAAATACAGGAGGTAATCGTACCTGGGGCAGATTATCACGCTATCTGGTGAGCATTTGTAAAAATGCTTTGCTTCTCAACCTGACTTTTTTTTTTTTTTTTTAAGATTTAATTTTATTTATCTTTGGCTGCGTTGAGTCTCTGCTGCTCCACGCGGGCTTTCTCTAGTTGCGGCGAGTGGGGGCTATTCTTTGTTGCAGTGCGTGGGCTTCTCATTGCGGTGGCTTCTCTTGTTGTGGAGCATGGGCTCTAGAGCACAGGCTTCGGTAGTTGTGGCTCGCAGGCTCTAGAGCACAGACCCAGTAGTTGTGGTTCAGGGGCTTAGTTGCTCCGCGGCATGTGGGATCTTCCCGGACCAGGGCTTGAACCCGTATCCCCTGCATTGGCAGGTGGATTCTCAATCACTGTGCCCCCAGGGAAGCCCCTTAACCTGACTTTAATTAGGCCCTCTTCTCTCTCCACAAGCCTGAGTGCAGTTTTGCAGAAGAGGGAGCTTCCCCTTCCATTTCATTTGTAGCAGCCACTCTTTTTTTTTTTTTTTTTAAACAGAGTGTTACCTCCTTGTTTTTATTAATGTAAAAATGCCATTTCTAAAACCTGTGCCCTCTGCCAACTGTAAAACAGTTGGCCTATGTGCCCTGATGTCATATTCTAGGACGATAGCAACGAAAGATCTAGAGAGAAGGCAGCGAGAGCTGTGTGTTACTCTTAAGGCCCCAGAGAACCTGAAGCAGAGGCTGGCACAGGGCCCTCCACGTGGAGCTTTCACTTGGGAGGTGTTTCTTTGACACTTAGGTGATGCTCTGGTTGCGGGTACATAAGGATGGTATAAAGCACTCTGCCGTGAGTTGGTATGAGAATTGGGGTCAAAACTCTTCCAGCTTTGGTAATATCATCACCAGAAACCACTGGAATGAGAGTTTCAGTTCCCGGTCAGGATATTTTTGCCATTCTGGCATTTTATTTCTGCAGAGTAAGGCTAATGGATCTTTAACTGTAGGATTAACCTTGGTTTCTTTTTCAATGAGAAAGAACTGCCTCCTTATTCTCTGTCTCCCTCACTCCACCCTGACTTGCATAGTAAGGATATATGTTTTTTAAGTCTGTATCTTGGGACTTAAGTATACTTTAGTATTCTACATTTGTTCTAGCTGTTTTCTAAGTCATTTTAAATAAGTGGAAATAGAAAGAATTGTTTTTAAATGTCAGTAGGTTATAGGTTATTATTATATTGTTGCAGGTTATTTCAGTTGTTATTAAGCCCAGTCTAAGCAGCGACTAAGCCAAGGCACAGGACCACATCCACCATCTTACTAAATAAGCTTCTAGTTTCAAATAGAGCTGTTAAAATAGTTATGAAAGTGCTTGTGCTAGATATGTTAACTAGAGAAATGATAAGACAAATCATATGTATATCATATGTATGCATCTATGTGTATATATATGTACATACATGTATTATGAGTAACAGTAGAAAGATGTATTTATGTGTAGTAATGCCCTAAAGGGAAACCAGTGAAAGGGTTTGGAGTGGCAGTGTTGCTTCTAATTTGTATGTGTGTTTATTTCTATTGCTTGTAATGTTTGGGAAGTAGCACTTTGCCTAGTGTGGCTAAATGTTCCTATTGTGCAGGGTGAGATTTTCCCTTCCAGGGACATTTCATTTGACTTGCTTTCTCTTGTACTTTCTAAAGATGTTCAGTTATCTTTTGTGTAACATCTCTCCAAAAATAAAGGCACTGATCATTACCACTTCTTTTCAGAACTAATAAAGCCAGAATTCTTTGGAAGTTCTAGGGAGTTGTTGAGCAAATATATTTGTTACCAGGGAAAAAGCACTGTTATAAGATCAGGAGAGTTTGACCGAAAATAAAAGGCATGATTTTTGTCCCACAAAACTACCATTGCCTTGAAAAAGACAGGACTGACTTTAATAGGTATTTAGTTAAGGACCAAATGTGTGCTAAAGTTAACAATTCAAAACTTTTAGAATCGTGTTTATGTGTGTTTTTATTCCCTATTATAATTTAAGCTAAAGTTTTAGTTGCTTTTGCCAATGAATATGCTTATTGAGCTTGATTCCCTGTATGAGTCAAGTTAAAATTTCATTTGAAATTTAAATACTTGTAAAACATAAACATGTTTTTTATTTATTTGGGCTCCATAGTCAATACAGAAGGGTTTTGTTTAGTTTCTTTTAAACTAGCAAACAATCATCTTCAGAAAGAAAACACGAGCAGCGTTCATGAAACTGTTGCATTTTATTCCACATTATAAACATTAGCTAGCATATTTGATAAATGTATTAAAAAGGCATATGCATATATAGAAAGAGTAAGGCTACCATTTATTGTTTGCTGAGTGCCGACAGGCTAGCACATATTACTTTAATTATAAGCTCTACCCTATGAAGCAGGAATAAGGAAAGAGAGGTTCAGAGTAAATAGGCCTACTGACATACTTTAGTAACTGGCAGATTTGGAGTTTTTACCCAGATCCATTGAACTCCAAGGCTCTGTACTTGGTGTCAGTGTTACATAACATATTATCACTTATCAAACACCTTCTACACAAGTTCATACACACCCTCGATCTTCTACTAAAAGGCAAACAAAACGTTACTGACTGGGTAGATTATTGGACTGTTTGAAGTTATTAGTAAAAGCCAGGACAAACTGGGCTGTTTGTGTGGGGCCCAAAGAGAGAGGATCGGTCTTGAGCACCGTTACAAAGGAAGAGACTTGATTTGGTTGGTGGAGGCGACTCTGGGAACAGAGAAAGAGATGGGCATGAAGTCTGTCCTAGGGGCAGTATATGTCAAAATAAATGTGCTAGCGACAAGAAAAAGTATTTGACTGGGGCCCATGTTACAAAATAAAGCCCGACAGGAGGCAAGCACGATTAAGGTTCTGATGAAGAGTGGAGATTCAGAAAATCTTCACTGTGATTTTTTTTTTTTAATTTTTGACCGTGCTGTGCGGCATGCAGCATCCTAATTCCCCGACCAGGCATTGAACCCGTGTCCCCTGCATTGGGAGTGCAGAGTCTTAACCACTGGATCACCAGAGAAGTCCCTTCACTGTGATTTAAAAAGAAAAAAAAAGAATCTCAAATGGACGACAGATAAAAGTAGGAGGGAAAAGAAAAATGATAAGGGAAGCAACTAATACTTATGTAGTACTTTACAGTTTATAAAGTGCTTTTATATCTACTCCATGTGATTCTGTGGAAACCTGAGAAGGGCATTTTATGTAATTCTGATAAATCTTAAAAATTATCATATATGAATAAAAAACAGCAGAGAGATGCTGGAGATTGGAAGATAGGCAGGTCAGGCATTAAACGACTGGGCCCTGGACCAAATTTGTGGCCATGACAATGGGTATGAAACCATAAAATTGAAGAAAAGTCAACAAGAGACAGAGTGATCCACTGAATATGGGGATGGACATAATTGGAGAGCAAGAATCTATTCAAACAGCATACATTTAATTAAGAAGAAGAAAGCACAGCCACAATGAACAAATAAGATCTGGGAATTTTTTTCGGGTGAAGAAAACTAACTTTGATTTTTTATTAAGTTAATTTTTTTTTAGTGATGGTAAAATGTCCAAGGTCAGATTCTTAGTTCTGAACTGAAGATAATGAATGAGAGAACAGGCTTAAACAGAGGTGACTGGGAATTGTGTGTGTGTGTTTTTTCCAAGTAGAGAATAGGATTGTACTAAGAAGTTGAACTCCAAAGGGCACCAGGCTAGAATGAGCTAGAAGGATGCTCAGAAGAGCCTTTGTGCTTTATGAAGCACACAACACAGAGGTAGTCAAGAGGAGAAGATGATACCTGGTGAGTCTGGTATCTTGTGGTGCAAGTTCTTGCTTTAGGTGACAAGTTAGTCAAATGACCTCTATATCCCCTCCAATTCTACCAATCAACCAAATTGATTTTCCAATTCCAAAAGCATAGTTTTATGATTCTATGTAAAATTTTGCCTACACGTGCCTATGTAATATGTGTATTCAAAGTGTTCCAGCTGAGAAAGATAAAGCGCTTCTTTGACTACAGATATAAAAAGCAAGGTAGCTAGATAATAAAATGATAGGTACAAAAATTTATGAACACGAACAAAAAGTAATGTGTGCAAGGCTGTTTGGTAGGATAGTAACAAGCTTAGGATAGAAATAGATCACTGTGGTTTTAGGCTACACTGTGACTTTAGTCCCCAGTTCCCTTTTATAACTTCCTGGAAATGGCTGCATTAGTCTCTAAACCCAGGTCTCACTTACACAGTTAAAGGAGTTTGCTGCTTCCCTAACCAGGAAGTGAGCTGCATGTGCTGGGCACACTGTGGGTACCTGCCCCTAGGAAGGTCTAGTCTGTGAAAGCATCCTGGCTTGGGCAGTGTTTCAAAGGCTGGGCTTTTGAGTCATTGTTTCGGCTCTTCAGCTCCTGCTCACAGTAGGTCCATAACCACAGTGGTGCATGTGGCTGCTGCCCAACTCTTTCATGTTATATATGAGCATGAAGTTAAGCTCTCGGACAGAGTTTCCCCCTCAGCTCTGTGTCACGGCAGAGTGGAAATGACCAATCACAGTAACACTGAGCTATAGCTATAGCTTCAGCAGTTTAGTTTTAGCCGTGGAAAATAACGGTTCCTTCCTCAGTACTCATGCCAGCAACACATGTGGTAGCCCAGATTCGCTGGTATACTACTAAGAACAATGCTGAATTTTCCATGTTGAAGTATTTTCCGGGAATAGGTATAAGACTAGGCAAGAGTATATTCTATGTGGTAGGTAGCAAGGGCATGGTTAGTGCTTTGGTAAAAGATAATCATCTTTTGGTTCCTTTCATGTTTTTTCTTGATTGTTTGATGTTATAGCATGTCGGGTGTTCCAGGACAAATTTGTTTATTTGGGCGGATACACTGAGTCTGATTCTCCCTGAACTTGGGGAATGCATGTCCTATAGACCATGTAGGAGAAAACTGTTTCTGTATTTCTCTCATATTCTTGCTTGAAATCTAACATTTACTTGGCTTTGGGGAAAAAAATCTAGCCTTATAATGAGCCTCCATGTGACAGAGGTGGACACATCCCAGAGACAACCAGAGAACAGTTAGGGATTGCTGCAGTCCAGCCTAGTAAATGCCAGAGATTGCACCTTGCCTTGTTAAACATAAGAACTGAAGGAAAGTTTTTTTTCTTTTTTCCTACCTTGCAAACTGGTGAAGAGCTCTTTTCTGTATAGAGAAACCTATTCGGTCTCTGAATAGTGTGACTTCATCTTCATGGAGAGATGGCAGATGAGTTGTTCTTTATATAGTGTGGTTGACTCCTGACAATCTTGCAAGACATTTTACTATTAGAAATCCTTTTGTTTGCTTATTCAAGTTTTGAATTTTAAGACTTTATTGTCTTTCATTTCTCCAAAGAAGACATACAGAAGCACATGAAGCACATGAAAAGCTGCTCAACATCACTAATTATTAGAAAAATGCAAATCAAAACTACAATGAGATATCACTTCACACCAGTTAGAATGGGCATCATCAGAAAATCTACAAACAACAAATGCTGGAGAGGGTGTGGAGAAAAGGGAACCCTCTTGCACTGTTGGTGGGAATGTAAATTGATACAGCCACTATGGAGAACAGTATGGAGGTTCCTTAAAAAGCTAAAAATAGAAGTGCCATATAACCCAGCAATCCCACTACTGGACATATACCCAGAGAAAAACATACTTCAAAAAGACACATGCACCCCAATGTTCATTGCAGCACTATTTACAATAACCAGGTCATGGAAGCAACCTAAATGCCCATTGACAGATGAATGGATAAAGAAGATGTGGTACATATATACAATGGAATATTACTTAGCCATAAAAAGGAACGAAATTGGGTCATTTGTTGAGACGTGGATGGATCTAGAGACTCATACAGGGTGAAGTAAGTCAGAAAGAGAAAAACTAATATTGTATATTAACACATATATGTGGAACCTAGAAAAATGGTACAGATGAACTGGTTTGCAGGGCAGAAATTGAGCCACAGATGTAGAGAACAAACGTATGGGCACCAAGAGGGGAAAGCCACAGGGTGGTGGAGGTGGTGGTGGGATGAATTGGGCGATTGGGATTGAGATGTATACACTGATGTGTATAAAACTGATGATGAATAAGAACTTGCTGTATAAAAAAATAAAATTAAAAAATAAAAAAAAAAGAGTTTATTGTCTTTGTAGAAATAAAGAGGCTGTTTCTCTAGTCCAGTAGTTGTCACACTTTTGGCCTCAGGACTCCTTTTTACATCCTTACAAGTTACTGAAGACCCCCAAAAGTTTTTGTTAATTCAAGTTATGCATTGGTATTTACTATATTAGAAATTAAAAATTTTGATAAACTTTTAATTTCATTTAAAATAACATAATAAACTCATTATGTGTTAACTTCTTCTATTAAAAAAAACACCTGCTCTCTAAAACTTAAAAAAAAGAAACCAGTAATCAGTGAGAATAGTGGTTGTCTTAGTCATCTCAGGCTTCCATAACAAAATACTGTGCACGGGATGGCTTAAACAACAAATTTATTTTCTGACAGTTATAGAGGAAAGTCCCCACGCCAGCATGGTAGTCTTCCTGGCTTTCAGATGGTCACCTTCTGTCTGTGTGCTTAGATGGCCTTTTCTAGGTGTGTCTGTGTAAAGAGAGATCTCTCTTCCTCTTATAAGGCCACCTATCCCATTTGATTAGGGCCCCACCCTTATGACCTCATTTAACCTTACTTACCTCCTAAAAGCCCTATTTCCAAATAGAGTTGAATTGAGGGTTAGAGCTTTAACATGAATTTTGTGGAGACACAATTCAGTCTATAATAGTAGCATTATTTTATATTTTTATACATCTTTTAGAGTCTAGCTTAATAGAAGGTAGCTACATGCTCACGTCTGCTTCTGCATTTAGTCACTTGTGTTGTTTTGGTTGAAGTAGTCAAAGAAAATCCAGCCCCATGAAAATATGCAGATGGAGAAGGAATTATTTTAAACAGCATTTTCAGATAATAGTGGATATTCAATTTTGATACCATACTATACAAACATTGGATAAGTAGTAGTTTCTTAAAAGTGAGTTGCAAAGTAGAATCTGAAACCATACTAATGAACTTCTTACACTCTCTTACACTCTCTTACATTAAAATTATTTGCTTATCTTCCACTTTGTTGAATGTATGCATAGTTTTGTAACAATATGCAATTGTCACTTGGAAAATAGCAATTCTCTGAATTATCCAGATCATCTAAATATTGACACATTTTGTAATGCAGTAGTTTTAAAAATCACATTCGTTATTATTGCCACCAATCTTATTAGAAAAGTCTTTAAATAGTAGGAAGCTGTGTTAAGCTCATGGCGGATACAGGTTTTTCAAATTCTCATTTTTTCTTGAAAGCTTAATTTTTATCATTGGAAACAAATATTGTCAATTGTTTCCTTTAAAGTAGAAGGTTCATTTCATTGAGTTTTGAAGAAAATAACAGCCAGGTATATGAGTCTAAATAGTCAGTCATTCTTTCAAACAAAAATGAAAAAGTGGCTGGTTAATCTTGCAACTAGAATAATTACAGAAGTGCTTTCCCTCAAGACAACCATATGTTTATATGCAGCAAAAGTGCTTTATTCAGGGATCTCATTTCCTCATATAGAATATTAAAAAGGTGTGTATTCAGGGGTTGTGATTTAATATAATTAATGCTTTTTATTGCATTATCAAGGGTATTCTTAAGTGAAACTGGCTTTTAAAAAAAAACAACTGAGGGACTTCCCTGGTGTTCCAGTGGTTAAGACTCCGTGCTTCCAATGGAGGGGATGCTGGTTTGATCCCTGGTCAGGGAACTAAGATCCCACATGATGAGTGGTGCGGCTAAAATATAAAAAATTTTTTTTATTTTAAAAATTAAAAAAATAAACAGTAACTGAGAATGCATGGCTGTGATGAATACAGTGATTACTGATATAATTTGGTGCTACTGCCTTGATTTGTTTTAAGGCACCAGTAGTTTCATTCACCTCCCATTGCTTTTGCACCACCAGTGCAAATGTTAACTCTGTGAAAAAGGCAAGTAACATCTTAGTATTATTATAAAAATTGTTTTGATCTCACAGACCCTGTCATGGGGTGTCAGGGGCCCTCAGGGTTCAAACACCCCACTTTAAGAACTGCTGCCCCAGTCTGTTGTCTGCTGTCACCTTGGGCCGGGTGGAGGTGGTTACAGGAAGCTAAGAGCAGGGTCCTCCTGATGAAGACCCAGAATTGGGGCAGAGCACAGAAGAAAGTAGAAGAGACGTGAAATGTGAGTTAGGAGGGAGCAGTGGACAAACTTCAGGCATTTGCCTATTTGTGGACTGAGGTCTTTGATCTAGCAAACAAAGAGTCCTTGTCTTCAAGGGCTCTGAATTCTTAGCACATCTTTGTTTGATTTAATTTGATTTGTCGTGATTCATGCAAGAGGAGAGAGCATGGGTTGACGTTTGCCTCCTGAGCAGGTCCCAAGGTCTGTGGTGGGAATGCCACAGGGTTTACACAGCTCCTACCATGTGCTGTTGCTGTGGTTTAGTGAACACGTGATGACCACTAGAAATGTGTCATTGTGTCCCCTCCCTTGCCTTGGTTGACCAAATTGAGTATGTGTTCAAAGGGCAAAGTGGAGAGGAAAAAATGAATGTAATAAATCAGTGTTAAATAGGTCTTTTTCTACTGTTGAGGGATCAGACTGGCAAGTTGTCCCAGAGATGACTGAAGGCCTTCATCATTTACCAATTTAATAAACAGCCTTTTTTGAAGAACTAGAAGGTACTTTGGCCTTCCTGTAGGAATAGAAGCCTTGTAAGAATCTGTATCCTTACTGATGACCAAGAGATGTGAGTCTTGCAGTGAAGCCAGAGAGATTCAAGTCCAACATTAGGAATATTTCCGAAAGAGGTCACTGATGAGGAATTGTATTGTGGAGCCTTACTCTCTAGAATTTAATGAAGGCCATTTTTTTTTTTTTTTTTTTTGGTATGCGGGCCTCTCACTGTTGTGGCCTCCCGTTGCGGAGCACAGGCTCCGGACGCACAGGCTCAGCGGCCATGGCTCACGGGCCCAGCCGCTCCGCGGCATGTGGGATCTTCCCGGACCGGGGCACGAACCCGTGTCCTCTGCATCGGCAGACGGACTCTTAACCACTGCGCCACTAGGGAAGCCCAAGGCCATCTTTTTTTAAGGGGAGTGATAAAAATGCATTTCTCATTTAAGGTGTGGTGTGTCAACAAGTTATCCTCTGGGGATTTTACTAACCCTTTGCTTCTATGTCAGGATTCTTTATTCAGTACAGCAAAATATATGCATGGGAAGTAAAACAGTCATCTGGATGCTTTGTGTACCTGATGCCAAACATCTGGATATTTGGAAACATCTGGAAAAGTAACTGAAGTTTTCATGAGGGTGTTTAGCATTATGTGGACGAAGCCTCTGGTTCATAATCAGATGTCTGCCAGCCCAAAATTGTTACAAATGTTTTATTAATTTATGAGGGAGGAGGCAGGATCCATTGTAGAATACATTGTTGTTTAGCTTTCGCTAGTTTTTATTTCAGTGGAGTGAGATCAGGTTGTTTTGTTTCAGAAGGCTTCAATCTGATGAACATTTCCACTTTTAAATCCCAAGGAGACGGGAGAGCCAGCAACAGGTCGGAGTGGTTGGCCTGTGTCACGGCAGCCACCCAGTGTCTGTGTTTGAAATGTCTAGTCACCTCAGGGGAAATGATAATAGACCCTGACAACCACAGAACACCCCAGAAGAGTGGTTTTGTTGAGCCACCATGGCGTCAGTAATCCATAGACTGCTGGTGCTCTTGATAGAAGGTAAAAGATGCTTTCCCCTAGGACTAACGGTGCAATAACTATTTACTTCATATGACCCCAAAAAGAAAATGGAACTTTTGTTCCCTGGCAGGCCCTGAGAGGGGTAGTCTATAATCAGTCATAATAGACTGTGCCTTTAAAACGGTGCCTTCCTGAAGGGAGCCCTGCGGACCATAGGGGCCTATTGTGAGAAGAGAAAAAGAAAGTACTGAGGCAGGCGCCAGGCAACAGGGCAAGAAGGAAACACTTAAGCGAGGGGCCTTTAATTTTTATGTAAGTAACCCTGAAGCATATTTTATAGCCACCTTGTAAGTCAGGCCTCAGTCTGGCTGCAGACTTTGTGTGGTACCCTGGGAGCTGTTGCTGGGGGAAGCCAAAGACAGTCACTAACCTTGAAGGGGATGGAGAGATGGCTGAAGGATGGCAGTCTGTTGTTCATTTCAACATCTGGCTAGCAAGATAATACTCTTTATCACAAGGCTTTTGTAAAACCATCTTTTCTCCGCTGTTAGCCTTTAGGGAAATCATCCCCTAAACTCTGCCCACCTTTAGAGACGCTTTAAGCCACTGCCTCTTTTGCATCCAGAGCCTCCGGTTTATCCAAATGGTTTGGGACACTGGTCAGAAATATCTTTCACAGATGTTGGAGAATAGGGTTGAGTTATTTTTTTCGCAGGAGCTGTGCTTTTGCTTCAGCTCTCTTTGAAGTGAAAATGTATCTTGCTTGCCTTGGGTGTGGCCCGTTTTATCTGGGCAGGGCACGATTTATCCACTTCACAAGCAAGTGAGCTAAGATGCCGTGAGATAGGGCTTTGCCCTTCAAGCTTGGTACTCAGGGCCTGCAGAGCCGAGTGCATCTCTCTAAATTTGCTTTGTGTAGAGCATCCAGGCCAGTCTGCTTGGGAATATCATGCTATATTGCCATGACTAGATTAGAATTTTAGAGCTTCAAGATACCGAGTGAGAGAATTTTTTTCAAACTTTTATTAGCAATGAAAACGTTCAGTGAATCTTTTTTGTCCCCCAGAAGAAATCTTACCAGGCAACTCAATATAATAATGCAGAGTTGGATGAATGAAGATAGAAGTCTCAAGAACTTTGTGCTTTTCCTGCCCCTGCCAGGACCCCCATCCCTGGTGCACCCCCATCCTTGGAACCCCCAACACTTTCCTCTGTAACCCTTACAGCTTCCTAGAAAAGGATTTCACAACCAACAGTATAATCTAAGGTTCTCAAATCAATGGGTGTGAAAACCAGGGAAGTTCACGGAATTGCCCAAGCTCACAGTGCGGTAATGGTGGTACTGTGACTTGTAACCTAGGTTTTATGGTCCCCTGTTTAATACTCCACATAGACTCATTTCTGCCCTCATATCCCATCACCACCCACCAGTGTTAGAGCTTAAAGGTGCAAAGAGGGCTGGATGTGTTAGGCAGGACCCCACAGGGATGGGTAGATGGGTGCCTGTGTTTGCAGATAAGTGGTCCAGGATTGATCCCAGCCTGAGTGTTTTCACTTGACATACTGTTAATTAGGGTCAGTGAATTTATTCACATGAGACTGATTTGTAAATGATTTATACATGAAGGCACCTCTTAAGTTTACAGTAGAATATATGCTTTTCTAAAGCATATACTTCTTTCTGCCTTGTTGTCTTCATTTCTGGTGGCCCTGGCTGTGGAAGTCTAATTCCTGATGCAGTAGGCTTCTCTCCAGTCTCTGCTCAGCCTTCTATGGCTGTGTCTCTTAAATTCACTCCCTACCCTCCCTACTCCAGTGATATAGGAGTTTGTTACTGTTATAGGAAACCGATGTCAAAGCTAGTGGGGGAATGAGAAATACCAGTGAAGAGAAAAGTCAAGAAATGACAGGTTTCAATTGCAATAGTACAGTTGTTTTACTTGAAAGTTTTCAGATGATATATTGTCTGGTCTTTGTTGGCAGATGGAAGTTATATGCAGCAGTTTATAATGTACACTAATATATACATGCAAACATGCTCCTGGCTCTCCTGTACGTTTGATGAAGGCCTTGAGAATACCCCCCGAAGGCCATTGTGTAGATTTGGAAAATAATTCGGGATCAGTGTCTTGTTCCTTTCATCCTCATCAGATTTTCTAAATGAGGCCGTTTCAAAGGAGAGAAGAGGCATGTTCAGCCATGATGATCTTATTTGAAACAAGTGTGCAAGGGTGGTCCAGATGTGAGCTGTATGAGCCAGGACAACTTTCCTTTGATGTGGGACACGACTTTTACCAACCTTCCCCAAACACATCTTCCCATTTCCTGTGGGATTGTAGTATACTCTGGTTTAATGATTGCTAAAGTAACATAGAAACAATTATTAATCTTGTTCGTATGCTTCCTTTTTTTTTTTTCCCCAGCAGAAATGAAGGGGGCCCTGGGAATCCATGCTGTTCCTGTAGATCAGTGTCAGAAAGTACCACCCTGAATTCATTAGTTGAGATTGAGCAGTCTACACGTTTACAGAGAAGGGCTTGGTGGAGCTGATAGGAGGGGCCCCTCTAGTTCTTACAGTGGATGAGGAGAGAGGTCAATCTATCACAGTTTCCCCAAGCTGGCATCTATGTTGGCAACGTGTTGTTTTATGTATTTGGATCCTTTTCACCAAGTTCCTAGGAGCTGTAAATTGGAAGACATTGAAGTCTGTTATTTTTAAAGATTAAAGGTATTTAATACTCTGTTTCATAGCACACGTTCTCAGCATGCATTTGTCTGTTGACGGAATGAGGGATTTCTAAAGAAAGGCATATATTCAAGGCTCCTCTTAATGTCTATTTCAGTCCTATCTACCAGGCTAGTACTATGACTTTTGGGATCTTAATTCAGCTTAAAATTAATCTAATATTGCTTGTTCTGGAGTTGATGCCATCTCTTTCTGTTAACAATCTGAGTAGTTTTGTTGTTGCCCACATGTGCTTTCCTCGGCTATATAAAATCCACTTTCCTTAATGACCTGGACACAATCCCTGATTATACAGGAGTTAACCTTATTATTCATTGTACCTGTGCAGGGACAGTGGGCCAATCCCTGCTGCATTCCTATGACACCCAGTTATAGTAACTATATTTCCTTTTTGTGTAGTTAAATTGGAAGTTGAATGAGTTGTGGAGTTAATGATGTAGCTATCCAGTTTACATTTGGTAGTCAGAAAGGCTGAGGGTTAAATCAGCTAGTCTAATATTGTATAAGCCATTGGTTTCTAAATGCTGGTCCAACAAATGAGTCTTATTTAAAAGCACAAATTCCTAGTTCTAACCATGGAGATTCTCATTCAGTGTGTCCTGATTTAGACCCTAAGAATCGTCCATTTTTAGAAGTTCCATGGGAATGGACATCAAGTGCATGCCTGATGGAATGATTGTTTTTTATTTTTTTATTTTTATTTATTAATTTTTATTTTTGGCTGCATTGGCTCTCCGTTGCTGTGTGCGGGCTTTTCTCTAGTTGCAGCAAGCAGGGGCCACCCTTTGTTGTGGTGTGCGGGCTTCTCATTGTGGTGGCTTCTCTTGTTGAGGAGCACGGGCTCTAGGTGCACGGGCTTCAGTAGTTGTGGCACGTGGGCATCAGTAGTTGTGGCTCGTGGGCTCTAGAGCGCAGGCTCAGTAGTTGTGGCGCACAGGCTTAGTTGCTCCAAGGCATGTGGGATCTTCCTGGACCAGGGCTCGAACCCGTGTCCCCTGCATTGGCAGGTGGATTCTTAACCACTGTGCCACCCAGTAAGTCCCTGATTGCGGTTTTTAGTATATGTGCTGCCGAAGCGAGCACTGATTGCGGTTTTTAATAATAACATTTTCCATCTCTGTTGTTGTCTCAGATAATTCTGGAATGCTTTTACTATTACCTTGAATATGTTTATCTGAAAATTCGGGGCTGTGTGAGGGAAGAAACATCAGGCTGGCAGTTGGGGACCTGGTTCTGACCTCTGTGTGGACGTTTCATCAAGTTGGAGATATTTGATCTGTCTGGGTGTCAGTCTCATTCATAAATTGAGGGCCCCAGACTTCCCAGGGTACTTTGCAGGTTTTTGACATTCTTTGATTTGGAAGGCTTTGCCATCCTAGGAATTGTCTTCATTGTCACTGCTCACTGATGGCCGCTGCCTCTCCTGGTTCCGTGAGTGCCTAGCTGCTCAACAGAACATTAATCCCAGCCTGCTTCTCAGGAGAGCTGGTAGCTGTCCCCACACCCAGAGCCACCTCTCTTGCTTTCTCCTGTCACTACCCACCTCCCAAAAGAGATTGAAGTAAATTGTCCTGCTGGGAAACAAGTTCTTATGTTGAGGTTTCTCTTAAAGAAAATTTAGGTTGTAATTCTAACCTTTTCTATGCCAAGCCTTGCCAGTTTTCACCCATTGGGCTTTTTTTTGCAGGCTAGAGACATGTATGCCTTTGGGCACAAGATGTGACTGATGTCATGGTCTAGGGAGCTGGTCCTGCACTTCCGTGCCCCATTCAAGAAGGCTTTTTTTCCAGGAACTTGTGCATATTTTCCAGAGGGGCTGGTGGGCCCTGGGGCTGAACATGGCATCTTTTAAATCTCTGGTTCTCAGCTTTTGCAGAGCATCAGAATGGTCCATAGTGCTTTGCAAATGTACCTGCCCATGTCACCCCAGCTCCACCTGGGCCTCCTGCATTGGGTTCTCTGGGGTGGGATTGGACACACATGTCTTTTAAAGGCTTTCCTTTAAACTCTGCCTTCTGGAGCCTCCTTTCCTTCCTCCAGACCCGGCCCATGCACTGTTCCTATCTTCTATAATTATTTTTTGTTTAGGTGGATATAGATAAATGGGGAGTTGTCATCAGAATATAGTAAACTGTGGTCTGAATCTGTTGAGAAAACTAAGTTGCTTTGAGACTAGAAGTCCTTCAAAGGTGGGAGCTGCACCTTAGCATTCCCAGCACACGGTTAAGGCACGGGAACCACTACTAAAGACTGACTCGTAGTCCCTGGCTACGGAGGTCTGAGGCTTCTTGTTTCACTCTAAAACATCATGGGGCGTAGTAGTAAGTCATTTACCCTTTCGTTAAGAGTATTCTTTTCTTTTAAAAAAAATTTTTTTTGAAGTATAGTTGATTTACAATGTTGTGTTAGTTTCTGCTGTACAGCAAAGTGACTCAGGTATTTATATATATATATATATATATATATACACACACACACACACACACACACATTCTTTTTCATATTCTTTTCCATTATGGTTTATCACTGGATATTGAATATAGCAGATGCAAACTATTATACATAGGATAGGTAAACAACAAGGTCCTACTGTGTAGCGCAGGGAACTATATTCAATATCCGGTGATAAACCATAATGGAATGGAGTATTTTAACATAATTTCTTGTTTATCCTCTATTCAGTGCAATTCAACAAATATTGAGAATTTACAACATGCTAAGCATTGTTTTAGATGTTGAGGATAGAGTAAGGAACAAAACATAAAATTCCTACCTTCATTGGACATTCTCTTCACCAAAATGTATGTGTCTGTATGTGTATACACACACACACACACACACAAACACACAGAATTTAACATGACAGAATTAAATGGCTGCATTATAGCATTATGAAATATCATTTTAGGAGAAATCTTTAGGATTTAGGATTGGCCTGAGTATTCCTAAGACCACAAAGGGAATCAGAAAATTTCATTAAGCATGTGAAACCTGGATAAATTCACAAAAAATGTTAAGACATAACAAGGAGCCCACGGGTGTCCGGGTAAATAGTTTCTGAAAGTGGAATGAATCAACCAGTGAGTTTAGGACTTTGCTCCAAAAAAGGTAGACAAGGACACTGAAAGAATTAAAGTTCATCCTTTGATTTTTTGGGGCATAAGTCTCCAGAGAGTCATTATTTGGTACAAATCTTTCTTTGACTCTATGTTCTTAACTCATGTATTTAATTCCATGTATAAGCAGAATACCTTGTGGCTCTGGAGTTCACAGTATTTTATCTGCTTATTTCACCTGTTCAGCAAAAGCATTAATTCAAGCTGAATGTGTGTATTTCAGGCCTCTGGAGTGCTGCTTTACAAATTACTGTGAATTTCTGTACCCACCTTGAATGGATTAGATAGCCTCCCAGAGTTTTTGTGTTCTAGTTTATGCTTAAAATTATTTGATTTGGTTAGACATGATATGAACATTTTGAATCTGCTTCTCAAATAATTTAAATACAAAGTTATTAAAATCTTTTAGCATGTCTGTTTCAAAAGTACTTTTGTAAAAAAGAAAAGTATGGTCTTTTTTTTTTTCTTTGTAACCATAAGCTACATTCTGGGATTCTGAATGCCAGCTAAAAAGATTGGTGGGACAAATGAAGATGACCAGTGAAAAAAGAGCACATTCGGTATGGATTTCAAAATAGCAAGAGAACATGCAAGAGAAACCAAGGGTGAGCTTTGGTCCTGGCTCACTTTGCTATTTGTGTGTTAACTATAAGAATAAATAGCCTGCGAGAGAGGAAAAAAAAAAAGATGTTCTGGAAATAATTATTAATGCTAAATTTTCTGCATCTAATTTTGGAGTGCTTATGTTTGAAATTTCACATGCATGATGATAATGTGTGTTTCAGGTTTGTGGAGAAAAACAGCGCTTTGAGAAGTTGATGGAACATTTCAGAAATGAGGACAATAACATAGATTTTATGGTGAGTTATTTCAGTACTACTTTCAATAAAGCAAACTCAGTTTTTAGCAGTTATTTCCTAAATCCATTTATATTTATATATTATACATACATATATATTATATGTTATAAAGGATAGGAAACTGAGTATAATATGCTAACGATCCAATTTAGACTTGCTCTTTTAATCTGTATTTTACCTTTATGGCATGTATCTGCAGTTTTATTCTTTATGTATACACTATAGTAAAGGCCAAAAGTACTGATTACAGTACTCTTGTTGACCCTTGAACAATGTGGGGGGTTAGGGGCGCTGACCTTCTCTACAGTGGAAAACCCGCTTGTTAACTTAACAGTTGGCTGTCTGCTTACACAGTTCCGTGTCCGCACATTCAACCAACTGTGAATTGTGTAGTACCTAGTATTTGCTATTGAAAAAAATTCGCGTGTGAGTGGACCCACACAGTTCAAACCCATGTTGTTCAAGGGTCAACTGTATTTATAGCAAAGGGTGAAGCCATGCATTTGGGAAAAGGAAGTTAACACCTGGCACAAATGCCTGCAAGAGCCAGCTTTAGCTGTCAGTAGTGCTCATAAGAATCCTTAAATTAGAAACCAAGAATGTTAACCATTCTGCCTTTTGCACACCCCAGCCAGTGGTTTTCTCCAGACTGTATTCTCAAAAACTGAAGTGCTTCAGTTTGTAGAACTGACGGTATATATCCCCCAAATTAATACATAGCAGTGATTTGTTTTCCTCCCTTGATTTCCTGCTCTAGAATTCTGTGAGGGTGTGATCATACTGCAGGTCTCCTTAGCAGGGTAAATCACATGCAGAAATGTGTGATTCAGAGGCAGGACTGTCATCTTCAGGTACAAAAAGCAAAAGGAGTTGGAGCACTTCTGAATCTAGGTACCTAAATCTTAATCCTGGACTGAAGGTGGAATCCACTGTAGAGAATTTCCAGAGCCAGATTACCCTTGAGTACACCCAGGTCCGCTTTCTTTGACCTAATTCGGTTGACCTTGGAAACTTCTGGACCCAGGAGATTCCTTACTTGGGCTTAATTTCCCAGATCCCTTCTAGCCTGGAGCAGATGTTCTGTTCAGTTCTTCTCTCGTCAAGTCTTCTAAAACCTGTGCTTGGGATGCCAGGCAGTTTTCATTTGAATTGCTTCAGTGATTATAAAACATGGAACATAGCTTTGCAGATTTCTAACCCTTTTATATGAAACATGTTTTCTGGGTCCTCACACTTTATACACTTCCTAGTCCTCAGCCCCTTCCCAAATCAGTATCGGTTGAAATCTTTTATAGAGCTTTTCTGTTCCATAAAGCATATGTATACATACTTTTTCAAAAGGTAAAAAATAAATTTGAAACAAGGAATACTTTTACATTGACTTTTTAGTTCTTGTTATTGGGATTTTTTTGGAGAGTTTAAGGCTAACATTTGCACTGGTGACAAATATGTAAAGAAGTCATGCCCTGGCTCACCTGACCAGGATCTTTCCTCTGCCTTCATAGGGGGAACTTATTTGTTCCTTTAGAGCTGACATTGCAAACTGGAGCCTCCCAGGCTGAAGCCAACATATATACAGGCTTGTGAGTTTAGTCTGACAGTGATGTCCTTCCATTAAAAAATTTGAAAATTGTGCCTTAAATTACAGATTTCTGATTTTCCTGAGAACTAAAAAGTTCTGGTAATGCTAGGTCCCTGTTCGTAGAGTATCAGCTGCTGGAGCCAAGTTGTGCCTATTCCTTAAGTCTGAAGATAGCCTTTCCAGTCTGTCACAGTCCACACCATTCCCTATTGTATTACACATGGCCCACTTCACTCATTTATCATACCTACCAGATCTCTCTGCCATTCGAGTTTCTACTGAAATTATAATGATGTTAAGCCCTTTACAACACCTGCACTGTTGACAAATGAGAGCATATTTCCTGTCGGTTCATTTATTCCTATGAACATGCATTGGAGAATCTTATTTAGAGGCTGTTAGTATATGGATATACTATATGTGTGCTCGAGTATATATATGTGCTCGAGTCATGTGCCATCTAGCAAATAGTTGCCTCTTTGGCATAGTATAACACTCAATAGATCACTTAGACCTGCTTTAGAAGAGAAATGGAAAGATGCCAAAATCTAGCCATATTTGTTTTTTCCAGAAAATGAGGCTTTTCATAAACTGTCTTGGGAATGCAATTAAGTTGCACAATTTCCCTAACAACATATTCCATGTAAAACATAATATAAATGCTTCAAATGTAGCACAAGACCTTTCTATGTATTTATTTATTTTTTTGTGGGCAAAAGAAAACAAAAAAGTGACAAAATCTTTTTTAGCTTATTGAGCCATAGCAACTGATGTAATTTTTTAGTAAATGGTGATAGATTTCTTATGTAACCTAGAGAGTTTAACATCTTCCACAGATACCCAATGGATAACATATACTCAAAGAAGAATCTAACTCAAGAAAAACAATTTAAACAAGATAAAAATAGTGGGGTTTGGGGGATAGAGG